>NW_026913488.1:709166-1365833 GCF_034315485.1 Pezoporus occidentalis | reverse complement strand
CATGGAAGAGAAAATAGTTAAAAGCTGAAATATTTCCTTATTATTTTTACTTCAGGAGCAGTTTTTTCAAAGATTCACAAGATGTATCAGAAAAACTCCAATCACAAAGTATGTATTCTATCATTCTTCAACTATTCCTCTCACCTGGAAGGACTCTTATGCTCAAAGCTGCTTTTGATATTTGGAGATCTTGGGTATGAAAGTTCATAGAATCACAAAATCATAAAAAGGTTTTGACTGGAAGGGACCTTAAGCATCATCTAGTTCCAAGACCCTTCCATGTGCAGGGACAGCTTCCACTAGACCAGGTTGCTGCAAGCCCTGTCCAACATGGCCTTGAACACTGCCAGGGATGAGGCAGCCACAGCCCCTCTGTGCAGCCTCTGTCAGGGCCTCACCACCCTTACAGGGAAGAACTTCTTCCTAAGATCCACCTAAATCTACCATTGAATATCTTGGCCTTCTCCATGTCTCAAATAACCAGGTCTCCCATTTCATTAAAGAAGGGGCCTAATTTTCCCTTGTCTACCTTTTATCCCCAATGTTCCTATAGAAGTTTTTCTTGTTGCCCTTAATGTCCTTGGTCAGATTTAATTCTGTCAGGGCAATAGCTTTCCTAACTTGATCCCCGGCTGCACTGTCTCTTTATTCTTCCCAGTTTTCCTGTCTTTGCCTCCACCTTCTTTAGGCCTCTTTTTTATGCTGGAGTTTATCCAGGAGCAACTTGTTCATCCACACACACCTTCTTGCATTCCTGCCCTACTTTGTAGAGATATGTCACTCCTGAGCTTTGAAGAGGTAATCCTTGAATATCAACCAGCTTTCTTGGGCCTGTCTATGCTATGTTACTTCCCTCTATGCTTTCTTGTTTTCTTGGAAGCTCCAAAGAATCTACATCAAATTTTGTTTTCTTATGGTCCTAATGTGGCCTGAGGTTATTGGACATTGTTTACTATACAGGCACATTGATAGCTCCTGTTCAACTTGCTGCCCATGAGGACTCTCAAGCCCCTTTCTGCAGAAGACTTGGCAATTCCCTTTGTTGTACTCCACAAGATTCCACTGGGTCCATTTCTCCAGCCTATTGAGGTGTCTCTGAAAGAAGATGCAACCATATGGTATATCAGCCATTCTTCCCAGTGTTGCATCAGAACCACACCATCATGATAATTATATGCTTCATTCTCTGGAAGAATCCCTCAGCTACCCAGATGAGTCAGGCCTTGTATTTCTGAGGAGACAGGTTTTAGCTTGGTTTCCTAAAGGGAAAATGTTCCTCCAGTCATGATCTTATTCTGCCTTTCCAGCTGTCAGTAAATTTAACTTTCTCTAATAACCTTTAATCTTCTTGTCAGATGCAATGGAATTTGAAAAAGGTTGAATTTTGAAAGATATTGAGTTCCCATACAGCTGAGTGAAGGAAAGATAAAATTGAATGCTACTACTGAAGAAAAAGTAGCAAAAACTCAGCTCTCATCCAGTTAATTTGAATGGTAACAGCAGATGGCAGATCAAAAAATACATATTTGCAGGTTGCCTGCAGTATATTCCAACTCTTTCCCAAGGGTAAGCCAAAAAAAATATATAGACAGAAGAGAGGGTGAGAGCTTAGGCATTTTGTGAAGAGAAATTAATCAGCATTATGTAGAAAGATTATTCATATGGTGAAAGGTGTTAAACAGAGTCGAGGAGGTTGGGGAACAGATGTGCATAATAGCCTAGAAGACTTTGGGAACATGAGAGAAACCTGGTAGTACTCACTTAAAATGTATAGGAGTACTGAGGGAAATGGGAAACTGAGAATCATTGGAAAAAGTGGAAGGACTCAGAGTTCTTGTCAGAAAAGTGGCAAAAGAGACAAAGGTTAGCTTCAAACCCATTAGCTTCATTAGGTTCATTACTCACAGATCAACTTCTACCTGTTGTGGAGCTTGTTTGATAATAAACATTTCTGCCTCTTCTTTCCTGCAAATCAGCACAAATTATAGCATAGTATGTAATTTAATTTGATGGCAGCAGGAATGAAGGTAAACAGTAGAAATATTGAAAAAAAGAGAACAATTAACAAGTTGAAATTATGTGAGAAATTGTTAATATTTTCTGTAGACATAAACAATTGGTATAAATGAGAATATGATAAAGATAATTATTTCAGTGGGATAAGGCCACTGAACCGAAGAGTTTACCACTGTACATATTTCAATCCATCTGCATTATTTCACAGGTCAAGAATCTGTCCTTAGACTAATTATAATTGTTGAGCTGAAGCATTTTATTTGCAAATACATATTTTGTATCATATTTTTACTGTTATAATAACAAATAAGGCAACTAAACATGATGACCTGTTGGTAAAGAGATTGTGCTAGTGCAATATTGAATGCAGGAGATGGAGATAGATGCTGGCCATGAAACTGTATGTAATAGATGGGGAGAAATTCTACCACTAACTACCTGGATGATTTGTTTGCTTTCACATTTACAGGGAGAAGCTATCAGAAGTAGATTAATGCGGAAGGGTCCTCCACTAGAGTACAGATCAAAATGTTACATGTCAGCTGGAGAAACCTGAGGAACATTTGGCTATGGCAACTTCTCCTTAGGTTTAATTTTGTTTTCCGAAAGCACTTTTTGCACTTGTTGGGAGGTAGTTTCAAAACCAGTCACACCAATTATTCACTTGCTAGGATCCCCTCTGCAAGAGATAGTGAGAGATAGTGACCGTCATAAAAATAAACATTTTCCTCTCCCTTCTGTGCTGGCTCTGGATTATTATCGAGGAACAGTACTATACAGCATGTCTTTTTGCAAGGGTGTGCTCAACATTGTCATATTATTATGGAGGAACTGTACTATACAGACATGTCTTTTTGCAAGGGTGTGCTCAACATTGTCATATTATTATGGAGGAACTGTACTATACAGACATGTCTTTTTGCAAGGGTCAAACATTGTCATATTCTGGTATCCTGTACTCGGTTGTTCCTTGGTTATTCTATCACATCCCTCCCAGACACTCTACAGTGTGCATCACTCACCTTTTCTACTATTCAGTGTTTTTCTCTTGCTAGGGAATGAGATAGTTTTTATCAGTGTCCAGTCTGAGATATCTACCTTGGGCCATGAACCAGTCGTTGTTGACTAGCAAAATGCAGCTGCTGATCCTTTCTGTAAACATCCTCCTTTTTACAGCACAGACATCTCCTTTCCCATTTACAATTACCTCAAATGCAGTACCCTTTATATAGCTTTTGCTGATTGAACATCTATCATCTTTTTTCCTTACTTCTTTTACCCATTATACAAGTAGTGATGTGGGCTGCATTAAAGTGAACTCATTTTCTGAGGTCTGATCAAACTACTAATGGCACGCAGAACACAATGCTTCCCTAATGTTTCTTTCCTCTACACCTACATTTTTTATTCCTTTCAATTCTCTGATGCCCTTCTCTTGTCTCTTTCTAGCTAGTTCACTGTTTACAACATCTGCAGCATCTTTTATCTCTTTGCCACCTCTTTTTCAGCTTCTCTCTTCCTGTCAAAATCTCACTGGCATGGCTTCTTTGTCTTTTTAAGGCATTGATATGATTTTTTTTTCATATATATATATATCCATTTTTAACACATTTTTCTTGTCAATTTACAACATTTTTTCCTCTGGCTGTGTGTGGTGCCAGTACAACTGAACTGTCTTCTCTGATATGCTCCTTTTAAAAATATTTCTATAAATTTTATTTTCATATCACCATTTCTAACTTGTCTTTATTCCACTAGTAATTTTATTTAATAAATCAAAAAATGTGTGGACAAATCAGCCATCTATTTCCACTCAGACATGAGTCTGGATTGCCAACCATCTGGCTCAGGTTATAGAGAAGGAATTTTTCTTCTGCTCTCTTTTAATTCAGCTTGCATGCCTGACAGGGCCAGCTGCTGGTCCAATCCAATTTCATCTCTATTGCAAAACCTTGTTTTGTAAAAGATGAAAAACATATCCTGTAAATCTTCAGTAACTGCATAGAGGTCTTAAGGATTTGAAGGATCTTTCTTATCTCTGGGAAGTGTTCAGCAGCCAGCAGTTCTTGCAGGCCACTCTATTGCAACAAATGCTCTTCTAAGCTCAGTATCAGCCATGTAATTCCTTGCAGGTGAGCTAAACAGCAAGCCATTGACGTTAATATGCCAAAAGTTTTTCCAAAGATACGTCTTTGGAATGCATCTTTGTCTAAGTTTGAGTAGCTTACATACATGATTACCAGACACAATTTCAATCAATAATCACCCAGTGGAAAATCAAGCTCATTAATCATGTCATGAAATCACAGACAATCACCACTTTGTAATTAGTGCTGTTCTGTATTGGTGGGTCAGTGCATTCAGGAATGAGTTCCTGGCACTGTGATTTGAGTGAGTAAATTTTGCATATTCATTTATAAAACTTATACCTACATATGCTAATATTCAGCTTTGTTTTAGATCTCTCTCTGTGGCTAGGTTTATTTGTAGCAAATTAGATTTATTTGTAGCAAATAAGCCACCAACAATCAGGCTGCTCTTAGGTTTGGATCTTAGAATCTTTTACTCTTTTTCTATACTAAGGGTATTTGCTGTGTGCTCTACTCCGCGTAAGACAAGATGACTCTATCAGTCTCCTCTCTTCCTGCAAGGCCAGCAAGGATCTCTGTCTCCTGCTGACTTAAGTACAATAAGGAAGTTTTTATACAGTTTTATATAGTCTGCACAGCAATCACGTAGTTACTGTACTGCCTTTCACTACACAGGAATATGTTGGTTTTGATAAGCTCTTGGCACCTGCTGCCAAACTGAGTGCAGTGTGCTTTATTATCGATTCTAGCCAAGTACACATTTCGTCTTTCAGTTCACCCACCAGCACCTTTTCCTTCAGTTTTGGTTCAGCAGCACTGCAGTTCCCCATTGTGCTTTGTCACTTTGCATTCAGCCGTGTTTCCTGGCTAATAATTGTCAAACCACATCCTAGAGCCTGTCTTGAGAAATCGGACTCCTCCTTCCCTCACCTCCACACCCCAGCCCACCATTCTTAGGTCACTGATTTCTCATCTGAAAGGAAACCTCTCTGCAAAGGCTTTGCATTTGGTCTGTTGTCTCTCTGAATGATATTTTCATTCACTTGCTCTGTTTTATTGAGGATGATGAATGATTCCTACTTTCTCTACCAGAAGATGACTCATCTGAGGAATGCAAACAAACAGGAGAAGTAATATATACAGCAGAGTATTTGAGTCTATATTCAAATGTAGGCTTGGATTTCCTGGGAAGTCTTTGTTAACACAATAAAAGGACAGGCTCTGTTTCTCACAATTTGCCTTCTAAACCTAACACAGGAGACAGAGGGGAGGGGAAAGAAAACAAAAAAAAAGAACAGAGACAGGGTAGAGCATGAGAAAACAACAAGTAATTAAAATATCTGCATTAGCACCCCTACATCACCAGAGATGTAGTCTGTTGGTAGGTTACTTTGTGGTGAGCTGCATAAGCATGGGATTTGAGGCAGGGAAGGGAGGACATGGAGTTACTTGCCAGAAAGGTAAGAAGACCTTGTAACTCTCTTTGGGTAAATTTCAATGCTGCTAAACATGAATATTTTAAACTGACCTAAGTTCTTTACTGGTGGTGAGGAACTGAACTGGCTGCCCAAGGAATATTCCATCCCTGGCAGTTTTCAGTGCCAGGTTGGACAGGGCTTGGAGCAACCTGCTTTAGCAGAAGATGTCACTGCCCATGGCAGGGGTTTGGAACTGGATGAGCTTTAATGTCCTTTCCAACCAAACCCATTCTGTGATTCTATGATTCTTTAGGTGAGCTTCTCTTCGCAGCTAAAATATTCAGTAGGTGCAGCTGCCTAATAATTAAGGGTTTAGTTTGAAAGAGGTGCTTTGGTTCTGTCTGCAATCAGCCACACTGTCAGTTTTCTTCATTTTTAGAGAATTGAACTTACGTGAACAAACATAAGCCTGGCAAATTCTTCAGGAACCCTGAGTAAAAGAGCTGGAGTATTGCTTTCTAAATAGTAGAAAATACTGGCATTAGTTTTGACATTTTTTTAAACTTTTTCCCTATCTATTTTTGAAAAGCCTTAGGGAACTGATATATGATTAGAACTAAGATTAAAAGTTTGTCTCTGACTCCTGAAATGTAACCAAGTACATCTGGCCCTGTCTCTTTCCGCAAGTATCACAGGAGCACTATCTAGAGTTTTCGTGATCTAATCTGAAACCTACAGAAACCAGCTTGTCACTGCTGAAGCTAATGGAGATACTGCTTTGCAGCTATATATAAAGATCTGGGCCTCCAGTTATGAGCATTTATAGTAGGTTTATTGGTGGATAAAGGGAGCCTGAGGAATTCATTCCTCTCTGCATCCATGGACCTTTTGCATTTTTTCAAAGTTATTGGGGCATTAGGTTTAATTGAATGTACAACTTAATTACTGGGAGCTTCTCAGCCCAGAACACATGCCGTGTGCTCACAGTTTGATTCATCTGCAACTGCATATCTTTGCAGGGATGCTACTTATCAGGGATGAGTGCTCCTTGCTGCTGAGAGAGGCAATTCTTGCACCTCCTTCCATCATTATCCCAGTAAATCTGCTCTTAGGACCGCTGTGTGAAAACTCTCTGGGTGGGATGCTCTTATTTTTCCTACTAATATTCACATTTTTCATGCAGAACATATGTCTAATGTACACCAGGTCACCTCACCCAAGATATTTACCAAGTAGGGTATAAGAGTAGTTGCAGCTGAGCTTGGTTTTGGCACAAAGTGCCTTTAAAAAATCTTTTGCTTTATCATGTAGATATTTGCCTATAGAAGATGAAAGTGCTATTGCACCTACAAAGACCTTCCTGTACTTGCTGAATTGGAGCTGTACAGGGATAATTCTTCACCCCAAAAATATAATGAGAAAGGTGTCCATATTTTTCTCTCTTCAAAAACAGAGGAAGAATATGGCAAACCAAGGGAATAGAAAACTTGATACACATAAAATACATTTGTAGCTTGCATAGGTACACAGAACATTCATGAAGTCATACGATAATACGATACAATGACAAAGGCATTTATTAACATGTTTTCCACTGCATCTTCAAAGCATATTCAGTTCTTTCACTAGTATGACAGACATCAGTGTATCAGTGAAGGCCCAGCATTAATGCAGGGAAACGTAAGACTTTTATACATGCAGGAGACATTTAGCAGATACTGCTACAGCTGAGTTTAACATTATCAAATGTATTTTTTCTCTTGCATTTTCTGCTTCCCCCTCTCTTTTCCATGCTTCCTGCACTGCCATTTATCTTTCCAATCATGAGAAAATATGACATCCAAGCCAGAAAAACACAGTGTCTGCATTAACTTATTCTTCTCTCTGCATGGGAATTAAGCCAAGCTGAAGGGTTATGAAAAGCTTCTTTCCCTACCTTTCTTTGTTTTTTTTGTTGTTTTTTTTTTTTTCCCCTTGTTTTTCCAGACAGTGAATTTATAAAAACAGCTCAAAAAGCAATGTCTGAAAGGTTCTCAGAGCTGAACCTATTACTGCCAACTGGTCATATTCACCTGAAGAGAAACTATAATGCTGATATGTGGTGTCGGCAATAAATATGTTAAGAACAAAAAAGTGTTCAAGAAAAAGGTTTAACATGGCTTGAAAATTTTTTGCCATCTGTCCAGTGTGATAAGGTCATGTCCCCTAGAGCCAGTTGGCTCCACATTACAATGGCTGTGATTAACATTAAATGAACAATTTGAGGCTGCAGTTGCTGCACACTTGTGATTGTGGGGATTTAAAATTGTTCAAGCAAAACCTGTGTTCAACCAAAACATATTTATGTTGTGGGTCAGTCAAGTTAAAAATATGCCTAAACTTCATCCTAATTATACAATTAATTTTCAAGTCTAAACTATTGTAACAGACATGCAATTAAAAATATATTCTCCTCAGAACTGCTGTTTCTATTTTAAAATTCCATCATTGCTGAAAGCATTCCTGCCATGGTGGATGTTTTACCAAGCTTTTGCTTATTGTAAGGATCAAGAAATGCTTAAATATACTTATTTGCAATTAAAATAATGAAAACAGTTTTTAACCTTCAAGAAGTCCTGACTTGAATTTGGAGAAAATTAAATAAACACTTCTATGGTCATTTCAGTGCAATTGCCTATTCAAATTGCAAAAAAAAAAAAAAAGAAAATTTATAATCTCCTTGGCAGGGTTTAAATATTTATTTATTAGAAAAGTTTAAGCTGAAATCTCTGCATCAACAGAAGAATAGCCGATGAATGCAACTATCTTTTCAAGAAGGTAATATTCAGGAACATTAAGCATCTGGCCTTTATTTTCCAACTTGTAGGATATGTATGCTAACTGTATGTGGAGCTTGGTGCTCATCATTGTACCTGGAATTTGCCTGGCACAGTTCTGTGTATCCTATAAATTATATTATATATGTATTGTAAAGATAATAGCATGCAGGTTTTAATCTTGTTTGTGAACCTTGACTCTTAAATCTTTTCTTCTGAGTAATTTCTCTTGTCCAGTGAAGACCAGTAAAGTTACAGAAGTTTGTGCCCTTGTCCATAATAATAACAGAAATAATCATGGGACCTTTAAGAAAACATAACTTTATTCTTCTCTGTGACCAAATGTACCATAAAGGGAGATTTATTTGGATGTTAATGACATCTATTATGTGCTTTAGGAAAGGGACCAGAGAAAGCAAGCTGCTCATTCACTGAGACATTATCACTGCTGGCATTCTGACACCTTCAATAAAAATAGCAGCAGCAGCACTATAAAATCTTCTTTAAAATCGCCAAGTTTATACCAGCAGTTAGCATGAGAAAGCCATAGAAATTCATCTTGCAGGACTTTGCCAGCACTTCTGATTTCCTCTGAAAGGTTTTAATTGAGGTCATGAGGTGACATGAAACTTAGCATAAATACAGTTTAGGAGAATTCAGCTCTGTTTAAGAATTACACAGCGGAATTGACTGGGGCCCTTTTGGTCAAGCCAGACTTTTGTTTCATTGAGGGTCCTGGCAAAGTTAGATGCAGTAATGTTGCTCTGCAATTGATGGCAAACAGTGCTTCATCCTAAATCAGGTCATAAATTAAATGTGACTTGTACAGTCTTGAGGAAGGTCTCTCAGGTATGTAAGGCTTGAGCCCATGAGTCTGATGCTTCTCTCTTCTCTGTCACTACCTCTGCAGCTTTAGACATGCTCCTGAACATTTTGCTGTCCCAGTTTCCCCAGCTGTTAAACAGGAATGACCATGCTTCACTTGTGCATTTGTATCATGTGCTGGTTTTGAGTTAGAACAGGTGAATAGTGATGGCATGTAGCAGAAGAGAGGGGACATGGCAGAGACAAGCACTGTTCCTAAGGACTGTCATTCCTGGACTGTGAAAAACAGAGCAAAGTTGCCTGCTTGAAGGACTTTAAAGTGAATAAATCGCAAACAGAAGACGACTGCACTCAGGAAGAGTATAGCCTTAGATGGTTTTTGTTCATAGGTGCTAGGAGAAGTGTTAGGTCTCTGACCACAGCTACTGAAGCAAACTCTTGAACAGCCAGATCAGCACCCTTGAACATTCAGATCTTTAGCAGGGAACTCTCATTTCAGCAGAGCTCCAAACATCTTTAATTTCTATATGTTTCAGGTCAACTTTTGGAACCTGAAAGCTGTTTGTGACAAAGATGTAGATGATAGCATAGGATAAAAAGCCCATTTTTTCAAGGGAGTTTTGTTTTTTTATCCTAAAATTGAACTCCACTGAAGTGAAAATGTCAAAATATAGTCCCAAAATCATAAACTCTTCCAAAACATCTTGATAAAATGTATTATTCTAGCAATCCAGCTGCAAATCTTTGATACAGTAAGTCATAAAATCCATTTTGCTGGCAAATGACTGTGCAAGGTATTCCTGTAATTCCCTGGGCTGGGAAAGGAAAGGGGTTTGTTCTCTCTGAAGATAAGTAATTCTCAACTACAATAAAATATCTTATGCAGCCTTTATTCCTATATGGGAAATTGATAAGGGCTTTGGAGCATGAACTGAGAAACAAGTCCTTTACCTCTGTTTTTAATACACTATTTGGGCTACTTCTTGATTTTACAAATTTACTATCTATGGGGGGAAACTGAAAATGCAACCCAGCCTTGAGAATTGCATAAGTGTGGTGATAACAGAATTAGCACAGACCATTAACTGGGGATCTGAAAACAGCAAAGAAAGATTGAAGCTGCATTTTTTGCATCACAGCCAAGTAGAAACATCACAGAAATCACCATGGTTTTCACACCATGCTGGCAATTTCAGAAGTCACAGGATAGAGAGAGGTGTTGAAGTATTGCAGCCATGTAGTTTAGTTTATTTTAAAAGTGTAATTTTCTTAGAATTTCGTTCCAGGTTACTATCAAGTTGTATATATTTTGCCACTTCCTTCTCCTGTCTCTCACTGTAAACAAAATCCTAAATCATATGTTCAACACATTTCAGAGCTGTTGCTTCACTGAGCAAAGACTATTCATTCACAGCAGGCAGAGATAGTGTATGATACATGTACTACCCTGCATCTTAACTTATGATTGACATCATCAGTTTTTTCATTTCAGAGCCCAACTCTTTTGTATTAAAAGGACAAATGTTTACTTTATCAGAAATAATTTCAGCAAAAATTGGGAAGATCTGGAGAAATTTTCAGCTTGCTATGAAAAATAACAAGAATCAGGTGGTTTTTGCTTTGTCCTGCCTGGCCCATTGGTAACCCCAAATGGTGGTCTGGAAATTAGGAGCCACTCAGCAAGGTATGCAGTTCTCCAGAAAGCACAGTTCTTCGTTAGTCCTGTAATTAGCCCAGACTCAGATAGGTTTTCACATTTTGACAGGGAATATTACCACAACTTCCATTTTGTAAACACAGCTGTGGAATTTCATGAGGAATCCATCACTTGTTGTGTTCCTATAAGCCTACTGTAAGGAAATCTAATTTAACATTTTGCACACTTACTAAATTTCCAAAGACCAAGGGTGTTAGTGTCTGACTGGGTCTGATTTTATTTTGTGAAGACTCAATCTCTCAAACTCACCATGAGACAGAATAAAAAAGTCTTGCAAACATGAAAACCAGTGTGAATTCCAGATAAATGATTTCTGGCGAGCTGGCACAGAAACCTCTCAGTTCAGCAAGGAGCAAAGCAGATGTTAAACTGTATGATCTGATAGATCAAGTTTTGAAAAGTTACAGAGTTTTGAGTACTTCCCCTTTAACCAAGCCAAAACGGATGCTGTCACCCTGTCTGCTCCCTAGGACAGTAATGTCTTGACGTGGCAAGCTCTGTATGTGGTCAGATTGAGAAACCCTGGGGGAGAACTTGCAGCAGGGTTAGGTGCAGTCTTAAACCAAGGTGCAAACACAGAGCTCTGTTTCAGTGGTCCGTCTCTAAGGCATCACTCCTTCTTTTTTCTCTGTGGTTTAGCGATTTAAAGATGGCCTGGTCAGCACCCTGCATGAGGCAGCAAGGAGGAGAGATGAAGCCAAGACTTCACTTTTCTCCTTCATACCCTGTAGAAGCATGTGAACTATAATGTGTCTTCTCTCTCTTTCATGGGCAGATAATGTGACAAACCAGTCCTTAAAGAATGATTCACCCATGTGGATACTGATGCATACGGAGACTGGTTAGAGAAATTCTCTCTCCTGTCATTATATTTTCCTGGCACAGTCCTTGTTTACATGCAGACCAAACCAAGTGCACAGATTATTTTTAGTTTTTCAATCTTAAATCAACTTTATATTTCAGCTTTTGCATACTAAACTTCTTTGGGCCATTGTAACAAATGTTTTGAGAGTGGCTCTATTTTCAGCTGTATTTATAGAGTTTTTATTTCAGAACAGCAAAAAAAAAGTTTGGTTCAAAATCTGGCTCTTAAATTTTTTCACACTAAAGCTTTGAAAATTTTTTCCTCCTGTGAAAGAAATGAAAATATTCTTTATCCTGCGAAAAGACACACAGGAAAGACATGACTTCTATTGGTAGAACACCTGAAAGAATATTCGTGTGTGTCAGCAGCTTTCTCTTAAATATCCAGCCTCATATTAATATCCCAAAAATAACAACTCAACTTTTTTCAATTGCATTATTTTTTTAATTTCAAAATACTTTTTCATATTAAATTGAAGTAAAAAAAAAAAAGTCTATTTCACAACAGTGTAACCTTTAATATGTCAAAGTTTATTCATGCATCCTTCCTCCTTACTAAGGAGAACTCATTCCCAGAATATCTGTCTAGAAATATCTTCAAAATCTGCTTCTGCCCACAAAATCATCAAAGATTTGATAAAAGAATAATAATAATACATATGCACTCACAAACATCACTGAATACGTATGTATGTATGAACGTATGCATGCAGATATGTATATATATTAGATGCCTTTGGAAAAGACTTCTGGCAGAGTTTGGCTCATTTTCTTTCCAGTGCTATCAGATGTATGAAGTAATTCAAAGCTGTCTTCCATGTAGCCCTAAACAAACCTTTCTCAGTTTATAGAATATATACCCCCCCCTTCCCCCACTCCTGAGTTCAGCAGACTGAATTTGGGAACTTGAAATACACAGGAGTAGGCATAGTGTGGATATCCTTGCTCTATACCAGGTCTGAAAGGGGGAGAGAGAGCCTATCACTACAGGAGCTGTTTATTTGCCCAGGTCCAGACCCTCAGACAATACTGCAGACTTCCTCTGGAACAAACAACAGATTTATATAAAATCACCATCTTTCTGCAAGATGTCAATAAATAGAACAGGAACATACCACTGCACATCAAATACAATTCAATATGCAATGTATCAGAAGAGATAATTACACATACCCTTAAGGCAAGAAGAATTTAGCAAAAAGATTATTTGATACTATTCATAGCATTGTTTGGTGAGCCCTGTGGAATATTTCCCGTGGCAGAGGGAAATAAAGCCAAAATGATGCATCTGTTAGGCTCAGAATACGTCCACTTACATTCAGCAAAAATGTGAGATAATGACCCCAAATTCTGTATTCACCAGGGAAATTCAGTGCACTTTGTGCTTAGTTTTCAATGCTTAGTTATGTGGGCTTCCTTGTGCTATCTGTAGCCATTTTTAGTCTGACATGATAAATTGCCTCCTCAGGTCTCAGCAAGAATAATTATTCTCTGAGCAACTCACACAGCCGCCCTCATTGAACACAGAGAGAATGCAAAAGTCAGGAGAGCTTGTCAAAAAAAGAGAGAGAAAGGAAAAAAAGGGAAAAAAAAAAACAACCCAGAAACCAGAAAACGCCAGCAAGAACTTCAGACTGCTTAAGCTCAACAGGTGACTGAAGTCAAACTGAGCAGATAAACCCCTCCTTAGAGAGGTGCAAAGCCACAGATAGAATCACAGAAACAGAATGGTTGGGTTGAAACGGATCTTAAAGATTACACTCCCTGCCACAGGCAGGGACACCTTCCACTAGACCAGGGTGCTCTAAGCCCTGTCCAACCTGGCCTTGAATACTGCCAAGGACAGATGTAGATGTTGGCTGTTTCTCCTTTTCCTGGGAGGCAAGAAAATGTTCCCCCTGGTAGGACACAGACCTCCCGTACCAGCAGATATAGATTTCCCATCCACTGAATTCACCACATGCATGAAGTCAGACCTCTGCATCTCAGCGGGGTGTGTGGTGGCTGCAATAAGAAAGGATAAATTGCACTTTCACAACCTCTTGATGTCAAGTGAAATGGCTTCCCTTCTTCAGCAGAGCCAGTTAATGGGCTTCGCTATTGTTCACAGCATGGAGGTGACAAACTTGGAGCAAGTCTCAGAGAAGGAGTGAAAAGGAGAAAAGCCAGCACGGAGAGGGAGAGATAACACCACTGTTACTGATTTTTTTCTGTGAAAACTATTCAAATATTGAGATAGGATGGTAACCTAAAACCAAGACACAGATAGACAGGCAGATACGTTAGAGCAGACTGGACAGACCTAGACAGGCTGGAGAGTTGGGCAGGGAATAACTGGATGAAATATAACAAGGGAAAGTGTAGAGTCCTGCATCTGGGCAGGAACAACCCCAGGTTCCACTATAGGTTGGGAAACGACCTGTTAGAGAGCAGTGTAGGGGAGAGGGACCTGGGAGTCCTAGTGGACGACAGGATGACCATGAGCCAACACTGTGCCCTTGTGGCTAAGAAGGCCAATGGCATCCTGGGGTGTATTAGAAGGGCGGTGGTTAGTAGGTCGAGAGAGGTCCTCCTTCCCCTCTACTCTGCCCTGGTGAGACCCCATCTGGAATATTGTGTCCAGTTCTGGGCCCCTCAGTTCAAGAAGGACAGGGAGCTGCTGGAGAGAGTCCAGCGCAGGGCAGCTAAGATGATTAAGGGAGTGGAACATCTCCCTTATGAGGAAAGACTGAGGGAGCTGGGTCTCTATAGTTTGGAGAAGAGGAGACTCAGGGGTGACCTTATTAGTGTCTATAAATATATAAAGGGGGAGTGTCACGAGGATGGAGCCAGGCTCTACTCAGTGGCAAACAATGATAGGACAAGGGGTAATGGGTACAAACTGGAACACAAGAGGTTCCACTTAAACTTGAGAAGAAACTTCTTCTCAGTGAGGGTGACGGAACACTGGAACAGGCTGCCCAGGGAGGTTGTGGAGTCTCCTTCCCTGGAGACATTCAAAACCCACCTGGACACATTCCTGTGTAACATTATCTAGGTGTTCCTGCTCCGGCAGGGGGATTGGACTAGATGATCTTTTGAGGTCCCTTCCAATCTCTAGCATACTGTGATACTGATACTGTGACTGAATTTTGACTTTTATTTCCCTTAAATATATCCGTGGGTTTTAAGGGCTCAAAAGTACCTAAAATATCTCCATTTAAGCAGCTTCTGAATTTCTGAGGCCCAGTCTGTGCCAAATATTCCTGTCTACCTTCATTCTTCATCAATACGTGTACAACAGTTCACTGAGGACCTCTGACACAGGAACTGGTCCCATTTACAAATTGCATTTTATCACTGATAAGAAGCTCAGCCTAAGAACTTATATATACATGTTATAGCCAAGAAAAAGCATAGAAGTAATGACAGATTTTTATCTCCATCATCAGGGGCAAAGAGGCATAGAAAGGCTAACTGTTTTTCTCAGCCTGTGGAAGAGTTAAGACCCCAAAACATCAACATCTTCCCTCTGAAACACCAGCTATGAACGTGGGGTTCATGCCACACATTAACTAGAAGGGATGGAGATATGCACTGAGATGGATGGATATGCTAGAGATCTGGAAGGCACAGGGCTTGGCCTGTGAAAGGATTAAGTTGATTACTGTTATTTTGCCATAACTGTGGGAAAGTTGGCTTTCTGAAGCCTTTGAGAATTTGTAGCTAATAAGGTTATAAACCTGCTTCTTTCTGTAGGGTAAGTGGGAAAATGGGATTCAGTCAATAAGAACTTGTCTGCTGAAATCTTGCTTTTCAGAGTATATGATCTGCAGACATGCTCCTTTAGAAGCCTGCACAAACCTTTGATACTTAAAATGTTTTAAGCAAAAAGCAAACATACACTCTAAACCTGTCCCTTCTCACTCCTCCACTCACCACCTCCTCACACTCATTTTTGTAGGAGTCCTTCATTTACTTCAACTTTTTGATGAGTTTGTGTTCTTTATTGTGTTCTCTATATTCACATGGCAGCTGCATCATAATTGCTGGGAATAAATGCAAGCTTTTGCTATGCTTTTTCCCTGCATGCAATATGAAACTGAAACTAATGCAATATGTCTAAAATGGCTAATTCTCTCTACGGAGATGCAAAAGATAATGATGCAAAAGAAACAGTGGGTCATTGCTCTGGCCTACACATTTATGCTACCAGAAAATTCATAGCAACCATTTTACCAGAGCAAAGTCTCCAGTAATGTCTTTTAAAGTACATAAGCATGCCACGATTAAATAGTCACACTTTACACACTGAGATGGGTTATGAAGTATATAGAACAGAGTAAGCACCATAGAAAATTTACAGAATATTCAATGAGCTATTAATACTTCATATACTTCTGCCTTTTTTTTTTTTGTTTGTTTGTTTTTTGGTTTTTTTTTTTTGGTTGCTTTGGGGTTTTGTTTTTTGGTGTTTTTTTTTCTTCACTAAATCATTTTGTTTATTTCTTTCAGTTTTTAGTATTTCCAGTCTTTGTGTTGTCTGCAGGAGACCTGGCCATTCAGAGTTCTATTCATCTAACACTTGGGTTGATCTCCTGTCCTTATTTTACTCCCATCACCACTCTTCTTCTCAGTTTGCATCCACTACAGAAAATATTTTTGTCATAGGCCATGAAGAAAATGTGATGATAAGCATTTGATTACTGACATCTCTCTAGCAATAATGCATTTAGTGTGAAGTATTTATTAGAAGGAAATGAAAGATCCAGACTTTTTGAGGAGTGGTAGCCAGCTTTCAAGATTAACTGACAAGAAAATATATTGTACAGTACTAATGGGAGATGTGTCCCATATTGCTGCTATTGAAGCTGCCACGCAAAATAATGAAATATACTGCAAAACATGTCTACAAGGTAATTTATACAGAACCAACACTTGTCATACTGTTGGTAGTGAGTGACCTATGCTGTTCTGTTGCGCTCCACAATGTCATTAGTTATAGTGGCTATGGGGAGCTCTATAGACAGGTGTCCTGGGACTCTGTGATGGAGAGGGAAAAGATCATAAAGCTAGACCCATGCTGACTGCTGTCTAAGGCTATTACAGGGCACATTTTTAAAGTTCCAGTAAAAGTACCTGTAGAGAATTGTCATAGTCACCACATAACCATGGCTTCAAACACTGCCCACAGCCAGAATGCAAAGGGAAACGACCCATGTCTCATCTCACAAAACAAACAGCTCCCTGACTAGAGCTGCAGGGAAGGACAAAACCAGAGCTATGTGTGCTTGTGGGATTTGGTGGTGTATTGCTCCCCATCCCTTCCAGCTGGGAACTGAATTGGTACAGCCATGCCTTGCTTTTATCTTTATTTCAGTGTTAACACTAGCCTAAAAATGGCTCACCCCAGAAAAATATCTGAGACAAAGGACCCTGCCTCTTTTACAGAAGTATTTTTCCAGTCTTCTCCCTCTCTCTTATGTTGGATGGTAAAGGGGGGAGATGGTAAACTGAAAGTGGTAATGGGGACCTTATCTGTATGACAGGCACTATGTCACTTCAAAAGGGACAATGTTTAGCACCAGCTACTACCCACAGGAAAGAGTAGAGGAAGTTTTTTTCCCTTTTGAGGGAAACATCTGAGCACTAAAAGGAAGATTTCTAAGTTTAATTCTAAATTTTGAAGTTACCATTTATTTATCTCTCAAGGCTCATCATCTGCAAAAGCATGCTAGGTACATACCTGTGTACAATGCCATATGAGATCAAGGACATAGAAATACAGGAATTCTACCAGGAAGATAGTTTTGATGATGTGGAAATAAAATTAAGTCCAAAGTACCTTTAAATTATCATTAAAAAAAAGGATCATATTTAGAGATTATGGAAACACTCCTGAGAACATGCTTGACTGAACAATTGCCATAAATGCAACCCTCCTTTTCGTCTCTTAGCACTTTGGCAAATAACTTGAAAAAGAAAAAAGGAAATGCTGATCAAAGTATATGTGTAACTGATTACCTGATTTTCCATCCTTCCTCCCCTCTGTGCAGGCATTAATGATGAACATGAAATACAGGAGTGAGACAAGATCAAAAGAACATTACCTGAATGTGCACGAATCTTTTACAGCCCCCCTTTCCTCCCAAGACTCACTTCTTTTCTGGTTTTAGATGCTATTTCACATCTGTTATTCTTTTTTGTCTGCTTTTGGTTTGACAAGACCGCATTGCATATATTGGGTACGTGACCAATGGTTATTTCAGTGTTTCAAATTCACTTGATTTTAGCTATCCAAGCTTGCAAAATTTGATCAGTGAGTCTAAATTTGATTCAAAATGAGGACCAAGTTTTCTGTTAGACTGAAAATCAAGACTTCTATCTCAGTTTGAATCTGGCAGCCTAGTAAGATTAGGAGATATTGAAAGACTTTCTGATCCTGTGTGTCTTTTTCTTCCCTTCATGCAGGCAGAAGAACTCTCATGAGAAAATCCATCTTTATGACAAAGCCTCTATCTTTTCCTGGAACACCATGAAAGAACAGCTTTTCTTGTGAGATTTCAGCTGCTTTCAAACTGTAATCAAAGACAATTCACTTCCCCACCAAAACCCCTCCTAAAACATATAATAGGAAAAAGCATTTAGCACATATTCCCTAACTTTATGATGGAAACCACATAAAAGCATGCTGGCCAACATCAAAATGTGCTTACCTAGTTTGTTTGATTTTTTATTGGCATTTTTCCTCCCTCTGTGTCCTCAAGACACTCCCACTGTGTCCTACCACTGTAAATGAAGATCAGGTTCGTGGCCACTTGAAGAATCTGAACTTACATAAGTCTATGTAACTTGACAGGATCCATCCCAGAGTCCTAAGGGAACTGGCTAAAGTAGTTGCCAAGCCACTCTCCACGTTATTTGAGAATTTGGCCAGGCAAGGTCCCTGGTGACTGGAAAAAGGGGAATATCACCACTGTTTTAAAAAGCATAGAAAGGAGGGCCCTGGGAACTACCAACCTGTCAGCCTCACCTCTGTGCCTCGGAAGATCATGGAACAGATACTTCTAGGAGCTATGCTAAGGCACATGGAGGACACTGAGGTGATTTGAGACAGACAGCATAACTTCAGCAAGGATACGTCCTGCCTGACCAACCTAGTGGCCTTCTATGGTGGAGTTTCTACATCAGTGGACAAAGAAAGGGCTACACATCTTGTTAGTCTGGAGTTCTGTAAATCCTTTGTCATAGTTCCCCACAACATCCTTCTCTCTAAACTGGAGAGATATGGATTTGATATATGGACTGTTTGGCTGATGAGGAATTGGCTGGATGGTCGCATCCAGAGGGTATTGGTCAATGGTTCAGTGTCTGGATGGACACCAGTGAGAAGTGGTATCCATCAAGGGTGATCCATACTGGGACGAGTACTGTTTAGTATCTTCATCAAAGACATAGTGGGATTAAGTGTGCTGTCAGCAAGTTTGCAGATGCCATAGCTGAGTGGTGCAGTTGACACACCTGAGGGACAGGATGCCATTCAGTGTGACTTGGACATGCTAGAGAGGTGGGCCTATGAAAACCTCATGAGGTTCTACAGGGCCAAGTGCAGGGTCCTGCACCTGGGTCAGTGCAACTCCCAGTATCAATACAGGCTGGGGGATGAAGGGATTGAGAGTACTCCAGAAGAGGAGGACTTGGGGGTACTGATGGATGAAAGATTTGACATCAGCCAGTAATGTGTGCTTGCAGCCCAGAAGGACAAGCATATCTTGAGCTGAAATCAGAAGAGGTGATTCTGCCCCTCTTCTCTACTCTGGTAAGGCCCCACCTGGAGTATTGCATCCAGTTCTGGAGTCCTCAGTACAGGAAAGACATAGAACTCTTGGAGAGGGTCCAGAGGAGAGACAGAAATTATCAGAGGGATGGAGCACATCTCCTTCCAGTTCTTAGAAGGGGCCTACAAGAAAGATGGGGAGAGACTTTTTATCAAGGCTTGTTGCAATAGGATGAGGGGTGATGGGTTAAAACTAAAAGAAGGGAGATTCAGGTTAAATGTGAGGAAAAAGTTCTTTATGATGAGGGTAGAAGAACACTGACACAGGTTGCCCAGAGAGGTGGTGGAGGTGCCATCCCTGGAGACATTCAAGGACTGGCTGGGCATGGTTCTGGGCAACCTGATCTAATTGAAAATGCCCCTGCTCATTGCATGGGAATGGAGTAGATGAGCTTTGAAAGTCCCTTCCAACACAAACTATTTTATGATTTTATGATTCTAAAAAAATCAGATGAGAGGGTCTTTCAGGCACCATATTAAACACAGGTCACAAGCTAAGGACCTATGCATTTAAACCCCTTGGTCAGTCTCCAAGAACCTGGAAGTCCTCTCTTTCTATCCACTCTTAACCCAAGTTACCTACCCATTTTTTCAGTCCATATAACATCTTTCCCAGAATCCTTATAATACTGTCACTGTTTTGTGTATTTACCTTTTACAAATGCAAACTTGTGCTTTGGTGTTTCTGCACAGTGCCTCCTTGTTTTTGTTAATCTTAGCGCTATTGCTCTAATACATTTGTTTTAACCACTGAGGCTCCCTGTAACAGAAGACTCTGGTTGGGCTGCCTCTATTAGGTAAGAATAACTGTCAATGAAATCCTCTTTCATTAATTTCTTTTGAACTTCTGAATGCTTTCCCAGGGATTTGATTGCTTTTAGGCTGGCACTTCCTAACAAGACTTTTGATGTAAACTTTCATGCTACTGTTACTATGACAATAGTGCAGTGCTGCAGCAGCATTAATTGGAATTTTAATTATTTCTTTGGCTCAGAAGACTGTATTTCAATAAGTGGTTCAGCTATGTTTCAGATCTATGCTGCAAAACAAGGCTCAAATCTTTATTTCCAGCAAATTTTGAATTAACAGATCTGGGAGAAAGGAAGACATGGAAGATGGAAGTGGTATCCTAACCACAGTACATATTCCTCACTACTGTTTATATGGTTCACAACAATTAGTCCTTGTACAGAAAAGATGAGAATTTCCTTCCATGCTAGGAAATTCTTGCATAGCTTTCCATATGCTTCTAAGTTAATTTTGATTCAGATGGTAGAAATTATGGAAAAACTAAGACTGTACTCCTTTTAAGAAAATATAATATGTTTCTGTTTGATCTGGAACTGATGGGAGTAACATTGCAAAAGCACCAACTACCATCTCTGCCAGCCATTAACATTCTTCATTCTTCAGAATTTGAAGGTGCAACATATAACAAGGCAAGTCATAGAGTTTTGATGAGAAATAATTTTTCCTGTTCCAGCTTTGTATTAAATCCCCAATTAGATATTGTCAAGAGGCAGAAATGAATAGTTTCACAAAATTAATTAATCCCACTGTTTTTTTTTATCTAAATTAATCTCCAGCTCTAATTCTTGATAATTCATCATATTATGACTATATGTGCATGTGTGCGTAAGTATATATATATATGTACACACACACACACATCTCTACTGAAACCAACCTGGTTGTGGAATTGCAGTTTTCAATTCTTTCCTTTTTTTTTTTTCATTTATATTTCCACTTTCCAACCAATATCCTGTTAGAAAGTTTAGCTTAGACTAGAAAGAACTGATTTCCCTTAGCAGGTTTCCAGATAAAGGAGACAACCACACCTACTCACGTCATGGTCTAACAATATCAAGTACAAATATTCATAGACATTGATGAGTTGTATAGCCTGTTTATTCAAATCATCGAGTCAACCTATTTGCACTATTACAATAAAATGCTGGCCTTTGAAAGCTTCTTTTCAGCGACATAAAAACAATAATCTAAATTCTTTACCTGCAAAAGCTATAGTCACTACTCTGTTCAGTCTTTTACCCACAGTTAAAAAGCTATTAGCAATCTAGTTCTCAGAACTTACTGATGTCAATGTAACCAATAAAACAAACCTCAGTATTCACATACAATGCTATAAAGTGTTCTACCTTCTAAACAAAATTTAAAAACATGTGACTTGACTTTATTTTTTTCTGTGGGTTTTTTTTTTTTTTGTATGCAGAACACATTCTCATATTATTGTGGACATGTAGGGATGCATATCTTCAAGAAATCAATGGAAACTGTCTTGAGCAGTTTGATCAATGACCACCCCCGCCTATTTCAGCCTGGACATTCATCTCCTGTTGTTCTGCAGACAGTTTACAGATTAATAATGAAGCATGAAACCAAGTTAGTGGTAACATATGAGCAGGGAAGATGCAAAGCTGAATATCTCACATTAAGGGCACTCTACAACAGCAATCCATCAGACTGGTTTACACTGCACCATTTGTATAGTTTCCTGTGCCTCCCCACAAACACCCACAAATAAAGAAATATAGCTGCTTCTTAGGAATCCCTCTATTTTACTTATGGAAATTAAACCATTGGCCTTTTAAAGTGCAAGTGCAATTGGCCCGATTTGCCCATCAGTCACACAAAGTAAATCAGAAGTCACTGTATCAAATCAAGAATCTGCGATGATTTACATTGATTATTAAAAGTAATTATTCTATGTCAAATCCTAAAGAGCTTTCCTGTCCTTTTTTTTAATTTTTTTTTTTTTTGAGGTTTTTTTTCAAGACGCAGGAACAACATTACACCGAAGTGGATTATTCATGGTGGGAAAGTAAATTTTCTGCTGGGATCATATGCATCAGTTATATGAATTTAATATGACCTCAGACAAGACAATAAATTTAAAATTTGTCCTGTGAAGGTTCAGGTCATTTTAGCTAGATGGACATCTATTTCTCTTTATTCATAGATTGTGAATAATTTTAACATCCTTTCTTCCTCAAGTCCATCCTCATAAGAATGTCTAGAATCAATAAGAGTGGACCTATATTTTTTTCTCCTTGCAGTAAAGACAGAGATAATCTACCATTCTGTGACTCTTTAACACAGATGTTATTCCTTGTGTTCACACATCAGCTGTTCATTTTGGCTATCAACTTTATAAGTTTTTCAAGCTAAGCCTCATGTGTCAAGCCTTTCTCTACAGCAGCTGACACACTATCACTGCATAGCAGATGTTAACAAAGACAAGAATTCAGCATTTAAATATTCAACGTTTCACCTCCAATATCAAAATTAGAAATAGGAAAACAGAGAAGGTTGTTAACAATAACAACAATTTATTTTTAAAAGTTTTTCAGAAGACCTACTCAAGCAATTTAATTCTTTATTATATACATAATTTATATGAAAAATCAGTGTTAAAATCTTCAGCAAAAAAAGAAAAAAAATCAGTCCTGTGGCACATTAACATAAAATACTTAGATGTGGCCACAAATTCCGTCATCTTTTAAGACTGCATCTTTGCTGAATATAATGTGGTTGTCATAGAAAGGTTATTCCAGTTATAGGACAAAAATAGCAGGGATACATTTCCAGTTACCTCCAAATCAACCAATTATTTCAAGTCTGTTATAAATACTTCAGTTTCTGTGGGGTTCCCTAGAGATTTGCTGGAAATTTATTTTCTCCCTGGGCGGCAGGGAGAAGGGAGGAAGGAGGAGAAAAAGAAGATAGACATTTTCTTTAAAAAAACATTCATATCTGCTAGAAAGAATTTTCCTTGCATTTTCATCTTTCTGACATAGCTAATAAACTGCAGTCAGAAATCAGAAGTGAATCAGACTCTATTAAACATATGCAAACAGACAGGTAAAGCAGGCAACAAGAATCCTTTTCTCTCTCCATTTCTCTTGCACAACACTGTGCAAGTAGCCAGAAAGAGCAGACTACACCAGACCACACTGTACAACCCAAGAAAGACTTAATCCACACAAACCAGTGAATTGATATGTCTTAAAAAAACTGAAATGCAAATAGTGATTATAGGGGATTACATATGGATTTGAGTGCAGTGTTTATGTTGGCCTCCTTGCATTACCAAAATAGGGGTAATGCAGGGTGAATGTAATTAGCGAAATTAGCAGTTAAATAGAGTTCATATTAATAATTGCAAAGAAGCTCTTTGACAAGATTAGTTGCCTTGCATAAACTGTGTAGGAGATTTAACATCCCATCTGCTCACCGTATACATTGGTCTTTTGGTTTCTTGGCCCACCACTGCAACCCCACCACATTCAATAACTGCTGTGTGTCTCAGTGTCCTGTCTTGCCTGCTAGATGAAATGCTTGTAAACTGTGTGATTGCTTCCTATATAAACTGATTTTTCACTAAAGGTTTAGTAACAACTGCCAAATACAAATCCAGATTAACTGATTTCAGAAAATGTGAGAAAGGAAAACTAAATGAAAAGATGAAGTCTTTAATCTCTATGTTGCCACTGCAGCTTCTGCTAAAGGGACAAATTCAGTGATGGGTTTGGTGTGATGGACAGGAGCAGTATGGCCACTCTCTCTCCTTTTTGTTTTTGACTTTGAACCAGAAAGACAGGAAACAGGCAACTTCTGTATTGTTTGACTATAAGAGAATAATGTAACCATGAAGTGTATGAATATTTCAACTGCCTATTTAGTCCTTACAAGGCCCTTTGTTAAGTGTTTATAAGGGCTGGCAGGATAGAGTCATATCTAGCAGTGCCTGACAATTCAGTCCTGATTTGTTTTGCATTTTAACAGCAAAAGTATGTGCTGTCTCTACACTGGGACTGGATTGGAGGGCTTCAAGTTTAAAAAAGGAATCAAAATAAAGAAAAACTCCAAACACTCCATTCCAAAAGTCAGAAAGAAAAAACAGTCAAAGACAAAATGGGAAAGGACATGTCAAGGTTTTAGCTTTTTGTGAAATACACATGGTAAAAGAAAAATTGTGAATTCTTTCTCCTTTGTGAAGGTTAAATTTTTTCTATTGTTGTTATTTTTTGGTTAAACATCTTGAGTAACTGGTGTTGCACCCCATTGTACTGGATGTTTTAAATGGCTCCAGGCTTAGTGAAGACTGGTTTTGCTTAAAGCCCGGTCTTCCCAAAAAATACTGCTCAGATCATGATTCATGGCACTTCACACCAGTTTGGGGTGCTTCTGTAGCACCAAGACATCATTTTTGTTGTTACTTAACAACAACAAAGTTTAAATAATCATTATAAAAATAAGGCGTAATTAAAAACAACTATTAGTTTAGAACCTTTGATACTGTGATATGTACGTCATATCACAACACTGCAAGTGTTCTCTTCACTTATTGGCTCAGCTTCACAAGAAAGTCTCATAGGTAATTAAGCATAGTCAGACGTGTTGAGAAGTCCCAATACATCTTCCCTGGGCTTCAAAAGAGCAGACTTTGGCCTCTTCAGGAACCTGCTTCGGAAGGTTCCATGGGATATAGCCCTAGAGGGCAGAGGGGCCCAAAACTGTTGGTTGATATTCAAGGATCACCTGCTACAAGCTCAGGAGTGTTGTATCCCAACCAGAAGGAAGTGCAGCAGGAGGGCCAGGAGACCTCCTTGGATGGATAAGGAGCTGCTGAGGAAAATTCAAATGAAAAAAGAGGCTTACAATAAGTGGAAGAAAGGACAGGTGGCATGGGAAGAGTACAGGGATGTTGTCCGGGAAGCTAGGGACCAGGTTAGGAAAGCTAAGGCCAAGTTAGGATTAAACTTAGCTAGAGGTATTAACGATAACAGGAAGGGATTCTACAGGTACATAGCAAATAAAAAACAGACTAGAGAGAATGTAGGCCCCCTCAGGAAGCACTCAGGAGAACTGGCTACACAGGATTTGGAGAAGGCTGAGGTTCTGAATGACTTCTTTGCCTCGGTCTTCACTGCCAAAGGCTCTGACCACACCATCCAAGTCTTCGAAGGCAGATGCAGGGACTGGGAGAATGAAGACCTTGCGCCCACTGAAGGAGAGGATCTGGTTCGAGACCATCTTAAAAATCTGAATGTGCACAAGTCCGTGGGTCCTGATGAGGTCCATCCACGGGTCCTGAAGGAGCTGGCAAAGGAAGTTGCAAAGCTACTGACCATCACATTTGAGAAATCCTGGCAGTCAGGTGAAGTTCCCAATGACTGGAAAAAGGGAAATATAACCACCATTTTCAAGACGGGAAAAGTGGATGATCCAGGGAATTACAGACCAGTCAGTCTCACCTCTGTGCCTGGCAAAATCTTGGAGCAGATTCTCCCGGAAGGCATGCTAAGGCACATGAAAATCAACAAGGTGCTTGGTGACAGCCAGCATGGCTTCACTAAGGGGGAATTCTGCCTGACCAATTTGGTGGCCTTCTATGATGAGGCTATGGAACTGATGGACAGGGTTAGAGCAGTTGATGTCATCTACCTGGATTTGTGCAAAGTATTCGACACTGTCCCGCATGAAATCCTTGTCTTTAAATTGGAGAGACATCAATTTGATGGATGGAACTCAGTGGATAAGGAACTGGCTAGATGGCTGCACACAAAGAGTTGTGATCAATGGTTCAATGTCCAGCTGGAGACCAGTAACGAGTGGTGTCCCTCAGGGATCGGTGTTGGGACCGGTCTTGTTCAACATCTTTGTTGCTGACATGGACAGGGGAATTGAGTGTGCCCTCAGCAAGTTTGCCGATGACACCAAGCTGTGTGGTTTGGCTGATAGCCTGGAGAGAAGGAATGCCATCCAGAGGTACCTTGACATGCTTGTGAAGTGGGCTGATGCCAACCTCATGAAGTTTAACCATGCCAAGTGCAAGGTCCTACACCTGGGTCGGAGCAATCCCAGGCACAGCTACAGGTTGGGCAGAGAAGAGATTCAGAGCAGCCCTGCAGAGAAGGACTTGGGGGTGCTGGATGATGAGAAAATGAACATGAGCAGGCAGTGTGCGCTTGCAGCCCACAAAGCCAACTGTATCCTCGGGTGCCTCAAAAGGAGCATGACCAGCAGGTTGAAGGAGGTGATCCTGCCCCTCTACTCCGCTCTTGTGAGACCTCACCTGGAGTATTGTGTGCAGTTCTGGTGTCCTCAATGTAAAAAGGACATGGAACTGTTGGAACAAGTCCAGAGAAATGCCACAAGGATGATCACGGGACTGGAGCACCTTCCGTATGAAGACAGGCTGAGGAAGTTGGGGCTGTTCAGCCTGGAGAAGAGAAGGCTGCGTGGAGACCTCATAGCAGCCTTCCAGTATCTGAAGGGGGCCTATAGGGATGTTGGAGAGGGACTCTTCATTAGGACTGTAGTGACAGGACAAGGGGTAATGGGTTAAAACTTAACCAGGGAAGTTTAGATTGAATATAAGAAAGAAATTCTTTCCTGTTAGGGTGGTGAGGCACTGGAAGTGGTTGCCCAGGGAGGTTGTGAATGCTCCATGCCTGGCAGTGTTCAAGACCAGGCTGAACGAGGCCTTGGGTGATATGATTTAGCATAAGGTGTCCCTGCCCACGGCAGGAGAGTTGGAACTAGATGATCTTAAGGTCCTTTCCAACCCTAACTATTCTGTGATTCTATGATTCTATCTTGTTTTATATATCTGGTACAGTTGCAGGTTTTCTACAAAGCAGTATCTATTCTAAATGCTTAGAAAACTAGATCTCCATCTATCAATACATGGGAACAGCTCAGGAAAGAGACAGTGAAAAGCTTTGTCTGTCAAAACCAGAATTAGCTAGGCTGGTGCAATAGCAGATTTGCTCTTCTGCCAGGTGAATCAGTTAGTGCCTTGCGTACTTGTTGGTATATTGAATATATAGGTGTTGTGGTTTAAGCCCAGTCAGCAACTCAGCCACGCAGCTGCTTGCTCACTCCCCTCCCCCCCTCCTTGCTCCCCACTCCAGAAGGGATGGGGAGGAGAATTGAAAGAATGTAACTCCCACAGGTTGAGATAAGAACAGTCCAGTAACTAAGGTATAACACAAACCACTACTGCTACCATCATTAATAATAATAAGGGAAACAACAAGGGAAGAGAATATAACTGCTCACCGCCCTCCAACAGATAGCCAGCCTGACCTGAGGAGTGACCTAGCCCTTCGGCGTAACTGCCCCCAGTTCTACATCCTGGGCATGACATGCTGTGGTATGGAATGCCTCTTTGGCTAGCCTGGATCAGGTGTCCTGTCTCTGCTTCCTCCCAGCTTCCCGTCCTCCCTGGCAGAGCATGAGACTCACAAAGTCCTTGGTCAGAGTAAACATTACTGAGCAGCAACTAAAAACATTGGTGCTATCAGCACTGTTCCCAGGCTGAAAGTCAAAAACACAGCGTTGCACCAGCTACTAAGAAAGGGGAAAAATGACTGCTACTGCTGAACCCAGGACAGCAGGGTAAATACCTGGGGTGCCAACACAGAAGAAGCTTCCACAAGCTCAATGAATCACAGTCATGATTCCAGCATTCACAAGCGGTTGGCATTGGCCTCTGTTTGTATCTGGTTTAGAAACTATGTCTGAGTGTATTCTACTTCCCTCAAATTTAATGGGTGGAAAAGAAAACAAACTTTTTTATTCCCTTCTCCCTTATTTTTGGTTTATTTGTATCATAGGGAAACAGTTCTGAGAGACTGACTTCTCCAGGCTGCTACTTCTTTATCTTTTTTAAAGTAGTTATTCATTTTGCGTAATTTGCACAGGTTGAAATGTAAATCACTCTTTGGGTTGTGATGAGCTAGGAAAATGTTTTCATGTTGCTCCCTGAAAACTCAGATAAATGGTAGAGGCTGTTTCTAAGAGTTATTCCTGGCTTTCTTCTTATCTATTACCATGGTTTACAGTGTATTAGGCTATAGATTATTGAAACTATTTACTAAGGCAGATACACCTTTGACTCTAATAGCACCTGACTTACAGTACATCACATGAATTGTTTTCTATTATCTGATACTTTATATTTATGGAGGAACTAAAGGAGAAGAGATATATGATTTTCCTGTGTATATTGTACCACATCAATTTTTTTTTTTTTATGGTTTCTTGATCACAAAAAAAAAAAAAAAGCTTCATAAAAATATAAGCAAAAATTTCAACATTGAAAAGAGCTTCATTGCTCAAAGTGTGCTGGTAACATTTTACCAGTGTGAAGTTTAACACCATCTCTGGGCTTTTACACAATACAGATGGTCTTGGTCAAAAAAAGTTCCTGAATTCAGCATTAATTTACTATGAGGCCCAATAAACTTGGTTCTGCTCTTGACTAGCTGTCTGAAAATGCTAGCTTAAATTTAACCTTGTTTAAATAACACTAAATCAATGGAAGATCAATGTTGAATATAGCACTGCCTCTTGGAGAGACTTTGATCAATGGAGAATTTGGTGGGTTTTATCTGATTGAGACTTGGGCTAAGACCAGACAATTACATGAAAATAACTACTTGAAAGTTAATATATTTTCCTTTTCCTTTAATTTGTACTCTGACTACAAGAGACCCATGACAAATGCTGTGTGGCATATGTTATGAAATATGTGCAAAATATATGGTCGTTGATTGTTTCTATATGCTGCAACATATTTATTTTCCTGGCCTCACATCAGTATATCTCTGTGTCTGTGAGGATGGTAGAAGCTGGGAATGTTAAAATTATTCCTGTCACTGGGTTTTGCCATATCTTTTGACTAGGAGATCTCTGTCAGGTATTAAATTGCCCTGTGGGCCCCAAATGTCAGCACATGAAACCCAGTTTGTAATTTTAAAAAAACATATTCATAGATAATATGCCCATTTAAGCTACATTTTCAGCAAAATCTCTTCTGTCTGTGGATATTTACAAACATATTGATCTCCCTCATGTGTCTCTTGCCTACAGAACCATTTTAAGGGGACATTCAGTCGAAGAAAGAGAGGTGCTGTGAAAGACCAATGTTTTGTATTGCCAGAAAATTTCTTCTCTTCTGGAGATTCTTCCTCCCATGAGAAGATAAGCATCCAATCTACAGTCACTGCAGGAAACAGTGCAAGGAGATCTCACTTGGTAAACACAAAGAGGGTTTTTTCTAAACCATGTGTATTTTTACTTCTTTTTACATCCTGTATCCTCTGTCCTCCCAGTCCTTTGTGTAGCTGTGTTTAAGAGACAGCTGCTTACAAATTATGATGGAAAGTGTAGAAATACTTCTTCAGGCCAGTCTGTAGTTACCCAAACTACAAATTGCTCAGGATGCATAGAGAGACTCTTGTTGGACCTCAAAGAAGTAAATCCTACTAAATCCCACTTTCATATCACACTATTGCTGGTGTTGCTCAAGAGAAGTGATTGTACTTTTGTCATCACACAGTGAATCATCAACTGCCCAGATTTTCACACCACACCTTTGCAAGTTTCTACATTCTGTATTGTACACAGCACCACAGTGGTGAGTTTTTCAGCTTATTACCAGTAGAAAACCCAGAGCTCCTGTAACACCATTCAGTTCCCTTCCTGGAAATAGCTCATATTGTTACATATCTGTGAACTAAATTCTACACTTTTAGCATTGTCTTATAATTTCAGACACATTTTGCAAATTCAGTGATCATTTTACCACTTCTGAGATGATGAAGTCTGCATTATCCATTTAACATCTTCAGAAATTAACTTTGGAAGTAACTATCCCTTATACCTGCATTTTTGCAGTTCTATCTCAACAGCTATAGCATTAGGTTATTACGACGTAAACTTTTTTCTTAATATTTGTGTGCCCACTTTTAGACACATCAAGAAGGCTACTTACATTTTCCACAGAAATAAAGATAAAAGGTAGTCTTGATAGCCATTACTGTATTTAAAAAAAACAGAAATATTTTTAATTACCACAGAAAAGTCCCAGAAGGAGAAATCTGGAAACTGGTCTTCTGAGAGTAGACTTCCTGGTTTAAATGACAGCAGAAAAATTTGAGGTTCTTTAATAGGCTTCATCATTCAAGTCTTACTCAGCCCAAAAGTCAACACAGATTTCTTTGCTTACAAACATCAATACAGGGTGCACAGTTAACCCCTGGATCCTGCAATATATCACACTGTCCCAAAATGCTCCATTTTCCGGTATGACAATCTGTTACATCCCAGTGCAATTGCCAGCTGGCAGGCAATTTTCCTGTAAAAGACTTTTCCTCCAAGTAAACACCATCATAGTAATATTCAACCACAGCAATGTAGTTAAAGGAAACTGAAAGGAATAGGTACTTCTCGAGGGTGACTCAGCCCATCCAGAGACAGGCATGCAAGGTGTGATAAACCACTTCTGGAGGTACTTTCACCTCTTTGTCAATTAGAAATTAGACAACACACCAGATCTTTATGTGGATAAACATCGCTGGGATAAATCTTACTCTAAACATTTGACTTCTGTGAGAGGCAATTCTAGTAATAATAACTATCAGGTTGCTTGAAATAGAGATACATTGGAAAACAGATATTATTGCTCACAGTATTATGTGGAAAAGAAGAGAGGAACATGGTCAGATTTAACTTTACATATGATAAAATTACAGGAGGAAAGAAAAGGGATTCAGACTCTCATAGGCAAGATTAAGGAACAAAAGCGCAGCTTGAATCTCCAGGATTAGAATTAGAATTAAACTTAGTTAGAATTAAATCTACTTATAATTAAACTTAGCTAGAGGTATTAAAGAAGGGAATCTACAAGTACATAGCAAATAAAAAACAGACTAGAGAGAATGTAGGCCCCCTCAGGAAGCACTCAGGAGAACTGGCTACACAGGATTTGGAGAAGGCTGAGGTTCTGAATGACTTCTTTGCCTCGGTCTTCACTGCCAAAGGCTCTGACCACACCATCCAAGTCTTCGAAGGCAGATGCAGGGACTGGGAGAATGAAGACCTTGCGCCCACTGAAGGAGAGGATCTGGTTCGAGACCATCCTAAAAATCTGAATGTGCAAAGTCCATGGGTCCTGATGAGGTCCATCCACAGGTCCTGAAGGAGCTGGCAAAGGAAGTTGCGAAGCTACTGGCCATCACATTTGAGAAATCCTGGCAGTCAGGTGAAGTTCCCAATGACTGGAAAAAGGGAAATATAACCACCCTTTTCAAGACGGGGAAAGTGGATGACCCAGGGAATTACAGACCAGTCAGTCTCACCTCTGTGCCTGGCAAAATCTTGGAGCAGAATCTCCCGGAAGGCATGCTAAGGCACATGAAAATCAACAAGGTGCTTGGTGACAGCCAGCATGGCTTCACTAAGGGGAAATCCTGCCTGACCAATTTGGTGGCCTTCTATGATGAGGCTATGGAACTGATGGAAAGGGTTAGAGCAGTTGATGTCATCTACCTGGACTTGTGCAAAGTGTTCGACACTGTCCTGCACAACATCCTTGGGTCTAAATTGGAGAGACATCAATTTGATGGATGGAACTCAGTGGATAAGGAACTGGCTAGATGGCTGCACACAAAGAGTTGTGGTCAATGGTTCAATGTCCAGCCGGAGACCAGTAACAACTGGCGTCCCTCAGGGATTGGTGTTGGGACCGGTCTTGTTCAACATCTTTGTTGCTACCATGGACAGTGGGACTGAGTGTGCCCTCAGCAAGTTTGCTGATGACACCAAGCTGTGTGGTTCGGTTGATATCCTGGAGGGAAGGAATGTCATCCAGAGGGACCTTGACACGCTTGTGAGGTGGGCTGATGCCAACCTCATGAAGTTTAACCATGCCATGTGCAAGGTCCTACACCTGGGTCGGAGCAATCCCAGGCACAGCTACAGGTTGGGCAGAGAAGAGATTCAGAGCAGCCCTGCAGAGAAGGACTTGGGGGTGTTGGTTGATGAGAAAATGAACATGAGCCAGCAGTGCACGCTTGCAGCCCAGAAAGCCAACCGTATCCTGGGGTGCCTTAAAAGGAGCGTGTCCAGCAGGTCGAAGGAGGTGATCCTGCCCCTCTACTCTGCTCTTGTGAGACCTCACCTGGAGTATTGTGTGCAGTTCTGGTGTCCTCAATGTAAAAAGGACATGGAACTGTTGGAACAAGTCCAGAGAAATGCCACAAGGATGATCACGGGACTGGAGCACCTCCCGTATGAAGACAGGCTGAGGAAGTTGGGGCTGTTCAGCGTGGAGAAGAGAAGGCTGCGTGGAGACCTCATAGCAGCCTTCCAGTATCTGAAGGGGGCCTATAGGGATGTTGGAGAGGGACTCTTAGAGACTGCAGTGACAGGACAAGGGGTAACGGTTAAAACTTAACCAGGGAAGTTTAGATTGAATATAAGAAAGAAATTCTTTACTGTTAGGGTGATGAGGCACTGGAATAAGTTGCCCTGAGAGGTTGTGAATCCTCCATGCCTGGCAGTGTTCAAAACCAGGCTGGACGAGGCCTTGGGTGATATGATTTAGCATAAGGTGACCCTGCCCATGGCAGGAGGGTTGGAACTAGATGATCTTAAGGTCTTTTCCAACCCCAATTATTCTATGATTCTATGATTCTATGTGTCCAGATAAAGTGAAATATTATTGACCAAACAAGTCATGTTGCTGGCCATGGGTATTTAGAATATATCCTCAAATGCCAGCAACCTTTTAGAATAGCCTAGTTGGAATCCAGTGGAGGGAATTACCTGTGGGTATAATTTTACTGTTGTATCAGGGATTCGTGAAAAATGGGATTTTAATATCACTCCAAGTCATTGCACATCATGAGAAAAAAAAGGAAAAAATTCAAATGAAAAATCAAACTTTAGCAAAAATAGCAATGAATTCTCTATACAAAAAACACAAACCAAACAAACACCACACAAAAAAGACGCAACCCAAAACAAACAAAAAAAAAACAAACAAAAAAATTCCTCACAAACTAAACCCCCCACCCTCACACCCCCCCAAAAAACCCCGCATGAATTGCTTTGTGGTAAAATACCTGACATTACCAATAGTGAGTAAATCACAACCTCTGCCCTACTCTAGTTTTACCCATAGAATATTTGGCTGTTAATCTATGTATATGGGACCAGTAGCAGACAGCATCTAATTTCCAGTGGCTATTTTCAGGCCCATGGTATCGTATTTTCAATATTGTTAGAAATTTCCCTGTAGCGGTTTAAACCCAGCCAGACAGCTCATTCACTCACTCCCCTCTTTTCCTCCCTCCTTCTTTCCTTCCCCCACCCCCACTTCCCCGCTCCAGGAGGGATGGGGAGGAGAATTGACAGAATGTAACTCCTATGGGTTGAGATAAGAACAGTCCAGTAACTAAGGTATAACACAAATCACTACTGCTACCACCAATAATAATAATGATAAGTGAAATAACAAGGGAAGAGAATACAATACCACCCACCAAAAGGAGGCCGACCCAGAACCCATGCCCTTCTGGGTAACTCCCAGTTACCTCTCCGGGCATGACATGCTGTGGTATGGAATACCTCTTTGGCTAACCTGGTCAGGTGTCCTGTCTCTGCTTCCTCCCAGCTTCCCCTCCTCCCTAGCAGAGCATGAGACTCACAAAGTCCTTGGTCAGGGTAAACATTACCAAGCAGCAGCTAAAAACATCAGTGTTAGCAGCCCTGTTCCCAGGCTGAAAGTCAAAACACAGCGCTGCACCAGCTACCAAGAAGGAGAAAAACTGACTGCTACTGCTAAACCCAGGACATTCCCAAACTACCTACTTGATGGTAAACATGAAAAAAACCTCATCCGCCAACTCTGGCATTTCTCTTCACCTCAAATTTGATGACAAAAGACTATTCAGTACAGGTTAAAAAATGGGAATTTAGTTTCCATGTTAAGCCACTTAATTGTTTTTGCTTTATTTCTTGTTCCTGTCGTTTGATCAGACAAAAGTTGGAGATGTTTGATATATATTCAGCCCTTAAGAATGAATTAGGGAAATGTATAAAAGAAGCTGGAATAGTATAAATCATGTTCAAATTTCGCCTTAAATTCCTACCTGTTTTCCAATGCAATTAATATCTTTTTCTCCCTAGGTTTCATACCTGCTGTCTTTAAACCTGCTGTCACTTAGTCATTAGTTTTCCCCCTTCTCTGTCAGTTTGGCTTCTGCTTCCAGGCCTTTTGCCAATCATTTAGGATGTTTGCATCCTCCTGTGTAATTCATTGTTTCAGATCAGTGAATTGTTTATTGTCTGCTACCAAATAACAAATAACATTGCAAAAAGACACGTCCCTAAACTGACTTAGGCCAACACCAGAAGCCACAGTTATGAATCAGTGATGCTGTTCAAAATGAGATGTTTACTTCTCAAGCAGCCTCAGCTCCTTCTACATCTGAGGAGAGAAACAGGCACCTCCAGGGAGTAATTTCCTTTTTCTAATTCCTGCAATTAAAGGAATGGCTTAAACACCATTTAAACAATTTCAAAGGTAGGTGAAAAAGTTAACTTGAGTGAAAGTCACCAGAGGAAATTATGGGGTTCATCATGTCAAGTTGAAAGTGGATCTCGACACAAATTCTTGCGATAAAAAGCAAAAGAAGTTTCTGTGGTTCACCTGCTGGAATAGTAGATCAGGGATATTAAGACGCAGAACCTACTTCATGTTTATAGTTTCAAAAAATACTTATCTGAGCCTCAGTTTAAGCAACTAACCACATTAAGTATATTTCTCAAATACTTAAAACTGGACTGATTGCAAAGAGATGGCGCAGGTCCTTTTAAACTTTTCTGACAGATCTATCATTAATTTTCTACAAGGAAATAGACACAGGGGCTGGCAGAGGAACGAAACAAAACAGATTGAAAAAGGACCACCATCATATCACTGGAACACCTTACTTCAAGCCAAAGTGTTGATGTATACATTTATATACTCAATTGCTGAGGTGAGTAGCTCGAGAGAGGACGTCTTCAACACCTGAGCAGGGGAAGCTCAGCGTCCAGCAGGCCCAACTCAGCGTGCCGAGAGCCACCAAGGGAGCTTCCACCCCTAGCCGGGCCTTGACCAGGAGCCGGCAGCTCAGCTGAGGCGAGCAGAGACGCACAGGGGGCGGAGCCAGGAGGAGCGGCACCAGCCCTGAGGGGGTAAAAACCTGCCCCAGGGAGAGCGAGTGTTCAGGAGGGGCGGGCAAACAGGGCGGGTCGAGGCAGGTGTAGTGGGCAGGTGAGTAGGACGGTAAACACTCGCCGTATGACCGGGGCGCAGTCTGCGAGTTTTGCGCTAGCTGCCCCGGCGGTGGCACCCAGACAGAGCCGATGAGAGGGGAGGCTGCAGCGCAGAGCTCGGAGTGTAGAGGGTGGCTGCACCGGTCTGGTGAGGGGAGGGTGCACAATGAGCAGGGCTGCACTCGGTGCTCCCTGGTGGAGGTGCTCCTGCAGCAGGGGCTGAGCTGCAAGATGTCAGGGAAGCTGAGGGGAAGCAGGACTGCTTGCTCCAGGCCCAAACTGTGCAGGGGCCTCAAACTTCCATTGTAGCTCATGGAGGAAAGAAGGAGGCCGTTAACCAGGGAAGCTGAGAAACACACGCACACACACACACACACACACACACACACACACAAATAAAAGGAGGCAGAAGACAATTAAAAGCAAGGGGCCTCCTCCTAAATCTGTTGTTGCCACCCAGAACTGCTTTGCAGTTCTGCAGGGTGCTAATAAGGAAATACACTCGCATCATGAGCAACCGGCTGATGCACTGGTAAAGAAGATCACTATCGGTGCTGCCAGGAAAAAGCGGAGGCTCGTACTAGTAAGGGACTCTACTTTGAAAGGAACAGAAGCACCCATCTGTCAGCCTGACCCAGTTCCAAGGGAGGTGCGTTGCCTACCAGGGGCATGGATCAGGGATGTTTCAGAGAGGCTGCCTGCTCTAGTAAGTCCCACTGACTATTACCCACTTCTATTGATACATTTGGGTGCTAGTGATACAGATAGCAGTACCCCAGAGAACATGGACTACAGAGCCCTGGGAGAGGTGCTTAGGGTCTCTGGAGCTCAGATAGTCTTTTAGTCAATTCTCCAGTGTCGTGGTTTAAACCCAGTCAGGTAGCTTGTTCACTCACTCCCAGTGAGTGGTGCCGAGCTGACAACAATCGAGGTCCGTGTCCGTCTCCCCCCCCTGCCTCCCCGCACCGGGGCTCTCCCCTTCCCCGCTCCCGGAGGAACGGGGAGGAGGATCGAGAGAGTGCAACTCCTACGGGTTGAGACAAAAACAGTCCAGCAACAAATCACCACCGCTACTATCAGCTACAACAATGATAAGGGAAAATAACAAGGGAAGAGAATACGATACCACCGGCCAAGAGAAACGAGCTCCACCCGGAAACCCCTGTCCTTCCGGGTCACTCCCAGTTACCCCTCACCCCGGGCATGACGTGCTGTGGTATGGAATACCTCCCCGGCTAGCCCGGGTCAGGCGCCCCGTCTCTGCTTCCTCACAGCCTCCCCTCCTCCCTGGCAGAGCATGAGCCTCACAGAGTCCTTGGTCAGGGTAAACATCACTTAGCAACAACCGAGAACATCGGCTTCACCAACACTGTTCTCAAACTGGAAGTCAAAACACAGCACTGTACCAGTTAACACAAAGGAAAAACATGACTGCTACTGCGGAACCCAGGACATCCAGGATAAAGGGGAGGACCTTGAAAAGGCTAGGAGGAATGGTCAGGTAAAAAAATGGTTACAAGGGTGGTGCCATAGTCAGGGGTTTGGGTATCTAGAACATGGGACTCAATTTAGTAGGCCAGGTCTACTGGAGGCTGGTGGAGCTGTTTTGGTAGCAGGCTTGCCAGACTGGTCAAGGAAGCGTTAAACTAGATGTGTTGGGGGAGGGGGGCATCATTCCATCCCAACACACCCAGTCAGTTGCCAGAACCTATAACAAATGCTCAGAACAATGTAGAGATATTCCACCTGGCTTCATTTGGAGCTTAGCTCAAATGCCGCTATACGAACACCCATAGCATGGGGAACAAGGAAGAGGAATTAGAGATGTGTGCACTTCTACAGGGGTGTGATATAATAGGCATCACAGAAACATGGTGGGATGGCTCCTATGACTGGAGTGTTGGAATGGAAGGTTAGAAGCTATTTAGAAAAGACAGGCCTGGCAGACGGGGATGGGGAGTTGCTATTTATGTTAGAGATAGGCAGGAGAGTATACAACTCTGTCTGGGGACAGGTGAGCAGACAATAGAGAGTTTTGGGTCAGGGTTAAAGGGAGAACAGCGATGAGGGACATTATTGTGGGGATCTGTTACAGACCGCCTGATCAAGAGGACTCTGTGGATGAAGAACTCCATAGACAGATAGGAACAGCCTCACGCTCGCAGGCCCTTGTCGTCATGGGGGACTTCAACCACCCTGGTATCTGCTGGAGGGATGGTATGGCCCGGCACAAGCAATCTAGGAGGTTCTTCGATTGTGTGGGAGACAATTTCCTTCTGCAAGTGATAGAGGAGCCGACAAGGAGACGTGCCATGCTTGACCTCATGCTCACCAGCAGGGAATGACTTGTAGGAAATGTGACACTCCAGGGCAGCCTTGGTTGCAGTGATCATGAGATGGTCAAATTTGAGATCATCAGGACAGTGAGAAGAGCGTGCCGCAAGCTCACTGCCCTGGACTTCAAGAGAGCAGACTTTGGCCTCTTGAGTAACCTGCTTAGTAAGGTTCCATGGGATATAGCCCTAGAGGGCAGTTGGTATTCAAGAATCATCTACTACAAGCTAAGGAGTGTTGCATCCCAACTAGAAGGAAGTGCAGCAGGAGGGCCAGGAGACCTCCTTGGATGTTGTGCGGGAAGCTAGGGACCAGGTTAGGAAAGCTAAGGCCCAGTTAGGATTAAACTTGGCTAGGGATGTGAAAGATAACAGGAAGGGATTCTATAGGTATGTAGCGAATAAAAGACAGACTACGGTCAATGTAGGAACCCTCCGGAAGCTAGCAGGAGACCTGGCTACTCTGGATTTGGAGAAGGCTGAGGTTCTGACTGACTTCTTTGCCTCAGTCTTCCCTGGCAAATGCTCTGACCACACCACCCAAGTCTTGGAAGGCAGATGCAGGGACTGTGAGAATGAAGACCCTAGGCCCACTGTAGGAGAGGATCTGGTTCGAGACCATCTTAAGAACCTGAACGTACGCAAGTCCATGGGACCTGATGAAATCCTTCTGCGGATCCTGAAGGAGCTGGCAAATGAAGTTCTAAGCCACTGTCCATCATATTTCAAAAATCCTGGCAGTCAGGTGAAGTTCCCGACGACTGGAAAAAGGAAAATATATCCCCCATTTTCAAGAAGGGGAAAGTGGATGACCTGGGGAACTACAGACCAGTCAGTCTGACCTCTGTGCCTGGCAAAATGTTGGATCACATTCTCCTGGAAGGCATGCTAAGGCACATGAAAATCAACAAGGTGCTTGGTGACAGCCAGCATGGCTTCACTAAGGGGAAATTCTGCCTGACCAATTTGGTGGCCTTCTATGATGGGGCTATGGAACTGATGGACAGGGGAAGAGCAGTTGATGTTATCTACCTGGATTTGTGCAAAGCATTTGACACTGTCCCGCACGACATCCTTGTCTCTAAATTGGAGAGACATCAATTTGATGGATGGACCACTCGGTGGATAAAGAACTGGCTGGATGGCTGCACACAAAGAGTTGTGGTCAATGGCTCAATTTCCAGCTGGAGACCAGTAACAACTGGCGTCCCTCAGGGATCGGTGTTGGGACCGGTCTTGTTTAACATCTTCATCACTGGCATGGACAGTAGGATTGAGTGTGCCCTCAGCAAGTTTGCCGATGACACCAAGCTGTGTGGTTTGGCTGATAGCCTGGAGGGAAGGAATGCCACCCAGAGGGACCTCAACATGCTTGTGAGGTGGGCTGATGCCATCCTTATGAATTTTACCCATGCCAAGTGCAAGGTCCTACACCTGGGTCGGAGCAATCCCAGGCACAGCTACAGATTGTGCAGGGAAGAGATTCAGAGCAGCCCTGCAGAGAAAGACTTGGGGTGTTCGTTGATGAGAAAATGAACATGAGCAGGCAGTGTGCGCTTGCAGCCCAGAAAGCCAACTGTATCCTCGGGTGCCTCAAAAGGAGCGTGACCAGCAGGTTGCAGGAGGTCATCCTGCCCCTCTAATCTGTTCTTATGAGACCTCACTTGTAGTATTGTGTGCAGTTCTGGTGTCCTCCATGTAAAAAGGACATGGAACTGTTGGAACAAGTCCAGAGAAGGGCTATGAGGATGATCAGGGAACTGGATCACCTTCTGTATGAAGACAGGTTGAGGAAGTTGGGTCTGTTCAGCCTGGAGAAGAGAAGGCTGCATGGAGACCTCATAGCAGTCTTCCAGTATGTGAAGGGGGCCTATAGGGATGCTGGGGACGGACAATTCATTAGGGACTGTAGTGATAGGACAAAGGGTACATGTTAAAACAGAAGTTTAGATTGGATATAAGGAAAGAATTTTTTAGTGTAAGGGTGGTGAGGCACTGGAATGGGTTGCCCAAGGAAGTTATGAATGCTCCATCCCTGGTGGTGTTCAAGGCCAGGTTGGACAGATCCTTGAGTGACATGGTTTAGTGTGATTTGTCCTTGCCCATGGCAGGGGGGTTTCAACTAGATGGTCTTGAGGTCCTTTCCAACCCTAACTATTCTATGATTCTTTGATTGTATATACATATATGTACGTAAATACAATATAGAGGCAGAATTCTGCTTTAGCTTGGCATTCCGATTTTGTGATTAATTATCCTGGTCACTTGGCTCTGATACTCTATTTTATTAGCAATTTAATGAAGATGTCAATTTTATATTTAAGAAGTCTTGAAATCTGGTGTAGGTCTTCATTTTGTTTCTTCATTTTCTTTATCTTGCTCTTCTCCACAAATGATAATTATGTATTTACCAGCTAGAATTTTGCTGACAAAATCTGGGTTCTTTAAGAGAGATCTCTTCCCCAAAGTTGAGTGCTTATCTAGTTGTTCATCATCTTTGAAGCTGATTATAACTTTGACACCTTGAATCAAGGTCAGAACACAATGTTTGGCTCCAACTCAAGAGCAAATGATGAATATATCTGAGTAAAAAAAGGCTTAGTCTCAAATTGCTATTGCATACAATGAACTCTGCTTCCAGACAGTATTATTAGTTCACTTGAGGAGTGGAAGAGATGTATCTGACAAACAAACACATTTATCTCCCTTGGTTATAAGAGTGCCTTTCCTTTTTTTTTTAATTCGTATAAGATCTCCACCTTTGCAGATCATCAAGGTGCGCTGTGGTAACAGTAGGTAGATTCATGCTTTTTGTCCTTTCCCACAGTGATGATTATATCTCATAATGACTCTGCATTTGATTTACAAGGACCATACAAGTCTGACAGGGTATTGGCTGTGTCATAGCAGTTGTGTTGCCAAGGTGTTCATATTTGCTCAGATGCCAACATTTTTATTGACAATATTATTTATGGATTAAACTTTTTCCAGTTTTCACTTTTCTGGTCCTTCTTATCTCTCGTCCACGCAAAAAAAGATAATTAACATTTTTGGTGAAAATCTATTTGACGTTTTTAAAACTTGCAGCATTAATATTGTTGGAAATGCCTTATGCTATCAAAAGAATGCAACTCAAGATACTAAAGGATGTATTTACCGTATGATACTTATTAAATGGCACATGTTTTTTTCAGAAATGCCTTCATTAAAATGTCTTTTTTTTTTTTTTTAGATACTGGATTGAATACTCTTTCCCCATGAACTATAGCTTCTTTATCTTTTCCATATTGTCTGGTGTGTTTCACTGTCAGTTAGAAGATAAATACATAAAGGATGATGTGACCAGGTCAAGATTATTTTTATCACAATTTTGGGGAATTTTACTTGAAGGTCAGGACAAAGAAGCCCATTTTGTTTCATCTAAAGCAGTGAAAATGCAAAACTGACAGAATATAAAGGCTTTAGATGCCGGTAACTGACGAGACTAAGATATCAGCATTCAGTGTATGAGGGGGGGAAGAAAAAAAGGGGATTATTTGTATGATTCTGAAACAAGTGCAAAGCAGTAAAATCTTCTCACACTTACGTCTTGTTCTCACTAAGTTACTGGGAATTGGGCCTAAGCACTAAGGGCTTTTATATTAACCACTGCCATTTCATCGTATAGTCAGGTAACAAACCCAAATCACTGTCATGTTGTTAAGTATACTGGAAAAAGGGATTAAGAGCTAGGGTTTAAATGATAAGATTGGAATAGTCTTTAAAATGCAAATATTTTCTGGCAGAAAGAGACATAAAGCAAACAGTACATGATCTTAGTCTGATTTCAGAGGTTTTGCAACATGTAGTGGGAGTCAAGGACTCCATTCTTTCCTGTGTAATGTCTGAATAATTTGTGGTTTGTTTTTCATTTTTATAGACTTATTTAACACTCTATCAGTTGCTGCCCTAGCTTCAACAACACAGAGCTTTAGGCAAACCTTTTCTTCAGCTTTGATTCACAGTTAGCATGTTTACCTTGGAAATATGGTTTTGAATGGCACCAAAGCAGAAAGAGAAGGCTAAAAATCCATGTTTAATTTTCACCTTGCTTACAGTTTCAGCATTCAACATTTTTTGACTGCAGTTTTGCCTGCTAGGAAATGCACAAATGGACTGAAAGCAAATGCTTATGTGCCATTGAACATAGAAAAGATACAATGTATTTGATTTGAATTCATGTAGAAATATGAAACTTTCAATAATAAGAAAACGATATTTCCCTCCTCTTTCTTGTAGTGTCATTGTATAAGAGTAACTCCTTCCAGAATGCTATTAGTCAGCAAGAAAATCATGTGTTAAAAAAAAAAAAAGCAGAAGAGGAAAGAATATCCAACAGCATCCAGCTGAAAGCAAAATGAAAGACACTGGGTAAACTTTAAAAGTCTGACTGAGCAGATACAATTTTTATACTTTCCTTCTGACTGATTGAAGTATATGTCTTGGGAACATATGAAATTAGAGCCTTGTTCTAACAATCTTATTTGGTCAAAATTAACTTTGAAGGTGAGGAAAGAGACAGAGAGCTAAGATTTACAGGGACAAGCCTTGAAAAAAGGAATTAACTGTGTAAGAATTGATTTATAGTATCCAAACTCATATCTTACAGTATTATCTTGTCAGCAGACACCAAGAGAGATAGAGAAGGGAAAGCATAAGAACTCAGGGGGAAGAACAGGGATAATTGATCCTGTCTGCTAGAATCCTGGTCATTAACAATGATCAGCTTAAGGCTCCCTTGAACAAATTGAAGAATAGATTTTCAAAGAGTGATTATTAACGACAATATGTTTAGATAGATGTAGAAATTTGGTGCCTTTGGAGATACCTTATACTTCCAGCAATTTTATGAGCAAAACAGCAAAAGCTTTTAAAACAGCTCAGTCCTTCCATGCAGTGCAGAACTTCAGAGCTGCAGTCTATGAAAATGTGTCGTGTTAAGTCATACTTAAGCAAAATAAAATAACTCCTTTCCAATAATTGTCCAGGAAGAGTTAGACCCAGTGAGTATTGAAAGTAATTCTTAGTTTGCATAAAGATGCTCTATCAGTTTGCCAGATAATCTCTGTGCAAGTGCTTGTTTGGCTTTTTTATGGAGGAAATCTAAGAAGAGTCAATGAGGCATGCTAGTGTGTACAAATCTGCAAAACAGTTTGAAAAGGCTGAAGCGCTTACAGAGATAAGGATAGGAACTGAAGCAAGAGAAATGTCAGGCTTCTAGAGAGTTTAGCAGAGAAAAGCCTATGCACAAAGATATCTTACATGGGAGCCTGACAAAGACACTACTGAAACCTGCCTGACAACATCCCCACACTCCTTTTTTTGAATAAATAAACAAGCCCTTTGAGAAGGACAGGTCACAGTGAAGGTCCAGAGGGACAGGTGCTTTATAGGCATATTTAGGGAAAGAGGTTGAAGATTTATTGTCATAAATATCATTCCTGTGCTTTAGTTAATAATGTTATTTTCTAGCAAGTACAGTACCACCTAAAAGTCCAAACTCCACTTTACCTGCAGGACTAAATTCTCTTAAAGACAAATACTTTATACTTCTGTTATGCTTTTGTGTATTCATAAGTGAAGTTATGCATGTTAAATAATCAGTGGTCCTATCAGAAAAGTAAAACTATCAACCATCAGAATTCTTCCTAGATGGAGTGTCTCCTCCACAGATCCATGAAGCTGAGGATACAAGTGTTATGTGTGCTTCCTGGGGAGAAAAGGAGCATCATATTCACACCATGAAATCAGAATGCACTCTTGCTCATTAGATTACGTATCTGTCACAACACATTGGTCAATATTTCAGTATGTCACTTCCAGCCCACCCAGAGCAAAGGGTACAAATGCCATCAAAATACACCACAGAGGAGCAAATGCTTTGTTTGGGGAAAAAAAAAAAAACACCACAAAGAAAGAAACAAGCAAAGAGCTAAGCAGTGGAATAGCAATCCTATGTGTGCCATCCCCTGCTCCACCCCCATGTCCTCTACTTGTGATATTCACACACACAAAGATGACCGCAAGCAGGTAGTATAGTGCTTTCTATAAAGAATTGGCACTGGAGTTCACCGTATCTTTGGTAATACAGTCTGAGCAGTAAACTAAGATTTTAATCTGCAGTAAAACCAGACAGGTTTGAAGGTCTCACCTGGCCAGCTTTGCTCTCCCCAAAATTCACAATCCTGATGCATATACTTGGAAATTATTTTCCACCAGTAACTACCCTACCGAGGAGGGAAACATAAGCTTGCTGCAAATCTCCTTAGGGTATGTGAACGTTCAGTGAAATCCTCCTACTTGATTACAACCTGACAAAGGACAAGAAGAGTCAGTGAGCATAAAGCCATGTTATCTCATGCACCTCTTCAAAATTTATGTTCCTTTTAAAATGCTGGTGATTCTTATCTTTGTTTTTTTTGCGCTCCCTTGGTGGTCTGATGTTAAGCAGAGAGATAACAAGAAGTTTAAGGCAAGAGATTGCCTTTTATGCTGCAGAACCTCATTGCCACAGAATTTATAATAGGTCCTTCTAAATTTATTGATTTTGACCTACCTAAATATTGAACAGATTGCACCACTAATATTGCTGAGCTGTGCCAAACACTACGAAGGTCTTTTCCTGTAAGGGCAGAGGTACTTTGTCCTCATTCTCACATTAGGGGCCCCTGCAAAGGAGCAGGTCAGAACTGCCCACCCTGACATCTGTCCACTTTCCCTACTGACTCACACGAGGTGGACCCCCACTAATCACATCTTCTTTCTGGATTGCTCCCTTTAGGGCATTTGATGCATTACTATCACAGCACAGGAATCCTGCGGATGGAATTTGTCTTATTTCACTTAAGATATGTAAAGGTTGGACGTCTAAATCTGAGCTGGTCACCCTAGGATCTTTTTTGTCGATGGAGATAAATAGGTCAGAGGGCTGAGTCTCTGGAGGTGTTTGTCTTATAACAGTGTGAATTGCCTTTTAAATTAAGCCTTTTCTATGATGTTAGAGATCAAGTTTATGCTCTATTGCCTTATAATTAATTCTCATATTAATAAAGTTGCTGGCATGACCTGTCACCATGGTATGACTACAGTTCTATGCTTTATTCAAAATGGATCCTTGTAGTTTCTCCTGGTGGAAATTTTGTGTATTTTTAACTCTATTTGAGCCTGAGATAAATAGTCACTATTTATATTTCACGTGGTGGTTTTTTAGGGCTTATCTATAGAAAAAGCCTTGTATGCCTTTCAGAATTTGACAATTCTAACAAACTTCACATATAAAAAAATATGAGATGTTCTGAAGACTGAAAATAATTAATTTTAAAGTAAAAATAGAACTGATCAATAAAATGTATCATGTTCTGGTGTGGTTTACTTTCTGAGGCAGTGTTTCAATACAAGTACTTCCTCTATAATGTGTTGAATGGAATAAAAGAGGTTAAAAAAACAAAGCAAAGCAAAATTTCACAGTACTAAACTCTGATGAATGCAAAGACCTTGAAAACATCAGTGGCTGCACAAGCCAAATGCTGATCCCTTTGATAGAATAGGCGGGAATAAAATGGTTAGCCATTGAAATGCTGGGCGCAATAATAATTACCGTGCACCTCTAATTCTATCTCTTATTTCCCTATTTATTGTCTGATTTTTTTGTTTATCACAGGCATATTCCAGTCTCTTCATTTGTAGTCTGTTTCTGGAAAATAACTTATGCTGAATGCTGAAAGATATGAAAGACCGTGATTATAAATTAAACAGTATTTCCTTCCCTCTCTTTTTTTTTTTTTCCTCCTAAGCAAGAATGGTTCTAGTCCTTTCTTTCTTTTTTTTTTCCTTTCTTCTTTGTATTAGTTTTAAATAATTAATTTCTATTTGTAATCTCAGGGTTTATTCCTAGTTCATTTATATGAAATCTCAACTACTTCTGGCAATTTTTAACATGCTATTTTACTATCACCATTGTTGTTAGGACTCAAATTAAATTGTGTAAATTAATAAGCTTGCATGGAACTTATTTAAATAGAAACAAAACCATAACTGAGGTATGGAAAATTAGTATTTCTGCTCTGAATGGCAGGAAGGTGATTGCTCCACATAAGTCACAAAAAAAGAAATTCTTCTGGAGACAAAGAGAAAATCTTGGTTGATTTTCAGTAAAGACTAAATTTTAACTGAACCACTGAAGTCAGAGGCACAAAAACCTAGCAATTTTAAGAGCTGAAAGAAATCTGAAGAGGAAAAGGTTCACAAAAATTTCACTTCACTGGAATATGTGTAGATTCAGTTTTGTAGGTTGAGATGAAAATTAATCTTAAATGCAGTTATGACAGCTTGCTGTCCTGAATGTGTGTGACCTTTGTTGGCTATTGTAGCTCACACTCAAAAGTTAAATATGTGTTCATTGCATGCCCAGGAGCCCCACAGAGAACCCTAAGTGGGACCTGGGGGCATGTCTTCACCAGAGGCAAAGTTATGCTTTGCCTCTGATGAAGTCGATGAAGGAAGTGCTGGAGTAAATAGCAAAGAATTAATCTTGAGATGTTTCAGTCAGCAAGCATCCCACATGCTGTTGACACTACCCTTGAAGAGGAAGAATGATTGCATAGGGTCAGCTCAAGGTGTGTGGGTTTTGCAGAGCAAGGAAGTAGGCTTTGAAGATGAAGATTTTGGCAGCAGAGCAACACTGGACTGGCTTGTTTTCTGCATGAAAAACGCTGAGAGGAGTCAGTTAGGCGTCAGTTAGTGATCACTTGATGTTTATTACATAATGATGCTCCTATGCATTAAACACTGTATATTGACTGTACATGGGTAGTAGAGGAAGAAAAACTAGAAGAGAGATCCCCAAGCACAAGACAGAAATACTTAACAGACTGTGAATGAAGACTGGAGGGGTATGTAAACCACTGAGCACTGCACATCAAGTTAACAGACAACTGCAGAAACTAAGTAGTCAGAACCAGCAATAAGAATTTCAGGGTGTGTCTTGAATGAAGGACAATATGTGCTGTTTTCTTGAAGAAGAAAGAAGAAAAAATATCCCTTCCTATTAGATATACTTTGTATATTTATAGATGAAAATTAATGTCTACTGTTCATATTCTTGAAAAAATGTTCCTATATGAAGAGCACCAGTTAGGCGAAATAACTGGTGCTGTTCATATAGGCCAGTTTGCTTTCAATATTTCAGACAACAGTTTGCACTCTGTTTTCTATATTATTTACTCCATTTACCCCTGTTTTTCAGCAAACATCTTCACTGTAATCTGTTTGTCATTTTTACGGCTTGCTTCCTCTTCAATCAAAATACAGTATTGATAGATCAGCATTACCAAATCTTATAGAGCCATCAGTGTCATTTCTGAAGTGGCTGTAAGAGTTATTGCAAAGTCTTCATTGCTGGTAACTGTTGGGCTCCCATCTAACTATCCAGCTGATGGCTGAAATAATTAATTTTTAGTTTCCTCTATAACTGAATTCAGTATTAAGCTGTATCACTCAAAGAGACATTATGGGCTACACAGCAATTCCCAGGAAGAAATAAAGGCTTAATGGCTGGTAACGTATGTACACAAACAAGGAAGCAGAGAAAAAAACAAAACAAAACAAAACATGGAAAAGACCATAGGAAGAAGGGGCCTTATATAAAAAGGCAACCTAGGACAAGGATAAAGAGCATGTGAACTACAGGCTAAAGCAAAACAAACAAAAAATAGGATAAAGAATAAGACATCAGGCTTCAGAAGGAACATTTCTGAGCACTGCTGCAGCCAGCATGCAAACTGAGAAACAGTAAGACAGACCTGCAGCAATTCCAATGTCCACTAGCTGGATAGATCAACCGCCAATTATGCCCACAGACCATCCCTTAGCTGGTGAAGATCATTAGCGCTAAGTAGAGGCCCTTCAATCTAGGAGACTCACTGAGAGTCTTGTCACAACTAAGTACAGCACCACTGAGACATTAGTTTATTTCATCTTCAGAAAATAATATTTTATTTTTTTTCCAGAAATATCTGAGTCTTTACAGATCTGAGTCATTAGAGATTCTTACATCTTCTCTTGTCTTTGTTCATCTATATGAACTGCTCTGTCCGGGGACAGGTGAGCAGTCAATAGAGAGTTTGTGGGTCAGGGTTAAAGGGAGAACAGCGATGGGGGACATTATTGTGGGGATCTGTTACAGACCGCCTGACCAAGAGGACTCTGTGGATGAAGAACTCCATAGACAGATAGGAACAGCCTCACGCTCGCAGGCCCTTGTCGTCATGGGGGACTTCAACCACCCTGATATCTGCTGGAGGGACGGTATGGCCCGGCACAAGCAATCTAGGAGGTTCTTCGATTGTGTGGGAGACAATTTCCTTCTGCAAGTGATAGAGGAGCCGACAAGGAGACGTGCCATGCTTGACCTCATGCTCACCGACAGGGAAGGACTCGTTGGAAATGTGACGCTCCAGGGTAGCCTTGGTTGCAGTGATCATGAGATGGTCAAATTTGAGATCATCAGGACAGTGAGAAGAGCGTGCCGCAAGCTCACTGCCCTGGACTTCAAGAGAGCAGACTTTGGCCTCTTGAGTAACCTGCTTAGTAAGGTTCCATGGGATATAGCCCTAGAGGGCAGTTGGTATTCAAGAATCATCTACTACAAGCTAAGGAGTGTTGCATCCCAACTAGAAGGAAGTGCAGCAGGAGGGCCAGGAGACCTCCTTGGATGTTGTGCGGGAAGCTAGGGACCAGGTTAGGAAAGCTAAGGCCCAGTTAGGATTAAACTTGGCTAGGGATGTGAAAGATAACAGGAAGGGATTCTATAGGTATGTAGCGAATAAAAGACAGACTACGGTCAATGTAGGAACCCTCCGGAAGCTAGCAGGAGACCTGGCTACTCTGGATTTGGAGAAGGCTGAGGTTCTGACTGACTTCTTTGCCTCAGTCTTCCCTGGCAAATGCTCTGACCACACCACCCAAGTCTTGGAAGGCAGATGCAGGGACTGTGAGAATGAAGACCCTAGGCCCACTGTAGGAGAGGATCTGGTTCGAGACCATCTTAAGAACCTGAACGTACGCAAGTCCATGGGACCTGATGAAATCCTTCTGCGGATCCTGAAGGAGCTGGCAAATGAAGTTCTAAGCCACTGTCCATCATATTTCAAAAATCCTGGCAGTCAGGTGAAGTTCCCGATGACTGGAAAAAGGAAAATATATCCCCCATTTTCAAGAAGGGGAAAATGGATGACCTGGGGAACTACAGACCAGTCAGTCTGACCTCCGTGCCTGGCAAAATGTTGGATCACATTCTCCTGGAAGGCATGCTAAGGCACATGAAAATCAACAAGGTGCTTGGTGACAGCCAGCATGGCTTCACTAAGGGGAAATTCTGCCTGACCAATTTGGTGGCCTTCTATGATGGCGAAGGACTTGGGGTGTTGGTTGATGAGAAAATCAACATAAGCCAGCTTCAGTGTGCCCTCGCAGCCCAGATAGCCAACCATATCCTGGGGTGCCTCAAAAGGAGCGTGACCAGCAGGTTGAAGGAGGTGATCCTGCCCCTCTGCTCTTGTGAGACCCCACTTGTAGTATTGTGTGCACTTCTGGTGTCCTCAACATAAAAAGGGTATGGAACTGTTGGAACAAGTCCAGAGGAGGGCCACGAGGATGATCAGGAGACTGGAGCACCTCCTGTATGAAGATAGGCTGAGGCAGTTGGGGCTGTTCAGCGTGGAGAAAAGAAGGCTGCGTGGAGACCTCATAGCAGCCTCCCAGTATGTGAAGGGGGCCTATAGGGATGCTGGGGATGGACAATTCATTAGGGAATGTAGTGATAAGACAAGAGGTACTTGTTAAAACTTAAACAGGGGATGTTTAGTTTGGATATAAGGAAGAAGTTTTTTACTGTTAGGGTGGTGAGTCACTGGAATGGGTTGCCCAAGGAAGTTATGAATGCTCCATCCCTGGCAGTGTTCAAGGCCAGGTTGGACAGATCCTTGAGTAACATGGTTTAGTGGGAGGTGTCCCTACCCATGGCAGAAGGATTGGAACTAGATGATCTTGAGGTCCTTTCCAACCCTAACTATTCTATTATGCTATGATTCTATGACTGGGGTTTGCAGCAGAGCCTCAGCAATCAGAGATACTCGTCATGGTCAGAAATGGGCTGGTAATTTAGGAAAAGGCCAGTAGGAGTGGTATGGAGTCTGTAAGTATTAAAAAGGCCCAGATACACTTCAGAGAGTGAGTATGACGGCACCATGCAGCAGCTGGTAGCCATATTGAGTCTTGCCCACAGTGTTCATTTTGGAGACACTTCTGAAGTTGTTCCCTGGCAATGGCCTGGAAATTACTCTGAGATTCAGATTGATTTGCAAACATGCATGAGTATAGGCTTAGCTATGTGAGTTCAAATACTCAAATTTGACACTTTGGGCATAACTAACATTAGAGGAGGATTATATACAAATGCTTTCATGAGTGCTTTGTTACATCCGGTTATAAAGCACTTAGAAGAAACAAAATGTTTCCACTAGGAATGCATTTTCTTTGACCAATATTGAAATGCAGGAAAAGAAAATTCAAAACCACTTTGTTGCAAATACTTAGACAACAGGGTGACTTTGAACCCTATTAAAAAATCTGTATTTTAAACCCCAGTCCACATGTTGCCTGTTCCTACAGCTGCTGAAAGTGGAAGGTCATCACCTGGATTTATGAGCCTGCCTATTACAAAACATCTGTGGGCAACTATAACTGCTGGCCCCTAAAGCCAGTAAAAACTGATATTTAGCTTAAGAAGTCCGTCCCCTATTTGCTGTTGAAATGCAAGCTTTGCTTTGTAGCTCCAGGCCATGAAAGAATAGAAATACATGACATGAAAAGTTCCTATACACTTTTTCTTAATCTTTTTTCTTTGTCTTTTTCTGTTCCCAGGAGAATTTATCTTTCAGTCATGCTCAGTGTCATTTTTCACAATTGATTAGCTTTAGCCTAGTTATAAGAAATGCTCTCTCTGGCTATAAAAATGAGTAATACTTTAGGGTTTGTTTTTTCTTGGGCGGGTGGGAATAGAGCCCAACCCCCTTCCCATCAGGGGGCAGAAGGTCAGATGTAATTTGTACGTTTTAGATTTCTAGCCAAATAAATGTTGTTTCTCCAACAAGGCACCACTTCAAAATGAAAAATTAGAAGAAAGCAGTTGCTATATTGGAAAACACAAAAGTCACAAACAATCTTGGTGGAAAAATACCCTTTTCCCATTCAGGTGGGTGTTCTGGGTTCAGCAGTAGCAGTCATTTTTTTCCTTAGTAGCTGGTGCAGTGCTGTGGTTTTGACTTTCAGCCTGGGAACAGCACTGATAACACTGATGTTTTTAGTTACTGCTCAAATGTTTAGTCTGACCAAGGACTTTGTGAGTCTTATGCTCTGCCAGGGAGGAGGGGAAACCGGGAGGAAGCAGAGACAGGACACCTGACCCAAACTAACCAAAGAGGTATTCCATACCACAGCATGTCATTCCCAGGATGTAAACTGAGAGTTCCCCAGAAGGTCTAGTTCACTGCTGGGTTGGGTGGGGTATTGGCGGGTGGTGAGAGGTTGTATTCTCTTCCCTTATTATTTCACTTACCATTATTATTATTGGTGGCAGCAGTAGTGGTTTGTCTTATACCTTAGTTACTGGACTGTTCTTATCTCAATCTGTGGGAGTTACATTCTTTTGATTCTCCTCCCCATCCCCCTGGGAGCCAGGGGAGAGGAAGTGGGGGGGGGGAGTGAGCGAGCGGGCTGCATGGGTCTGAGTTACTGACTGCGTTTAAACCATGACAGTGAGCTTTGTTTCTACCTGGGAAACTATTGATAAAAAAACGCTGAAAAAAAAACATTTCAAATTCTAATTTAGACAATGAAATAACTTAATAATTTAAAATATAAGCCACAGTGCCATTAGAGGGTGAGATAACAGCAGTAGTACAGCATCGCTGGGGCTCGGAGCAACCTGGTCTAGTGGAAGGTGTCCCTGCCCATGGCAGGTGGGTCGGAACTAAATTACCTTTAAGGTCCCTTCCAAATCTAACCATTCTATGATTAACAATCTTAAACGTGAGCCTTTGATAAAAAATCACTAGGAATTTGGGGCTTTGCTGTCCAGTCACATTGCAAGAGAACCTAAACTTCTCAGTTCCTGACACTCAGTTCTTTTGTGCTAGGAAAAAATTATAACCCCCATTTAATAGATGAGGGCCTCTCTTGCAGTTAGGCATAAGCAATGGCAAAGATACAAATGACAAAGTAATATGCAGAGTGAGGAATCAAGCTCAGGTCTTCCTAGTAGAGCTAATTAGAGACTATGCTTAATCATGTACTGTATTTAGTTAACTAGCATCATTTATTTAACTATCACTACTAACAAAACCACAAAGGACCTTTTTTGAAGCCCCAAGTGACTGACTTTAGCAATGAGAATAGTCTGAACTGCAGATTATTCACTTACTACTTTACCTCTGTTATGAAAGAGTACTTATTTTGAAGTGTCCCAATGTCTAATGTGATAAATATTTTGGAAAAGGTGAGCCCCTGAAAATGATTTGAAATACTAACATTTACTCAGAAGCAAAATGGAAAAAGCACAATCAAAGCAATTCCTTGTTCACCAGTTCTTCTCCCTGGCATTTTTAAGTCCAAATCCATTGTCTTTCATCAGACAGTAAGAATAAATTTTGAAGATCATGTCCTATTTTTGTACAGCTATGAAAAATCCTTCTTAATCAGGACTGTGTACAATACTTCAGTTTCTAATTCCAGTATATCTTTCCATTCACTTTGGGCTAAAAGGAAAAATAACATACATTTTCACAGAGGATCATTTATGGAGAGAAAAAAAAAAAATTGATTTAGGGTTTTTTTATTAGCTTAGTCCCATCTGGGAAATCACGGGAGTTAAGTAAATGACAAAACTACCCACTCCTTGGGCAATATACGATGACCATTGGACTTGGTCTGAAAATTATTCAGATGGCTTAAGATCTGGAAGCATCCCTCTCTAGTATCCCCTGTAAAAAAGTCCTTTGGGTGACTGAAGTGAGAAGATTAAAGGTAAGAAAGATCAATCAAGATTGAGCTAATATCGATTCCAAATTGGTTCCTGTTTTATCTTCTGCAAAATGGAAAGCACATAGCACTTGCACAGCTTTTGATGCTAAGAAGCAGGTTTTGGTGTTCAGATTGACACCTTGTTTGTCTGTTGATTTTTCCTCATGCAGGATTCCCCCCCCCCCCCCCCCACTTTGTTCCATTTTAATGTGGACAAAGGAAATTAAATGCTCTTGATTGCTGGATACTCTCTTTACCCTGAGGTGCCTTCATTTGCATGAGGAAATTCATTATAGCCAAAAGGATTGCTGTCATAAACAGTCACCATAATGAGGATTGCACAGCCTCCTCCCCAGCATGTCCTACAACCATTTAAATAGTACTAAATATGTATTTTATGGTGGTTAATATAATGCAAGGGAGAACATAGTGATTCATCTTATGAAGTGAGATCAGGTGCCACTAGTGATTTTGGTGGAGTACCTCGGAAGCTGGCACTATTTTTCTGGGAGAGACCTAATTAGCGGGTTGCAGCTCAAGTGGTTAATAAAACAACGAGTGGTTAATAAAACAAAATCAGCCCCAGCCACAAAACTATGTGCCCCCTGCTCTCCAGTAAGGCAGAATACTAGTATTACAACATGGTTGTACATGCTGCCCCTTATTCGTAAGGCACAACTTGAAGGAAAGTCATGTGACTCCTTGTTTGAGTACTTCTGATGTGCAACAATGTCTAAAACACAACCGCCTCATTCAAAGAGTGTATTTGGTTGTGTACAGACTGAAACCTGAGGAAGATGCTGATCCAAACCACCCCTTCTATTTCAGGTACCAAGAAAACAGATGTCAATTTCATTTTATTATTACCCTACCCCCTTGCCTTTGCCCCCATCCCCTTATCTTAACTAGGTCAGTGTCTAGCTTTCTCTGTGCTTTCAATTATCAACACAGAGAGATTATTTCACATAAGGAAGCTAGCTTGTCTCTGACCTGCAGTTACAAAACAGATGTTAGAAGGCCTGGAAAAGGAAGCTCACAGGGACAGTAGTTTCAACAGGCACGTAGATGCCTTCTTGATGACATTGTAAGCAACAGTGACAAGATCTCTTGCTAAATAGTAACAGAAAAAGAAGATGAAGAAATAGCAGAGAGTTTATAGAAACTGTGACAAAGGCAGCCACTTGGTTTTGCTTCCAACTGGAAAGAATTGCTCTTCTGTTCTTATTTTCAGATCTGATGATAATGACTGTCACTGTTATGTAGTGTCCCGTTGTCTTTTAAAAACCGCAAAATATAATGAGATTTATTTTACAGCACTGTAAATTCTTAAGAAAATGAAAACACAAGTAACCTGAGCCGGTTAATCTCCTATACAACTTAATTTAGCATAGCTTTCCTTCTCAGAATGAGCTTGGCCCTCACATAATAACCAGTGATTTGAAGGCCTGTGATGAAGAGATAAACAGATCCTTTCAGAGAGATAAGAGAATCCCAGAGAGCTGGAGGATTTGTAAAATCAGTTTGACACCAAACCTTTCACCTAGTCCTCAAAAAAAACCCTCATGTTAATGCAGAACAAATAAGAACCCACTCCCCCCAAACAAAGCCACAGCAAATTTTTAGCCAGAAATAAACAGAAGCACAGACTGTTGTGTGTTCTTATTCACAGCTTCTTGATTCTGCCTTAATGTAAATGACAATCAGGTCACTGCATTTATCTTCCACTGGGCTCGTGCTGTGTCTCTTTCCTTCTTTTTTTTTCTTTTTCCTTTTTTTTTTTTGTTTTTTTTTTTGTTTTTTTTTTCCCTTTTTAACCTTGTTTTTAATGGATTTTCTCTACCCTTTTCTTCATTGGTGGAGATAAATCAGGAATGGATTTGGACCTGGTTGTCTTGTGTCAAGATGATGATTTGTAGCATGCAAACTGAGCAAAATCACTTGGAGAAATAGGCAATGCTAGTCAGGAATATAAATAGGAATTTTCTCAAGAAGGTGACTGGACTAGGACTATAATTTTCCAAATAATGTGCTTGTCCTGAGACAGAAAAAGTATAATCAGATCATGAAACACAATAGTTTTTATGATACATTTTTAATGGCTTTTCCTTTGTATATTTTGAGTTGTGCACTCCTATAAACCTCTTTGAGAAAGGAAAGAAAAGGTATTTGAAATGTATTGCTCTAAGAGCTTCCTGCAAGATATTTCTAGGCTAAATATTTTTATAAACCTATCCAATTTAGTAATACTTTAGTAATGTAAATCAAAATTAACATAATATCAACCCAAAAGTGTATATACTTTTAGAAAGTGTTTAAACTTGTGCTCATCCCTGACTTGAGTACATGCATCTGCAGTGTCAGAGACAAGTACATTAGATAAAACTGACTGATGGGTCTTCACTCCAGTCTGACCCACAATTTTCCAGCTTCCTTCTTTTGTCACATTGTGTCTGGAAAGTCAACTTATACTTTTAAAACGTTTCAGGTGATGCAGTTTGAATGCCTACTGCAAAGTTTGTCTAGGACAAAACTTCAGAATTCAAACCCTCCTGTGAAATGAAGGATTGCTTAGGTAGAGTAAAATGCATAAGATGAGCACCTCAGCAAGACTTCCAGCCTCCTGTAGTATGGGACCTTGTTACCATCTTGAACAGAATTCTGAGAGGCTTGGAGAAACTGGACCTGCAAGTACTTAAACATACAAATATATATGCATATATTATGTGTCAATAGATGCATGTATCTGTTGACATGGCAGAGGAGTTGAAATTTGATGATCTTAAAGTCCTTTCCAACCTTAACTATTCTGTGATTCTATTTCAGATTCCACTGGGGAAAACTGATAATTTCCCAGAGCTTTCTCCTCTCATGGTTGCTCAGGTTGACTTGCAGATGTCATGTTCTACATCCACTATGAGCTACAGTAACAGGTACAACCTGCAAAAAACTTCTCACAATTCTTGGTCTTTCCAGGAAGCTCTCACTATTGCTATTTCCTTATCCACAGAATCACAGAAAGGTTTAGGTTGGAAGAGACCTTAAAGATCATCTAGTCCCAGCCTTGGGCAGGGACACCGTCCATTGTCCTTCATATCCATAGATTTGAGGTGCAGATATTTCCATAATCTCTGTGCCTCCCTCAGCATGGTTTGATCTTTGCACCCCACCTCACATTTCAGTGGCTCTAGACCTGTGGAATTCCTGAGATATTATCTGAAAGCCTGATTATTTCTTTTTAAGACTCAGCCAAGACTGAACATTGCCTTATTTAAGTCTCCTGTGATTAGGGCACTGCAGTAGGAGGCAAGAGAAGGAAAAATCTCTAAATCAGAGAAGGGCTTAACCACCAGTGTGGCCAACATAGTTACATGCTGATGCATGACTCAATTTATTAGAGGCAGGTCCATGGGGAAGAGGAGGCTTTTGGTGGTTAAACGGGCCCTCTACAGATGCCCCATGTTTCCGCTGAAAGGGTAATCCCAGCATCTGCCCAACCCTATAAAGCACATTGGAATCCTGTTTTATGCTTTGGACAGGTGCTGTTATTGACTCAAAGAGATGGTTCCACCTGAGTGATGGGTGGCAGTAGGGGGCCCTCCACTGGGTCCCCAAGCCTTGGGCTGCCTATCACTCTGCTGAGCACAACAGGCAAAGTGACAAGTCCTTAACAAGAACAGCCATAGCAGGCAGCATTCTAATAAAAGTAATCCTATTTACAGCCTGCTTTGAGATGTTGCTGAGAGTTGAAAAGTTCACCTCTGGTGGTTTCCTGGGCTTGTCACCATTTCTGCCATTTCCTTTTGCATATAGCTCAAAGGTGCGGGTTTTTATTAAATGGGAGCTAGAAATAATAAAGGGGAAAAAATACAAACTAAAGCATGTTCTTGAATATGGCAGGAGTCCTATCTCTCAGAGTTAAACTGCAGCACATTTTTGTCTCCCTGTCAGAGAGACAAAGCAGTTCTTATAAACCTAATCTAGAATATCACATATCCTTTGTATGTCACTGATATTATTATCTCCAATCCATGGGCATTCAATCCTAACTTAATTAACTTGGCAAGCAGAAGTATTGTGCTGTCGCACAGTCAGTGTCTGTTACGCTCACAAACCATCCTACCCAGCTGGGTATCAAGACTCTTTAGCTGCCTACACTTACTTTTGATCTGTGTGACATATAATATATCCAGTCAGCAACCCCATAGAGCTTGGCTCTATATCACTGCTTTGACAAAAGGACAGATTACATTTCTTATTTTTTGCCTTTTCTGTAAAATTAAAAGCCTTTTCTGCTCACCAGATGAACTCAAAAGAAGTCTATTTTTTCACTATTTGATTGAATTTCTTAAACCATTGTGTAGAATACCAGAATTTAGGGACTATGAATAACCACGAAAAAGGCACCTTAACATTCATACAGTAGTGGATTCAGATTTCAATCATGTAGCTGTAAAAACAGACGAGGATTTGGTCTGACATGGTTTGGCACTCTGATGTGAATGAGAGAGAGACATTGAGATTGATTGACTAGATTTTTAATTGAGTAAATGGGTACCCTGAACCTGACCCTTTTTTGAGGTTTGAATGATTTCCAGGAATCAGCATGTCCTCTGTTCCATCTCCATAGATGTTTGTTCATCCTCTTTGTATTGCAATCAGCTGAATTTTAAATGGAGAGAGAGAAGTGCTAAAATATGACAAAAAACTTGCAGCATGTTTGGAAGACTAAACTCTCATAAAAATAACATCTTATGGTAGCCTTCTATGCTATTGCAAATTAAGAAAAGGATCTTGTAAGATTACCAAAACTCTTAACTAAGTCACCTTATTTTTAATAAAGTTAACATAATTTCTTGATATATTGGAAATTTTTTTCTGGAAAAATCTTCTTAATTAAAAAAAATCACAAAATATTTAGCAACTTGAATTTAACAATGTTCATGTAAAGTAAGTATTTTAGTTACAATCTCTACCACCACATATCTATAGAAATTACGGGCAAGATGAATAGCATGCAAAATTTAGGTGCTGTTAACGTTTTTCATTAAAAAACATATTTTTAGCTTTATATATAAATCAAATTAATTGTCAACAGATGCAATTAAATAGCAGCACTGCGAATCAATGACGTTAGGCTCTTTGTGACATTCGTGTGACAAATAGTCACTTCTGAAATCTAAAAGTCCTATTCCACAAGAGACAGAGCAAGAGAAAACTAGAGAAATCTGAACTGCTACCATGTGGAGGAAGGCAAGAATATATTTCAATATCTCCTATAGGACTTTGTTATGGGACAAATTAAAATCAATACTTCTCATTCTCTGTGGGTAATGGTAGTTGTGTATCATAGGTTAACTAAAGTTAAAAACCAAGGCCCAGCTTTCTGTTTAGTCTTTTTTGTAGGAAAAATACATTGCATCTTAAGTGATGAGGAACAGGTATGTTTAGATACAGAATTACTTAGAAATGTTAAGCTCTGCTTGGTAAATCTACACCTAAATATTGGAAGCAGAAGAGAAAAAAGAGTTTGCCTTAGAGAGAGAAATCAACATAAAAATTGATCTTTAAACTTTTGACATCACAACAGTTTTATGGTTTCTAATTTGACTAGAGTAAGTATATTTAACCTTATATCAAACCAAGATCACTAATATGTGCAAGAAAATAATTTGATTGTTAAACTCGACTATAATTTCAAACATCGTAACATCTATCTGATGTGAGCTTTCAGGCATTTCTGAAAGCTGCTTCTGGCATCATGTGGAGCTACAAGGTCTTCTGAATATTTAGGACAAGCATAGCCTGGGAAGGGGAACACTCTGTCATTGTAGAGTGACCAAAATAGAGAATATGTGTGTTAAAGCAGAAAGAAAAGGTAGATTCAAATATGAGCTATTCTAATTAGAAATGGAATTGAAACAAACTCCAGACATAAAGCCATTCACACATCAGTCACTTTGGAATTTATGCATTAAGAATGCAATAGACCAAACTTTCCTAATAGCGACAAATTTATGTAAATACATACTTAGCAACTTCTGAGACACAATTATCTTTACTCTCTTACATCTGGCAGCTAAAAGTACAGATTAATAAGTATTTTGGGAGTTCACTGGGGGCTTTGCCACTCATGCTTTCCACCAAAATTGGGTGAATAGGGAATAACTGTGATTACTCAGAGGTAATAATGTCGCTAAAAATAAAACAGATTAAGCTGGTCCTTTTTTTCTTTTTTTGTTTTCCTCCAGAAATTTGGAATATTTTTAGAAGTATTTGTTTTATGAAACTGGAACGCTGAGGACAGGATCATTATGGTTTTATTTACCTGAAAGTAACCAGCCTACGTATTTAAGTTTGTTTCAATTGCCAATGCTGAAAAATAAATGTTCCTAAATATGTTTCATCCTAACCTAATGCAGTTGTCTCAGGCAACTAATAACACACTGAAGATGTGTAGCTCTCATTTGAGGACACATTGAAACCAGATGATGACCTTAGGTCAAATTTAAGGAGCTATTTACTGCATGTTCATTAATTGTGCATTTTGCTGAGTGTGCACCTCCTATTCAAGCATTCACCCTCCACTTCAACCACTTTTTTCTTTTCAGTAAGACCTGCCTCTGCCAGCTATATCTCACTAAGAAGATACTTCTGACAATACCAGATTTCTACCTGTGAGAAAGTGAATCCTACTCTTACAGTGGGACTCAGATGCAGACATATCTTTTTTAAACTTCTGAAAGTAGATGCTTGAACCTACAGCTGAATCCTCCTTCTTCCTTCTTTATACTTCAGGTGAGATGACTCTCAGATGTTCAAGTTAGGTGAGGAAAGCAGTACGACATATTTCATTTGGGATCCTTCATGTGTGCTGACTGATGATGACAGCATGACTGAGAGGACAGCCTAACCAGATGAACGAATAATTTAGGGGGGGTTATTCCCTTAAATCCATCAGACAGAAGGTTGTAGGAAGTTTTCATTTTCAGTTAACTTCTGAATGTTTACCTTGTAGCCTGAAGAGGTATGAAGACAGGTACTGGTATAAACCTCTTTCTTTTTATTCAGGCCAGGTGAAAACCAATCTCATGCTCCTTTGCTGTACATTTCTCCAAAAGTCTACCTTGTATCTGGGACATTACAACTGTCTCAGCACACATCTGTACAGCAGGTATAGGGACAACTGAGCTGGACTGGGTAATGATGAACCTTCAATTAGAGACCATTTCCAAACATAATGCCAACTTCATTGCACTTTCTGCTTGAAGTTTGCTGTATGTAAACTGTTAGGAATACAAAGTTGTACAGATGCTTACCTTTCTTTGGTGCAGATACTCTTTACCTTGCTATAAAGACATTCCCCAAGGGTCTTGGAAATGTTATTCACACCACAACTCACTATACTGCATTCAGCTGAGAAAGCTCAGTGAGCACTGATTTAGGGCCAAGAGGTCACCAGGAAAGCACTTAATTAGACTGCCATTATCTTATAGCAATGGAGGTATGGTAAGCCTGACAGCAGATTTCCTACAGGAAATCCCTAGTAAGAAACAAAGCCAAAAATACTCTTTTCCACACACACACACACACACACATAATTGATGGCACAGTTTTCTTTGGCTTACAAATTTGTCCTTACAGCTATAGTTTCACCTACACCAACTTTAAGAAGTAAACAGAAGGAAATGCAACCCTGCTGCATCTACCACAGTTACGATCTAGACCCTCCATTGCTGCACTGGAGAAAATTAATGTCATGGTGATGAAATCCAGCTATATCACAATTTCAAGTGATGCACTAGTAGCCATGGCAACAAGGTATTCCCTTCAAGTAAATTCCTGTAATGGTATTTTTAAGATTGTACAACAAAGCCAAAGACTAACGTTGAATCACCCTGAAGCAAGTACTGACTTCAAAGCAAAAAGGTCAGAACAATAGGTTATTCATAAACAGAGAACAATTCTTCTTTCCAATTTGCAAGTTTTTCTGTAGGATATGCTCTGAAATAAAGGTGGGAGTGATACAGTGAATCTTGCACTACAGCTGCGTACTGTGAGATTACTGTAGCACTTCCTATACTCTCCTGGCTTACTGCATGGCTTCTGCTACTCTTGATGGGTCTGGTGCTCATAGCTTTGCTTTTCAGTTCTCTGAAAGTCAATGTGATTTAGTCTGAGAAGGGGAGTTACAGAATTTACAGGATTCAGGGTCAAGCAAATAATTTAAATAGATGGTCTAAGTATTCTAACCTGACTAGGTAGTCTACTAGCCTTATTGTGAAATTTTAACAATAAATCAAAAAGCTAGATGGTGAAAGTACTGTTTAAGGAAAACCAGTTCTTAGAAATTGCTTTAAAAAAAAAAAGTTTAAAGATACTTATTTCCAAGGAAAACTAGTATTTTGTAAGGAATATTAATCTTATTGCTCATTAATTCCACAAAAACCAAACAGGTGAGTTGAAGAAAAATTCCTTATTACAGAGGATTTTTTTACATTGTTCATGCAGTAGGGAGGCCTACTACATTTCTTGAAAACAAGCTCTACGTTTTTCCCTTGCAAAATGATTCTGTTAAGTGTCATTGCTAGAGTTACTCTGTTTTCTCTGAAATATCTTATTTTCAGTCCCATACATCTGCAACATAGTATTTCTTATTGTGTAGTGAAATAAAGACCAGGTCATGACACTGATGTGTCAGAGGATTTTAATTAACAGTAACTGAAGAATATAATAAACTCACAACAGGCAATATTTGGCTGAATATCTGAAATGGCTTATTAAAATGTCAAAGGTTTTTTTGTGATTTAATTCTTTATGTGGCACATATTGCAAACACAGAGACTGTCTTTTAGCACTGTGTGCATATTTCTCTCTGTGTATGTATGAATGCGTGTGAGAGAGAAAACCTGACACAATTCAGAGTTAAGAACATATGAGTAATTGGAGGATTTAATAGTTTTGGGTGGGGTTTTTTTAGTCCCTGGAGCCTGGATTTTAAAATCTCTTTCAATATTTGAAAATATTGTATCAGTTATATTCAGTTATATTTAGTTTCTTTAGAAACTAAACCCTGGAAACCCCATAAACATTAGTAATAAAGCCTACTAGACTATTGGGTTGCTGATGTTTCTTATCAGTTTGCTGTAGGAAGAAAGTTTGAACTAGCCATGTTTTGTTAAATACTGTCTCCTTTCTTTGTCTGGATAATATCACTACTAAGATCAAAAAAAAGACAGTATAAGTTTTGGTGTATGTAGTGGAAGAAATTAAAAATCACACATGCAAACACAAAGAAAGCCAGTAGCAATAGACCTGAACATAAATCTGAAGCTCATATCTTTAGATGATGAAAGAATTAAAAACTGAGCTAAAATGGTGTATATCTTATTAATGAATGTGAGATTGAACTTTCTAACCAGTATACCTCATACATTCTCAGAAGGTCTCCAAAGACTCAATATACAATGAAGAAGTGCTGCGTATCACCTACTCACTGGTCATGGCAAACAGCTGAGGTATATTCCTTCAGCTCTTCAGTAACATTCTTTTCTTATCAGCTCCACTATCTAAACTGCCCTTGCCATAGCCCGTCTACTGTACCACATGGATGACAAAAGCTTAGTTTAGAGTGAGGGTTGGGCTCACTGTTGACTAATTCTATCAGATTTCTGTGGAGTTTTCTTACATGTGTTCATTTTTCTTAACTAGACAAGGTGAGAACAAAATTGATTGTTCCAAAGGTTAGTACTTCTCACTGCTGAGTCACTGAATGTATTTAAACAAAAATAAAAATATTGTACCATTTGAACTATTTAACCAATCTTTTTCAAGATGAAAAATTATACATTGAGGATAAACACTTTCATCTTTGTAAAAGCTTTCATTCAGAGCAAATCGTGTGCTGTTATATGGTGCTACTCAAAATTGTGGTTGTTTTGACCACATGAAGGCTGATAACTATAGTCCAATAATTGCATACTTATACTGCTGTTTGTCTACTTCTCATTTGAGAAACACAGCTTAATTAGAATTCCAAGTGTAATCCGTTTGTTCCACGGAAAGAGCTGCCAAGCGCAAGATCTGACATTCAAAACAAAATCAATAGTTTTGTAGAACATTTAAACATCTTAGGTAATATCACAGGACTGAAGCAATTTGCATCATGTAGTAAAGCTCTAATTAAAGATGCGACAAGAGTAAGAATTGTATTTCTTCATTATTTAGTCTGCACTTTACTGTTTGCTTCATACACGGCTATTGATTAAATGTTCATGTTTATTATAGCTCCCCCCACAATCATGAGTGTGAGAAATGATTGTTAGGGTAGATGGAAAATATTCGTTCCTTGTCAGGTATAAAAGACCCTCAAGGTCAGATGCAGATAAGCAGAAGAAAGGAAATCGAAAGTTTTTTGTTTACTTAGTGGTAAACTATAGATTTTTTTTTTTTTCCTTTTTCCAAGAAATATTGCTGAATTTCTGTCTAGGGAGTCATGTATCAATATACTTCTTATCTGTTTAAAAAGCATTAGATTTAACCAACTCATAATATCTGGACGTAAATATTTCTCCAGCCTCTGAATCGAATTCTTAAGGCCAAACTGTGAAAGCTCATTTAGATGACAAGATACCTCACTGTAGGTATGAACCTATTTCTTGCAGAGAAGCAATTAATGAATTAAAATATAATTTGATATTGACTTAAAAGGTGGCAGAGTTACAAAAAAATCATATCATTCAACTTCCTGCTTTAGCAGGATGTTTTCCAGACTTCCTGCCAAGATTTCCAGTGCAGGAATCCCTTTCAGTAGTAACCTCTGTAGAGCTCCAGTGATTCATTTGTTGTTAAAAAGACAAACCTCTCTGTGGCTGAAACCTTATTTCTCAGCTGTTCTACTTTGGATGTAGAACAAGTATTATACACTTTCTTACTACTGCTTTTTAAATGCATTTGAAGCCAATTATCCTGTTCTTACCAAATTCTTGCTGGAATCTGACTCTCAGTCCTGGGTCCATACACTGTGGGAATCTAATTGAAATCCATATTAGAGGTCTAATTGCCACGTGGAGGTAAAATGAATCAAGCTAAGATGGATGAAGCTAGGCTTAAGTATTTTGTTTAAGACTTTATATTATGTGGCAATAAAATTCTAAATAGATAGAGGTAGGAATAATAGAGATAGTACAGTTACACAGGTCATCTTCCAGTTGTCTGCAGCTAAAAGTCAAGAAATGAACAGTAAGTCCCAAGACTTCTTAAATAATTTTAAAGAGGTCAGGTATCAACGTTTGAGCTAAGCCCATTTGTTTCAAAGGAAGCTGAATGCCTATTTCAGAGGGAAGAATTGAAGAGAAGGATAAATACACTGTCACCAGTAGAAAAGTGAAAAAAAACGAGTTTCTTTCATTGCATTTTCACAGGATTTAGAAGATGAAGTCTTACCACCCCCGGTTAAAACAGATGAATACACAGATTAAAAACTGCAGTAGGACTGGTCCTCTGGTTACTGTTTTCCAGAATACCTTTCTACACCCATAACCGAAAATGCAAGCAACTCCTGAAGTATAAATGTTAAGGACTTTATTCAATAGCCATTACCTAGATGTCTTCTATGACCTGAAATAGCCCAGGAAGTTCTCTGGTCTCCAGATGTGCACAGTCCTGTGTGAGATTTGCCAGTGCCATCTGGATGTTTCAGGTAACTGAGGAAATTCCAAATGGTCCTAGGTCCCTTTAGTTTTTGAGAAAGCCGAAAGAAATCTGGTGTCTGTGGTAAAACTCTGCATGCTTTAAGAGGTGGCCAAGAGAGTCAAAAACTATATGAAGATGTAAAAGCCCAATTCCAAAACCAGTATAGCTACATCAGCATAACGTTATAAAAAGGATAATGAGCTCTTAGAAAAGAAAGCCTTCTTGCCCATGTCACCTCTGGGGTTTCTGCACTGGTGGTGAACACAGAGTCAGCAGGGCTAACTATGTTGAGGAAGGCTTGATATGAATATGAATATCTAGAAACATATTTGGAATTAGAAGAACAAGACATATCAGGGGACACAGGTATTTATACATATTAATGTTGTCTTATGCCATGGAATCCTGCAGAGATGAATGTGTCACCCTTCTAAAATCCTAGTCATTTAAAATTAAGAAAGAATTCTAAAAATAAAAAAAAAAAATTACATTGGGAAGCAGAATTTTCTGAAATTCCATTATGTTTCCTGATGTGTTTCAACAAGTGAAGCTTGCAGATATTAATGCGATTGCTACATGCATATCTGTTATTATACAGTCTCAGTAGGGAGAAATCTTCTTGCTAAGCTGTTTCTACAGCTTGTACAGCAATGTTCTACATCAACACCTTTTTTTTTAATTGGATCGGAAGAAAATGAAAAATTCAAATATTTTTAGGGGTTCAGCGTTATTACTGATCTTGTTTCCTTTTACTTTCATTTTACATGTGAGGTTGGTAAAGTGTAAAGATGAAATTTTCTTTAAATTCCTTTAATATCTTTAAAGAAAGTATCCTTAACAGGAGTGTAATTAAGGAAAGTGCACCGTTCAAGGAGGGTGTGCTATCAAGAAACACCTCAGAAAAAGACGTATTTGCGTATAACTGGGAGCATGGTGATACAAGCTGCTATCCTTTCAAAGGAAGTGAGGATAAAAAGCGAAATAGCATTAAGATTTTCTTGCTAGCAAAGATATTATTTAATAATAACACCAGAGAATGTGAAGCTTTGGGAGTTTGATTTTTAGGGTCCTTTCGTAAAAGATGAAATTATAGAAGAATGACTATTATGGAAGAGATTACTGGAATATATTTGCCAATAATGGAAATAAGTCTGGCCTATTCACTGAGGTTATACACTGAACAGTTCTGCGCTGTATTAAAAATTACTGAGTCTTTCAAAAGTAAGCTAATGTACTGCATGTAGCCATTCAGGTTCCATTAACCATTAAACTAAATAGAACACTATTTCATGCATGATTTTGTTCAGTTAGATGAATAAAGGAGCAGTAGGTCTGAAAAGGTAATGGGTAAGTGCGGAGGTTTAAACAAGAAAATATTTCCTTTTTTTGGGAAGCATTTCCCCATCTTTTCAAGTGATTTTATTTTATATCTTATAATTTCATATCTTACAAAGTTTTTTAAGAGATCTTTATAGATACCCCACAAATGTGTGGAAAAATTTTTACAGACGATTCTGCCTTTTGTGTTGATAACACATCTGTTTGTATCATGCTAAAAGGAAAGAAACAGAGTTTAATTGGCTACTGATGGATCTAAATTCTTTCTTACAATAAATTCTTTGTTTCCCTAAAAACGCGGGGTTTTGACATTCAGTCAGGCTCGTAAAACCCTGCAACAAACAGCACACTGAAAATGTTATTTACCTGATTTTAGCTGCTATCTTTCCAATATATAATTATCTCATTTTGGATACTGAAGTGTGGAATTCCTTGCATGCAAATCTAGTGGGGCTGTTTTGCTACTTCAGTAAGGGGAAAACTACTGTACTGAAACATTGCATAGATTTAGATGAACCTATTAGTTCTAGTGTGAATTACTATCTAGTTTGTGTTGCTCACCTAGATGATGATGTTTCTGTTACACAACTTCTTCTTCTGATTGCTCCCTTTTTGTTCCACTGAGCTTGTAAGCTTAGCTATTTTGCTCAGTGGTTATGGAATAATACACAACTAAACTGCCACAAAGAACCTCTTAAACTTCATTCCAGTTGCTTGTTTATTTTTTTTCTCCATTCATTATTCCTTTGTTCTGGGAAAACAGACCTTTTGAATCACTAGGTGCATATATTACTTGTAAATACTGATTACTGTTTGTTTATATTAGGAGTAATTAAAAAATGGTTTGGTTTTGTTTTTTTTCTTCACAGAAATCATCATAGAATCATAGAATAGTTAGGGTTGGAAAGGAACTTAAGATCATCTAGTTCCAGCCCCCTGCCATGGGCAGGGAAACCTCACATTAAACCATCTCACCCAAGGCTTTGTACAACCTGGCCTTGAATACTGCCAGGAATGGAGCATTCACAGCCTCTCTGGGCAACCCATTCCAGTGCCTCACCACCCTAACAGTAAAGAATTTCCTCCTTATATCCAATCTAAACTTCCCCTGTTTAAGTTTTAATGCGTTACCCCTTGTCCTGTCATTACAGTGTCCATACATTTAGTTTCTCTGAAGTCACCATAATGTTCTCCCCAGTAGTTACCTCAAGATAACTACTCCCTTCCCTCGTAAGATGTTTTTGCATTTTGAGCTCTGCTAAAGTTATTGCATCAAGTGAGGCTTGCAAAAGTAGGACATGTTTAAATTTAAAATAGCTTGGAGAAAGGTAATATAAGAGATAGGCTAGCATGTAACTCTGGGTCAACTGTCAGAAATTCCCCTAGCTGATGAATTTTGGGGTTTAGTGTCAGATAAGCTATGCTATGTTCCTGTTTCTGGTATCAATACCTAAGTTAATGGTTTATAGTGAAGTTGGATACATCCATGTGAATTGCACAGGCAATTTCTGGAAGCTTAGGGACAGCCAGCGGAGCCTGGGGATTTTAGTGAAAGTTATACCATGCTAATTCATTCTTTAGTGTCTGGCAAAGAGGCGAGTCAAATCCACATGTAGCAATGGCTCTAAATACACGCAGGAAATCATTCCTCTGTTGAACGGTCTGGGCGCAATTTTAAAAGCACAAATAATTTTTTGGAGTTACATTCAAATAGGGCATATTGATGTTCAGTAGCAATAAAAAAAAAGGCTTAGCATGAGCACTTATAGAATTTTATGAGTCTAAATTTGTATTATAATGCTTTTAAATCACCTTGGAAAAGGAATTTTGAAGTACACTATAAAAAACCTTTAACAAGAGAGCTTTAATGTATTATACATGTGATGATATTAGCAGTAAGCCTAGTGTCTTTCTTTGCAAATTTAGAAAACCCTAGAGAAGTCTTCAACAGATAGTGCCACCTAAAAGTTTCTCAGGATATATAAAAAATTTTAAGGAGCATTGCAGTTAACACAAAACACTCTCTCCTCTGACTCAGTTTTGTTTTTTTTTTAACTATTTGTATGTCTGTATTCTTCATTAAAACCTTATGTATTTTGCAACAATAAAGTTTTTCTTCATAATGGTTTATATCAATCCCTCCTTAACACTTTAAGGGCTTTTCTAGTGGTAAATTTCTGTGCAGCTAATCATGCTATACTCCCCACGACATTGGAATTAAAACATCTTATAGAGAAACGTGGTGTCCAATGCATCTCTGGCACAATAGTACAAGTCTGTGCTGCTGAAACTTGTCAGCACCTTTGATCTATGTCTATGTTTTTAATTTGTGGATATACTTATTACATTTAAAGCAGAAGGCTTTACCTTTAAGAAGCTTGGCACAGCAGCACTTCATGTTTATGTACAGTGCATTATTTAAAGCTTACTGAGATTGGCGGGGGTTTTCTGCTCTTGTTTCCTTTTGTACTTGAAGTATTAACAAGTCATTAAAGCAAAATTCCCACACAGCATTCATGCACTTTACAAAGCAATAGAACAATATCATAGAGCAATACTATTGAAAATAGCTCTACAAATTGGAAGAAAATGTGATCACTTGGCCTTGAGCATCCATTTAAATGAGGACAATAAGATGGTCTTTATTTCTTTAGAGAGGCTAATCTACAAATAAATGACTGCAAGATAGAGAAACTATTCAATGTGCTGGTTTCTGGGGAGTTGCTGGAATATGTATGAGCTGACAGTGGAAGATTACTATGTCATGGCTGATAGAGAATGAGCAAGACAATAAGACAAGAAGAAGATGGATTGCAAAGTCTATTGAACAGTATCATGTACAACTGTGCTGGCTCTGTGGCACTGTCTTGCACCATTTACAGATCTGTGCAAAAGTCGTACAAGAATGAGAAATACTTAGTTCCTCTAAGTCTATTAAGCAATGTGCCCTGGAAAAGGCAGAACACCAGACTGGCAAGATGTTTAAGGATCATTTATGAATCCTAATCCATGGCTACACAGAAGTACCACTTCTAAAAGGCACTAGCATTTTAGAAAGCAAGAAACATTTTCTAGGTATCAGTGGGAACAGAACCTTAGAGGCTGGTTTCTGACCAGGTACAAAAACTCCCTCTGGGCATGTTTGCTGAAAAATAAAATAGTAATAGAAGTTTAGCTAAATCAACTTCATGGTTGTATTTCTGATACTGTGCCTCCTTCTTTTTTTAACATACTGTATTGCCTGTAATAATATTTTACCTTGATCTTGTAAACTTCTGGGCAGAGAACCTCTTGCTCTTCTGAGCTGTACACCAGAAGGCCTAGGACAACTGCTATGTTTTTTGGCTTGCATTTTATGCAGACTTGATCCATGTACCCTTGGTCTTGTTTAGGGAAAACGCCTTGTGTATATTTCACAACTTTCTTTTAAAAAGCTACAATCGTACCACACATATGCAAAGTAAAACAAATTAGCCTGTGACGTATTATTAGAAAACACTGTTTCTGCTAAAGTAGCTAAGACAAAGCGCCACACAAAGGAACACAAATTCAGACAAAGTGGGCCTGATGAGCCTTGCTTCCAAGGCCCTGCAAACTCAGTGTAAAGTCTCTTAATAGAAATAGTATGCATTTATTGGGCTGCAGCACTATAAACAGTCATAACACCATGAACTATTTTATTAGATCCAGCTTTCAGAAGGACAACATCAAAAATTACAGTCCACAGTTTTAAAATTTTTATGGCTTCTGAAATGGACATGAGAAATCCTGGGAAAAGCCCATCTGTCAGAAAGAAGAAAGGAAAAACTGGTGCCACACAGCCCAGTAAGTCTGACCTCATCAAGGACATTTCCATTTTTGTCCCATGGTCAATTCTCACTGGGGCAGAATATTTTCTTTCCTGGACAGCTGTTTCTTTGCATATGATTGCCAGCAGCATTTTCCTCCGGGCGTTTGCCTAGAGGTTCCTTGTCTTCAGCAACTTCGTTCTTGTAGCTGTTGCCTCAGGGACACTATAAGGATGAATTTGTTAAGACTTGCAAAGCATTCAGATGATATCATAAGAAAGGCCAGATAAAAGACTTACCAAAAATTCAAGCAGAATACATCAGGGCTATTGAATCAGCTTTCTAGAACATATTTGAGAGAGCTAGGACTCATGTTTCCCTAAATTACTCAGTATTATCCTTTGCCACTTTATAATCAGTTCTGTGGACTGTCAGTTGAGTAGTTAAATGCTTTGGGGAGAGTATCATAACTAATCAGTGAATCATTTATTTACAAATAGTTTTTCCTCTTGAGCAGCTGCAATGTTGATTGATCTGAGGCTCTCCATCAGACGCTGAGATAAACCTACATTCATTATGTGCTGCTCCACAGCCTGTTGAAGTCAATGAATCTCTTAATTGACTTCCTTGAGCTTTGAAATAGCCTCTATTTCTGTAATCTCTAGAAGCTGTCCAGAGACACTGTTTCTATTTTTTTTTCCCTCTATTACTCCTCAACAGGAAAGAGGAGGATAACTGAGAAAGTTTTCACTTTCTTATTGTACACAAGGGAGGCATAGTATTGTGTGAAGGATACTGGAGATATAAATGGAGGTGAAAACATGTACATGTTGAGGGGCAAAAGAAGAATGAGTTCAGTGTGAATTATCAGGGATGAAACCACAAATAAGTCGGTGAAGCTGGAATAAAATTATTTTTATGAAAACATGTACAGCCCTGGACTGTCAAGCAGGTAGGTACCAGATGTGACACAGAGGACATCGCACAGTGGAAAGACTGACTTTTAAAATGCTTTATCTTTTCCTGATCTAATAATCACACAAAGATCCTTTTTGCCTCTGTGTTCTAATTTCTTTGTTTTGACCCCTATTTTATCCTTACAAGATTAGGGTGTGTGGGGCTTTATAAGCAAGATAGAGTTGTTGGGACTTTCTTCCTACTTTGTTTTTATTTTTTTGTGGATATTTCTATTAATGAAATGGGGACATCCCAGAGAAGATGACTACTTGATATTAAGCAAGTTGAATAATGAAAAGCATTTACAAAATATCACAACAAAATGTGGGAATATTAAGTAGGCAGATAACTAATCCTCATCCATTCCTGGATCAAATTTTTAAAGGGTTATAGTACAGATGGACTCATGCCATCATTCACAATGAATGGATCAGGGCCATGACAGAAAATTTATTTTGTCAAAACAGAAAAGAAGCTCTGTGAGCACTGGCTTAGATGTATGGATAATCTTTAACCTCCTAGACCTTGAAAGCACATTTTGCAATCTAATTTCCCTTCTGCTTTGTATACGTAAGATGTTTTGAGAGGTTATTCAGTGCTGGTCTTTGTCTTATTCTTTGAAATGAAACCTTATGCTTTGACTATTACATGTCATCACTGGACGGGACAGAACTTCTCAGGCCTGATACAGCTGATGGTTGAAGCCTAAAATTTTTTCAGGCATGGAAGAAACTAATCCTGTGAGCTACCTTGTAACTTCCCAGTGATTCTGTAATAGATCTCAATTGCTGCAAATAGGGAAGAGGAATTTTTCACTCACAGTTCAGTGAAATGATAGATGTGCCTGCAGAGATGAAAAATTACTGTCTTGGTCTTCGTGGACATTAATAATGAAGAAGAAGAAGATATCTAAAACATTAAGTGCTTATTAGTCTCAGAACTCTAAGATATTAACTCCTTCTGGTAACCACTACTAATTATGCCATTACCTAATTTCAGTAGCACCACAATGACTGTTCCCATCTGACATTTTCTGTAACACAGCTGGGTGAACTGTTTACTTAAAAGAAGTTTATTAATCATATGCTATTCAGAGCAGCTTCAATTTTGTGTTTAGTTGATCATGTCTAATCCTTACTAAACCTAATAAAAGACATACTATGTAACAGGAAAAAGTTGGTTTTATAATTTGTGACCTTAAAGTATCAGTAGAATCAGGATAATTCTGAATCTTCTGTGACATTTGAGGTGTTCTAAAGTTAAAAGCTCAAAAACAATGTGAGGAAGAAAATAGTGCAGGAAAAGGGCTCTGAACTTCTTAAATATATTCTTAGATCATAAGTAGGGATGACTGAGAAGGAGGCAGAAAACATCAATCAAAACCCTTATATTTTGAGGTTAGAACAAATAAAATGACATCAATTGATAATTTAAATCAAGGTGCTATGGGTTATGAGTTCTTGGCAAAACATTTTTTTCTGAATAACTGACTATGTGAGAGGTCCTAAAGAAATAAAAGCCCCATTCCAACCTTTTTTTGTGTGGGCTCGACACACTTTAGTTTGTATGAGAAATTCTCACTTTTATCTTGCACCTATGGATTTATTCATAATCATTTGTTCTTATTTTAATATTCTGGAATGCACTGAGAGATGTTCAAGGTGTGAAGGAACATTTTTTTTTCCCCTGGTCAGTTGTAGACTGAAACATGAAAAATCCTTCCTCACATTTCATCATTCTGTTGCATACATATACAAATCTTCTCACCAAAATGCTAGGTATAATCTTAACTGAAATACTGTTTCTATGTGGATCCAAACAAAGCATTTACAAAGGTTTTGTGTTTAGAAGTCAGTAATTTTGAAATCATTGGTATTTGGTGTTGCTATTATGCTGGTTTTGACTACTAAACATTGTTAAATTGTGTTAATCTTAGAAGCTGAACTTTAAAGACCTATTAGTTGTGGAAGAAAAATCTCTATTCAGTACCTGAAGGAAAATATCTCCAAAACATAAAGTTCTAAGCTCTTATACAAATTATTTCATGTACTTTACAATAAATTCATTGAAAGTTTTAATCAAATAACTTAATATGTGATCTATTTTTTAAGTAGAAAAAAAAATGTTGAGTCATTGATTTTGAATTCACTTCATCTGAGGTTTTCCAAGTTTTGAATTTAGCTGATACATGAATATACTTAAAACTTGACAGAATTATGTACCTGAGAAGGAAGGGTTGAGTACTCATGGTATCATTCTATGATCGGAAGTACTCTCTGGTCTCTCCGCCTTCATTGGCTAAGAGAGGAAGGAAATAGTGACCATAATCCTAGATTAAGCATTTCAATGGGGTATTTTAAATTATTAGATGAATTAATGTTAAAAAATATTTTAAAGGACATGCATAGCTACAAGGGAGAGATATTTGTTAATAATTCTTGTTAGGAGGCAGGAGATTGGAAATTCTTATATAGAAAGTACCAAAGCAGTCCTCTTCACAAATTTTGCTCTATTATGATAAATGGACCTCACACACGGATGGAAATCCAAATAAGTGATTATCTCTAACAGGTATGAAGTTTTGTATCAGCTGAATTAGCTTCCATGTCTTCATAAAAGATCTCTTCAGAGTCATCTTTTTTTTTTCTAGTCATGATTCATTTAACCTAATTTTATTCATGCAAAGAAAGTTTAGCTAAATACCTAGCTGTTGCAGTTTAACCCCATCTGGCTACTAAAAGTCTCACACAGCCAATTGCTCATTCCCACCTGGTGGAATGGGGAAAGTAGAAGTGAGAAAACTCATGGTTTGAGATGCAGACAGTTCAATAGGTAAAGAAAAATCTGTGCTTGCAAGCATAGTAAAACAGGGAATTCATTCACCACATCCCATCTCAGACACATCAGCCATCCCCAGGACAGCAGGGCTCCAGCAGATGCAATGGATACATGTGAAGTCAAACGCCATCACTCTGAATGTCCCTCCTTTCCTTCTTTTTCCCCCAGCTCTATGTGCTGAGCATGGTGTTACATGGTGTGTAACATCCCTTGAGTGAGTTGGGATCAGCTGTCCTGGCTGGGTCCTCTCTCAGCACCTTGTGCATCTCCAGCCTACTCACTGGTGGTGTGGGTGTAAGGAGCGGAGAAGACCTTGATGCTGTTTAAGCACTGTTCAGCAGTAACTAAAACATCCCCGTGTTACCAGCACTGTTTCTAGCACAAATCCAAACTATATCTCCATTCTGTGAAAAAAAAAATTACTATCCCAGCCCAAACCAGCACATCCTCCACGTCGTGTTCCATTCCATTTATGTCATGCTCAAGTCTTATATAATCCAATACAACTTCATTATCCATCACCACCCTTGATATAATACACAAGTATCATTAACTTAGCCTATGGACTGCCCCTGTAAAATGTCTCTAAACTGTCTGTTGAGCCTATTTAACGCATGACTTTGGGCTCCATCTTATGGTGTTCACTCATGACAGGTGAGATGGTTTGTTGTGTGGAGTTACTCGGCATCAAAGCCAGCTCAGGTCAGGTCACTGCTGCACTTGCATCGTTTCTTGTAAGGCTTGTCCTCCATTGGCTTAGGTCGCTCCTGCAATAGTCATTCCCCTAACATATAACTGAAATCATGGTGGTTGTGATTTAAGCCCAGCCGGTAGCCCAGAACCACACAGCTGCTTGCTCACTCCCCCGCTTCCTGCCCCCACTCCCAGAGAGATGGGGAGAGGAATCAAAAGAATGTAACTCCCACGGGTTGAGATAAGAACAGTCCAGTAGCTAAGGTATAAGACAAACCACTACTACTGCCACCAATAATAATGATAAGGGAAATAACAAGGGAATATAACTGCTCACCACCCGCTGAGTAATACCTAGCCTGACCTGAGCAATGATCTAGCCCTTCTGGGTAACTGACCCCAGTTTATATACTGGGCATGACATGCTATAGTATGGAATATCTCTTTGGCTAGTTTGAGTCAGGTGTCCTGTCTCTGCTTCCTCCCGGTTTCCCCTCCTCCCTGGCAGAGCATGAGACTTAGGTAGTCCTTGGTCAGAATACACATTATTGAGCAACAACTAAAAACATTGGTGTTATCAGCGTTGTTCCCAGGCTGAAAGTCAAAAACACAACACTGCACCAGCTACTAAGAAGGAGAAAAATGACCACTACTGCTAATCCCAGAACAGTATCCACCCCTTATTCCATACAATTCATGTCATGCTCAGATCTCACATTTTTCAATATATCATCACTCTTGTCTCATATATATATATCCACACACACACACAGAGATATCATTCCTTAGTGCATGGACTAATCCCTATAAAGCTGCTGAGTTCATCTGGCCCATGATGTCAGGCTCCATCTCTTGTAACAGTCTTTGAGAGCAGGAGAGGCTGTGTGCAGTGTTGGATTGTTGCCTGCTGATGATACCGCAGAACTCATCTGGTTTCATCAAAGTTCATTCTTTGTTGGGATGATGGTCGGAGGGAAGTTAGGGTCAGTTGCCAGTGACCTGAAGACATCTAGTTGGTGGGCTATAAAAGTGCTACATAGCAGGCAACAGCATACAATTGAGTTCATTGGCTGTTTTCCCTTAAAATCAAATCCCCTTGAGGTACACATCGGACTTCCCCATCTTCCCGCATTACCCAAGTCTATCCTGGTCCCTGAGCAAACGCAATCCCATGAGTGGGTTTGCTTTTACCTGAAGCAGGAATAACCCAGACTGTCTTCCCCAGCAAATTCTTCATCTGTACCACGGGAACTTTATCCCCTTCTACAATATGTAAAAGTTCTGACTGGGCTGGGCCAGCCCTGTTGGCAGATCCTCTGGTGTTGACCAACCAGGTGGCTTTTGGTAAATATGTATCCCAATGCTTGAAAGTCCCACCACCCATTGCTCTCAGTGTAGTTTTTAACAGCCCATTGTACCATTCGATTTTCCCAGAGGCTGGGGCATGGTAGGGGATGTGATATACCCACTCAGTGCCATGCTTTTTGGCCAAGTGTCTATAAGGTTATTCCGGAAATGAGTCCCATTGTCTGACTCAGTTCTCTCTGGGGTGCCATGTCACCACAAAATCTGTTTCTCAAGGCCCAGGATAGTGTTCTGGGCAGTGGCATGGGGCACAGCATATGTGTCCAGCCATCCACTGGTTGCTTCCACCATGGTAAGCCCATGGCGCTTGCCTTGGTGGGTTGGTGGGAGTGTGATATAGTCAATCTGCCAGGCTTCCCCATATCTATACTTCAGCCATCGTCCTCCATACCAAAGAGGCTTTAACCATTTAGCTTGCTTAATTGCAGCACATGTTTCACACTCATGAATAACCTGGGCAATAGTGTCTATTGTTAAATCCACCCCTCAATAACGAACCCATGTGTATGTTGCATCTCTGCCCTGATGGCCTGAAGTGTCACGGGCCCACAGGGCCAAAAATAATTCACCCTTATGTTGCCAATCTAAGTCCATCTGAGCCACTTCAATCTTAGCCACTTTATCCACTTGTTGGTTGTTCTGGTGTTCCTCAGTGGCCCGACTCTTGGGTACATGGGCATCTACATGACGTACCTTCACCACCAGGTTCTGCACCCGGGCAGCAATATCTTTCCACAGTGCAGCAGCCCAGATGGGTTTACCTCTGCGTTGCCAGTTGCTCTGCTTCCATTGCTTCAACCACCCCCACAGGGCATTTGCCACCACCCATGAGTCAGTATAGAGATAAAGTACTGGCCACCTTTCTCATTCAGCAATGTCCAGGGCCAGCTGGATAACTTTCATCTAGGCAAACTGACTCGATTCACCCTCTCCTTCAGTAGTTTCTGCAACTTGTCGTCCAGGACTCCATACAGCTGCCTTCCATCTCCGATGCTTTCCCACAATACGGCAAGAGCCATCAGTAAACAAGGCATACTGCTTTTCACTTTCTGACAGTTTATTATATGGTGGGGCCTCTTCAGCACGCACCACCTCCTCCTTTGGTGACATTCCAAAATCTTTGCCCTCTGGCCAGTCCCTGATGACTTCTAGAATTCCTGGACCAGTGGGATTTCCTGTTCAAGTTCGTTGTGTAATTAGTGCAGCCCACTTACTCCATGTAGCAGCGGTTGCATCATGTGGAGAGGAGACCCTGCCTTTGAACATCCAGCCCAGCACGGGCAGCCGGGGTGCCAGGAGGAGCTGTGCTTCAGTGCCAATCACTTCCGAAGCAGCTCAAACCCCTTCATAGGCTGCCAGTATCTCTTTCTCAGTTGGGGTATAGCTGGCCTCAGATCCTTTATATCCCCGACTCCAAAAGCCGAGGGGTCGACCTCGAGTCTCCCCTGGAGCTTTCTGCCAGAGGCTCCAGGTAGGACCGTTCTCTCCAGCTGCAGTGTACAGTACATTTTTTACATCTGGCCTGGTCCGGACTGGTCCAAGGGCCACTGCATGAACTATCTCGTGTTTAATTTGCTCAAAGGCTTGTTGCTGCTCAGGGCCCCATTTAAAATCATTCTTCTTCCGGGTCACATGAGAGAGAGGGCTTACAATCGAACTGTAATTCGGGATGTGCATTCTCCAGAACCCCACTGCACCCAAGAAAGCTTGCGTTTCTTTCTTATTAGTTGGTGGAGACATTGCTGTTATCTTGTTGATCACATCTGTGGGGATCTGTCTAAGTCCATCTTGCCATTTTATTCCCCAAAATTGAATCTCCTGTGCAGGTCCCTTAACCTTACTCCGTTTTATGGCAAAACTGGCTTTCAGCAGGATTTGAATTATTTTCCTCCTTTTCTCAAAGACTTTTTTTGCTGTATCACCTCACATAATAATGTCATCAATTTATTGCAGGTATACCCAGCCCGACCCAAGCAGTGATCTAGCCCTTCTGGGTAACTACCCTCAGATTATATACTGGGCATGATGTGCTCTCGTATGGAATACCTCTTTAGTTAGTTTGGGTCAGGTGTCCTGTCTCTGCTTCCCCTCCTCTCTGGCAGAGAATGAGCCTCACAAAGTCCTTGGCCAAACCAAAACATCATTGTTATCAGCTCTGTTCCCAAGCCGGAAGTCAAAACACAGCACTGCACCAGCTACCAAGAGGAGAAAAATGGCTGCTACTGCTGAACCCAGGACAACTAAGGAGGAGAAAAACGACTGCTACAGCTGAACCCAGGACAATGGTTTACAACAATTTAAAGGTATTTCATTAAAACACCCACCCATGGTCCCTTTGGTTGAGGTTATAGGGTTCAACATTGCAATGAACTAGCCTGCCATTCTGCCTAGCAGCAAGGGGTTCCTGCAGTAGTAATTCCCATAACATGCAGCTATGCTGTGACATAGACTTATGCACAACCAGTCGCTTTGAGTTGTGTCTGTTCCAGTGTGGCTCCTCCATTGGCCGCAATGCCTTTACATGTATACCTGCTTCAGCTTGGCTTTACCCACAGCCACAGTCCCTTCAGAAGCAAACCTTCAATACAGCCTTACACATGGCAGCAGTCCCTCCAGGGCTGTATGTGCTCTCTCGTGGGCTTATCCATGTCCACATATTTGAGGTGCTCCAGCACAATCTCATTCACTGATGCTTCAGGGGGTATCTTCTGCAGCATGGGCTTATCCACAGCCATAGTCACTTTGGGTGTCCTGCTCCTGCATGGACTCATCCACAGGTTACAATCCTTTCACCTGGAACTCATGCTGGAACAGTTCTTGCCTGTCCAGTACACCAGAACAGACACAGCATCGATCCCCTGGCCATCTGCCAGCTCAAGCGCATTGTCATCGCTGTATCACAGCAGAGTCAGATGATAAGCTGCAAAAGCAGAAAGCAGCCACTAACAAGCACTGGGCTTTTATATATAGTAAGACAAGCAAGCCCTATGGCAAGCACAGAAGCCTGCCAGATAATAACTAAACAGCAGTTACAACTATAAGTAAATCTAGCACATTCCAATCAAACCTGTTGTTCCCTTGAATCCTTTGGGTGCCAAAATGGACTGCCATGGTTTAAACCCAGGAGGCAACTGAGCTTCACACAGATGCTCTCTCATTCTTCCCCAGTGCATTGTGGAAGAGAATTGGGATTAAAAAAAAAGTTAAATTAATGGAATGAAGTAAAGACAGTGTAATAGGACAGAAAAGGAAAGGAAAAATACTATCACTACTACTACTGCTACTAGGAATGATAAAAGAGTCAGAATATACAAAACAAATACTACACAATGCGAGCAGTCACCACCCCCAGACAGTTCCCTAGCAGCAGCCCCTGCCAGCTTTCCTACCAGTTTATATGCTGAGCATGATGCTATCTGGTGTGGAACATCCCTTGGGTCAGCTGGGGTCAGCTGTCCTGGCTGTGTTCCCTCCCAACTCCTTGTGGACACCAAGCCTCTTCACTGTGAGGGCATAAGAAGCAGAAGAGCCCTTGACCACTGCTTAGCAACAACTAAAACATCAGTTATCAACATTATTCTCATCCTAGAGCCAAAACACAGTACCGTACCAGATACTGGGAAGAAAACTAGACTCTATCCCAGCTGAAGCCAGGACACTAGTCTCCCTACATAGTTAGTGGAAAGACAGAGAGGCATTTCTAAGGTAGCGTTTATCAGGCTTGAGATGATTTGTCCACTTGTGTTACCTATCTCTAGAAAACCTATTATATGGTTTATTTATGTGACAAAGCTAGACTGATTCTCTAAAATTTGTAAAGCCAAATTATTTCCCCTGAAGTTCATATGACCACTTATCAAGACATGTTAAAAGCAGTACTTTTTAAAAAATGGAGATAAAACAGTTGTGGTACTTATGATATTAAGAAACTGAATTAAAAAGCCCATTGAATTTTCATATAAACACACATTGTCTCAGAACTTCCTTATGAAACCCTTTTTATCTGTATCCTGTTACTTCTTATGTGTTATGTTTCAGATTCTCAAGGGCAAGATTGCAATTTCTCTTTTGTTTATAAAGTAGCTACCACAATTCACTCATGATTTTAAACTTCCCAAGGTATCATCATCAGAATAATCAGAACTCTAGGAATTATGATCTCTGATTTTTATTTTTCTTTCTGTTACTGGCTTTGCTTTCCTTTGTTTCTTGCAATTAATATTAAATTTATGCTTTTCCACATAATAATTTATTCATATTTAAGGCATTTTCAGTCCATTGCATAACTTGTACTCCTTTTATTCTGATGAGAATGACAAAGACTGTGAATACAAAGTTGTAAAGGAATCAGTGTGATAGAAGGGAAATATTTCTGAAGTCTAGGTAGGGAGGAAGTATCAGTGATAAACTGCCAGTTTCACTCTTCCTCTGGCAACCTACATTACCTTTTTCCCCTAATACTACACCACCATTGAGTAGGTCTCTGACACAATGACTGCATTATCCACTGATGGAATAAGCAGCTATTATTGGCCCATGTTGTTGTGTTTGACATGGGGCAGCTATAATTTTACTTTGTGTATGCATTTCACTTGCAGCCTTTCTGAAAGCACTCATCTGTATGCAGCAAGGCTGAGAGCCAGGAAAGCACACGTCCTGCCCCCGTCCACAGCATGTCACAATGGCAGCACCTAGGAAATGCATTAATATTTATGGGAAGGGAACAAAGAAATCAAAGCATCTCTGCCTGTCTCTCTCTCAATTTATTCCACCTTTTATAAATTTAATTTTAGAACAACACTTGGAGGGATAAACCCTGCACCAGTTACAGTGAGACTGGGATGTACATGTATGATATTCATCTGTAATTGAAAGATTCACACTGATTTTTCTTCTATGAGCTTGTGTTTCCCTTTACCTTTTAGAAAATTAACATTTTTAAATCTCTCTTCTAATGAAAATGCATTTAATAAACTCTTTCTCCTCATTAAGCATCTCTGTCTTTTCCTGTTTAGGAGGTATAAGGATACCCTGTTTTTCTTGCAGTCCAGAGACCAGAACTAGAACATCACCACCCCACATGTATGCAGAGCCAGCTTCACACATGAAACCTATTTCCCATTCCCACACCAAGAAGTAAAATCCTATTTCCTGTTACCACACCAAGAAGTACAGAATGACCAAGAGATGTGTATAATTGTTAGTGCTCTGGATCCTTCCTCCAGCACCCTATTCAATTCTTTGTTCTCTGAAGGGGAAGCTGGAGGTGAAATGGCTCCTGGGGTGGAGGGGACATGGAATTAATGTGATTCCTGGTATGGGGTGTCTGAGGCATCATCTAACAAGTGAACTCAGCAGTGCTGTAACTTTTCCCATCTGAGCACTTCCAAGTACTACTTTTTTTGTAAATGAAGCTGTCACGCCGTTAAGGCTTTGACCTCCTCATGCTGAGGATCTAAGTGGCTAATGGATCACCAAAACCCCTGAAGGTGGGCAAACATTCTCCTGTAGACAGCTGTACTACCATAACAGACAAAGTGATGTTTCCTGCAAGGGATGACTTGCCCACCTGGTCAATGGATTGAGGTTTTAGAAACTGAGTTCCAAGTACTTTGCCACATCTGTGTGTCACTGAGTCCCCTTCTGCCCTACATCTAGTCAATGCCAATTCTGCATAATAGGGACTGTCTCTTCCCATGTAGAAGATGCAGTGTGTGGAAATAAAAAGCTTTCAATAAATGATGAATAGAATAAATTGTTAGAAAGTAAGACAGGTGTGGTCCAGCTGTAAGAAAGGGAGGCCAGCAGGCATTGAACCACCTCTTCCCATAAATATGGTCATTTTGTCACATTCAGTCTTGTAAAGAGGCATGATGCTCACATTGTGATCTGTGATGGCAGCTCCTATATCCTTTTACAGTTTCTTGTGGTAAAGGCAGGATGTTCTCTGTGTACGGTCCTGCTTGCCGTATAGAGTGGAAACTTTCATATTGCTTGGAGTATTGGAAAAGAAGCTGGATGAGCAGGATACCTGTGATAGCAGAGGAGGAACGGGGGCCAAGGAAGTCAGTTCACGCTGCTACAAAGACCCTGTTTCTGTTTCCAGAGATAAACATCCATTTCAGTACTATCCTGGCCAGGTACCTTTCAAAGCTTCACCAGGGGAGGTTTAGACTGGATGTGAGGAAGCATTTCTTTACCAACTGGTTGGTCAGACACTGGAACAGGCTTCCTAGGAAGGTGGTCAGTGCCCCTAGCATCTCAGTGTTTTGTCAGTCACAGGCATTTGGACGATACCCTTAACAACATGCTTTAACTTGGTCAGCCCTGAATTGGTCAGCCAGTTGGACTAGAGGATGGCTGTAGGTCTCTTTCAACTGAAAAATGCTCTGTTCTACTCTTCCCTCTTTACTTGAGTTAAAACATTCAGCTGTTCCCATAGGCCTTTAAAAGGCATAGTTTTTTCTGCTTTCTGAAGCAAAAGTCTCAACACCTGAATATGTGAAAGACACATTCAGGTGCTCTCTCAAGCTGTAAATCTTTTCCTAGTCAAACTGCCTGTGTTAGTCAAAGGATTATTGAAAATGGAATTTGCTTCATAAATGAGGAGTTCAGTCCTTTACTATCTGTTGTTAAGACTGCTATGACAACAAAAGGCTTAGCAGCTTTATGGTCCTAGAGCCGTTATCTTCATCTTCCCTGACTTCATCTGAGAAATTTCACTTTTAATGTGTTCATGCACATTACTCCTTCAACTCCAGTCGCTACTTTTTGGCTTTCAGCCTGGCTTCCATTTTACTATTTAGTTTACCTTTCAGCTATACAAACTCTTGAAAGCTTATCATCCTAGTTACAAAATCTACTGCACCTTTTCTTCACAATAAAAGTACAGGAAAAACATAAAGGTGATTCTCCACCCCTTGTGCAAACACCACACCTGGATGATTGTTTCCAGTGATACACTGGAATATTTTATTGTTTCTGTGTTTTCTAACAGATTCTAATGACTTTGAGAATACAAGAGGACACAAAGCAGCCGATCTCTTTAAGGAGAGGCCATCTTCCACATTGGAAGGTATTGACAAGGATCGTGAAGTCTTGGCCTTTCCAGATGCTCATAACCAGCATATCTGGTTTGTTATTTAAGAAACCTTTGATTGTAATAACTGCTCATGTGTCCTGTTTATGTCTTCACCTACACATAAACCTGTTGACCAACAGCTGTGTGTGGCTGGATTTTACTTGTCCTTACGGCGCAGCTGAAAGCAGAGGAAGAGCGAGCTGACTCAGGAATTGTTTCCATGAAACACCTCAAAGATCTGGAGCAAAAATCTTCATGTAGACATGTATCTTAACTATGGATAGCACCCAGCAGCATGAGCCCTGCTTCTAATTTGCTATCATCACATGAATAAGTAATTCAATAATGATGCTGTCAGCAGCAATTTGAGCTTAAATGACTCCTGGGATATAAACTTGGTTGATCTCCTTTTGGGGGATGCTAGCTCAACACTCTCTATAATTGTCAGCTTTACTCCCTAAAGATCAGTCTTCCCCAAGAAGTGTGTGTCTGTTGTTTTGGAAGGATAAGAAAATAAGAAATCAGTGCCACAGGTTCCATGATGATTTAATTATTTGTTACTTAAAGATAAACAACAAAATATTACAAATACAGCAAATCATAACTATGGCTGAGCACACTTATTTGGTAGCCCTGGTTAATATTCATATAATTTGTTTACCATATGCAAATGCTTTGCTTTCTTTACTTTTTTTTCCTGATTTAAGACACTAAATGTTCAAGAATATAGTATTAGAACAAGCTTATTTTAATTTGAAAAGTCAGGCACTAGAATAAAAGTTTTAAAAAATTAAAAGCCAGTTAATAGCACAGCTGACTTTCTTGCTAAAGCAATAAACTTAGATCTTCATGAAAGTTACATTTATTCTGTGTATTAAAACAGTAATACTATATTTGCTGTATTATTCATTCATTTTCCACCATGGAAAGCAAAATTTGAATTTAGCCTAGCCAAAATCAGCAAAATAAGAATTATTGGATAGTGGCAACTAATAAAAATATTGCTAAAGTAAGTTCAGTGACCTTAGCTAAGTGTTGAATAAGCTGGAATCCATGTCAGAAAGCCATTGTATGTTTGACACATTTGATAGCATGTGCTCCAAAGACAGACCTAAGATTAATTGAGCATGGAAAGTGAATAAGCTTCTCAATACACTGTCTTCTAGTTAAAGGTTGACTTGCTCTAATGAATCCAAAGACAGCAACCATCATATTGAAGTGTATTTTGTGCTAGAACAAAACAGTGACACAAAATTCAGTATGTTTTAATAAATACACTAATTAATAACAATTATTAATAATATGACCTGGTGTTAATTTCTGCTAAATGGGATGAAAATAGTGGCAGATGTTCACCTGCAAGTGGTGATTTTATTTCTATATGTGCTTGCCACTGCAGAGTCAATGAAGGTGCTGAGTGCTTAACTTTGGTTCCTGTCACACTGGACTTAATATAAGGAGATAAATTCCCTTTTATCATCCATATCAAGAAAATACCAAAGGAATAGTAATACAAGTCTATATATTTTTTTTTTCCTTTCTTCAGGATCAGGAAATCACTGTGATTGTTTAAGAAACAGATTATCAGGTGTTCAGAAAGAATGGTCAAGTGACTGGTAAAAAAATAGTAGTAACAGAAAAGCATTCTTGCAATGGCTTAAAGATCTTTATTTCTGTTTCTTGCTATACCATTCAGAATAGAAATTATTTTGGTCCCAAACACATTATTTTTCTTTATTGTTGTTGTGTTCAGGTGTGGACTGACAAATTCACCTTGAATTGTTACTGGTTTATTGCAAGTAGAATAAGAAATAAGAATAATAATACTAGAAACAGCAACAGTAGCAGTTTGAATTTTCTGTCCAAGCTAATTGGCATGTGAATACTCTATTGAACATACAGCATTACACTTCATCAGGGTTGTTCTGCTATTCAGAAGGATCTCAACAGGCTGGATAATTGGGTCTATGTGAACCTCATGGATCATAGAATCAAAGAATGGTTTGGGTTGGAAAGGACCTTAAGATCAGTTCCAACCGCCTGCCACAGGCAAGGACACCTAAAACTAGACCATGTTTCTCAAGGCCCTGTCCAACCTGGCCTTAAACACTGCAAGGGATGGGGCACTTGCAACTTCTTTGGGCAACCTGTTCCAGTGGCTCACCACCCTCACAGGGAAGAACTTCTTCCTTATATCTAATCTGAACTTCCCCTGTTTAAGTCTGAACCTACCAACCCTTGTCACTACAAGTGATACATTACCTCTGTATTGCTACAGTCCCTTTCCAACATCCCTGTAGACCCCTGGAAGGCTGCTTCATGCAGTTTCTCTTCTCCAGCCCCAGCTCCCTCAGCCTGCCTTCATACAGGTGGTTCTTCAGCCCCCTGATTATTCCTCGGGCCCTCCTCTGGACTTGCTCCAACAGTTCCATGTCCTTGTTATGCTGGGGACACCAGAACTGTACAGAGTGCTCCAAGTGGGGTCTCACAAATTTCACATGAAACAGACACATTGGATCAAGTCCAGTCAAAGGCCACAAAAAGCGATGAGGGGACTGCAGCATTGGTGTATGAGGAGATAAGAAGGTGCTGTGAGAGCTATGTCTGTTCAGTATGGAGAAGAGAAAGCTCTGAGAGATCTTTTCCATGTACAAAAATATCTGGTGGGGTATGTGGGGAAACCAAAAAAGATAGATATAGAGGCCAAATCTCCTCAGGGGTCCCCAGTGACAGGACAAGAAGCAAAAGGCACAAACTGAAATGCAGAAAATTGCATTTAAATGTCTGAAGAAAGATTATTTTTTTCCCAGTGAGGGTGGACAAACACTGGCATAAGTCACCCAGGAAGGCTGTGGAGTCTCCATCCTTGAAGCCATTCAATACCTGACTGGATGTGGCCCTGAGCAACCTATTTTAGGTGACTATGCTTGAGCAGAGGTTTGGATCTATCTATTGCTTGGTCTGTTCATTGATCTTTGTAGCCTCAGAGATTGTGTGAATTCAGAGTTTTATTTCCAGATTCTCTTTCATGTTGATTTTGCTGAAAGAAAATTGTAGGTGAAGAAATATGAACTTGAAAAAGATAAACTAATTTTTGTTCCTACTTCTGTATGGATTTTGGGAGGAGGTGGGGAACAGCAGGAAGACCTAGAGTCTTTATACTGACAGTCCTGCATGTATCAGCTTCCTCTTTTTTGAGGAAGAGAAGAAAAAAAATCCAGGATTGTCTAAGTGTAGGTCTATGCTGCCATTTTAAGCTGGTGAAATATCTCAGTCATCTCTTGCTGCCACTCCAGAAAAGCCTGGGACTTCTGTGATGCTGTGTTAGACTTATTACACCCTTGAAAATGTCTTGAATGTTATTGGGTTCCCACATGGTATGAGGCATGTATTTAGGATACCAAATTGGGATTCAGTTATCTAGCACTTGCAGCCATTTTCACTTTTGTGTAGCTGTATCAGCAGAGGATAGATTTATCAGCTTCCTTAATACAGCCACAAAATCACATAATTTTTATCAAACTGTAGATAACTTTACTACGCCACAGTGTTCTTGTAACAGCTTGTTTTTTGTATGCATGTTCATACATTACTTTGCATATTTTTTGCATGGAAATTGTCTTTATAATGAAGCATTATGCCTAAAAAATCCAGCTGTCTTCTGCTCCTAACAACACTGCTTTCCTGTACCCTTGCTAAGTGAAATAATATCTAATGCATGACCTGTGTAACAGGACATGACAACATCCTTAGAAAAGCAGAAAGAAAAGCAAATAAAGACGAAATGCCCTCCCACCTTTCAGACTCAATTCCCAGCCCTGAGTTTTAGCTTTGTTATTTCTTTTAATCTGTTTGAAGAAACCACTCCTGGACAGACCATCTTTATTGCAGGGATCATTAATTTGAAGAGAGGCAAACGAAAAATAGGGAATTTGTATTTCAGTCACAAAATGGATCAAAGGAAACTTTCCTAGGGCAAGGTGCTGTTGTCAAGATTGTCCTAAAGAAAGGAAAATCATTACAGAGGATTATCTATAACAGTGGTTCTCAACCTTTCTTTCAGCTTGTGTAACCTCAGGCAGAAATACAGTGTGACTGATTATGATTACCACACACGCACACAAAGACCTGCTCTTCTACAGGTATATTTTTTGCACATGTTCCATCATGTCTTGTGATGCTGTTCCTGAAAACAAACCCACTATGCATATATGCACATGCTCAGCTTAATAATAATAATGATAATAATAATTGTAATGGTGATGATGATTATAATACAACAACAATAAAAAAGTAATGCATATTCTCTTAGATTCCTAAGCAGTGTGACTTAACATACTGAAAAATGCATCCTCTGCTTTGAGAATGGTGACAGGGGGTCATTCCATAGTTCTTCCTCATAGTGCTCACTGGAACTTCTAAAGGTCACCATTCTAAGTGGATTTTTCAAGGGAAACATTGATCCTTTCACTAGCAATTATCCCTAGATGTGATGTGACTGATTAAAAGGTATCCTTTAATTTTATTAATTTGGAGCATAATTGGAGCTTGATTGAAGTGGTACACTACCTACATCTGTACTACCCAGTAATGGATCCCATTCACAAGGCTCCCCAACACAGCAGCAGCTTGTACGCATGCAGCTAAATCGGCTTTGTCCCCAGATCCAAGTGGCCAACACTTGCTGCCTACTTGGGATAATTTTGTCATGTTAAACTCATTCCTAAATACCTAGGAGCCTGGGATAAATTATTGTGCCAAAAACCATGCAGAAGGCATGCTAGCAACTAAATGCTATGACTTAAACATGACTGAATACAGCACAGTATTCAGGACTATACTGTGGCATTGTGATTTCAATTGTAGGCATAGCTCCTGGGACACAGTAGCACGTTCAGGTGATGAGCAAAATAATTTCTAGGGACTTGCTCTTCATGGCAGGTATATTGGTGTTTTTGCAGCTGTTATATAATACCTAGAGCAGTGAAAACCTTTCCCAGAGTGGGGGAGAGAGCTTCTCCAAAATATGTTTAGAAAGAAGCATATTTCATAGCAGAGGACTCAGCTTTTGATTTCATAACATTTCATTGTACCCAGCCTCAACTTAAAATCTCAAAGCTGTTTGAAAGTCATGTTACGATCTTCCTTTAGTGTATGAAACCATACACTAATCTCTGTCACAATGATAGGCATGAAAAAGATGAAATCACATGTAAAATAGGAAAAAAGTCTTTCTTCTTATTCTCTACCCTCTGTACCAGGTTTCATGTGGGAGTGCAGCAATGCATTTCTCCTTTCTTATTTTTCAATTATCAGATTGACATAATGATCATATCATTATTCCAGCTTAGCTTGGAAGGGGCCTTAAAGCTCATGCAGTTATAACCACCCTGCACACAGGCATGGACGCTAGACCAGATTGCTCAAAACCCCATCCAACCTGGATTTAAATGAGATCTTAGGCAGAAGTTATTCCCTGTGAGGGTGCTGAGGCACTGGCACAGGGTGCCCAGAGAATCTGTGGCTGCCCCATCCCTGGCAGTGTTCAAGGCCAGGGAGCACAGGGCTTGGAGCACCCTTCTCTAGTGAAAGGTGTCCCTGCCTGTGGCAAACAGGTTGGAAACAGATGAGCCTTAAGGTTCCTTCCAACCCAAACAAGTCTGTGTTTCTATGAAAGCCTAACACTATGTACCGTAATAAAGATGTATTCTTCCAGACAAACACAAACAGAATTTTTATGTGATGAAATATTGCAACTGTTACGAGATCAAGACACACTGAGATCTGGTTGTGTTATGCTGTGGATTAAGGAAGCCTTTATTTAGGACAGTGTTTTAAAATACCTCTCTAGTCTTCTTGCTGTATGAATCACCTTTGGAGCTGTGCTACATTGAAGCTGAAAAATGCAGAATGAAATGAAGTTGCCATCACAGCATGCTTCAGAGAGAATTCAGTTCATTGTGATTACAGATACTACACACTTTCCCTTGTAAGAAAGACAGCTGTGCATGGCCACAAAGGCACAGCAGATGATGAATGCCAATACCTGAATCCTTGTGGTTACTTTAATTGCCCCTTTCCACCAATTTGAGATGTTGCAGCAGTAGGAAAGCAGCAGAGGTTGCTGTCACTCAAGTTCTTGGAACCTGCAGTTCTGCCTAAAACAAAAAATAATGGATATAGTAAAAAGGAAAAGAATCTTCCACAGGCTCTTGACAAGCTCATAAGCAAAAATGTAAAAGGAAGTGAGGAGGAGTAAGTTTTGACTCAGCTGTAGGTTTGAGGTTTTACCTGGAAGTTTCCTAAGGCAGCTGTTAGTGTTTTACAAGAGGCAGGATTCTCAGCAGAGAAGTTACAGCATGATGGACTCTGACATTTTGTAAAACTGTAAAATGTGTCAGTAGCTTTAACAAGCAGAAGCGCTTTGACCTCCTGAGGTTCCTGTCCAATTTAGCCATAGCAACTGTTCGATTCACACAGTTAATGGTTACATTCAGTCAAAGGAGGGAGGGAGAAGGGTGACAGGAAACCTTACCTTAAAACCAAGACAGGTTTTTTTCTTTTCCTGCTCTAGCTCCATTGTAAGTGAGCAACCCCTCTTCCTTCACTGTGTGTGGGATATTTTCATAGCTTTAATTTTCCCTTGGCATCTCTATTTGCTGACCCCTTGCCCTGTCAATGTTCATTAATGAGGTAATTCCGAGTGAGTCTGATTCTTTGTCTAAAAAATCACAAGGTTATTTTGTCTGTTATTTTCTTTGTCTAAAAAATCACATTTTATTTTACATTTGCTAGTTCTTACACAGACTCGTTAGCCTGGTTGGTTTATTGTTTCTTCTATTTTGAGGCTAATCCTACCAATGTCTGTAATTTAGGGATCATGGCTTTTCTCCAGAGGAAAAATGTCACTTTGAGACCTCGCACATTGAAAAGCAAGAGAAGATGCATGAGGAACTTAATCCATGCTTGTTTTCTACCACATGTAAATTTCCACCTGAGGAGAGCATTCACCAACAAACTTGAAAGTTTTAAGAAAGAGCCTGTTGGTCACACAACAATGTGTGTTGTCCGATCTGGAAGGCAGTCTGGAGCTTTACGCATGTTCTACATGCTACATAATAAGAAAATTCAGAGCTTATTCAGGGATAAAGCACAAATTCACCAGCAAGATCTTCTCTGCCACTGCAGAAGAGCAAATGTATGATCCTATACATTTGTTCCAGATATGTTCTACTAAAGAGAATGATTATTTATTATGCATTGGAACTGTAGTGTATTCCTAGTCCGTATTTCTTCCCTAGCATATTGCAGATACTAAAACTGACAAGGGATTAAGCTGAGACTCGACAAGTTTGCAAGTAGAAAACCAATCAACTTCACAAAGCAAATGCATGGAAAACGTTCGTGTCTCAAAAGGGGGTTTTATCCTAACTTAGTAAGTGGTTGGGAGAGTTTGGAGGTGGAGTCATGGGGGCTTGCCCTGACATTGTACTTTTTCATTGGCATCCAATTTTGACTGCTGTTGGAAACATTAAGATCTTTTTGACTCATTATAGCTGGTCTTACATTTTTATGTTCTTCAAGATCCTTAAATTTGCTCCTTCAAAATGCCTCTTTCCTTCCTGTAAATATGGACTGGGGGCATGTAGAGGGTAGAGATATCCCAGATATTGCTTCATATCTTGTGACAGGGAAGAAGACTTGCAAAGGGAAAATTAACAATAAGTAAGATTAAAGATATGTCACAAACCTCAGAAATGTGTATGAGACTTGAGAACAGAGATGTAAATGAGGACACATTAAACTCTTCAGCTAAGCACAAAGTCTAGCAAGGAAGAAAATCAGCCAGATGTCAGACGTCAGGCCTGTACTTCCGGACTTGCTTAAATCATTGTTTCAAAATCTATTTATAGACATCCAGTTTTTCTCTTGAAGGGCCTCATAACTAAGTGAGATAGATTAGAAGATCACAAATGCCTGGAGGATAGGACTGTATCTCCTTGTTTGTTCATACAGGAATTTAAGAATAGGGATCAATTTCTTTACGTGAACAATTCCTAAGATGCACAAATTACATCTTTTTGACATGTTCGCCTGCCATCCATGTGAATACTTTTCTCTAAGAAAATCTTCACATTAACACTTTGCATTTCCCACGCTCTAGGAAACAAATACATCTTTTAGAAAACATCACTTTTTATTTTACCTGAATATGGATGCTAAAACTCATTTCAGTTATGAGTCTCCATTTCTATATAGGGAACGTGACTCTTAGGGCCAGTTTAAATAGGCAGTAACTAGAGGTGAGGCTGACCCCAGAATTCATTCAGTCACTGCAAGAAAACAGATTTTCTGTGTCATAGAATAAAATACCTTACCTGGAAGTGTTCATACCAATTCTGTTTTCTTAGAATAGATATGGGATAAAATAATTATTTCATTTTTCCTTCCAGCTCTTCATTGATTTTGAAATATTTCTACTGACATGGAGTAATGTTTGCTATTTTTTTGTAATCTTGTACAAATATTATACAAATAAAACTGCAGGATGAATAAGATGCCAACAACTGAAATCCTTATATTCTGTCAATTTCTGTCCAATCACAAGGATTTATTTCATCCTTCTCGCAGCTGAGGAATCATTTCAAAAGATATTACATAGATAATTACAATGACACGTGAAAATGGTGAATCATTTTCTTCCAGTATGCTGGGCTTTTTTAATATATGAATTGATATTTTTTCTTTACGAGTTCATGATGTTTCATAAAAGCAAGCTCCAGAAACATGATTGCATTAATAATTTACAATATATGCATATATTTTTGTAACAGTTACCATACAAGGTATATAAAAAACAAGTGCTGGGAGTTAAGATATAAGCTTTTTAACATCTTTGGAAGAGAAATAAGGATCACAGTGCTTATCTTGCAGATGGGGAAATTAGGTCATGAAGGATGTAAGGGCTGTATTATGGGGACATAAATTGCTCTGTGTCACACACCTTCCACAAGCTCTCTAAATGAGGTGTTTGAAACTCTAAGATTTCTGTATTTACTAGCATAGGGACTTGGCTGGAATTTAGATAGTCTGGATATAACCCAGACTCCTTCAAAGACATGTGAGGAATCCGAGATACAATTTGACAAGATGTAGGTTTTTAACCTATCCTATCAAAATATATTCCATTTAGAAACCTAAACCAATTCCTGAATAATACAAGTATGGCATGGATTTTGTAGTGCAAGCTTTCTTTTATGCTTGTCCTGTGTTATTACAAAGTTCATAAAAATCACTTTTATGACACTTCTCCCTTTCTTTTTCTGCAGCACTCATCGTGTTGAGCCTGTGTTGTGTCTCTTTTCACCAAGAGCAGAAATACATGCAGTTCCAGGAAGGGAATTTTTCATTCCAGGTTTACAAATGAAAAAAAAAAAAAAAAAAAAAAGAAAAAAAGAAGATGTAATTATCTTTGCAATGTTCTTCCTTTCACCTGGGATACAACTCACCTAACTTGAGCCATACAAAAATTAGTCATTTAATTAAGGTAGTCACCTAAATTTCCTCTCTAATGTAATGAGAGAGCAGGGTCTCTTCTGAGAATGAATCATTGCACACACTTTAAATATCTATTTTGGAATGGTATGAATTCCTCTCTGGTGGTACCTTGCTTTCTCCCATGACTCTGGAGACAGTTTAAATAATGGGGTATGACTAGAAACACATAGTTTTAACTAGCTGGAGTTAGACAAGATAAATGTTAGTTACAGGGTTTTCTTAGGATTTTTTCTTCATTGTGATAACTGCTGTATGAACATAGAAAAATCAAGCTACCATTTAACCTTTGGTACAAGAGAACAAAGAGCAGTGATTATTTGGTCAGGAAGCACTGGCAATGCTGGTCACATAATTGTCATTCAAGAGTAGACCAGTTTAGTATTTTGAATTTCAAAGGCACGGGCAAAACGTAATGAATTGTCAACGGATGTTTGAAAAAAGAGATTTCTTTCTTTCCTGTCTCTTCATGGATGGGAAAGGAAGTAATTCTCAGATAGGAAAAAAAAAAGGAAGTTATGAATTTTACTCATTTTTGCTTTCTTTGTTCTTTAAAATCCACCTTTCTCTGAAACTCTTAGTGACTTTCTGAAAGCTGCAGGTTTAACATGCACTTCCATAAAATTGGGTAACATTATTAATAAAGGAGAACTCTGTTTTGATTGCCAGGAACATACAGACGTTCTGACATTTGGAGTCAGCTATTCAGGTCTGTCAGTCAGGTTTATACTTATCCACAAACTTCACCATTTCAGAAAAATAGGTTACAGAGTGAGAGAACAATAGGGGGAAAAGAGATAGCACTTTCATGCAAAGCTTTAATTAATATGAAGTCAATGCTGGCCTGCAGGAAATGTCAAGTTCCACTGGATAAATCAGGACTGCTTCTCGGGTTTGCAACACATCATGTTCTGTGTTCAATAAGATGCCAGGTTGCTTATTTTGCTTTCAATTTATGTGCAGCTTTTTTCATGTGGTCTTAGAAAAAGGTGCCAAAGTTGTCTGGTTCCCTGACTTTATTCTAAAATTAATAATTCATTAGCTTAGAAAAATATTTGCTCCTGCTATTACTCTTGAGGTTATGAAATTAAATACATATAACTGAAAAATACGGTAAGTATATAGGAGGTAAATCTTTCTCTGATCTTCCCTTCCCTGTTTTCATTAAGGCAGCTCTTTTTAGTTATAAGACCAGCTCTTGAATTTCAAAACACATATACAAAAAGACTTCATTAAACTTGCTCAGCTCTGATTTACCTGCCTCTGTGAGTTTAAAAGCCCATCATTGCATAAACCTAAGCCCTATTCACTACCATGATAATGCAGCTTTCTACCAGAACAGCTCCACTGATTTCAACGCTTACTTTGTTGCATGCATCAGAGGCTCCATATTATTAATACTGTTCTTATTGTATATTCTATATTTTAGGTTATTTTTATTTCTTTTTTTTTTTATTACTTTTTATTTTTTTTTTCCTACACCTTATTTCTTATTTCTTTTTTTCCCAAAATCTTTTCTTCCTATATCCTTTGAAAGTTGCCTGGTATCATAGAATCATAGAATAGTTAAAGTTGGAAAGGACCTTAATATCAACTAGTTACGACCCCCTTACCATGGGCAGGGACACCTCACACTAGACCATGTCTTTCAAGGCTCTGTCCAAGCTGGCTTTGAATACTGACAGGGACGGACCATTTACCACTTCTTTGGGTACCATGTTCCAGTGCCTCACCACCCTCACAGTAAAGAACTTATTCCTTATATCTAATCTGAACTTCTTCTGTTTCAGTTTAAACCCATCACCCCTTGGCCTATCAGTACAGTCCCTGATGAAAAGTCCCTCTCTGGCATCCCTGTAGTCCCCTTCAGATACTGGAAAGGCTGCTATGGGCCTCCATGCAGGTTTTCTTCTCCAGGCTGAACATCCTCCAGACGGAGCAGCTATCAAGGACTTAGGCAGCATCAGCTCTAGGTGCTGAGAAAGAAGTGCTCAGCCAACACTGAAACAGGGGTTTCTACCCAACTTTTTCACTGTGGTGTGTTACAGGATAAGTTAATTTGTGAGTCCTCCTCAAGCTCTCCCACACACAACCTTTACCAGATGCAAATTCTTATCAGTTTGGGACATTAAGGCTTTACATGTCCCATCTGTTTGGAAAGTTGTGGGAGTTGCTGGTTCATTATCTTGCCACAAATGATAGCCTTAATAATAACAAAAGATGGCTTGAAATAGATCCCTTTTTTTTTTTTTAAGAGAAAATATAAAATTCAGACCAGAGAAGTTTTGTTTTGTTAAATGTGATTAGTTTCTAATGTAATATGTAATTAATTACTGTTTGATATTCTAAATAGCTTACTGTTTCACAGTTTTCTAAGAAAAAGCTGCATTTTGAAATGAAAAATGTTTAAGAAAAAAAAACTGAAAATTTTATTTTTCTATTTTATTACTTTTCCTGTTTAAGATACTTGAAAAATTAGACCCATGATTTTGGCCCTTTTGAAGCTGGGAGAAAAGAAGCAATAATTAGTTTTAAAAGGACTATTTCTATTATTTCTGCCTGAAATCTCTCTTCTATGATAACCAAAACCTATAGTCTTGAAAACTTCAGAATATTATTATTTTAGATGGAATTATCTGATTAGGAAAATCAGAGCAGGAAGGTCTGTTAACATCTTTCTGAATCAAACAAGTTTTCCTTGCCCACATTCTTCCAAGACATTTGTCTGTGGCTAATGCTGAAGACTGGGCTAGGTGACTTCCTGCTCTGGTAATGTAAGCTCATCCTCATATTCTTCTGCTATCTAATATTTATGAGCATGGATGACAAGGAGGATTGGGATTGGGTGTACAGATGTCTCTGTAATGGTCAGAAGACAATCAGAGAGATAATTACATTGTAACAGCAATACATAATCAATGCAATATAAAGGGACAGATCTCAATCTGTTACACCAGTGGTAAATCCAAAGTAACCCTATTAATGTCGGGGACAGTTATTTGCATATGTTGTACATTGATTTAACTGAGGTTTGATTCAGGCTCATTAAGTGACACATTTTTTACTTGTACTGTTTGTATGAGCAGACTGTGGACGATTAGCCTCAGCTTGAATGCCACTATATATTAAGTGTTTTAAGACATGTGAATTAAACTCTGACCAGATGCCAGATATCCCCTAATTAGAAATGCAAGCCATCCCCATGTTACATTCAAGGTTCTTTAAAGACAGCAGACTCCACTGAACGTTTATCACAAGCTGTAGGAAAACTAGGATCTTAAAACAATCCCTAACGAAAACAGAGAAGAATGCTTATGTAACTGCATGCAGGTTTGCTTATTCATTTCTTTTGCTTTCTATATGAACATCACAGAAAATGTAATTTAAAAGAAAAACAGAAATGGAAATGGTCAAAACTGGCCTGTGAATAATGTATTATTTATAATATACCAGTATGACATAATGCTTGTTAAGAGAAGTTTTGGCGGAGAAAGAGAGGCTCCTCACTTCAGATGAGTCACTTTTTCATGATGCCAGGCTTTTATGTGGCAACAGATAACTGGTTTAGCTTGAACAACCAGGGTTGAGACATGCGTGTTAGGTAAGATGATTTCCTCTGCCTTGAAGAGCCAATCTAGGCATGATTATCCAGGGCCATTACTTTGTGAGTAATCATCTCTTTCAAGTGGTTCACACTTATGGGGATATACGCAGCTGTCCTGAGTAAGGTCTCTTTAGGTGATATCTGTAAGAATGAAGTCAACAACTCTTTGGAGCAAGCAAAGAGAAAGGTCAGTAATTTATCTTTGGCTTCAAAAAAAGAGTAACAGCATACAAACTACCTCTGGGGAACAGACCCTCACTGATTTTGCTGTCAAAGCATGTTTCAGTTCTAGTTTTTTGTCAGAGTACTAGTTAGGCTTTATTATTATAGAAATAACTTACAGTATTCCATTAAGTATTATACAGCATAAAATGATGGAATTTGTATTCTAGTGGCCAACCCAGGTGTATTCTGAGCTGATGTAAACCAAATGATAACAATTTCTTGATACACTGGGTGATTCAAATCCTAATTAACAGGGAAACTCATTTGATGTTTTCCAGTCTAGAACAGGTTAGAACAGGTCCTCAAATCATGTTGCCTATCAATAAGACCTAGTGGCTCATTTCAATGTTAGATTCAAAGAGAGAAATACTGCTTAGCCTCACAGACAGGTTGCAAGGGTGTTTGTGCATATCTGCTAGACGTTCGGGTTCTGCAGTGATGAGCACTATGGAAAAGCACTTACATTTGACAAGTTATGCAGGGTTTGGATGGTAAATAAGCCCCAGGTCTGCACGTTGCACAAGGGAGAATAAAAAGTGATATGAAAGTGTGATGTGTTTCCTTCCCCACTAAGGTTTAAAATGAATTTATGTTTATAGGGAAAAAAATAACTCAAGACTAAAATATTAAGAACAATCTGATAATTCAATACCAGAATAAGAAAAATGAGAACTGTATGAGAGACTTTGCAGGATTTCATGATTTCCCATTTTTCCAGTTCAAGGCACAAGTTTTATGTCTGAAATTTTATTTTCAATTATAAGGTGATGGTTTCTTAGGAGCTGAGATCTTGGCAGCTTTTTCCTTGTGCTAGTGCACTGTCTCTTCTCTATTTTATCTTGAAACAGAAGAAGCTTTGGAAACTGTCCTAATGTATAGGGTTGCATTGGTTTCATGCTGTACTTGTACCCTCAGCTTTTTGTGTCCTTGCATGTGTAACTAAAATCTTTACATACTTTCCATACTTCCATTACCTGTACTACTAGTTCAATTTGGCAATTATTTTATGAAACCCCTGTGGTACTTATTTGAGTTATTTGCTTGGATCAGAGATGATGAAACACATTTGTTCTGTCCCTTTTTTCCACTCTCTACTTCTGCTTTCAGATTTCTTTATCTTTCTAATTTATTTTATTTATCTTTTACTGTTTTTCTTCTACATTTTTTACCATTTTTCTTTTTCTGCTCTTTCTTTCCACTTTTTTTTTCTGGTTTAAGTGCAAGTCAAAAGGCTTTCTCTTGAATCCTTGTCTATTTCTACAGAAAAAAATATTAATTTTTAGCAAGGTGATTCTATGTTCCTATTTTCTTAACTCACCTTTCAGATTTCTAATTGCTAATGCTTCAAAACCTTGACAGCTGTTTGACAACAGTATCTACTTTTAGTCACACCTTATGCATTATGATAAACCACAAAGAAGGCTTGGTTTCTCTAGAGGAAATTCACTGTTGCATCTCATGTTAAATCTGCAGGTGACATGCAGAAACCAAAGCTGAAGCTTTCTCATCATTATCTAAGCATGGCAATCCTCTTCCCTGTTCTCTACAAAGTCCCACACTGAGCATTTTATTTCCCTTTAGAAAAATGACATCAGTTCCAATATTGTTGTGTGATTTTTTTTTTCTGCCTTTAAAAAATGTATATAAATTTAAAGATCTGTACTAAAGTTCTGAGTTTGATGACAATAATGTAAAGGTGAGCCACTCCATCGGCCCCGAAGGCCAGCCTTTTACATTAATGTGAGAAGCTGCTTCAGAAGGTAGGTGGCCTTACTGAGATCAGATGGAGGGTTTTAGTGTTCATTTCTGAGGCAGAATATTTAACGGACTAAATATTCATTGACATTTTTGATCTCCATATTACCCTGGCGTAGCAGGCTTGCACAAAACCTGTAAGGCATCTGTAAGACCTGGGCTCCAAAATTTTGACTTGAACAGGATTATATACAAAATAGTCTTGTCCTATTTCTATGTAACTTAAAAAAAAAAAAAAAAAAAAAAAGATCAGCCAACCTGAAGTAGAAAAATGATGGTCCGAACTAAAAATGTAAAGCTGTAGATTGTGCACCTTATCTTCATTAACTGACTAGTGAGAAGAGTCTGAAACAATAAAAAAGTTATCATTGTTATTGTTATTACTATTATTATTTTCTCCTTACTCTGGCAAAATTTGGAGGACTTCAGATTTCATTGAAACTTTGTGCTCTTTCTCCCATGTTGCTCACCTCCACACCACTGACTTGAATCGCTTCCAAATAGGCTGGTGGATTTACAGCAGCTATTACAGGTCATGTAATACAGGTTAAACCTATGTTTACAGCCTAATAATTTTCTTGTGTCTTTAAATGGGCTATGAAGTGTTTTGTAATGCAGATTGCCTCCTTTTTTTATTTGCTAGTAAAAGCAGGGAAGAGAAACTACAAAAATTCCATGTTTTCCTGTCACTGAGGACAGCCTTGCTGCTGTGCTGCATTGAGTCTGAAGGGCCAGAGCCACTATGGGGTTGCAGCCTCAAAGGAATATTATGTGTCAGAAGTAGCCAAGGAAGTATTCAGCTGATATAAATGGATCAGGAAAAGAGAATGAGTCATATCTCAATTTAACCAATTTAGGCATTGTGATTGCCTAAACCAGGGATAAAGTACCTGTAAAAAGTGTTTCTCTTTGCTTCTGATCTTGGGGATAACCTGAATTAAATTACTTTCAATGCATCAGTCCTGTTGCTATGCTCGATGAGATGAACTGGATGCCCATTGAAATTTTCTGCCTGGTGACCCAGGCAAATGAGTAAATCATAAAAATCCTATTTGACCATATTCCCTTTTCTCTCTGTATAACTAAGTGCAAGAGCTGAAAAGTGTGAAAAGATAAATTTGTTAAGAAAATTTAAAGCTGAAATGCAGAAACCCAAACATGCTTTGCACACATCGTAACATGCAGGGATAGGGCAGGTAAGCTGTTTTGTCTGCATGCAGGTTATTGTACAGATCTGGTTTGTTGCCTTTGCTTTCTCATGAATTTGCTCTGACATGCAAGTGATCATTTGGGATAAGGTCTTTCATTGTGTTTGTGTCAACAGCACCCAGGAATCCCAGCTGTGGGCCAGGACTGGGTCAGAGCAATCCCAGGCACAGCCACAGATTGGGCAGAGAAGAGATTCAGAGCAGCCCTGTGGAGAAGGACTTGGGGGTGTTGGTCAATGGGAAAATGAACATGAGCCAGCTTCAGTGTGAGCTCGCAGCCCAGAAAGCCAACCGTATCCTGGGCTGCATCAAAAGGAGAGTGACCAGCAGGTTGAAGGAGGTGATCCTGCCCCTCTGCTCTGCTCTCGTGAGACCTCAATTGGAGTATTGTGTGCAGTTCTGGTGTTCTCAACATAAAAAGGACATGGAGCTGCTGGAACAAGTCCAGAGGAGGGCCACGAGGATGATCAGGGGACTGGAGCACTTCCCGCATGAAGACAGGCTGAGAAAGTTGGGGCTGTTCAGCCTGGAGAAGAGAAGGCTGCGTGGAGACCTCATAGCAGCCTTCCAGTATCTGAAAGGGGGCCTATAGGAATGCTGGAAATGGGCAATTCATTAGGGGCTGTAGTGATAGGACAACGGGCAATGGGTTCAAACTCAACCAGGGGAAGTTTATATATTCCTTATTGGATATAAGGAAGAAGTTTTTTACTGTTAGGGTGGTGAGGCACTGGAATGGGTTGCCCAGGGAGGCTGTGAATGCTCCATCCCTGGTGGTGTTCAAGGTGAGGTTGGACAGAGCCTTGGGTGGCAAGGTTTAGTGTGAGGTGTCCCTGCCCATGGCAGGAGAGCTGGAACTAGATGATCTTAAGTTCCTTTCCAACCCTAACTATTCTATGATTCTATGAGAACTGCTGTGCAACAAACAGATTTATGTCATCCTGTATTCAAATCAAGCAAGTCAATTGATTTGTGAGTTATAGCTGAGCCAAAAATTAAGGATAGGATTTGTTCGGTTTTGTTTTGCTGTTTTGTTTTCAGTTCACACTCAGAAGCACATGAATGGCATCAGATTTTCTACTTCAATCTAAAAAACACTGAAGATGTGAATTCATTTTTGTATATATATTTCATATATTTTCCTTGTTTACAGTTTGTACGGAATCTAAACCTGAAGGAATTATAAATTGAAAGATTATCATCACTGTTGTTTGGACCCCAGTAGTGTGTATAAAAAAGAGCTAATCAAATAATCATTTGTAAGTGTTTATGAGCTAGGATGTATTTTTGTTGTAAATTCTGCAACCACACTTAGTATCATCTGGATATTTTACAGTTTGCAAATAATTTTTGTTGTTTTTTTTTCTTTCCCCATGAAGGAAACAAGATCAAATGAGGCGTTTCATTATTACTTCAATAATACACAATCAGCAAAGCTTTCATGTATCTTGATTGTTGACATATATTGATGAAATAAAAGGAGATAAAGTTTGTCAGGGGGAGACCCACACAGACACAAGTCGCCACAGCTAAGCAGCACGTCACATAAATTTAAATCTCAGACAGAAAAGGCAGAGTGGGGAGGAGGGGAATCAACACCTATTAAATTTGGACAGGGACAGAAAGAGTGGCCTTTGATGACTGACAGACAAGGTTATGTGGGTGAACAATAATTTGAAGGTTTGAATTATTCATGTCCAATTCAAGGTAAAAGGGTTTAACCTTGTGATATCATCTTGTTGCAGTATTTCACTATGGCAAAAAATGTTATTCTTATTCCTGCTTTTTGTTTTTTTTTGTTTTGTTTTTTTTTTTTATTATTAGCTTCATGTCTTATACATGCAAATAGAAGAGTATGGCAATAAGTGTTGATTTCTAGAGAAAAATATATGTGTACGTATTATGGTCACAGAACAGTTTGCCATTTAAAATGAAAAAGCAAGCAGCTGCACAAAATTCTCAAAGCAGTCCGACAGCTGAACTTCAGACTTCTCTTCCTTCATACCTTACTCACTGGAGCTGTCCTTCCCCATAACTCTTAAATCTAGAGGGCAGAGGTGGATATACCACTGAGATTGCAGCCTTTATTTGAAAATAAAGATTTTTTGGAGGGGTATATTTGTTTGCTGACAAGAAATACAAACACAATATCACTGTGTGTCCTACCATTTGCTACAGCTTCCTGTGTTGGCCTTCCACAGTGTTCATTGATTGTGACGAAGAATTTATGGACTGTCCAAAATTGTCACATAGATAATTGCTACAGAAATGACCAACAAAACAGCGTACACATAAAAGCACATAGAGAAAACAATACAGTTTGGAGAGTATAACCCATGTCAAGGTTCACTTTTTTTTCTGTTGGCATCAAACAATTTATTGATGAATTAATTTAGTTTGGGACAATATTCGTTCACTCTTAATTTCAGTTAAACAGACCTCAAAGAATGTATTTAATTGTAGATGCTGGCATAGAGTGGGAGTCTTAGGCAAAACCTGAATATTTCTTACTAAATCTCTTTCCTGTTAACATGAAGTACATTTCTGCTAGAAAATCCATTACCAATTTTATCTGTCCTATAGTTCACAGTATTCTGCATTATAAATGTCACAGGAAGTGCTGATATCTCTGAAGCAAGGATCAATTCTAAATTTCCTTATTTTGGATCCTTTATTTTGAGCTTCTAATCTCAGAGGGGCTCCAGGGGTATTCATGGCTCCTCAATGGAGCCAAGGACATAGTTTGTGATCCCGGGTCAGTGGCAATTTACCTTCATTTCATTTCATCTATTTTTTTAAGATAAATCTTCCATATGTCCATTTTGAGATGCCATTTTAATCTAGTTGTACAGGCCACTGGCTTCCTGATTTTGCTTTCATGGACCTTGCTTCCAGACTTTTAACCAGGTTACTGCTATCATACCCACTGGTTTTTACATCCTATCCAGAGGTGCTCTACCACCTCACTGTACATCAGCTCTAACTAAGGTAGATCTTTTCAGATGTTGGAAGACTGCTGTTACTTTTCTTAAGTGCTTTACCCACTCAGTGGCATCCCCTGTGGGGATTTCAGAGGGATTGTGTGTTGTTATTAATCAGTGTTTCTAATTGCTTATTCCCTTTTTTTAAGCGGTGGTTACCAACTCACCGTATGTCTGTGTGCAGGGGCACACAGGAGACCTGAGCTCTCCTCTAGCTAAAGAAGAATGATCTGTTTCAATCTGCTCTCCTGTCTTATTTGGTGTTTTCAACACAAGAATTCTGTGCTTTCAGAGTCAGATATGCAGGACATTGTGAGGTGTCATGGTTTAAGCACAGCCAGTAAATCAGAACCATGCAGCCACTTGCTCACTCCCCTCCCCCATCTCTTTCTTCCTCCCCCCACTACCAGAGGGATGGGGAACAGAATCAAAAGAATGTAACTCCTACAGGTTGAGATAAGAACAGTCCAGTAACTAAGGTTAACACAAATCACTGCTGCTGTGTCGTGGTTTAAACCTAGCCAGACAGCTTGTTCACTCACTCCCAGTGAGTGGTGCCAGTCTGGAAGCAATCGAGGCCCGCTTCCCACCCCCCCCCCCCCCCCCCCCCCAAGGGGGCTCTCTCCTTCCCCCCTCCCAGAGGGATGGGGAGGAGAATCAAAAGAACGCAACTCCCATGGGTTGAGACAAGAACAGTCCAGCAAACAATGTACAACACAAATCACCACCGCTACCACCAACGACAACAATGATAAGAGAAAATAACAAGGGAAGAAAATAAGATACCACCCACCGAAAATCGAGTCTGACCCAGAAGACCCTGTGTCCTTCTGGGTAACTCCCAGTTACGCCCCCCCCTCCCCGAGCATGAGGTGCTGTGGTATGGAATACCTCTTTGGCTAGCTTGGGTCAGGTGTCCTGTCTGCTTCCTCCTGGCTTCCCCTCCTCTCTGGCAGAGCATGATCCTCACAAAGTCCTTGGTCAGAGTAAACACCACTGAGCAACAACTGAAAACATCAGTATTATCAGCACTGTTCCCAGGTTGAAAGTCAAAACACAACGCTGCACCAGCTATCAAGAAGGAGAAAAATTGACTGCTACTGATAAACCCAGGACATGCTGCCATTAATAATAATAATGATAAGGGAAATAACTAGGGAAGAGAATACAACCACTCACCACCCACTGATCGATACCCAGCCTGACCCAAGCAGTGATCTAGCCCTTCCGGGTAACTGCCCCCAGTTTATGTACTGAGCATGACATACTGTGGTATGGAATACCTCTTTGGCTAGTTTGGTTCAGGTGTCCTGTCTCTGCTTCCTCCCAGCTTCCCCTCCTCCCTGGCAGAGCATGAAACTCAGAAAGTCCTTGGTCAGAGTAAGCATTACTGAGCAACGACTAAAAACATCGGTGTTACCAGCGCTGTTCCCAGGCTGAAAATCAAAGACACAGCACTGCACCAGCTACTAAGGAGGAGAAAAATGACTGCTACCACTGAACCCAGGACATTATGAAAAAAAGAAAAAAAAATAAATAAGTATCAGTTTGACCTGAAATACTTTATTTTCTGTGTGTGATGGGTCTAAATTTTCTTACTGCTTTGAGACACACAGGTGGTTTGTATTAGGATATTGTGGTCATGTGGACACCCGTTCAGTTTTATTTGCTGTTATATTCATGCAGAAAACCACACCTACTTTAGGAAAATAACCACTTTTTTTTGTTTCCCTTAACCCAGAAAAGCAAATAAAATCTAATACTGGCTTCAAGATGCTTTTGAGATATATGCGATAACTTATATGAAGTATAAATTATCAAAACTGACTGATCGTTTCCATCAAGCAAACAGGAAAGATTGCTTCACACTGAGCAGAAATTGGAACACCATGTGAAAAATCTCAGTCACTAACACTCTAGAAATTGTCTCCCAAGGAGACATATTCAATACAAAAATAGTACCCTTGTGGGAACACAGTACACAGGAGAAATCCAGTCTGAATGTGAAATGCCAAAATACAGTAAGTACTGTACACAGTAGACTGCCCTAAGAAGGAGTGTTTCTTTTCCAGCTTCACTTGGGAAAAAGCTTAGAAATAACTGATTTATTTTCTGCTCTTTTTATCCAAATATGGTTTCACAGTTTTCACTCTTTCATTGCCTCCTTGGGGCATTTTCGCTACTTCTGTGTCATGTAATCCATCACTTACTAAATAATTAATTTACTCAAGTAAGCAGGACCTCTTGCGGTTTAGGGGTTCTGAGTGAGGAGAGATGACAGCTGATGTGCTATTTAGGGAGGAAACGGAGGAATTAAAAACAACATGCTATGTTATTTTCTTTGATTTTTGTTTTTCCTTTTATTGTTTTTCACTTTGCAGTCATCAAAATTCTTTCTTGGTTAACATTTTCAATTCAGCAGATTAGATTTCATTCTGCTGGTATTATTTTAATGAGTAGGGCTGCAAAACTGGTCTATCCTATAATAATCAATGTGTATGTAAGGCCAAGAGGGGATTGAAAACCAAGTTGAACTCCTTTCATAATCAATCGCAGCACCATGGGAGCAGGAATAGGTTGTTACTAAGGAGACATTTTTTCTCATTGTACTGTCAGCCCTAAGTTGTACATTTTCCTCACAAGGCTTGCAGAGAGCAACCAGTGATTGAGTAACTCTGACCGTGAATGAGTGACATGTGACAAAAGTATGGAGAAGGCTGCATCAGTGTTGCTGAGTCTGTAGAGGCACAGAGGCTCTTTGATGGAGTCCCCTTATAAATTTTTTTGTATGAACATGTAAATACATATATACAGGGACACGTGTAAACACATATTCATAAGATTCCAAATTATGTTACTGTTGTTTATATCTTAGAGAAATGGTTTGAAGTTTTTTTTGTGCCTTTATATGATAAACGCAATTTAGGAGGATATACACATATATAGAATGTGTATTTATATATGCATCAATCTATATATTGCAACAACACTTGTCTGTATGGACAGGCAAGTGTCAAAACAGTAGGTGACAAGGTGCATGGGAAGCTCCAGATCCAACCTTGCATGTGGGCGGACCAGCGCATGGGTAGCTTGAGATTACTCAGGAGATGACAGTCCTGGTCAGACACTCCTTGATTGCCTAAGCACCCTTTTCCAAACAGATTTGCATATCCTACATGCCCTTGGTCATCGTGCTTGCAGTAAGCATGGTTAAAGCCCTTCCCAAATCTTCGCTTGCGAAGCCAAGCTATCAATCAATCAACCAATCTATCTATATATTCATGTATATATGTATATACCTAGGTATATGTATGCTTATGTATATTTTACATAACATTGGCACAGTATTTTCCTTTTTATCTATAAAACTTACTGTTGAGATTAGTCTTTAGAGCTATAGAAAGGACCGTATCACCTACCTCTTAATCCATTCATGAATGACGAGGCCACCTCAGGGCTTTCCAACAGAAACATATGTCACCACCATTCACATGTGTAGACTACTTGGTTCTCTGATTTTTTTTCCTTCTGTTCTGTCTTAATTTAAACCTAATGGTGATCTAATAATTAATGTCTCATATCTGTTTCCTCTTAATAAAAAAAGAGCTAATTTATGATCAAGTATGCTCCATATGAAACTTCAAAATTAATTCACCCTTATTGTTTGAAATAGCTCAAATCAAGGGTGAATTTTCTAAATTGCCTCAAAAATTATCTCACTTCATATGAGATTTCATCTGCAAATCTTCCAGAAGAAACCAGAGAACTAAGGAATGGTGCTTTTCATGTTTTCTGTGGAATAACTGCTTTACATGAAGACTTGTAGATCTGTGATTTGTATGTGAGTGTTGAGAGCTTTGGTTTAACTTATAATGTCCTGGCTTTTATAAGCAAGGCACATACAATTTCTGACATTTAACCTGCAACAGAATAAATGCAGTTGTGTTTTTAAAAGTAATACTAAGAGAGTTCAGTTCCCACTGGAAATTCCCTCAGCTCTTTCGAAAACCATACTGTAATTGCATAACTAAGTTAAAGATGGTGAAGCACAGCTTCTGTAGGTTACATTTCTGAAGTTTGCGACATCTGAGCTGACAGAGGACTCTGGGGGCAATGATGAAGGGCTTGTGGATCCAGGTAGTTTTCACCTTGATTCTGTTGGTGAATCTGAGGAGGAACAGATGGATCATGAGTGTCAACAACTGTCTGTGTGGCTTGTGTTGGCAACAGAGATTGGGTTTTGTGACCATGGGACCTTTTTTGAGGAGCACCATTATGAAGAGACAAAAAGTGGGGCAAAACCTTTTCTTTCATGAGGCTGGCTGAGCTGGTACAAAGAACTTTAAACTTGACACAAGGGGGACATGATAACACACAGTCAAATGAAGAAGTGGTAGACCACCTTAGTACAGGGTGGTGTGGACAGGCAAATGGTACAGGGTGATGTGGACAAGAGATGTCTAAATGAACAAATCAGGTCTGAAAGGCTTTCACCTCAAGCATATGCATATAAGTGCCTGTAGGATAACATTATGGGGAAAGGTATTTATACCGTTTCTGGGAAATCAACAGGACTGGGTGCATCTTTGCAGGGCCTGTACAATGAATTCTGCACTGGGAGCAAGCAGGACAAAACAAATGTTTCCTGAGCAGATTCAGGACTATGATCTCATTGGGATTATAGAAACATGGTTTATAGCTCACATGCCTGGAGTGCTGCTATGACTAGATATAGGCTCTCTAGGGAGGATAGGCCAAGAGAGCATGTAGGGGTGTTATCCTTGATGGGAGAGAGCAGTGGGAATGCATGGACCACTGCCCAGGAGCAGACAGTGATCCAGCTCCAACACAGGTTATGTTGTGGGTGTCTGCTACTGGCTGCCTGACCAGGCTTCCTTGTGAGCCACTCTGAATTATCTTTGGAAGCTCATGGTCATCAAAGAGTTTCTGATGACTGGAAGAGAGATGTCACCTCAGTCTTCAAGGACAATCCAGGGAACTAGAGGCATGTCAGTCTCACCTCGGTTCCTGGGAAGGTGGCGAGAAAATAATCTTGGAAACGATTTTGAGGAACAGAAGGACAAAGTGATTGGGAGTAGTAAACATGGATTTATAAAAAGGGAAATCATGTCTGACCAACCTGACAGCCTTCTGTGATAAAACTACAGTCTCATTGGACCGAACCAAGGGATAACTGTAGATATTCTCTATCTTGACTTTCGCAAGCTTTTGACATTGTCTTCCATTATGGCCTCATAAACAAACCAGTGCAATACAGACTAGAGAAATGGGTACTGATATAGCTGGGAACTGGCTGGTGTACTGGGATTAGAAGGTTGTGATCAGTGACACAAACTCCATCTGTAGGCCAGTCACTAGTGGCATACTCCAAGGGCTGATAATGAGGTCAAACTGTTTAACATCTTCCTTAATGACCTGAATGACTGGACAAAGTACACCCTCAGTACGTTTGCAGAAAATGCAAAACTAAAATGAGTAGCTGATACGCCAGAGCTGTGCTGCCATTCAGAGGGGCCTTGACAGGCTGTTTAACTGGGCCCATGAGGATATCCTTAAGATCAACAAGAGGATGTACAAAGTTCTTCATCTGGGGAAGAATTTCTGCCTAAGCACTGGTATTTTTTGCAGAAAAGCTTAGATCATCACAAAGGTGATATAAACATTTTAATTTTTGCCATCTCTGCTGCACCTGTTCAGTGGATCAGTAAGGAACAGCACGTTATTTTATGGAGGGCCAGGTGCCTTTTAGGGCAGAAAATGAACTTCTGGTAAATTATAGAGCAGGATATATATATATATATATATATATATATATATATATATATATATATCAAACTTAAAAAGGGGCAAGAACAAAAGGAATCATAGTGGGGATAAAGGGGGATGATGGCATAGTTTTGCTTATTACTAAAGTACATTGATGTATGTTTTCCAGGCCTATGAATAGCTCAGTTCTGAAAGAAACTTATTGGGAAGAGGCTATGAGAGTGTTAATCCACTGATTTCATGCAGGTGGATACAAAGCCGCATACTGAGCTAAATCGCTGAATTGGGAGAAGTTAATAAGTTTGGGTGGGGTTTTTTAAAGTTTTGAAATAACATAATTTTTAGAGTCTCTGAATTTAAAACCATGTTAGTACAGCATTATAGTTTGTAATTTGGATGTTATATTCAGCTGTGACTGTCCTGTTGTTAAATCTGGTGTATAATTAGAAAACTGTAATTAATATGTTTAAAAGGAGCTGATGGTATTTTCTTTGTTCTGCACAATAATTGAATGTATTTAATATTAGGAAGATATTTTCAGCCAATATAAACTGGTTAAGTTCTGTTGATATTTGCCAAGCTACACCAGTTTATACTAACTGGTGAGATGATCATTATATTTTTACCAGAGATTTTCATCTTGCTTGAAAGGAAACTTCTTTGTCCATGTCATAAAAATAGCATTATTCATAAAAAAAAGCAATTAAAATACAGGAGCATTTGCATTCTGAGCCTGCATGTTTTCATCCACAACCTAACATGCCATTATTCCTTACAGTTTTGGACTGTGTCACTTGTCAGTTTATAAACAATAGAACTATGACTTAAGAATATAAAGTGTCCCTAATTTTGAGAACATCTAGTCTTTTTCATCTGTATGTTAACTACTATTGCAACATTTTGTTTTGTAAAAAAGAAGATGTCTGCTTAAAGGCAGATTCAGGGATAGCATGACAACGAAACTACTGATATACTCTTACATGAGCATTGAAGTTGTCTGACTTAAGCCACCCAAATTCTTGCTGGAGTAGCTGTGTTTACCAGAAACAATGCTAGTTATCATGTATATTGCTTAGAAGGTGGAAATATTTGCTCTGAGGACAAGTATTCCCATTTGGTCCTATTCAGAGTAATAGCTACTCACATGAATAATGGTTACAAGGTAGGTAGTTCTGAATTTCAAGATCATCAGGGGCCCAATGCCATTAAATATGATGTAGCTTTGGTGTTCTTTTTAGGAAATCCTATTCAATATTATAGATCCCCAAAAAATCCCATGTCTACACTGAAACCCAGTGCTCAGCCAAACTGTGCATACACTTTCTATTGCTAACTGAAGTGTTTGTAGACATAGTTCATGGTCCTGTTGAAGTCAGCAGAGTACGTGTAATTCTTCCCTGAACTCAGACCTCTATTTCAAATTCACTTCCATGCCCATCAGTATTTAAGACACATGCACTGAAATTTCTTAGTTACATAATTTGGAATTTTAATGTTTTAAGTTCTTGCTTTGATCCAACTTTAAAGTCCCTGAGAAATAGTAGTTTTGCTTATGCATTCAAACAGGAACTAAACATAATCAGTGTTTTTATGAGGCCTCTAATATACAATATGGATGTCAAAAGTGAATGTTTAGATGTACACTGAGTACAGGCATGTTAACTGCTCTCTTTTCAGCTCTGATGCTGTATTTCAGATGTGGCAAGGTCTCTTATGTATTAAGACTTGCGACCATGATCCAGGATTCTCCAGATCTATTGTTGAACTAAAACCCTGTTCTAGAACAGCTTCAGCTGCACTGGAGTTCCACATATGTAGTCATATATTACATGGCATTTAGTTCTCATCTACATAGCAGGCTAACAAGGACAGCCAGGCACTGATCCACTTATCTCTGAACAAACAAAGTTGTTATTACTGCTGGGAAAAATGTGTAAGGAGACACTAAGGAAGCCAGACCTTATTATTTGTACTCTAAAAATTTTCTGCCATCAGAGTTTGAGCTTCCTGTGTTTCTTGTACGGGAGAGCAAGAGCATGCTCTCTCTTTTCCAGCCATTTCTACTCTTGAAACAAATACAGATGTATGCACTTAATTCCCCCTGTTCCTACTTTGGGATATTTTATTGTAATTAAGAAGCACATAAAAATTTCCTGCCTGAAGTAACATGGACAACCAGAAATGTTTTGTGATGGCACAAAATCACAGAATCATAAAATGGTTAGGGTTGGAAAGGACCTTAAGATCATAAAGTTCCAACCCCTCTGCCATGGGCAGGGACACTTCGCACTAAATCATATCACCCAAGGCTCCATCCAACCTCGCCTTGAACACTGCCAGGGATGGAGCATTCACAACCTCCCTGGGCAACCCATTCCAGTGCCTCACCACTCTAACAGTAAAGAACTTCTTCCCTATATCCAATCTAAACTTCCCCTGGTTGAGTTTTAACCCGTTACCCCTTGTCCTATCACTACAGCCCCTAATGAAGAGTCCACCTCCAGCATCCTTATATGCCACCTTCAGATACTGGAAGGCTGCTATGAGGTCTCCACGCAGCCTTCTCTTCTCCAGGCTGAACAGCCCCAACTTTCTCAGCCTGTCTTCATACGGGAGGTGCTCCAGTCCCTTGATTATCCTCGTGGCCCTCCTCTGGACTTGTTCCAACAGTTCCATGTCCTTTTTATGTTGAGGACCCCAGAACCGCACACAATACTCCAAGTGAGGTCTCACAGGAGCAGAGGGGCAGGATCACCTCCTTCAACCTGCTGGTCATGCTCCTTTTGATGCAGCCCAGGATACGGTTGGCTTTCTGGGCTGCGAGCTCACACTGAAGCTGGCTCACGTTCATTTTCTCATCAACCAACACCCCCAAGTCCTTCTCCGCAGGGCTGCTCTGAATCTCTTCTTTGCCCAACCTGTAGCTGTGCCTGGGATTGCTCCGACCCAGGGGAAGGACCTTGCACTTGGCATGGTTAAACCTCATGAGGTTGGCATCAGCCCACCTCACAAGCATGTCGAGGTCCCTCTGGATGGCATTTCTTCCCTCCAGTGTATCAACCGAACCACACAGCTTGGTGTCATCGGCAAATTTGCTGAGGGCACACTCAATCCCACTGTCCATGTCAGCGACGAAGATGTTAAACAAGACCGGTCCCAACGCCGACCCCTGAGGGACACCACTCGTTACTGGTCTCCAGCCGGACAGTGAGCCATTGATCACAACTCTTTGTGTGTGGCCATCCAGCCAGTTGTTTATCCACTGAGTGGTCCACCTATCAAATTGATATCACATCAACTTAGAGACAAGGATGTCGTGTGGGACAGTGTCAAATGCTTTGCACAAGTCCAGGTAGATGATGTCACCTGCTCTACCCCTGTCCATCAGTTCTATAGCCCCATCATCGAAGGCCACCAAATTGGTCAGGCAGGATTTCCCCTTAATGAAGCCATAGATGGATTTCATCAGGTCCCAGGACTTGTGTACGTCCAGGTTCTTAAAATGGTCTCGAACCCGATCCTCTCCTACAGTGGGCACAAGATCTCCATTCACACAGTTCCTGCGTCTGCCTTCCAAGACTTGGGTGGTTTGGTCAGAGTATTTGCCAGGGAAGACTGAGGCAAAGAAGTCATTCAGAACCTCAGCCTTCTCCAAATCCAGGGTAGCCAGTTCTGATAGCTTCCGGAGGGGGGCTATGTTGTCCCTAGTCTGTCTTTTATTCGTTATGTATCTAAGGAATCCCTTCCTGTTATCCTTAACATCCCTAGTCAAGTTTAATTCTAATTGGGCCTTAGCTTTCTTAACCTGCTCCCTAGCTTCCCAGGCAACATCCCTGTATTCTTCCCAGGCCGCCTGTCCTTTCTTTCACCTTTTATAAGCCTCTTTTTTCCTTCAAAGTTTCCTCAGCAGCTCCTTATCCACCCAAGGTCTCCTGGCCCTCCTGATGCACTTCCTTCTAGTTGGGATGCAACACTCCTGAGCTTGTTGTAGGTGATCCATAAACCACTTCTTCTGAAGCTAGTTTAAAAAAAGAGTAAAATAAAGTAAAAATGTGGGGAATATGGACAGAAGCAAGACATAGGGGAATTAAAACGCTGTGAAAGCAATTGCAGCTTCTTGCACCACTTACTTATGGCAGATGGAAGCTATAAACAAGGAAAGTCATTGACAATGAAATAGAGTTATTGTTTGGATTGCTTTCCTGCTTAAGATTATTACTATTATTATTTTTGTCCTTTCCATGTTCTTTTAATATATGGCCATTAGCTAAAGTGGCAAAGGGGGAAAAAGATATTACTTGTTTCACAATTACATTGGAATGTTGCTTTGATAATTAGTTCGCAGAAGCTGTCATGCTGGTCGATACTCTCTTCTCTGCTGAAGACAGCATTATTGTCTGATTTATGTTTTGACTCATCCCCTTGTCCCCATACATTAATCGTCTGCTGTTGATAGCCATTTAACTAAATGTGTCTGGGGAAATAGGGTGAATAACAGTAATGTGGAAGACAAGGATTAGAGCCATTACCCGTAAAGCAAAAAAGATTTTACACATTCAGAAAAAAGATGAGCTAACTATTCTTTGCAAAGAAAAACTTCTGAGCTCTGGAACATCTCTGGTTTCTCACAGTAAATCATATAAGACTTACATAAACATAAATTTATATGTATATATACACACAGACACACAAGTGAAATTTTATCTATAAAATATATATATAAAAATAAATCTATGAAATATGTATGCACATGTGCAGTTAGATGTATAAATATGTGCACTTTCACAATTGTTAAATATTCGTTTGTGTGTTATTTAACATACCAATGGCAGAAAACCATACAAAACAGAACGAGAGCTGAGACAATTTTGCAAGACTTTCTTTCAGAAAGGCTGATCATGAATTCTCCAGAACTAGACCATGGTGTCAGAAAATTGCTATCTGACCTTTTTGCTGCCATCTGCTACAACTGCTAGATTTTTTTCCCTCTTTGAGTTTGCTTTTTATCAACTGAACCGTAGGTTCCACAAAGGTCTTCTGGGACTGGGACTGGGATTATTCCTAGACAAATGATTTAATTTTTGAGTGAAAACATTAATCACTGAGGAATAAAGTTTTGTGTGATTGTTTTTAGTTGAAGTATAGTATAAAATAGTATAAAATACCTGCTCCTTTTTTTCTCCCCTTTGTTCCCCCAACCACAAAAAAAACTCCAAACAAAACATAGGGCTATTCTTTTAAGGTTAATATGTTTGGTTTTTTTTTTCTGAAAACTCCAGAAAAATAAAATTATAGAAATGTGGACCTGGCAAAGGTCTGGAGAAATTCAGATGAATTTGCACTACGTCAAGTTGGAGCATACTTTGATGCCCCTGAGAAATACTTGATTCAAAAATGATATGCTATGTCTACATGCAGTTAAAGTTCAAGACCTTGATGATTCTGATATACTACATTTGGTATGTCCTCTGGTCAAATGATACAGTACTCTGAAGAGATCTGTCTAATTAAATATCTTCCTTTGACGAGTTAAAAGGTTTATATCAAATCAGTGGTGGAAGAGAAGAAAAACATGAGATACCCAAATACTCATGGTACCATGGCCATATTATAAAATCAAAATATTTATTTTTCAGTGAATATATTTGTTTCCTTTCTCTATTAAAATCAGTATTTCCCATAAAAGGAAGTGAGTTTTCTGACTACTTTCAATCACAGTGCAATTCAAGAAAGATTTGCATGTACTTTAATACTTATGAAGAAGTTAAAAAAATGGGGGAAAAAGCCTTGTTTTTTCTGTCAATTCACTTCATTCCTTTTCCTCTCAGGAATGGTGGATTCAGTAAAGCTGTTCAAGGCAACAGAAATCCTGGAAGCTCTTCAGACTCTCTGAATTAATTATAATTTTAAACCAGATTGTTTCTGTTTTTTCATCTCGCCTTCTGTTCTATACACCAGTTTGAAATCTGCTTTCAGGGCAACTTTAGCTCATAATGGGCAAACACTCAATATGTTTAGCATCTCGACCTCATTGGATATTGGACCAAAAATACACATGGTCCTTCAGAAGTGATCTCCAGACACTAAGACCTGCAAAGTCAGCTGGACACCTCCAGAAAAGTTCCTGCAAAATCTTTTACTAAGGACATAAACAGCACGCAGCAGACCTCTCTTGTCAGCATTTCTTTCGTGTTTCAGTAACAGCAAAGCCAAAAAATGCAAGGATTGAAATAAATCAGCCATTGTTCTTATTTAAGCTGAATCAATATTCAAATTTGTGTATCTGGGTTTGAAAGCACCTGCCCTTTGACTCCTGAGCAGAAATTTATACAAAGTCATGCAGTTCTTTCTGTAACCCCATCTTTTCTCCTTGGTGATTTTCAGCTTCGTTAGAAGAGGTTTTACCTTTACCTATGACCTTCTCTATCTCTTCTGCTGCAGGTTGTGATGGAGACGGATGGATTTTTTTGGGACTTGCATTTCCTGTGCTTCATAAAATTGTCCTGGTCAAAGCCCATGACATTTAAAAACCCTCTATGATATTTCTGCCCCTTCGCTAGTATAGTAGGAAGCTAGTACGAACTTTACACATCTACAGTAATTGATGATTTAGCCTCAGAGATAACATGAAGAACTGAAGAGGAAAAGACATTTCATCAGTGAAATAAATACTTTGATGAGAACAGTTCATTATGGGCTAAACAACCTGTTCTATTCAAATTTTAAGCACATATTTCAAAGCCATGTTCCAATTTGAAACACTATGATAGATGAAGAGCCTAAATGCTTGTTGCAGAGTATTTGCCTTTTTTTTTACCTCAGTAACTGATACTAGGCTTCAAAAACCAAAATAGAGCTGTATTTTCCTCACCACAATTGTACAAAACTTGTGAGTTCTTTACATATATCTAATGCTGACATGAAATCTGGAGAGGGATTTGTTACATGGGCATGTAGTGACAGGACAAAGGGGAATGGCTTTAAGCTGAATGAAGATAGATTTAGGTTAGACACTGGGCAGAATTTCTTCCCTGTGATGGTGCTGAGGCGCTGGTACAGGGTACCCAGAGAAGCTGTGGCTGCCCCATCCCTGGTAGTGCTCAAGGCCAACTTGCACAGGGCTTGGAGCAGCCTGCTCTAATGGAAGGTGTCCTTGCTCATGGCCAGGGGTTGGAACTGAATGAGCTTTAAGGTCCCTTCCAACCCAAATTAGTCTGTGATTTCATGATTTTATGCACCACCATGCAGGTGTGCAAAGCACCTGCTCTTTTCACAGGCTAATACACACATTAGTTCCCATAAACAATCTCTGCCACTAATGTACACATAAGCACGCTCATATTCAAATGTACACATGGATGTAAAGCAAAGTTAAGTTCCATACCAAGGTAGGAACTTCATGCTTTATCAGGTGTGGAAGTGTGTACCCAATGCTTCGCCTTTCCCACCACCTGGGGTGCATGCATCCTGTTTCGGAGACAAGTGGAACAGAGAGCTGGTTTCTTTCCTATAACATTTCTGAAATAAATTGAACAGACAGGTGTTAGGGGCAGAATAACCACATTCATGGAAGTTTTGTTTGATTTCTAAATCCAGCTTTGTTGCAGTTAGCGAAAGCTGACCTCCTCTATGCCAGCATGCTAGAGGGATACTGAACTGGTAAAACTGGTCTTTTTATTCAAATAACTAGTTCCACATAAGTAGGAGTAAAGCCAATTTCATGCAGGCTTTTTGAGTCAAACATATTATCTGGTGAAATGGTATAGAAAATCATTGGTTTTGCTCTAAGCTTTTGATGTGCAAGAATGTCTCTTTATTGCAAGAGTCTTATTTCAAAGTTATTCTAAGTAACCCACAGAGGCCTTGCAACTCTGCTCTCCTTGTTCCACATAGCAACAGTCTGGTAATTAAAGGTGGATTAAGCACAGTGAAAAAGCCCCCCAAATAATATTTTTTAATGAAAAAATCTGAAGCTTTTTCATTTCAATTTACTTCACTTGGCTCAAAACATAAATATCCAAGTACTTGTGAGACTTTCAACTCTTTTATAAATGAAAAGCAATATCACAATCTTTTTTTAAAAGTATCATTCTGTGGAAATGTAATAAAATGCAGTTCTCATAGAAGTGAAATTTTAGATTAAACATTTCCAGAAACAGCTGCAAAAGTTGGGTTTATTTTTTTTGTTCTGCTTTTTTGAGAAAGGTGAAGTAGGCAAGTTGTCTTTTTTATTACAGACAAAAAGACCAAGGGCTTAACTGGAATATATGTTGGTTTAAAACTGAAAAAACAAACAAACAAACAAAAAAAACCCCAACCCCCTAAAATCAGAATCAACCCAAAACAAAACAAAACAACAAACCCTATCCCGCCCCCCCCGCCCCCCCCAAGACAATAACAAAAAAAAACCCAAACCCAACAACAACAAAATAAAAAAAAACAAACAAAAAGAAATTGCAAAAAAATCCCCACCTTGCTCATCTTCAGGGTTAAGCACATCAGGGGCCAGATTTGGCAGCTAAGTCAGAAAAGTACAGCCTACCTATGCTAAGGAAAGCAAAGAACACATTAGAATACATTGAAAATTTTCTTTCTGCCTTCATAGTTCATATACCTGGCATGGCATAGAAATGGCTCATAAAGTTCATTATACACCAAAAATAAAGAAAAGATAACAGCCTGTGTTGACATAGAGCTACTTACACCCTGCTGATGATTTCTGCCATAGAATCATAGAATAGTTAGGGTTGGAAAGGACCTTAAGATCGTCTAGTTCCACCCCCCCTTGGCATGGGCAGGGACACATTTACACTAAACCATCTCACCCAAGGCTTCATCCAACTTGGCCTTGAACACTGCCAGGGATGGAGCATTCACAACCTCCCTGGGCAACCTATTCCAGTGCCTCACCACCCTAACAGGAAAGAATTTCCTCCTTATATCCAATACAAACTTCCCCTGTTTAAGTTTTAACCTGTCACCCCTTGTCCAATCACTGCAGTCCCTAATGAAGAGTCCCTCCCCAGCATCCCTATAGGCCCCCTTCAGATACTGGAAGGCTACTATGAAGGCTGCTTTCAGTTCGTGTTCCACAGTGATCCAATGTTACAGCTTACCCAAAGAGCCCCAGAACACAAGGATCACCCTGACATTTCAAGAAGAAAAGAAAAAAAAACAAGGGAAAGAAAAAAAAAAACCATTTCATTTTCCCTAGTTGTTTGATGTGTACATCAGAGATGTTTCCTCCATGCACAAGCTCATGTGGTTATCTGTCGTGGTTTAAACCCAGTCAGGTAGCTTGTTCACTCACTCCCAGTGAGTGGTGCCGAGCTGACAACAATCGAGGTCCGTGTCCGTCTCCCCCCCCTGCCTCCCCGCACCGGGGCTCTCCCCTTCCCCGCTCCCGGAGGAACGGGGAGGAGGATCGAGAGAGTGCAACTCCTACGGGTTGAGACAAAAACAGTCCAGCAACAAATCACCACCGCTACTATCAGCTACAACAATGATAAGGGAAAATAACAAGGGAAGAGAATACGATACCACCGGCCAAGAGAAACGAGCTCCACCCGGAAAACCCTGTCCTTCCGGGTCACCCCCAGTTACCCCTCACCCCGGGCATGACGTGCTGTGGTATGGAATACCTCCCCGGCTAGCCCGGGTCAGGCGCCCCGTCTCTGCTTCCTCACAGCCTCCCCTCCTCCCTGGCAGAGCATGAGCCTCACAGAGTCCTTGGTCAGGGTAAACATCACTTAGCAACAACCGAGAACATCGGCTTCACCAACACTGTTCTCAAACTGGAAGTCAAAACACAGCACTGTACCAGTTAACACAAAGGAAAAACATGACTGCTACTGCGGAACCCAGGACATTATCATACCCTCTCACATCCCTGGAAGGGAGGAGAAACACGTCTCTATTTATCTGTAGGAACATCCCTGCTAACATTTTTTTCTCTAAGAACCCTTTGTCAGTTAATAACATTGTAAAGCAAAACCTAAGTGCTGCTTTTGGGACATCAGTGACTGCTGTTACTGTGCTGAACATAGGGTTCAAGATCTGAGACCTTAGCCATTATCAAATAATTTTAAAAGATTAATTTGCTTTCATAAATATATATAAAACTTGCTTTACTTTGCTTGTGGGTTTTATATATATACTTATGTGTATGCATACAGACACATATACATACATACATATATACACACACATATATATGTATAAAATTCTTTACCTGTAAAAAAACCCAACATTTTCTTTCAATCCTCATGGACCTGTCCAGTAAATACAAACCTGGGAAATGATAATCCAGTTTATCTTTGCTACATGCATTATGGATCCTTTTAAATTGATAAAGAATTTCAGAAGATTTTTTTTTTCTCTTCTATACAGAGAATTTGTTGTGAATAAGAATAAATCTCTGCTTTGCTGATAAATACAAAAGCATGACCTATAAGAATTTTTAGCTCTCTCCTTTCATTTTATTGACAAACTTTGGGGCATGCATCCCATCTGCTGTGAGATGGGAATTTGCATAAGTCAGAGAGCACAGCATAATGCTTTCCTTTTTGTTATTACTACAAACTAAATGTCTGCAAATAAACTCCCGACCCCTGCTATGATCCAAAGAGGTGATCAAAGAGCAGAAACATAAATGGCTCAAAAATAAGGCACCCTTGGACTTCTATAATCTTGGGGAGTGGTAGCATTAGTTCTATTCATGTCTGTCTTTATATCTGTAGGAAGGAATACGCAGCTGGATTTTATTTTCTGGATTTGACTTAAGAACTCAATTTCAAACTACAAAATTACTGAATTGAGGAATATAATTTTCACCCTAATTATGCCTTATTTTTCTCTTATCTAAGCCTTTATATATTTGAACATAATCTAGAAACCATTCCTTAAAGTTCCTGTGAAAGTTAATGGGGACAAAAACTAACAGGTTTCTGTAGAAATACAACAGGATTTCCTAATAAACAAAAGCTAGCCCACTTATACTCTTTAGAATTTAGTAGCAAATTAAATGTTTCTGTATTTAATAGATCATTTTATCCCTTTTAGAACACTTTTCACAGAAAGTTACAAAATTAATATCATTCTTCTTTGTTTAAACTTTTTTGTTAATGATTAATACAATATACCTTAAACCATATATGAAACTGAGAAAACATTTCTGCTTAGAGCAAACAGCTAGCCAATGTGAAAGGCATTACAGACGTATAATGAACTGTAACATTTTTAAACTAACAAAAAAAATTACAATAAAAATTTAACACCTTTATTACATTTTGTGTTTGCAAAATTCTATCTATAATTCAAGGACCATATTCTCATTTACATTACTGGTCTTTGCAGACATCTCCGAGTGATGTATTAAAGTTATTTGTATTACCACAAAAAGTATAAGTCTTAATGCAAATAAAAATCAGATTATAAACATATCAAGATGTCTTTCAATAGGACCCTACAGCTATCACAAAATCATAAAAACCCCTAGAAGATTTTTCTGTAAAAGAAAGAAACACTGTATCTACCACTAGCATGTCACAAAATATAGGTGACTGTGATGCTATGACAGACAGTACATTGAAGAATTTTTCAGGATCTGATTGTTAACCACCAAAAAAATAGGGCATGAGAATAATCCTCAGAGTTTAAACACGTATATTCAGCTGGCTATGCATGAGCTAGGTGCTTAATTTCCCATTACAGTCAGTGGAATGATTAAACTGCCTAAGCAGGTAACCAACACCATTCAAGATGGTATAGAAGCGTGGACTCTCTTTCAACATATTTTGATTGCGTATCTGTACTGGTAAATGACTTTAAACTCACATTGCCTACATGCGTATATTTATTCATAAGTTCTATACATATATAACTGTACTTACATGTTATGTACATTACAAAACATACAGAAAAAAAGAAACAAGGATGAAGTAAAGATGAAATAACTACTACTTTCAAAGTATTTATTTTCCTTTACTTATTAACAGTAAAAAAATATTTTCTTCATGCTTCTCAATGAATTGTCTTGTGCATCACCGGGACACATGTGTCCTTGGAGACTGTTGGTTTAGAGAAGTGTAGCTGACCTCCAGCTGCTGATTTGCAAGTACAAGTCACCCATGTGTCCTGCATAGCATCTGCCATCTTCAGGCATGTGGATATTTACATTAATCTATTAGAAAGCATAGCAAAAAAATGAGGAAAATTGGCATTACTGAGGAAAAAATGTCATATTTCATCCTTTTTGACAAAAGAATGCATTGCTTTATTTTTCAGGATATTTAAATCATTAGGTTTAAATGTTTACAGTTTTGTTCCTTCCCATCAAAATAAAAAGGGACAGGAAGGAAAGATGAGCTGAGGGATCACTGCATCTGGTCAGCAAATTGGATGTGCTGCTCTCCATTACAAGAGAAGTCAGGTAGTGTATATACCAGCTTAAATCCACACATTCTCCAGCAATTCTCCAGCAGTTGGCCCTATGCATTAGTCAGGACTATAATTCAGCTTTCTATAAAGAGACAGGACATGAGTCTTAGAAACATTAACAAGTGTAAAGGGCTGTGCTGCTGTTTCCTTCAAGGTCACATCCTGGGAGTTTTATCTCAAATCTACCAGTGTAGATTCTTCTCTTTATAAGAAAACTCAGGATGACGTACGACTTCAGAATAACCCAGAAATCAGAAAGGAACAATGGAGGTAGAAGCCCTGCTTGAAGAAAATAACCCCAAAATTAAACTAGCAAACAAACAAACAAGCAACAAAAAAAAACCAAACCAAAACAGAAAATGAAGCCAAAACCAAAGAATCTTCCCCCCAAAAAAACCCAAACACAAGAATCCCCATCTTAACAATAAAGCAAGACCCAAAAATAAGTTCTATCCTGACTGCATCAAATACTGAAGGAGAGGGAATAGCACATGCCTATCTGTGATCATTTAGATTATGAGATACTGAGACTTGCTTCTCTCCATTAGGGATTTCTAACCCTTTGTGCTGTTGTTTGCCCTGGAAATGGGCTTTAGCCACATGGAATGAGAACTGATTTTCCTCACTTACGTTAAAGAGCTGCAGTTTCAAAAGGCAGCTGAATCCCTAAGAAACACATGTAATATTGGGTCTTTTCCAACCTGAGCTACTTAATTTTTCACTCTGCTACAGTGCTGATCAGCTGAAAAAGCCATGGTAAAGCACTTTGTCTAAAAGTGCCTATTTACTCTCAGTAATTAACCCCTAATTCAGTGCCTGGCCAGATAAAGCTAATCAAAGTATAAAACACCTGGTGTAATTGGAGCTTAAAAATGTCTTCTACCATCTGTATATTTTGCTATATATGCACTTTCTTTCATCTCCGTGGCACAAATCCTTGTTCAAAGGAGTCATTTGTCTGCATGAAAAACTGTGGTTAAATGCCTCTTTTATTATTTTTCCCCCTCTTACAGCTTCTATTTATACATAGACTTTTCATGAAACTGTTTATATTAGTTTTCTGATAGATATGTAATTTATAATTTCAGACATTGAAATATTAGGATTTTCTCCTGCAATTGTATTTAATATCTTTCCACAAAAAGAAAGTTTAGATAAAGAAGCCACCTAAAGTTTTTAGGTGATTTCAAAAACGAAGATGTCACCTCCCAAATAAATGACATGCAGCTGATCTAATCCACCATTAGTGGACACTACTGCCTACTCTTAAGGATGTTCCTGTGTAAATCTGCTCAGTGTTTCATGAGAAATATTTAAAAGGCTCCTATTCAGGGGAATTAATCCATTGTTTTTATTAAGGAAAATGCTCAGATCAACCTCCAGAGCAATAATTCTTTCTTTCATATCAAATTCTGTGGTTCTAATCCACTGTTTCCTGATAAGCACCTTATGATAACAACTATGGGACAAGTGTAGTTGGCAACAAGCGCGTTGCTTCCATTAGAGTACAGCACGAGCTTCATTCATCCATCAAGACTTTCATCCAGCACTGGACATAGTCGGAGGGTGGTGTGCTGTTGGCACCTGGTAAACAAAAATCAGGTTGACAGCTGTGACATGTGAGGAGCAAAGAGGTGAGGCCAAACATATTTCACAGCATATAAAAGTGAAGCTTTTTTTAAAATTTGGCAATGGTCTGCACCTCCGTACTAGTACTAGTACTTCTGGCTGATTTATCAGTTTGAAAATGTGTTGTAATCTGCATAAAAATGGAGTCTGCAAACTGATTTGGATTAATCAGGTCTGACTGTAATTCCTTTTGGTATCCTTATATGAACAGCACATCAATCATGATGACCTCTTTTGATAATAATACCGTAATATCTAATTTCATATTAATTCCATTGTAATTTAGTGGGCATTCATTCTAACAGTAATTCCTATGGAATTACATATGACATTCCCATGAATACCAAAATAACTCAACATGATAAATGTTATTACATCAAATACCAAAGGAGGCAATAAATATTTGCCATTTATAATAAAATGTTGCCCGGAAACCATTAGTGGACATTACTGCCTAGTGTTAAGGATGTTCCTGTGTAAATATGCTAACATCCAACCACATCCTGAATGTCTCCCCTGTGTGCCAACATGAGCTTGAAAAGAGTTGCTCAGACATCCATTTTCCGGACTCAAGATACATATGATTTATCATCAGCCACTGAAGCCATTCAATCAGTGATCTCATGTTGCATCTCACAAGCCAAAACTTGGCAGTCTGTCAATGAGAAAAGCTTGACAGAGAAAAGAGATGTTTTCCAGCAGTGGTTGTGCCAAGACACTTCCTGATATTCTCGTGTCTCATTAGTGTAAAATTAGTCACTCCATGCAATAGGAGGAGGCCCTCAGCTTTTTGAGGGCTCTTCAGGTTGGATGAGGCACAGATAGGCATTCTTGTTCTTCCTCTGCATGCATACATATATATATATATATATATATATATATATATAAATATATATCTTTATTCAGTGCTTGTTGACATAGCTTACAGAAGCAGAGGGGCTGTGAAAAGCGGTTGCCAGCATGATTCTGCAGAACAAAGGAGACATGATTTTTCTCAGCTTTTGAGACACACCAACATTTTTGAGGAAATAAGGCTGGCCCAAACCAAGTACAGATATCCCTCTCTTGTCTGGTTGACAGCCCCAGGCCACTGAGGGTCACTGGCAGGGTTCATGACCACACCATAGGAATGGGATTAAAGAGAAAATGGTGCTTTAGGCTTTGTATAGCTTCATGCCTGTTATTTCTACAATTTTCTTGTGAGACTTACTGTGACTCACTAGACAGCAGTTTGCACTTATATATGAGAAAAAAAGAATTCTTTATGTATTTTCAGTTGGCAGCACTTATGCACCTAATAATTAGTAAATGCATATTTTGAGAGATAAACGAAGAGCACAGAATTGTTGTGCATGTCTGTTGAACAACCGCAAATTAAAATTAAAGTTCAAACGAAACTGGTTTATCACTTTTTATGGTACCCCCCATCAAGAGTACTGTAGGAAGCCTCAAGCATTTGGAAAGCTGTTTCCCCAACTCGGTGTTAAATCTAGGGACTTCAGCAGCATCACTGGGGATCTGTTACAGACTGCCTGATCAAGGAGAACCTGCGGATGAAGCAATCCATAGACAGATAGGAAAAGCCTCACGCTCGCAGGCCCTTGTTCTCATGGGTGACTTCAGCCACCCTGACATCTGTTGGAAGGACAGTATGGCCTGGCACAAGCAATCCAAGAGGTTCCTCGATTGTGTCGAAGACAACTTCCTTCTGCAAGCAATAGAGGAGCCGACAAGGAGAAGTGCCATGGTTGACCTAGTACTCACCAACAGGGAAGGATTCATTGGAAATGTGACTCTCCAGGGCAGCCTTGGATGCAGCGATCATGAGATGCTCGAATTTGAGATCCTCAGGACAGTGAGAAGAGCATGCAGCAAGCTCACTGCCCTGGACTTCAAAAGAGCAGACTTTGGCCTCTTCAGGAACCTTCATAGTAAGGTTCCATGGGATGTAGCCCTCGAGGGCAGAGGGGCCCAAGACTGTTGGTTGATATTCAAGGATCACCTGCTACAAGCTCAGGAGTGTTGTATCCCAACCAGAAGGAGGTGCAGCAGGAGGGCCAGGAGACCTTGGATGGATAAGGAGCCCCTGAGGAAAACGCAAATGAAAAAAAGAGGCTTATAATAAGTGGAAGCAAGGACAGGTGGCATGGGAAGAGTACAGGGATGTTGTCCGGGAAGCTAGGGACCAGGTTAGGAAAGCTAAGGCCCAGTTAGAATTAAACTTAGCTAGAGGTATTAAAGATAACAGGAAGGGATTCTACAGGTACATAGCAAATAAAAAACAGACTAGGGAGAATGTAGGCCCCCCCAGGAAGCTCTCAGGAGAACTGGCTACACAGGATTTGGAGAAGGCTGAGGTCCTGAATGACTTCTTTGCCTCAGTCTTCACTGCCAAAGGCTCTGACCAAACCACCCAAGTCTTGGAAGGCAGATGCAGGGAGAGTGAGAATGAAGCCCTTGCACCCACTGTAGGAGAGGATCTGGTTCGAGACCATCTTAAAAATCTGAACGTGCACAAGTCCATGGGTCCTGATGAAATCCATCCGTGGGTTGCGAAGCCACTGGCCATCATATTTGAGAAACCGTGACAGTCAGGTGAAGTTCCCAATGACTGGGGAAAGGGAAATATAACCCCCATTTTCAAGAAGGGGAAGGTGGATGACCCAGGGAATTACAGACCAGTCAGTCTCACTTCTGTGCCTGGCAAAATCTTGGAGGAGATTCTCCTGGATGGCATGCTAAGGCACAAGAAAATCAACAAGGTACTTGATGACAGCCAGCATGGCTTCGCTAAGGGGAAATCCTGCCTGACCAATTTGATGGCCTTCTATGATGGGGCTACAGAACTGATGGACAGGGGTGGAGCTGTTGATGTCATCTACCTGGATTTGTGTGAAGCATTCAACACTGTCCCACACGACATCCTTATCTCTAAATTGGAGAGACATCAATTTGATGGTTGGACCACTCAGTGGATAAAGAACTGGCTGGATGGCCACACACAAAGAGTTGTGGTCAATGGCTCAATGTCTGGCTGGAGACCAGTAACGAGTGGTGTCCCTCAGGGATCAGTGTTGGGACCGGTCTTGTTTAACATCTTCGTCGCTGACATGGACAGTGGGATTGAGTGCGCCCTCACCAAGTTTGCTGATGACACCAAGCTGTGTGGTTCGGTTGATACCCTGGAGGGAAGGAATGCCACCCAGAGGGACCTCAACACGCTTGTGAGGTGGGCTGATGCCAACCTCATGAGGTTTAAGCATGCCAAGTGCAAGGTCCTTCCCCTGGGTCGGAGCAATCCCAGGCACAGCTACAGGTTGGGCAGAGAAGAGATTCAGAGCAGCCCTGTGGAGAAGGACTTGGGGGTGTTGGTTGATGAGAAAATGAACATGAGCCGGCAGTGTGCGCTTGCAGCCCAGAAAGCCAACTGTATCCTGGGCGGCTGTCCTGGGTTCAGCAGTAGCAGTCATTTTTCCCCTTCTTGGTAGCTGGTGCAGTGCAGTGTTTTGACTTTCAGCTCGGGAACAGAGCTGATAACAAGGATGTTTTGGTTTGGCCAAGGACTTTGTGAGCCTCATGCTCTGCCAGGGAGGAGGGGAAGCCAGGAGGAAGCAGAGACAGGACACCTGACCCAAACTGACCAAAGAGGTATTCCATACCACAGCACGTCATGCCCAGGATGTAACTGGGAGTTAGGCGGAAGGGCTGGGAGACTGCAGGGTTGGAGGAGGTATCGGTCAGAGCTTGGTCGGGCTGAGGGGGGGCGAGTTATCGGTCGGCTGGTGGTGAGATGATGTATTCTCTTCCCTTGTTATTTCCCTTATCATTATTATAATTGGTGGTAGGAGTAGTGATTTGTGTTATACCTTAGTTACTAAACTGTTCTTATCTCAACCCGTGGGAGTTGCATTCTTTTCGATTCTCTTCTCCGTCCCTCCGAGAGCAGGGGGAGGGCAAGAAAGGGGGGGAAGTGAGCGAACGAATTACCTGACTGGGTTTAAACCACGACAGTGGCATCAAAAGGAGCATGACCAGCAGGTTGAAGGAGGTAATCCTGCTCCTCTATTCTGCTCTTGTGAGACCTCACTTGGAGTATTGTGTGCGGTTCTGGTGTCCTCAACATAAAAAGGACATGGAACTGTTGGAACAAGTCCAGAGAAGGGCCACGAGGGGACTGGAGCACTTCCCGCATGAAGACAGGCTGAGAAAGTTGGAGCTGTTCAGCCTGGAGAAGAGAAGGCTGTGTGGAGACCTCATAGCAGCCTTTCAGTATCTGAAAGGGGCCTATAGGGATGCTGGGGAGGGACTCTTCATTAGGGACTGCAGTGATAGAACAAGGGGTAACGGGTTAAAACTTAAACAGGGGAAATTGAGATTGGATATAAGAAGGAATTTCTTTCCTGTTAGGGTGGTGAGGCACTGGAATGGGTTGCCCAGGGAGGTTGTGAATGCTTCATCCCTGGCAGTGTTCAAGACCAGGTTGGACGAGGCCTTGGGTGATATGATTTAGTGTAAGGTGTCCTTGCCCACAGCAGGGGGGTTGAAACTAGATGATCTTAAGGTCCTTTCCAACCCTCACTATTCTATGATTCTATGATTCTATGATTTGGAAGCTTAAAACTTCTTACAATCAACAGTGTGTGGGGTCAGTATCACCATCAAGTCAGCAATGGTTAAATCAGCAGAAAGTAGGAAACATATTTTATTTCTTCTGATAGCAATCAATGATCACACTATTTCAAGGTATTCTTGATAATTTATTTTACTGACTGTCAGGCTCATATTTGTAGAGCTCCACCTGAACTCGAACTTGATCTTTCCTTTCCCTGCAGTTTTTCAGGAAGCTGAAAATGAGTGGGGATAAACTCAACAATAGTTAGTCCTATCCCATTTCATGCCTGCACAAGTCCATTCTTGTGTACCTTCTGTGTGCATTGATTGCTTTCATTGAAAGTGAACATGCTAAGAAAATACGAAAAAAAAACCAAACAACCCACAAATCAATAAAATCCCCTGAGTTTTCCCCCTTCATTTAGATATGTGTGGTCTTCATTCATCCCTCTAAGCAGAAATTACTTTCTCCATCCAGCAATCACTCTAGGATGCACCTTAGGGAACAGCCTTTTCATAAAGACACCGGTATCATTCTGAGTTATTTAATTCAGCTACATTCAGTGGCAAAGGGCAGGGTCCTTGGAGTAACCCAGGAAGGAGTACTGCAGAGGTAGGGGGTATATCAGCATAGTATTGGAGGTATTCAAGCTTTAAACAGCTTGAGTGCTAGTATAATGGGAAAAGTTTTGGGCCAGGGATGCTGTCAGATCCATGGCTCACCAAGCTTTTTAAGTCTGTGAGCAGATACAAACAAGGGCAGTGTGTACAAGTCCGTGTTAGGCTCATGTTTCATGCTGATGCAGCATGTACTATTCATTTGAGATCATTACAGTCTCAGGGTTTTTTTCAAAAGCAAAGGGGTCAGATTCTTTCATGCACATTAGCCATTCTTTCAGTCTTGCAGATATAAAGTAAGACACTGTGAGAAGAATATCTCAGACTTTGGTGAATATTTGCTTTAATGGGACATTGTATTCCACTGCCAAGCAAGTACCAGCACCAAACACAGACAGAATGGAATACCTGTAAATTTGTTTCATAACACTCTGTAATCTAATGACACAGCACTAAATGACACTCTGAAGCACTTTATCAGATCGTGATACAGCATATTCCTGAGCACTGCTTAGGGTCAATAGGGAAATTCTCCTTACCAGTAAATGTAGCTTACAGCTTTCTTTTCTAAGGGTGCAGCTACATATTTTATCCCATTAAAACACAGTTTTTCTCCTGGATTATCTGTAGGAACACTGTGTCTTTTCTATTTTCTGTCATTCATCCACTTATTTCCCTTTTTGGTGGCTGCAAACTCAAATAACAATTTTAAATATGTATATATTTTTATTAATAAAGATATTAAAGAGCAGAGAGCAAAATGGTCAGTCCCAGAGGATTTCTTTATGTTTTTGGTCAATGTAAGTCAGCAAGCAATCTGTGTTCAATAAGAAACTGTGGCACTTAAAAACAATTATGTCAATCAGTTTACAAAAAGTGGCTGAAAAAGCTAGAGGAGGCCTCAAAGTCTATTGCAAAGTCCAATCTACAAGCACACTTTGAACGTGAATTGGCATCTCTTTTAATTCTATATCACCTATGGTTGGGTTTTGTGCTTGTGTGCACCATTTGACTTGCATATGAACCTAAGTAGTAAATGCGAACTGCTAATGGTGCTTACATTCTATTCAAGAGATCTTTAGCTCTTCCTCACAGTGGTGGTCTACACTTCTTGTGTAGAATCAAGCGCTGTTAACTGTAAATTAGCAAGATAGCATACAACTGAGCTGTAAAGGAAGCATCTAAATGAATATAGGTCAATCAGTCAGCTATTTACAGGGGTTTTGCCATACAGAAATGTTTTGCTGTTTGTGCTGTTGTAGTTACACAGTAGTGTTTTTTATTCTTGACAGTTTAAAACTAGAGTATATTTGCAGTTATAGGAAGATCTTAGAAAAGACTGAACCCTGCTCTCTTTCATGCACACATGCGCTGACATACGCCAAAATTGAACCCTTTCTTACTCACTGAAATGCTTCCTTTTTTTTTTCCTGGATATAACATAAAAGTTAATGCACTGTTGATAAAACCTGGCAAGTGTAATCAATAAATGAGTACAAGAAATTACTAACATTACTAAAGCAACAGGAACTATGTCATAGCTTCATCTGATGACTGCATCATGCAACTAGTATTGTTTTAAATGACAGAGGTAGCAGCCCACAACAGGTTTCTCCTTTTCCTGCCAGCTACAGATACAGCAAAGATCAAGATACAAGTCTGTATCAATAGATATAGACTGAGAAATAAATGTTAGCAGACAAGTTTTCAGTGTATGCATATAGGTAGCTCTTGAAGTCAAACATATAATATCAAATGCAGGCCATCAGGATGCTGTACTAATGTGTATCCTGGAGAATGTCCTGTGATAACGTAACAGGTAACTGGTGAATTGAAGCTCCCTCATTTGAAAATCAAAGAATCACATTAAAACAATGGCTTTGGGTATTATTATTATTATTTAAAAGTCTGTCTATTCTGTTCAACAGCTACCACACATCACATGTAAAAAAGAAAAAAGTATCTATAGAAGGAGCTATCTATGCCACATTATAAATATATCATTCTTTTTTTAAATTTGCCTTTGCAACTGAAAGCTCAAGGTGAGACTTTCGTCTGATAGAGTCCTGTAAATTCATAGTGGTCCCATTTGTTTGCTCTGTGTGTCTACATCCAAACAGAATTTAATCCAAATACTTTATAATGTGGATGGATATTTATAAAACTTCTTCTGAAATGACTGCTAGATTGTAGGTTTCAGTTTGGGTTATTTTTTTTTATTTTGTTCTTTGGGGCTTTGATGTTTTCAATGTAAATGTTGGAAGACTGTTCTCCACAGCATGAGTATTTCTCAGATTTTAAAGAAACCTTTGGCTAGAGAGAATGTATCAAGATTCATGGAAAACAGAAAACAGACACCCAGGAGATAGTAACAAATAAACATGAAAAACAAGTGATGTAAAGCTAGATAGCTCCTTCACTCATTTCAGGTGAATCATTCATTTTAGGTGTTTTTTCTCCCTGTGTTTTGGGTGTTTGTTTGTTTGCATTTATCTAATACTTGTTAAATTCTGAATCTTTTGCATAAATGTAACAGCAGCACAGGCTGTGCCATCCAGCTGAGATGAATGTGGTATGATTTGCTTCCCATAAATTAAGCTCTTCTTCTTAGTTAATCTGCTGTAGCAGGCTTGGGATGAAGAAAAACAATTCTGCCTGAAACATCCCTATTTCACAGCCAAGTGACACACCTCTTGCCCAGCCCTAGAAAGTCCCATGCACAAGGGAATTGTAAACAGCCACCACAGTGACCAAGGGGAACCAAAACCCAAGCTGACAGCAGTGAACATTCTCATGAATAAAAGCGCTGAGCTTAATTCATAATGGTTTGGAGGTGCTGCGTTATGTCCTCAAATATTTGAGCGATCTGCTGATATTTATAAAGATGAGTGCAAATTCCCCAAATGTCCACAAATATAACATGATAGATTATCCCCCTGAAAGATCATGTTGGAAACAAGATATTAGCATGTATTTGTCTTTTCACATGGGCATTCTACTGCTACAAATTCTTCATAGCTGTGTCTGCCCCTTACTATGTGCTCATACAGTGTGGAGCACAGTGGGACCTTGATCTTTGCTGGAACGGCTTAGCATCAAAACAATGGAAATAATTAATGCAGAACCATTTAATTATCCTCTGTTTATAGTGTGTCAGTCTTTCAGACTGAGAGCAGGGGAAAAAAAGGGAAAAATAAAAGACAAATTTATCTTGTTAGACTCCCCTGAGTTGCAATAGTGAAAGTATTATAATCAGCCTCTGTATTTACATGAATTAGCCACGCCATTCTGGTAATAACACATCACATCTCTTTAACTTGTTCATTTGATGGACAAAGAGACAGGGCTGTTCTTGCTCACACTGAATTATTACATTCTTTAATGATATACTGCACTCAAGCCACAAAGATTTCACCTGAAGCAGAGGACAACACCAAAGGGGTCAATGCAGTGGATTTCTGTTCATCTCCACAGCAACTTCATGGGATAAGAAGAAAAGCCTACCTTTTACCTCATGCTCCATCAGCCTGGAATAAAACCTAAAATCATCTTTTTCTTTAGGTGTTTCTGCAAACTTAGCTGCAAATGCTTCATTACAGATGAGCAAGTTGAAGAAAGCAGGATGGTCCATATGTCACTTTTTCTACTAGTAAGTTAAACAACCCCAATACTCTTCTTTTGTTGAGACCAGCTGGAATAGGATTTTTACTTCCATCCTATAACCTCCTTTGTTCTCCAAACAATTCTAAAATGCTTGTTAGGAATGGACACTGTTGTGTCCTAAATTGCAAACTATATTCACAAATTGGTTTGGAGAATGTGGGCTACACCAAGGGCTCTTCCAACCATTTAACAACAGTGATGCATTCTGTTCCTGGGCAATTCCCTCTTCCAATTCAGTTTATAAGTGTAAATGACACCCCTGAGAGCAAAAAGAGACCTTTCATTCAAGTTGGTGAATTTTGGAAAAATAGATAAAACAATTTTCTACCAGATGAAAAGTCTGAAGCCTTAAACCATTATCCTGAGAGCAGAAGAATAATTTTCTGTTTTCTTTCACTCCCTCTCCTCCACATGTTGCAAAGCATACGTTAGCATAAACAGAAAAATTAGATCTTTCTTTTAAAGTGACCTGTTCTACCTGTGAACTGTGCCTGCTTACCACACCACCAACTGCACCTGGGCAGATAGATCTGCTCTATGGGGATGTGGTTGCGGCATGTCCTTAAAACATCCTTTAGCCCAGAAATAAATTCTGCTGGTGTCTGCTGCATTTCTACCACCACAGTCACAAACTCTTTTGCAAAGCAAACATGCTTGCTGCCATTCCTTCACATCTGTAACATTTAACTTTAATGCCTCTGCCCCTGAGGAGCTGCAGAGTAGCATTTCAATTCACCATTTACGGATCTGTCCTGAAGAATTAGAGATGTGTCAGCTTATCAGTCTGTGACCTATTGTCTTCAGGTTGACTTGGCAGCACACAAGGAAAATAAATCTTGTTACCCAAAGCTGGTCTGGCTTGCCAGGATAGTGCAGCTGTGGCTCAAATCTGCTAAATTTTTAAATTGCAAGCATTGCTATGACTACATAAAATTATTAAGTAGAACAATCCCTGGGAAGGGATGGGGAGGAAAGCAATGGAATAGAAACCATTAAAATAGATATGAAGGAGGGGGTTTTGCAAACCCTGGAAAGTTACATTGTTTAGCTTATTTACAGCCCAGGCTGACACCCGAGAGATAATGCAAACACAGTCACCACGTAAATTATATGACCTTTTCATGTTCCAATCTTTGGAAGATCTACATGTACACACTTCCAAGCACGTTGCATGGGCCTTCTTTATCACCTGCTGCCAGACTTTTCCACATTTTTTTTTTCCTGTTGTGCTGTTTTAATGATAGAGGGATGGGGGGGAAGTATGGTGACCTCAGAAAGGGATACCACGGATATGTCTTCTGGTATAAACCTGTTCTGTCACTACAGCCCCTGCATTTCCCACTGCTTCAATATCCTGTGACATACTACCACAGAGCAAGGTATGAACTGCCTTCTCCAGTATGCTGTCCATTACAAGGTCATTTAGGGCTCAGAACAGCTGGCTAAACTTCTAATGGTTTCTCAGACACACAAGGCTGGTTGAGATACCCACAACAGACTTGATATAGAACCTATGTCTCTCTGGTTCCTCGGCTGGTCAGGAAGCAAAGGTGAGCTGAGCTGTCCCAAAAGACTTGATATTTAGACAAGTGAACAGAAACCCAATAGTGGGATTCAGCTGCAGATTAAGACATTTTAATTAGTGCCTGGGATCAGTTAAGTTCTAAACTCCCACTGGAGTCAATGGAGACCAAGTTAATGCACACAGTAGAAGCCAGGCAGTGAGGTGCAAGCCACCTTAAAGTGGGGACATATTTTTGGCCATAGGTCTAGTGCCAGAAGGAATTATAACACACAGGTCTACTCTCTGGCTGTGATGGTAGCCAAGGTACTTTCAGACAGTTATGTGAGACACCTAAACTGTTCTTAAACTTGATCAGATTCCCACTGTTAAAAATTCCAAGAAAGACAACAAAGAAAACAACAAAGAAAAGAGTAAGAAAGGCTGTTTCTTATGTATATTATCTTAGTGGAGATGATATGATTCTGTTATTTTTTCTCCTACTTTCTAACTGTAATATTTGCCTGGTTTTCTTCTTTTATGTATTTTTTTTTTTTTTCTCATCTGGCCTCTCCCAGTATGCTTGTACAAGAGTCTGATCTCATCTATTTTACTTAACTCCTATTATAACTAAAATATGATAACTAATGCATTAGGCAAATACTGAATCAAAAAAAAAAAACAACCCAAAACTAAATTACACTAAGCTAGAAAAAAACAGAGCAGTTGATCCATTCTGGTAACTATTTCAGAGCAAGCCTGTTTTGAGGTCATAAAAAAAGGCAGTCAACTTCTAGAAGTATCTTCACAAAAATGTTTGCACTGTGATAAGTAAAGTCACCTGCAAATATTTTATTTTTATATATCTTCATGCTAAAAAAAAATTTCCTATTAAAAAAATATTTTTTATCAAAACAAATAAAATATAATTTGCTCTAGGAATTCATTTCATGTCTTAGTTCTCACTTTCTATGCTCTGGAAACAGATGTTGGTTTATATTTTCCATCATGTAAAATATTCTTTCTCTCTTTGCAAAGGGAGGCAATGTCTGTTAAGTAACTGGCATAGTGATGAATTATGTCAAAGCCTCTAAAGGCAAAGGGGGAGACAACACATCTGACAGCAGCACATCTTCTGCATCTTTTGCCATTCCTCAAAGAATTTTCCTTCAAAATACTCCTCCCTTGTTGCAGTTGTTTTGAAATTGTGATTAGAATGTTTTTGAAATTGGAGCTAGTGTTTAGCATTGTGAGACAAGCTGAAAACTTAATTTTTTATTCTTTTCACCTGGGAGACAGCATAGCTTTTACTGCAATTAGGCAAATTACAAGAGAAAAGTTATATTAAACAAAAAATCAAGAGGTAACACACCAGGGTCAGGAACTCTCTGCAGAGCAGATTTCTGGAAGCTGACAGAACGCAAGGTTTGACTCCTCCTTACCATCTTTCTCTGAATGTCTGCTCCTGCTTACTGTCTAACACAGGATTTTAGGCTAGACTTTTAGGGTAGGCATTACTGGTTTGTTTCTAAATATGTGTTACAGATAATAATGACCTGAACACAATTTCACAATGAGTGAATAATTTCCCTTTCCTAGAGGCATTTGGAGCTTTCCTTGAAGATGTGTTAAACAAGTAGAGAGCAGCACTGGCCAAACGATCTCTTGGAATGGGAAAAATTCCTAAGTGACAAGAGAGCAGAAACCTGTCTTCAGAAAAGTCACTTGGTCCCAGGCATTCTCATGCATTTAGCTGTCTTGCATTGGTCTCAAACCAATCATTTCCAGCATTAACCCTAAGGATATAAGTATTAGGACATTTGCCCCATAAGCATCAAAATCAAGCCATACAGAACTATAGTGACATTTAAACCCTTTGTCAAATTGCAGCTGATGAAATTCAGATCTTTTAATAGTGTCCTTGGTACCATTAAATTCCTGAAATCCAATGCTGAGTAAAACAGCTCAGCTTCAGGTTTAACTTTTTCAATGTTGTACAGAGAAGAGCCTAGACCTGTGCCAGACCACCACCTAAATAACCCAAGCAAAAAGGGCCTTGTAAGTTAAAACACAGATTTGTAAGTCAAAATCACAGCTACAGACTGCTTGGGTCATAATTTTTCAATGGTACTAGCTGCTAATAGTCTCCCTAGAAAATTAGATAATTGCAGATCTGCACCATAGATCAAGATACTCCGTTTTCCTCTTTGTGCAGGTACATATGAGCATGTCCTAAATACTTTTGCAAGTGTTGATGGAGTGAAACAGGCAACATTTAATTAGAAGATCAAAAATTGAAGTTGCCTGCCAAATTGCTGATTAGGTAGCTGACTGTCCATTGGGTTTTCACTAAATAATTTGCTGATTTACAGCCTAGCTGACAGTAAAAGTTCCTCTCTGCAGAACGAGGGCACCCTCATTTCTCAATGAGTTTGACAAAGAGCATCACGTTCAGTACTTTACAGAAGGTAAACTAACACTGAGGTTGGTGCGTTAGGCTTATCTTCACAGGTCCTCACCTTCTTATGCATTGTGCAGAATCTGGGATAGCATAATTGCTCAGGGTTTGCATCATATCTCATAATCCTTCTCCCTTCTCAATATGTTCAGTATGTTTAATCTCCTTTCCTACTGTCAGAATATCTGTAAATAGATAGTGAGACATTTTGCATGTATTAATTGCATATATGATCTAATTTGTACTCAGTACATGTACTATACATATTAAGGTATATTAATAGGCCTGATGTTATTGATTATAGCTGACACGCTACTCAGAAAAAAAGTACTGACACAGAACATCCAATACATCCAATGAGAACCAGATTCCTTGGCTAACCACAGATCAGAGTTTTGTTTTTATTGTCTGCTTGCATTTTCTATAAACAATTTGCACAGCACTTTAAAACTGTGCTTTGGTTATCAGTGTTAGGGTTTTTTTTTTTCCATAATGTGTAATGTCTAAGCTATGATACATTCTTTAAATGAGTCATATAAATCAGGCAGAAGGGTTTATTTGTTGCGGACAATGACCGCTCTTACAGAGATTCACCTACTTAACTTCAAGTACCTATATAGTAAAATTCCATCCTCTTTATATTGTAAAAGATTATCACCTTTAAGGGATATTTATCCTGATTAAGACCTTAATCAGACTCCAGATTTATCTTACTGATTCATAATATCAAATGTAGCACGAGAAGGGACTCCTCAGCTTATAATGTTCTGGTATGTTAAGTTTAAGTGGGATGAATATGTGTCTTTCAAGACAAATCTTCAACATTTTATGACACTGCAAACATTTTTCAAGAACATTTCTAAACAAACAGATATAGAGGGCATTAAAACTTAATAAAATTCATACTGAAAGAAACAGATATAACAAAATCAATTGATTAGAAATTAGAACAAATACTTGCAGAAACTTCATGCCCAGTTTTCTAAGTTTGGGCTTTAACAGTAGCAAGTAAAAAAATTACTTTCATAAGCTCTTTTTTCTCCAGTCTTTGCCATGTGAAAATATTCTTCACATATTCCTTTCCACATCAGCTTGCTCATCTATTTTTAAACCTCATTTCAGTATGTCTTTTCATCATTACTTAAACCTATTAATTTATCTTTTTCCTCTGGGATATACAGATACATTTTAAAGCTGTAAACTAATTTGGGACAGGCTTTGTATGAAATACCATAGAGAAGAGTTAACATTGTTACTATTAGGCAGACACATCCTAGGCTGAACTTCTAATTAAGTTATTCTTGGTTCCTGCAGGGGAATACTAACCATATGTTTCTAGGGATACCAGGGTTAATTGTCTGCCTAGGCTGTAGTGACTGCATTTCTTTAACTTCCTTAGCACAGATTGCTAAAAGAGTGTATATGAAGCTCTCTGGAACAGAATTCTAATTTTACGAATAGGATCTATAGTATCTACTTGGAGGCTCACAGGTAGGTGGAACAAGATTTGGGCAGCAGAAGGAATGAGGTCCACAGCAGAAGAGTTAATATCAGGTCAACACTGGAAGAAAAAGGACAGACGGAGCAAAGATTAGTTTGTCTTGATGGAAGGATGAAGTCACTGCATTTTGTTTGGATGTTTGAGACTTGGTGTCATTGGATAGCTGTAGTTCCTCATGCACAAGTTAGCATAGTGCAACAGTTCCTAAATAAAATGAGAGAGAATAACAGGTTGGACCATTGGCTTGCTATCATCCAAATAGGAATGAACAGTCCTATGCAAGCTTTTCATGATGCAGAATTGGCCAAACTATACTTACATGAGACATTTCTAAGCCATCAGCAGAAACTACAGATGCAGGAACGGCCACATAAAGCAGTGTTTTGTGTGTAGCTAAGATAGGAGACATTTTATATGTAGCACAAGATTTTATATAATGATGGATCATGCATGTACTGGATTAGTCACACAGGACCATGGACCAGCTGGATGTAAGAACTGAGAGGAGCAGTTGATTGAGGAGTCTCACCCCATGCAGCTGAAGATATTGTCGCAAGGACCTTTGCCATGGAAACATTTCACTAACCACAGAGCAGCTAAACAGCCTGCCTGAGGGATTGATTCTCCATGTGAGCTTTATCCCATGCAAAGATCCCAATAAATTACCATTTCTTTTTGTTATTTTCTAGTTTAACACCTTCTGTCTATGAATGCCTGGACAGCACAGACATCAAAGCAGTCGAATGCTTACCTCAGCATTGCACCCTTCAGAAGCACAGCCCAAGGTGCTAAATGGAAAGATGTTGACCCAAATTTAAACCTAGGTTTCCTTCCTTCCTGTAACCCTTTAGCAAGCTGTCAGCATACATTGCTGGAGGTAGAGTACCGGTACCACTGCTGTGATTACATTGTGCTAATTGGCTTCAAGCAGCTTATATGAATCAGTTCAAGTCATAGCTTAAAGTAAACTTGCAGCTCCTAGGGAGCTGGTGATGTGTACAGTAAGAGTATTACTGAGCTGGCCTTGTCTTTCCCTAAACATTAGAGAACAACTATGCAAAAGTTTAGCTTGGTCTCTCTGCTCTCTTCTTTCAGACCTGCCCAGCATTGTCTTGAATGAGATCACATCTGACAGCAGTCAGACTACACCTTGACATGTGAATGGGATAGCTACTGTTACACCAGCCTAAGAATAGCCTGCCCTGCTTCTCCTTCTGGACCAGCTGTGCTCCAGCTGTGAAGAATGGGTGACAAGCTGGGATGGGTGTCAGACACCATTAAAACTGAAATGCCGCTGCTGTGTTTGTTTCATACCCTGCGGGACTTTATCTCATTTACTTCAAGAATAAACCTGAGCACATTAAATGATTTAGCAGCATGGTGGCCAGCTAAGTAACCCAACAGAAGTATTTTCCTCCACATGTTTCTGACCATTCAAAGAATACACTTTAAACAATAATAAAATTCAATGACTTGTCAGTGTGACTTTCTCTAATAGCTACTGGGTAAAGCCTTTGGCCCAGCACCTGTTTGTGTTTGACTTTTGAGCTTTTTATACATCTACTGGTAAGTGTAGTGTAGGTTCATACAATTGCCATCTGATGCTCTGCTCATGGTTTTTTTGGCTGAACAACATCTGAGTCATTGTATAGTGATACTGATTTTCAAGGGATGTACTTTTAGAGAAGGGATCAAGTCTACAAAAAGGTGATCTAAACATTTAGGATCTAATCATTATGAGCTACTTTTGGTTAGCCTATAGTGATATCCCTTTACAATTTCTTTAGATTATTTGTATATTGCATCAAAGAACCAGGTTGACAAGTCTGACTTTATGTCACTTAAGTTCTTGTATTCAAAAAGTACTTTACTTAGTGTAGCAAAGTTTAGAAAACAGATTTTTAAGTGCTTTAATATATTCTCTGGCACACACAGTAAACCAATTTAAAGATATATGTATATATATATATTTTCAGAAGCAAATGCTTCAGATAACTAATGTGCTCAGAAATCTAGGCACTGGAGCAATAATTCGATTTCCAGCCAATTTATGTCCCTAATTGGTAAAAAATAAGGTCAGAGTATTACTTGAGATAGGGCTATGATGGAATATGATATTGAATTCTGTCCACCTCTAACTTAGAGGTGTTGTTAGAGCTCAGGTGATTACCACTCACGCACCACATTGGCAGGATTGGTGTGTAAGTATTCCTCATCTGTTCCAGTACAAAGTCAGCCAGCTCAGATTTAGTAGCTGCATTTAAAAGTTACTGGCACCTTATTTCAGGCATAAGAAGAGGGAAGACCCATCAGTATGAGTTATGTAGAGAAGAAACAAGGCTGTGATTTAATTAATGCACATTTCAACCTATGAAGTGCTGTTTTATTTAAAAACATGTTTTGAATATACACTAAGATCTTAATGCAGCTGAGAAGATCTGAAACCTTTGTTATCCAGAAATAAATGGGATTGTTGCATCTGCATCTTTAAGGTGGCTTTGAAATCCTTAAATATAGTTTATAGAAACTTTCAAACTGCAAATTTCTGAGTGACTCAGAATACTAGTTAACTAACAGGTCAAAGCTTATTATCTCAAGACCTATGGTGAACAAGTGACATAAGAAATGTGCTCATCTAGTAACATTTTCACTTATAACTGAAATGTAGCTACCTCTTCAGAATATAAAAAAGCAGAAAAAACAGTATTCAGACTAAATTTCAGTAACTCAAATTTTCTCAGTTCCTGCACAAGTGATTCAGAATTTACTTACACATTTCAATACACCAAGCATTCGTCTTTACTTACTTTTTATTCATTATTGCAGAAGAGATTAAAACTACACAACATCTTAGGAGAACAAGTAAAGGAAATGTCATAACTAATCGGTAAGTACATTAACACTTTCAATAAGCAAAATCTGAAACAGAAAGAGAACAGATCACTCGAGTTAACAGCCTCTAGCATGTCACATGAGTAACTAATCAGTGTCTTCCAATTCACCAGATATGCTTTTTTTCCTTGCCCACTTGATTCTCATCTGAATATATTTTTTCTTAACATTTATTTAAAATCACCCCAGACACAATATAATGCAGCACTTTCTGATATTCCTTAACCAATTAAGCATAATAATTGAATCCCTCTGCTACCCTCCTTACGTTGTTAATACAGGTTCATAATTATCTGACTCCCATCCCATTTAGTGAGCTTTGGATCGAACCATATGTGGTCTTTTCTGTTCTGCAAGAGATCATTATTTTTTAATAGTAGAATGTTTTTTCTGTTTCATAGTTCTTCTCTGGATATGACCTTTAGGGATTCCATGGACTTTTGCAGCTGTTGTGTGAGACTCCTTATCCTTTTAAAATCCATAGTAAATGCCTGTCAGATATTGCTGCAACAAGATAACATATTACCTCTACATTGGGATCAATCAAATTCCGGTCCCTGAGATTCAATACGCCTTGTCTAAAAGATGTGAAATTTGCTGAATAAATTAAGGCAGAATTCTAAAGGCCTTGTGGACATAAATTAGGAAATCTAGTTTATACGCATCGAGGATGCAAATTCCTCATGCGTGCGTAGATAATGAGCTATGTGGTTGCTTAAAAAACATGTCTAGTTCCAGAAACAGAGGCAGAGCTTTGAAAGCCACACATAATTTTGCTAATTATAATGTATTCCTTCCCATAGCTGTAATTATGGCTTCACTGGCATTTCCATCTATCAGTGTAGCAATCTCATGCGAATTCATGCTGCTTTGGGGCCCTATTACTTGGTACCATATAGTTATTTGTACCAGTGCTTATTTTGTGCAAAGTGCACCTAGATCAGATCTGTTTTGACATTGTATGGGAATAAATGGCTTCTGCAGGTAAGTGAGAATACCTTTACTACTCTTCCCAGTCTTGCTATTGTATTCTCGTGACTTTTTTAAACACTATTCCAGGCCACAGTTTCTCAACTGCAAAATGGAAATAGGTGATACCTAACGAGTGTGTACCTCATGTGACTTAATTGCCATAGGATTGGATTTAGCATTTTTCTCTTATCTTGAACTTTCTCTATCTCTCTTCTGTATTTGATCTCATTTTAAAGACAGGGAAAAAAAACTTATCAGCAATTTACTGTGGAGAAAGGAATCAGAGATAAAGTAGAAGGTTAGCTAGAAAGAATCAGTTTGTTCTGCATAATGGTATGTATATTTCAGATGCAAATTGTATGGCACTTGAAGTGAATAACTGAAATGTGTATCTAGGCAGACACAGTCCCTGCTTTTAACCCCGACCCAGCAGTGCTTTTTCATATCAGTACTGACAGGATGATCATGGCTTGAATTACTCTTCCCAAAATAAGGCAACATGAGCTCTGAGAGTCTAAAATCCCAATTACCCTTTCAGAAGGCAATGTCAAACCCTTTTCAGAAAAATCCCATCTCAACTGTGACCACACTATACTGCTGCAAGGACAGAGGGTCTAACATTACGGTCACTGGTCATAGTAAGTTTAAGCCAGCTGCACTGTATGAAGGTATGCACATGAATCCACATAAAAATGTGAAAGTGGTGTTTCCGCCATGCAGTGTGCTGCACACAGAGAAAGGGCAGTCTGTAATTTCAGATTCAAGCATAGAAAAGCATTAACAAAGTGTTAACAAACTAAACTATTGCTCAGTGTGACTAAGAGGAGAAACATACAGACCTTTCAATTTTGCTTCTAGTAGGAGGCATTTTTGGGATTGTTTGAGAATTTTTTATTTTATTTCTTAAATGGAGAATCTGACTTTAAAAGTTGGCAGAAAAAAATCAAGTTCTGATATTCACAGACAACGCTACCTACATGGGATAAAACTTGGGACACATCAGCCGTACTAATTTGTAAGACTGATGTTCTATTTTTTTTTAAGTCCTCGCAATAACTTCGTAGTTCACAGTCATGGGAAAAAACTTCATTACTGGTTATGAATCTATTACATTAGATCACCAGAGTGTGACATGGTTGGGTAAGGGTCCTTTTTCTAATATTTGTAATTAGACAACATATTCTGGGTGGCTGCTGACCAACATGTTTTAGCAATATTCTTGGATTTAAGAGATTTCAAAGACAGAAGGGTCTATTTCAGTTATGTAGTTCAAACAATGAGGTAGCATGGGGCTCGAAGCATTATCTAGTAAATGTTGCATTATGAACATTTTCATTCAGCGCTTTTCTTTATTTTGTTCAATGTTGCTTTATGAACATAATTCTTGCAAGAGTTACAGAATCTGATTGTAAAAATGTCTAGAAGTTCTAAATCAGCATTTAAAGTAGTAAATTCAAGTTTTTCCAAATAAATTACTCCATTACTTCATTATCACAGAATCACAGAATCCCAAGGGTTGGAAGGGACCTCAAAAGATCATCTAGTCCAACCTCCCTGCAAGAGCAGGGCAACCTAGAGTACATCACACAGGAACTTGTCAAGGCGAGCGTCGTGGTTTAAACCAGGCAGAGCTCCTTCACTCACTCCCTCCCCTCTTCTTGCCCTCCCCCTACTCCTGGAGGGACGGAGAAGAGAATCGAAAAGAATGCAACTCCCACGGGTTGAGATAAGAACAGTTTAGTAACTAAGGTATAACACAAATCACTACTGCTACCACCAATAATAACAATGATAAAGGAAATAACAAGGGAAGAGAATACAACATGTCACCACCAGCTGACTGATAACTCGCCCCCCCCAGCCCGACCAAGCACCAACCGATACTTCCTCCAACCCCGCAGTCTACCAGCCCTTCCGGGTGACTCCCAGTTACATCCTGGGCATGACGTGCTGTGGTATGGAATACCTCTTTGGTCAGTTTGGGTCAGGTGTCCTGTCTCTGCTTCCTCCCGGCTTCCCCTCCTCCCTGGCAAAGCATGAGGCTCACAAAGTCCTTGGCCAAACCAAAACATCATTGTCATCAGCTCTGTTCCCCAGCTGAAAGTCAAAACACTCCACTGCACTGGCTACCAAGAAGGAGAAAAATGACTGCTACTGCTAAACCCAGGACAGCAGGCCTTGAATATCTCCAACGTAGGAGACTCCACAACACCCCTGGGCAACCTGTTCCAGTGCTCTGTCACTCTCACAGTAAAGAAATTTTTCCTGTTCACACGGAACCTCCTATGCTACAGTTTACACCCATTGCCCCTTGTCCTATCACTGGACATCACTGAAAAAAACCTAGCTCCATCATCCTGACACTCACCCTTTACATATTTGTAAACATTGATGAGGTCACCCCTCAGTCTCTTATTTAAACTACACACCCCTGCAGCTTACTGGTTGTTCTGAACCTCATTGCCACAGGGAGTGTCAAAATTTTCCCACATGAATAATTAACACATTTCTCTCTGTGAACCTTTCCTGTTAAACTATACATTCATTTAGAGGGATTTAACAGAAAGATTTAATTAGTGACGATCTTTGTAGAACATGCGTTTCCTACTGTGCACACAGAACAACTACACTGTTTACTAAAGTTGTCTAATCTGGGTATTTACCCAATAAAAGTAAAGGCAGTGATACTTTTATTAACTGAGTAAATGAGCTGAGTAGCTCGAGAGAGGACGCCTTCAGCCACTGAGCGGGGGAAGCTCAGCGTCCAGGAGCCTCAACTCAGAGCGGCGAGAGCCACCGAGGGAGCCTCAAGTCCTCGACAGGACCTGCCCAGGAGCCGGCAGCTCAGCTGAGGCGAGCAGGGACTCACAGGGGGCGGAGCCAGGAGGAGCGGCACCAGCCCTGAGGGGGTGAAAACCTGCCCAGGGAGCGCGAGTGTTCAAGAGGGGCGGGCAAACAGGGCGGGTCGAGGCAGTTTGCGCGGCTGTTCGAGCGGGGTGGTGAGCACTGTCGTATGAGCAGGGCCGGGCCCGGGAGCTCTGCGCTGGCTGCCCCGGTGGTGGCAGCGTAGGCACCCAGACAGAGCCGATGAGAGGGGAGGCTGCAGTGCAGTGCTCGGGGTGTAGAGAGTGCCTGCACTGGTCTGGTGAGGGGAGGGTGCACAATGGGCAGGGCTGCACTCGGTGCTCCCTGGTGGAGGTGCTCCTGCAGCAGGGGCTGAGCTGCGGAATGCTGTTAATAGACTGTGAGATGTCAGGGAAGCTGAGGGGAAGCAGGACTGCTTGCTCCAGGCCCAAAGTGTGCAGGGGCCTCAAACATCCATTGTAGCTCATGGAGGAAATAAGGAGACCGTTAACCTGGGAAGCTTCGAAATAGTAACAAAAAAAAAAACAACAAAACCAATTAAAAGCGAGGGGCTTCCTCCTAAATCTGTTGTCCCCATGCAGAACCACTTTGCTGTCCTGCATGGCGATAACGAGGAAACGCACTCACACCAGGAACAACCGGCTGGTGCACTAGTAAAGATCTCTACTGGTGCTGCCAGGAAAAAGCAGCGGCTCGTAGTAGTCAGGGACGCTACTTTGAAAGGGACAAAAGCACCCATCTGTCAGCCTGACCCAGTCTCAAGGGAGCTGTGCTTCCTGCTAGGAGCTCAGATCAGGGATGTGGCAGAGAGGCTGCCTGCTCTAGTAAGTCCCACTGACTGTTACCCACTTCTAGTGATCCATGTGGGTGCTAGTGATATAGATAGCAGTACCCTGGAGAACATAAAGAAGGACTACAGACCCCTGGGAGAGGTGCTTAGGGTCTCTGGAGCTCAGACAGTCTTTTAGTTAATTCTCCACGCTAAAGGGGAGGACCTTAAAAAGGTTAGGCAGATTTGCCAGGTTAAAAAATGGTTAGAACGGTGGTCACACAGTCAGGGGTTTGGGTATCTAGAACATGGGACTCAGTTTAGTAAGCCAGGTCTACTGGAGGCTGGTGGAACTGGTCTTAACGAAGGGGAGGAGCAGTTTTGGTAGGAGGCTTGGCAGACTGGTCAAGGATGCTTTAAACTAGATACATTGGGGGAGGGGGGCATCATTCCATCCCAACACAGTCAGTTGCCAGCACCTATAATAAATGGTTGGAGCAATGTAGAAATATTCCAGCTGCTTCATCCAATGACCTCTCTTCATTTGGAACTTGGCCCAGATTCCTCTGTACAAACACCCGTAGCATGGGGAACAAACAAGAGGAATAAGAGACATGTGGACGTCTAAGGATATATAATAGGCATCACAGAAACGTGGTGGGATGGCTTCTATGAGTGGAGTGTTGGAATGGAAGGTTATAGGCCCTTTAGAAAAGACAGGCTTGGCAGGCGGGGAGGGGGAGTTGCTATCTATGTTAGGGATAGGCTGGAGAGTATGGTTGTCTGTCTGGGGACAGGTGAGCAGTCAATAGAGATTTTGTGGATCAGAGTTAAAGGGAAAACAGATATGGGGGACATTACTGTGGGGATCTGTCACAGACCGCGGGATCGGGAGGATTCTGTGGATGAAGCACTCTATAAAAAGATAGGAACAGCTTAACACTTGGAAACTTGTTCTCATGGGGGACTTCAACCATCCTGATATCTGTTGGAAGGACGTTATGGCCCGGCACAAGCAATCCAAGAGGTTCCTCGATTCTGTGGAAGACAACTTCCTTCTGCAAGTAATAAAGTAGCCGACAAGGAGAAGGGCCATGATTGTCCTTGTGCTCACCAACAAGGAAGGACTCATTGGAAATGTGACACTCCAGGGCAGCCTTGATTGTAGCGATCATGAGATGGTCAAATTTGAGAACCTCAGGAAAATCTGAAGGAAAAAAGTGGAAGCAAGGACAGGCGGCCTGGGATGAGCACAGGGATGTTGTCAGGGAAGCTAGGGACCAGGTCAGGAAAGCCAAGGCCCAGTTAGAATTAAACTTGGCTAGGGATGCAAGAGATAACAGGAAGGGATTCTATAGGTACACTGTGAATAAAAGACAGACTAGGGACAACACTGGCCACCTCTGAAAGCTATCTGGAGAACTGGCTACACAGGATTTGGGGAAGGCTGAGGTCCTGAATGACTTCTTTGCCTCAGTCTTCACTGCCAAAGGCTCTGACCAAACCACCCAAGTCTTGGAAGGCAGATGCAGGCACTGTGAATGGAGATCTTGGGCCCACTGTAGGAGAGGATCTGGTTTGAGACCATCTTAAGAACCTGAATGTGCACAAGTCCATTGCACCTGAGGAAATCCATCCGTGGGACCTGAAGGAGATGGCGAATGAAGTTGCGAAGCCACTGGCCATCATATTTGAAAAATCATGGCAGTCAGGTGAAGTTCCCGATGACTGGCAAAAGGGAAATATAACCCCCATATTCAAGAAGGGGAAAATGGATGACCCGGGGAATTACAGACCAGTCAGTCTCACCTCTGTGCCTGGCAAAATCCTGGAAGGCATTCTAAGGCACAAGAAAAACAACAAGGTGCTTGGTGACAGCCGGCATGGCTTCACTAAGGGGAAATCCTGCCTGACCAATTTGGTGGCCTTCTGTGATGGGGCTATGGAACTGATGGACAGGGGTAGAGCAGTTGATGTCATCTACCTGGACTTGTGTAAACCGTTCGAAAGTGTCCCACATGACATCCTTGTCTCTAAATTGGAGAGACATCAATTTGATGGTTGGACCACTCGGTGCATAAAGAACTGGCTGGATGGTCGCATGCAAAGAGTTGTGGTCAATGGCTCAATGTCCGGCTGGAGACCAGTAACGAGTGGTGTCCCTTGGGGATTGGTGTTGGGACCAATCTTGTTTAACATCTTTGTCGCTGACATGGACAGTGGGATTGAGTGCGCCCTCAGCAACTTTGCCAATGACACGAAGCTGTGTGGTTTGGTTGATACATTGGAGGGAAGGAATGCCATCCAGAGGGACCCTGGCATGCTTGTGAGGTGGGCAGATGGCAACCTCATGAAGTTTAACCATGCCAAGTGCAAGGTCCTGCACCTGGGTCGAAACAACCCCAAGCACAGGTAAAGGCTGGGCAGAGAAGAGATTGAGAGCAGCCCTGGGAGAAGGACTTGGGGATATTGGTCAATGAGAAGATGAACATGAGACCTCACTTGGAGTATTGTGTGCAGTTCAGGTGTCCTCAATGTGAAAAGGACATGGAACTGTTGGAACAAGTCCAGAGGAGGGCCACTAGGATGATCAAGGGACTGGAGCACCTCCCGTATGAAGATAGGCTGAGAAAGTTGGGGCTGTTCAGCCTGGAGAAGAGAAGGCTGCATGGAGGCCTCATAGCAGCCTTACAGTATCTGAAGGTGGCTTATAAAAATGCTGGGGAGGTAGTATTTGTTAGGGACTGCAGTGACAGGACAAAGGGTAACGGATTCAAAAACAGGGGAAGTTTAGACTGGATAAGGAATAAGTTTTTTACTGTAAGGGTGGCAAGGCACTGGAATGGGTTGCCCGGGGAAGTAGTGAATGTTCCATCGCTGAAGGTGTTCAAGGCCAGCCTGTAGAGAGCCTTGGGTGAGATGGTTTAGTGTGAGGTGTCCCTGCCCATGGCAGGGGGGTTGGAACTAAATGATCTTAAGGTCGTTTCCAACCCTAACTAATCTGTGATTCTATGATTCTATGAGTTTTCCATAACTTTCTGTGTGTGTGTTTGTGAAAGTCTGTTTCACTTCCTGGTCTTATACTGGAAAGTGTGTTTGTCTGCATGCATTAGCACATAAGAGGAATAGACAGAGAAGTTTTTATGTATGTGTAAACTCAGCAAGTTTGCAATGACACTGAGCTGGGTGGTGTGGTCAGTACACTGGAGGGAAGGGATGGGATGAAGTGGGACCTGGATAGTCTCAAGAGGTGCAGCAGTGCAAACCTCATGAAGTTCAACCAAGCCAAGTACAAGATGCTGCACCTGGATAGGGGCAATCTGAAGCACAAATACAGTCTGGGTGGAGAATGGATAGAGAGCCCTGAGGAGAAGGATCTGGGGGTGTTGGTCAATGAGAAACTCCCCATGACCCATCTTCAGTGTGTGCTTGAGCCAGAAGCCTGCTGTGTGCTGGGCTGCACTCCCAGAGCGTGAGCAGCAGGTCGGGGCGAGGGGCGGGGATTCTCCCCTTCTGCTGTGCTCTGTGGCCCCCCCCCCCACAGTCCTGATGGAGCTCTGGGGCAACAGCACACGACCGGCGTGGAGCTGTTGGAGGGAGTCCAGAGAAGATCATGGAAATGTTGCGAGGGCTGGAGCAGCTCTGCCTCATCATGATGTTGCCAGTTGACGCAGACAAAGGGAAAGGGAAGTGGTTTCTTTGATTTTGTTTTACTATATGGGTGAATATCACAGAAAAATTCTTAATTAACTTGCTATAGACATATGTGTTTTGCCACACATATTTTGCTTTCCAAGTACTGTTGTCAGAAGCAGAATTAAATGAATGGTTTATATGCATTATTTGGTCCTAAATGAAGTAAAAACTAATGGCTTATGCATGTTCTAAGAGTTTGAAGGGATATGTCATCACACATTACCAGTAACATCACAGCTACTGATGCACTCATTCCAGATACGAATTTTGCTGCATGACTTTTAACTCGGCACAGAAGCTGGTATCAATTGCCTTGGCTCTGCAAAAAAGCTGATCCTTAGAAGGTAGAAAAGCTGCTGTGCCCTACTTATAAAAGACTGGGATGTTGACATGTCCAAAATGACTTCATAGGAGTGTCTTCCTCATAAGATTAATGACAAACCTGAAAAATATTACTTCACATAAGGAAATCATGTATATCTACCAAAATTAAATATAGATATGTGAGTGAAAAGATAAGGGAATTTCTAAGAAGATTCTGTGGGAAGAGGCTTACTGGAAAGATATTTTGCATAGTGCACATTTGTATGCATTTTTTCTTTTGCTGCTTGTCCATAGTTTATTCTTCGTCCTGTAGAGTGCAACACTGTTGTTTTGTTTCAGACCAGCTGGAAAACATGCAATACGCAATTAAAGTAAATAAAACTTCAGATGTTTAAATTATAGAATAAAATCTATAAAGTCATACAATCAATTAGGTTGGAAAGACATTTAAGATCATCAAGTCCAACCTTTACCCCAGGACTGCCAAGTCCACCACTAACCCATGTTACTAAATCCAAATACTTTATTAAAAATTTAAAATGAAAAATTAAAGAAAAACAACAAAAACAATTAAAAAACATTCACAGGTCATTTATTTCAGGAAATCATTGGACAAATTAGAATTTAAATAAAGACTGAGGTTTACCCTGGTTTAATAGCATGAAATTAAAGCATAGTTTTACCTGTGTTTTTACTAATAGAGTATATTCAATTACATATCAAGTCTGATTTACTAATTTTCTAAGCAATTAAAATGCAAATATGCAGGTCACAGTATTAGAAGCCTCTAATTTTGGTTGTAGCATTATGCAATATTGTTGTTGTGTTGTTAACAATAATTCATAGAGAAAGGTACCATAGGTTTAACTACCAAATGTGCAGTCCTGAAACAGGGCCTTATGTATCCTATATACAAGTCAAAACTGCTGTAATGAAGCTCTAACACAGTACATCTTGCTAAGAGCCTTTAGTTGCTCCATGGTCCTCTATTTAAACTATGCCAGTGTCCTCTGTAGCCAACCTTGTGGAGAAATTTTTATAAGTAATGTGTTATCTTGGATCTCTTTTTAAGTTTTATTCACCTTAGTGACATATGAATTTGATTTCCAAGGTGTTCTTTGCTTAATAAAATGTGACCATTAAAGACCAACTGGGACTGTATCTGTGTTGACCAGTCCAGAAAAACTGGGTACAAATCAGAGGTAAAATAATTTTAATAGAAATAAATATAAAATACTTTGTCTATGACACATTTTAATTATTGAAGGCCTTTAAGATTTACAGTAGTTAAAGAACATTTTATTACTCATTAGAACATATCATTATTTAGCATCATATGAGCAATATTAGGAAAGCCAGTGGTCTGGCAAGTGACCATGACTACTCTCTATCCATTCTTGTACCAGCCTTCAGGTCAGATGGATTTCTGTACAGCAAACAGCGCACATCATCTGCATAAAAGGCAGCCTGGGACATATGTCCTCTGTTGTCACACAGGACATTGGTAAAGGTGTATTTTATTACTTCAAAGATGTTACAAGAAGAAAAATTGCTTTTATTCTGGCCTGACTAGAGAGCTTAGGAATTCCCAGTGTCAGCCTCATGGAGGCTAGAGGAATGTTTTATTGTTACTAAAGAACATATAGAAGACTCAAAACTGCCACTTTGTTATGGCCCAAGCACCCTAAAATTGCTAAATAAAGCAAGCCTGTTTTTTTTGTAGCTGCCAGCTTTGGGTTTATCGCCCTCCAAAAGTGAGGAATTAAGTGTACGCAGTTTGTCTCCTGCCCTTGAAGAAAAGGAATTACTCTGGTTTTGTGGTTTTTTTTTTAATCTAGATCTACTTATGAGCTATCATGCCTGCTACCTACAACATACTCTCAGGAGAGATAATAAAAGAATGCAGTTATGTTTTATTACTGATGTGTGATATAGGAGCATCCTGGCTTCACCCAAGTACTTGAAGTTTTCAGATTGTAGAAATGAAGCAATCCTGTGTCACTCCACTGCTTTAGACAGAAGCAGTGTGATAACTGCAGACAACCAAGTTGAAGACCAGATGATCACTAGCCTGCAGAAACTATGATGAAAGAATCTAACAGCTTATGTCGCTTCTGAGCTGCAGCTCCAGTTCAAAAGAAGGAAGGCAGGTCGTTATGGAGAACATGTATATTCTGACCATAGCTAAGCTCAACCACCCTATATATTTGTTCTGGAGCAGGAAGTCTTGCTTAAGTGGAACCAGTAGTGTTTCAGCAGCATCTCTCCAGAAAGCTCACCATCTCTCTCAGGTCCAGTTTCTTGTTGTCAGCCACCCAACACACCAGCATTTGCTAACCACCATTTAGAAGCAGTGCTTACATTTGGAGACTTCTCCTTTTGGAGTCTGACCCATTTGCCACCCATACTGTTTAGAACCCCTTGAAATACACTTCATCTGGTGCAACCTTCCCTAACCACATTGGCACATTAGCCTATACTGGTTAAGGGTAGCATCCCAATTCTTTATAAATGGAAGTTAGAGATATATTTTAGTCCCCTTCTGCTTCACACCTCCTCACTTGCATGTAAATGATTCCCACGAGTGTGGACCAGAGAAGAGCGAGTTGCAAAGCAGACTGAAACTGTATCTATGTTAAAAATTGCATGTATCCCAGACCACTCCCTGGTTTTGAGGTCTGTTGACCTGCGTCGGCATTACTGAGCTCTCCCAGCATCAGGCAGGTGATTACACTGTCTATTGGAAGTGGCTCTGGTCTTCTGCAGGTGCTTGTGCAATGCCCAGATAGTCTGGGAGAGGGACTGTTGGTGCAGGTCAAAAATGTGTTAGGGACTGTCCTAGAAATTTAGTGTACAGACAAGTGAATCACCTGGAAACATTCTTTGATGTGTTCAATTTATTACTCTAGACAACAGTCAGGGTAGCAAAAAATCCAGGGCATTTCAAGCTACACTCCCTCACATAACAAAGCTGCCCTTACATTCATGAAGTTGCAGATCTCCTTGATGCTTCCTTTATGACAAGGACTTGCCACCTCCACAGAATAGGCTGATACAACAATGGAACTTTTTTTCCTTTTAATGCATCTAAAAATTACTCTTAAGAGATACCAACCCCTCTCCTTTACATGTCTCAACCCACCCCACAGCCCAATGGTTTCTTCCTACCAGGAAGTCAGTTCCGTATTTAATTCAACAGGATTATTAATAATGAAGGGTCCCTGAACTCAGCTAACATGGAATTACACCAAGATTGGGCTTTCTTGGGAGGAATCTCTGAAATATTCCATGAGTTTGCCTTGTAGATAATCAAGTCGCCAAAAGAGTAGAGCTCTTTTACCCTGTAAACCTATCCATTTCATAGGTTATCCTTATACCTTTTAACCTTTGGTTGTCTCTCATTCTAGATACCTGCTGATAACAAAAAAGCAAAGCTTGCCTTTTTACAGTAACATACTAACATTATTACAGTTACTTAGTGCCAAGCCCATTGTTTACCCACTATGAGGTAGCTTGTTTCTAAGTCCTAAAATGGGAACTCTGAATTTTCTTGCCACCCTTTTATTGTCCTTTGGTGAGACAGGATCATACGGCAGACTCAAAAGGGGACCTCTATCCAAACTTATTTATAACTGATAAGTGGATTTATTTCCTAAGACCATGGATTTGCATAAATATGTGCATGTATTTGTGTGGGAAATGGAGGGGAGAGGCAGGGGGGAGATGGGAATAGAAGGAGTGAAAGAGTGTACGTTAAAGCAAATGTCTTTTTGAGGGACAAAAGCAGATGTGAAATGTCTTGCTATCACAGAAAGACCAGGCCTTGAGGCAAAATGTGTCTTTTATCTTTGATGAAGAAAGACAAGATTTTTTTTTTCTCAAACAGCATGAGTTACAGTTTCTTTGTAAATGTCATTGAAGAAGAATGTCTCTAGTTTGTTTTTCATTTATAATGCCATTATTGGGAGATTATTCAACACTGAAAACCAAACAAGCTAAACAGCCATAAGAAAATAATAACCCTTAATAAGCAGCAGGGTAGGAGAGAGTGCATTTTTATTTTATGTTCACAAATGCCTCAAAGCTCTTAACAAATATCTAGTAATTAAGCTTCGAAACAGACCTGCAGAACAGTTAAGTATTTTTATCTACATGCATATCAAAGGCAATTTCAAGAAAAGAGAAGCTAAATCAGAAACTGAATCTGTAGCTGAGCCAGGAATGTAACCTATGAAGTCATCTCTGTTCTTCTTTGGGAGGTTAATACTGAAATTGACACTAAACTGAATCTTTTTTGCCCTGAAGAACTGAAAGAGGAAACTGTCTGCTTAATTTAGATGCTACATCACTAGCTCTATGTGTTTCTGGCCTTAAGAGGACTTCTAGTCCACCTAACACAGCTACCAGAGCTCCGTACATAAATTCAACTGAGCAAAGCATTAACCTCTGAAGACTTGTTCAGCTTATCTGCTTCCCTCTTCCCATCAAATTGCTCAGGGCAGAGACTCTTCATCTAAGTATAAAAGCAATTCTTTGAAGTCTGGCCTTAACTTCCTCCAATCTTGCAAGCTTGGAAATTCATAAGTGCTAAAAACAACTGCAAAAGCTTGTCCTTTTTCCTGCCAGCAAACTACACGGCTTGGTGTTAAAAAAAACCATCATGACTACAATGCAAAAACTGTCAAACACAAAGATGTTTGAAGCTTAAATGAGTTACCACACAAGGATGTTTAGTGCCATTTGGGATGATGACTATTATCCTGCCTGGCTTTTAGCTGATGCTCCAGTGGACAGCAGGTTCTTTGCAGATCATAGAATCATAGAATGGTTTGAATTGGAAAGGACCTTAAGATCATCCAGTTCCAACCCCCTGCCATGGGCAGGGACACCTCACCTTACCTTACAAAAGACTGTGTCATGTTTGCTAGCTCTCTGCTGCAGATATTCATATGTGAAACAAAAAACAAGTTGAAAAAGTCAACAGATGCCTAAACATGACCAACTGAAGTGATCTGTTAGGATAAGACTAATCTTAACCACCTTACCTAAATCTTCAAGTCAGGAAACAGACTCCAGCCTGGTTACATTTGGTTCAGTTAACAGGTATAGGCACCTTCAAATAATGATTTATCTAAACCAGGAGCTTAAGATAAGTAAGAATGATTACCCGCTGGGGGTATCTGTATTTCAATCATATCCCCATTAATGGGACTTCAAGGTAACAGAAAAACTTTAGATGTCTGTCATTTAGTTCTCTGAAGTGAGGTGACAACCTAGGTTATGTTGCGCATAGCTTTAAGGTTTTTATGATGTTACAATCCATATAGCTCTTTCTGTATTCATCTATTTATTCACAGTATTGTTTTAGCATGAGCACATGGGCAAAATATGTTATTTCTTTGACTGTTTTCACCAATGCAATCCTGGCAACACCATACCCCATACATTTCTTACAGCTTGGTTCACCAAGGGTTGCCAGTTTCCCATATCCTTACAAAGCATTTTTCCCCATGATGATGCTAGCATATTTTATACAAAGCTACTGTAAGTCATTGAGAGCTAGTATGCTTGTCCTATGAGTATGTTGAAGTAGACCATGATTTCCAAACCATATAGGCACTTACGGTGGAAGACTGGTTACCTTTACCTCTGAGAAAGTGTGCAGTAAATGAAAGAGAATGATAGAGTAGGAATCTTGAAAAGCCTCAATTACTACCCCAGACCCAGGAGTTCTTCTCATCAAGTGCCTCGAAGGGCATGGCATGAGAAGATGCCACAAAAGCAGCCAGTTTGTGTGGGAATGGAAGAATGGAGTTTGCTGAATTTAGAACCTGCACTGACATTACTGAGCAAGGAACCTGGGAGACTCATTTCCAGCTACCTCTGGTAAAATGCTTTTGCTGGGCCAAGGGCACTGCCACTGAGTTAGAATAATCAGTGCACTTTGTCCACATGTGAAAGAGGAGAAAAGAGCATCACAGATCTTTCTACAAACCCAGCTGGGAAAAAGTGTAGGTCTTTACGTGCTTCTTCATCACCTCACCCAGGACTGGACATTTTATGTCATCCTTACACCTTTCAGGGGCACAGTTTGTGATCTTCTTTGCACTCAAAGGAAAATTATGTTCTTCAGGTCATGGCAAATACTTGGGTGGGAACTCAGGATAGGGAGCAGAGCAGTATATGGATGGTGGCTGCCCTCACCCCTAAATCTAAAGCAACAGAAATACCACAAAGACTTCATATTGCTCATTCTATCTCATTCTAAAAATTTAGTTTTATGTTGTAATGAGGAAAATGGAGGAAACAAAAAAAATTACTTATGAAAATCACTTAGTCATGTTTTAAAGCAAAAGGAAAACCTACATTTCCATGAAGGGATTCCCCTGCCTTAGCCTAAAAACCAAGAAGACTTTCTTAGAATTTCAAACATCCATTAAATTTACTGAATTTCACAATTTTTAAAGGTTTTCAGGATATTGAAAAGGATATTGAAAAAGCAGTCTCTATCTTGATGATCTATATCCCAAATTTACCTGTCTCCAGAAGGGGAAAAAAAAGACAGAGCTCTTCTGTGCCAGAAGCAGGAGGTGAAAAGAATCTGCTTCATTTACAGTGCAGAAGTAGTCAAGATGACTGTGGGCAACTTTCCTTAATTACAACAGATTCTGTAGTTGCTTCAAGTGCTGGCAGGGAATTTGGCCCTTACACTTACTCAGCAAGTTGCTGCTCCTCTATCAAACTCTCCTTGTCATCATTAGATTGCAACAAAGCATTTCTGTCTTAAAAAAAAAAAAAAAAAGGCTTGGCTTTTTAAAGATCTTGAAATACTCTGTAGGTATCAGTTTGACTTTATATAGCCTTACTGTTTTAGTCAATATTTGTATCTTTCTCACACTCTTTCCCAAGGAGAGAGAATGAAGTGACCTAACTGTTCTAGGAAAGGAGGTGTGAAAAGGAAGTGTCTTTTCTCAAGCACATGAACAAAGCTGAAACTGGGATGTAGATCAGTTTAATTCCTCAAGGACACACAGTAAAAAATAAACAAACAAGAAAATCCCGCCACCTCAAACATAATGTCAAAAGAGATAGAAAAGATGGGGAGCTTTATTCTGATGTCTGCAGTGGTTTCCATAGGAGGAAAAACCCTTCCCATCCTATCCCAATTGATTTTTTCATGGCTAATTAGAAAGGTTTGCATTAAATACTAGGTATTGATTTCTTCAGCATCTTATTTCTGTTTTGGATCTCAGAACATTTGTACCAACCTTCACCCTACAAGGAGAACTGGTGTTAATGATGACTCTTGGCTTCCTTGTTATGTAGCCAATTAAAAAAAAAAAAAAATTGTTTGGAAAAGTTCTGTTTGATTGGGAATTGTGTGGAACACGTGAAAGACAATACCTCTCTTTGGGAAGCAAATAGACAAAAAGGTAACAACCAGGATTATTTCACGTTAGTTCTGTTGTACAAAAACATAATATTAAAGGACTCTGGAGTTTAAATGTGTGTTTAAAATGTAGGTAGTTTTCGCTATCAAGGTGTCCAGACTGGTTTTCAACATGCAGTGATAGGACAAGGGGAAATGGCTTTAAGCTGAAAGAGGGTAGATTTAGTTGAGACATTAGGAAGAAGTTTTTCCCTGTGAGGGTGGTGAGCCACTGGCACGGGTTGCCCAGAGAAGCTGTGGCTACCCCATCCCTGGTAGTGTTCAAGGCCAGGTTGGACAGGGCTTGTAACAACCTGCTCTAGTGGAAGGTGTCCCTGCCCATGCCAGGGGTTGGAAATGGTTGAGCTTTGAGGTCCCCTCTAAGCCAAACCATTCTGGAATTCTATGATTGTTCTTACCTAAAATCAATAAAACCTCCTTCTACCCCTTAGCTGTTCACACCTAAATCAAACTGTGAGCTGGACCTCTAAAAAACAGATTTGTCCACATGGAGAACTGCAATGCCAGGGAGTTAGTCAAAGCTGTAGCTCTGTTACAGACATTGCCCCAGTGATGTATTAGAGGCAGCCTTTGTTTATCATCTTATTATTTAATTCATCATTGATTTGGGATAAGAATTGGATCTCATCTGCCAAGTGCACTGTGCATGGATTGATTTGGTATTAGTAAGTTGTACACATTATAGGCAAACAAGTAACACTGCTACATTTATATCTTCAAATCTGTGTGTTAACATGTGTAAGTGTCTGTATGGATAAAGAATGCATATGTGACATAGAAATACCAAGACTGTAAAAATGTGAAGATAAACTCAGTAAGGGGAAATGTTTAGTGATATAGTCAAGCTGCACAGCCCTCAGTTATAAAAAATAATATTCTAAATATAAACTATATTTTCCTGTTGGAAGATGATGCTTACACAAGTATCTACTGTAAGCATTTAGAATTCTTTTTTTTTTTTCAGTCATGTCAGTATCTGTCATTCTGGGGCAAAACCTAGATAAGTGTCCCAACAGTAGATCTGGAGACCTGGTGCTGTAATTTTACTTCAAAGTGGCTGTATTTTCTTGCTTTGAACATATCTAAATTACAGAATTATGCATAAGAATTGTCACTGGTCTTACATAGTTTGCAGCTCAGACTAATTTGTTTCTGATGTACATGGTAGAATGCATCTTAGTGCTAGGGGAAATCTGCAGTCCAACAGGGGATGCCAACCAGTTGCAAATACCTCCAGGGTAACATGGTCTGAATTATTCTTTTGGGTTAGGTATTGTCTGTACGACTTAGCAAGCTGAAGTGTTGCAGTATACAATTTCAATGCAACCTTGCAATGAGCAGCTTACTCTGAGGCTCTATTTCGTACAAGACCCTGAGTCTAGGAATACTTTAGAGTTGTAAATCACGTGGTTTTTTACCCAGGCAGCTGTGTCATTTCCCCATATAGACTTAAAATTTGATCCAGAAGCCAGATTTTACAGTACAGGTTAAAAAACAAACAAAAAAAATCCACAAAACCCCCCAAACAGCATATTTCATGTTAATAGGGTGCTCAGAGTTGCATACTCAAATCAAAACCACTTTATTTTTCCTCAGTGATTTTCCTTCCTTTCCATCTCAAATTTTATGATAGCTAATTTTTGTCATTTCAGCTCCTGCTCTGACAGGCATGTACTGAAAAGAAGATTTCAGCTTTCTTTTTTTAAAAAAGTAGGTTTATAGCTTCCATGTTGATCAAGAAAAGCCTGGGACAAAAATAAAGAAGAAAGGCATATGTATCCTGAGTGGAACAAAGCAGGGATGGTAGCCAGAGGGAGTGGTAGGAATAGGTTATGGTAGGAATAGGTTGTTCAGCGTCTCAGGTCATGAGTACTCTAAATGCTGAATGAGATAATCAGGTACTGCTATAATAGCAGCATCCCTCCCAGAAGTGATGCGAATCAGAGCTATTATTTTGTAAGATACTTTGAGATCATATGATGGAAAGCCCTGCAGGAAGGTAAGATACTATTTCTTATTGCCATTGCCATCTCTCTAAGCTATTCAATGCGCTCACTTAATGACTACAGTAGTCATTATCTTTCTTATATTTCACCATTATACTATATTACACCAGTCACAGTCTTTCCTGTATTTCACTGTTAAATGAGACTTACTTTCCATTCAAATGTTATTGAAGAAGTTAGTGCATCTAATTGAAGGTTTCTGACTCATTTATGGTGGTTTTAAAAGCTTAATCTTCAATTTTGAGGGCCTGGGTGACCCTGATTACATGAACCATGAGCTGCAGTATGACTTTCTGTATTTTCTGTGTCATTAAGCACTCTGATTCATTTGATGGAACTATGACATATATCTTTGCACCTCTGTGTATATTATGTGTATATTCAGCAACATCAACAAAATAAATGTTGAAGCAAAGTGCTCAACTATATTTATTGCGTACTGCTGCTATATCAGTACTGCTGTTATAACTGTACCAGACAAGCCCTTCTAGTACAGATAGGTGAGTTTAAAATTCAGTTCTTTAAAAATTCATGTAGGAGATTTCTCCTACAAGTCCTGTGAAGTCAGCAGATAACAAAGACAAGAGAGCAGGTAACTGCCTGTGTGTGAAAAAATAAGATAATGTATAGGATCATTTAGAATTTAGGAAAAAAAAATACAGCATTTTGGAACTTTGAGGGATTGATCCTGAAGAACACCTAAAGAGGTCCTATTCATGCCAGTAATCCAACACGACAAAGATAAGGCCTCCTTACATGACTGAATTATAATAAGTGTATTATTGCATATAATACTAATAATATATATATTGTATATAATACAATAATATATATATTGTATTATAATAACTGAATTATTTCTAAGTTGTCGTGGTTTAAACCCAGCCAGCAGCTTGTTTACTCACTCCCCCTCTTCTTTCCCTCCCCCTACTCCCGGAGGGATGGAGAGGAGAATCAAAAAGGACGCAACTCCCCCAGGTTAAGATAAGAACAGTTTAGTAACTAAGTTATAACACAAATCACTACTGCTACCACCAATGATAATAATGATAAAGGAAATAACAAGGGAAGAGAATACATCACCTCACCACCAGCCAACCGATAACTCACACCCCCGGCCCAACCAAGCACTGACCGATACCTCCTCCAACCCTGCAATCCCAGCCCTTCCGGGTGACTCTCAGTTACATCCTGGGCATGACGTGCTGTGGTATGGAATACTTCTTTGGCTATCTTGGGTCAAGTGTCCTGTCTCTGCTTCCTCCTGGCTTCCCTTCCTCCCTGGCAGAGCATGAGGCTCACAAAGTCCTTGGCCAAACCAAAACATCATTGTTATCAGCTCTGTTTCCAGGCCGAAAGTCAAAACACTGTACTGCACCAGCTACCAAGAAGGAGAAAAATGACTGCTACTGCTGAACCCAGGACATTAAGTGTATGGCAAGAGCTGAATGAATTAAATCTTTTCCTGCAGAGAACAAAAGAATCAGAAAGCTCCTCACTTGTGTGAATGTAGTTAACATGAATTGAGAGAGAAGTCCTCAGACTCATATTAAAAAAGACAAAATACATTGCTAGTACCCACCTGATACTAGCAAAATACTGGAATATGGTGATAAGGTCTCCCCTGAGCCCTCTTTCCTCAAGGCTGAAATCCCAGTTTTCTCAGCCTTTCCTCCCACAGCAGCTTCGCAGTCTCTGGATCTTCTTTGTGGCCCTTCTCTGGACCCTCTCCAGCCTGTCCACATCTTTTTTGTATAGTGGGAAGCAAAATTTATTTTTTCTCTGGAGACAATTAGCAGCCTTACCAGGTAGTGACATGAAGTTTCTGCCAAAGGAAAGCTACCAGGGGATAGGAGAGCAGAGGCTTATTTTTGTGCAAACACATTTTTCTTTCTTTAGGTCACTGATGAAGAGGAGGATTCCACCTCCATATTTCGCCTCTGAATGCCTGCAGTCATCTTCTATCCATCATGACACATTTCAAGGGAGAAGTTAGAAATCTATCAGCATTCAAGGACTGACTGACAGGGTAGTGAATAAAGCCACCTCAAGTCTTAGCAGGCCAAAAGCAACACCAGCTGAATGGCAGAAGCTGCAATATTTTTTTATATTTTATTGACTGTCACATCAGACAGGGAAAGGATTTAAAACTTAGCTATCTTGAGACTCAATCTTTATTCTTGATAAAGAGATAATATGTTGGGCTTTTTTTTTTATTTCTTTACTTGTTTGGATGGCATTGATCATTTGATAGGGTCCTTGCAAATAGAACTAGAGACAGGATCCTTGCTCGGGAGACCAGCTTACTAAGTCAAGGTGTGAAAAGGTGGTGTGCTTCAAGATGCTGTGGGATTGGGGCAAGGATAATGTTTTACAAAACCATTAGTGACTTTGGAATAACCTCATAATTCAGTTCTTCTAGCTTTGCAACACCTTTGATGGGATTTAATATTGCTGCACATTCTTCGTTTGAAAGTCAGATCCTTCCAATACAATTCAGCTTAAAATTGCTACCAATTTTTGAAAATAGAAACCTATATTAATATATTATTTAGCGCAATGGGCTGTGGTTCTTGAATAGGTCTAACATTTTGGTAATGAAAAGAAATTGCAATAGAGCTTGGATTAGTGTCTGTCTGCTTCTTCTCATAAAATTACTGTCATTTGAACTTTGAGAGATTTTGAGCAATAGATTGTTTAAAACTGCTTTCTGAGGGAAATGATTATGATCCGTTTTGAAGAAAGAAGCCTTTATGTTGCAGAGCAAGTATTATGGACCAGATGAGATGCTTTTTGTTTTAGCAAGAGTGGTTTGCATTCCATCATCGTCAAGGTTTGTCTGTAAAGCAGAACGATCAATGCTCTACTGCCACCATTCTCTCCTTATTGTCTCTGTGACATTCATTTTCTTGAAGCTGACACAGGAGGAAAGAAAAGATTGAAATCAACTTGTCTGACCTGCAGAGATAACAGGTGAAAAAGCTCAGGGAGACTAAGTGAACTAAAATAAAATGATCCCATGCACATACATAGTATACAAGAAAACATTTGCAATAATACTTGCTTTTTTCCTAGCAAAATATTACTTCATTCCAATAGCAGCTTTTAGAGATGCAAATCCTTCACAGGCCAGTTGCTCACCCCTTTCCATCACTGAAAGATATCTCAGTTCACTCAGTAAGTAAGGATACCTGGAACAGCCTTTCAAGAGTACTTTGCAGTGTCCCAGTGTTTCTTCCCTTGCAAAGGGAGGAGACCAAGACATATCTTAATAGTATAGTTGCTGGCTTTGTGACTATCATTTATTTTTCAAGCCTTCCTAACCTTTGTGCTGACTCTTAAGAAGCTTGGATAATTTTGAGAACATAATGAGGCTATAATATCATAATTGAGACTATAAATTCGTAGTTTTGAGACCGTAATTGTTACCTAGCTTGACCTGGGGCATAAAACTGGCTAAAGAATTTCATGAAGGGACTCCTGAATCAAAGTCATAATTTCTACTGTAGAAACAGAGCCCAGGGTGCTGTATAAAAATATACAAAATATCCTAATGTGAGAATTGCCTAGAACATCTCTTTTCTTCACAATCTTGTCCCTTGAAAATCCCATACTATAGAGTCCAATGAAACAGCCATTTTCCTTGTGGATTTTCTGTCAGGAACACACCTTTGAGCCCTCATCATAAAAGGATCACGAGCTAGAAAAGATGTTAACCCAATTCTCACATGCAAATGTGACTGTATGGATAATCTACCCTGCTCCTACTTCAAAAGTGCATGTCCACAATTGTCCTCATTACTCAAAATATGTGATACATTTTGATCTGAGTTTGTTTAGCATGTCTCTGCTCACTGAGCTATCATGAGATCGTCAGCTTTGCCAAAGAAATTTTTGTGACATATTTATTTCTCGTATTTTTTTTGCCCATGAATCTGTTCCAACACTTGGGCCAAAGAGAGCCCAGAAGACTATACCAAGCTCCAGTTGCGTCCACCATGCCCAGCATGTGTGTGCTATAACATTCCCTACGGTCCAGACCCCTCAGTCCAGCTGGAAGGAATCGTGGCACACACTGACTTAGTTTTCTTCCAGCCTGCATGCCCAAGTTTTCCTTCCACAGACCTGAGGGTTTGGATGTGCCCATGGCATGCACATTTATGGATCCACTTGGTAATGCCTCTGTGTCTCAGTGATAGATACACGTGGTAGCGTAATTACCTCATTATAGATACTCAAGGTTGGAAAAAGCTGTGTCTATGTTTTTACTTAATTCATAATAAATGCTACCTACCTATTTTTTTTTTTTTTTTCTTTTCATCAGCTTTACTATTTACAGGTTTTTCCCTTTGGAAATAACAACAACAACAAAGCCAACAACAATCATAATGCTAATAATTGTAATAATTATAATAATGTTTCTCATTTTCTCTTGCTTTTCATTTGGACAGGAAAAGGAAGTAAAATCTGCAGCTGTTTCACTATTTCTTGCTTTATTTTTGCCAATGCTATTTTCTCTTTTATACTGCTTAGTACAGGACCACAATGTGACTGAAATACAATAATTCTTTCATCCTCCTTTACAAAAAAAAAATATAGCTACATGGAGAGGAATCCAGGTAAATATCTATCCTAAAAAAAAGAACTAAATTAGATAAAACCCCCACACTATTTCTCCCAGGACTACTCTTAACTTGAATTTGAGAATTTATATAGGAGAAAAGGTTAACAGTATGGAAGAGTTTGGTTGTTTTGTTTGTTTGTTTGTTTGTTTGTTTTTAATATTATTTAATGATGTTTTCCAGAGTTATAATTTGAAAAATATTCCTTCCCTTAAGCACAAGATGTTCACTGAAATGTTACTCAAAAAGTTTTTTTTCCCTTCCAAAACTCAGAGCAGAATCAAAAATATTGCTGAAGTTTGAAACTTAGGCTATATAGTGATTACTGTACTGCCTTTTTTATTTACCATCAGTACTTGGTAAACACTCTAGCTGTGGAAAGAAAATACTTCAACATGATCAGTATTCTAACACATTTCCTGCTTTATGAAAGCTTGGCAAAAGTCCTTGTCTAATTTGACCCATTTCAACTGAGTGCTTCTCCTTCCACCTTCACCCCTATCCCATCTTATTAATTCTGTTATTTTCCTTCCAGAATCTTTGGATTGGATCATTTGGATCCAGTTTGGATTGGATCATTTGGTGAGTAGTGACTTCAGGGGAGCTTTACCCCCTATTTTTATCATCTGGAAAATCACCCCTTTGTATAACACACATAACAAAGAAACCATATTATAGTCAAATGTGACTAATACCATCAACTGAAATTGAAAACTATGGCTTGCAGCATTTAGTGTGAAAAATTCTGATTTCCCCCTCCCCTCGTAATTAAATTTCATTTACATCTGAACAACACTTAAGATGATAGGAACAGTGAATAGTCTGATGATGTTTCTGTCAGAAGATGAGAGAGACAGCAAATTCCCCAGTAAATAAAACTTTGAATACCTGAGATGGAATTTTTAATATTCTCTAAGGATTCCTGAATTTTGAATGAAATAGTGCAGAGTATAAACTGCAAAGACTTTTCTCTTAGCTTTCTGCAGCTTCTTCAAACAAACAAACAAAAAACCACCAAAATATATTCATCTGAAAAGCAAGGTGAATTCTTGAACAGCTACTTATGTATTTACGTTACTGCTGGTGCCCACATTTTCTTACACAGTGTTAACCCAACAATATCTACAGGGTGCAGACACAATCAATGTGGTAGATATCCAAAGGAGTTCTTCAGTTGTTTGTTGATTCCTTTAAGCTAATAATAAACAGCATAAGACTGAGATTCTGCTGAGATACATTTCAGATTCAGGGACTTTAGATAAACCTTCTGTAACAATGGTATCCGACTGCATGATAGAAAACCTGTCTGAACACAAATCCTGTTTCCCCACACATTGTTCAGCTAACACCAATAGCATAATTGTAGTATTGGCTATTGATATAGCAATTTATAAGGCAATTGGGAAAATTACTGATTGAAAAAACATTAAAGGGAAGTGCTGATAAACCAGTGTGCTTATGTATGGGCAGAATGAGATGATGTTCGTGTGGGACTAGCAGCAGGAAAGGAAATGCAAATCTGGAAGCTATGAACTGTAGTCCCTTTGTGCTTGACCCTAAAGTTTACTGAAGTTTAGGATAAGTCAGAGGATCCCTCTAGAAAGAAACTAAACAGAAATGTTAAACATCATGCTATAAATGATATAAATGACCCAATGCAGGCAGAATATTTTACATGAGAATGGTAAGTTAGCTTTCCTCTCAATTTATAAACTGTTGAACTTGGATGTGAATTTCTTCCTTATGGACACTAATGCATATATTGTTGCTTATTCAGAAATTCACAATATTTCCCAGTACTAGTCTCTGTGAAATATTTGTCTTCTTCTTTCACAGGGCTTGATTATATATATAAATTTCACATAATTATGGAAAAAAACTGTAATGGAATATAGGGATGAAGAGCTAAAAATCAGAAAGCAAAGAGGTGACACTGTGATATGAATAAGCATAGACGTTTAATGATTATGAGAACTGAATCTTCTAGCAAAAGGAGATGAAACAGATAAGAACTCCTATCTGCAAAGTCAGTGAGAATACTGGAATATTTTGAAAGTCTGTTTGTGCAAAACGACTGCTTGAAAAAAAAAAAGAAGTGTGGTCTTTTATTCACAGCAGCAGTGGTCTTGTCAAGAATATCAACTACAGCATCCCAGTAGAGGGTTTACATTCCTGAAAGAAAGAATCTGTGACCTGGAAAAGGGAGGTTTGGAGCTGTAAATGGCCCTTTGGCTTTCATAGAGAAGTCAGTGCCTGTCACTGACTCAACAGCAGCTGCTGGCAGTGCTGGGGCATTAGGGACCTGGGAGAGAGCCACATCACTGTGGAAGTTCCTGTCAGCTTGGCAGATTTGGAAAAGCAAAATGATGGAGGCTGCCAAAGAAACCCATTAAAGCACGGACTGATCTTTTGTTTGTTTGTTTTTTGGTAGTGGGTTCCCTCCCTCCTCCAGCAAATACAGGATTTGCATTTGCTGCTGGTGCATTATTGAGTTTCACACCCCATTCAGCTTCTCTATAAACTGCAAACAAGACATAATGGTCAACCAGCAATGCCTCATATGATGACACAGTCAATAATGCTAAACTGCGGCTGAATAACCTCCCTTCATTAATCTTGAAATAATTCACCAGAGAGGAACATCATTATTATTAAAAATAAATTAAAAAAAAAAAGAAAATTAAAAAAGAGGAAAGGATAGAAACTTGAAACTCACCCCAGGATCAAGAAAGATTGCTCTTTTAATGAAGTCTTACTGATAAAGTTTTTGACATGTTCACCTGCCGGATGGACTCAGAATCATGGAATTATATGGAATAGGTAGGGTTGGAAAGGACCTTAAGATCATAAAGTTCCAACCCCCCAGCCATGGGCAGGGCCACCTCACACTAAACCATCTCACCTAAGGCTCTGTCCAACCTGTTCTTGAACACCACCAGGGATGGAGCATTCACAACCTCCCTGGGCAACCTATTCCAGTGCCTCACCACCCTTGCAGTAAAGAACTTCCTCCTTATATCCAATCTAAACTTCCCCTGTTTAAGTTTGAACCCGTTACCCCTTGTCCTATCACTACAGTCCCTAATGAAGAGTACCTCCCCAGCATCCTTATATGCCCCCTTCAGAAACTGGAAGGCTGCTATGAGACCTCCGTGCAACCTTATCTTCTCCAGGCTGAAGAGCCCCAGCTTACTGCTGTAGATCCTGAGCCCTTAAACACATAGCAAGACCTTTGGCTATAGCTGGTCTACTCAATGAGCAAACACTGGTCAGTCTGGTATGCTGTCTTGAATTATTTTATACACAAACTCAGATGGAAGAGGCATAAAATAACAATATACTCAAATTTCCACAGTAAGAGTAACAACTACTCACGAAATACAGAAAATCCACTGACTGTGCTTTACTTTAAACCCATAACACATCCAGGCACATGTGTACTTTCCTAAAGTACATAAATACAGCTTTATGGACTTGCACAATGTTTTCAGAAATTGGCTTTTGCTTTGATTTTCACTGAAATGTGACAAACTTTGTTTGTTATGCAGTTTTGCTTCCTATTGCAAATAATTGTTGCCTTACTAACTCTAGTGAGTGACTGAGGCTGAGACTCTGCACTCAGCTTTCCCTATTTTGCTCATATTCTTCAGTACAACTGCCTCATTTTCACACAGAAATGTTTCTGTTTGGCTTTGTTATCTGAAATGACTCTACAAGACTTTTTATGCACTTGTTTTACTCATTCCAGCTGGAAGTTTGGAAAAAGCCAACACATAACCAAATAACTACAACCCTGTAATTTTATGCCTCATGACAGAATCAGAAATTATAAGAAGCTACTATTTACTGTGCATGCCATCAGAACTTCTGCAGTCATACAGAAGCTGGCAGACCATATTTAGCCTTTGCATTAAAAAGCACATTTTCTCATAAAATCAGATTCTAAGCTGAATGTTATCCTTCAGAAAACACTTGAAAAGCAAACAAAAAAAAACAGGAAAAACACAAAGTTGTTTCTATTGTAAAGACTTACAATCTTTACTTAGCTGTGGAAGAGAATATAATCAATAATTTCTTTAGGTTAAACAATAATATGGGGAACTGAGGCAAGAAGAAGCATAAACAACTACAAAAGGTGGCTGTCAGGGATAGAGAATTGCTTTGAAAACTGAAATGCATGTATGCCACACTACTTTTCTTTGGGGTAAGAAACCTCTTTTTTCTCTTATAAATGCAGTGGAAGAGATCTCAGGAGTGACACGTGTCTGATATATTCTAGACATACAAGACCATGCAAAATGCCCTCACGAGGTCAGAAACCATGACATGGGACCTGCTGGTTTTGTGGCTTTTGAAGCAGAAGTAGGTTGCTTCAAATAGTGCCTTAGAAGTCAGTGGACACCCATGCCTAGGCACCTGAATTTCTCTTTTCTTCAGAGACATGGACTGGTTTTTAAGGGAAAGATCTAGGACTCGATTCAATGCCAACAGGAATGTGTAGGAAATGGAAGTAAATGGAACTATGAAGCCTTTTTATTCCTTCCCCAGTGTTAAGGGCAGTAGGTTTCTTGTTCAAATGAATAGCGTGTACAACAATATATAGATCCTGGGACAGACCTTTGCAATCCTTTGCACCTGTATTCAAAAATATTTTTAATAGAAGCAACAGAATTTTCTGTTGGGATTGTTTTTTACATTTTGACTTTCTTGTATGTGTCTTGTCTGTGTGTTTATTTTTATCCTTAATTTTGGTTGTTTTTGTTTTTGTTGTATTTTGTTTGTTTCTCTTACTCAATTTCTCAGAAAATGTTTGCTGCTTTCTTCTAAAGAAGAATGAAGCAGAGTTGAACCCAGTTCATGCAAGTCCCCTAGTACGTATTTTACATATGGAGTTTATTCTCCCTGCTTTTTCCCTGAGTCTGGCAGTGGAAAGTAAGAGTGAACCTTACCCATAATATCTGCTCTTGCTCTAGGTACTTCTACAAGAGAGGACATCATCAACAAAAATCTGTCCTTAACAATAATGAGCATAGAAGCCATAGATGCAACAAGAAGATCTGTAGTAGATTTGCATTATATAGCACACTGTGAAGCGCACCAGAAAATACAGCAGATTAATTAATTTACTTACATTCAGTTACATTACCAAAAATAGTTCAAGTCAATAATTTTAAAGGTCTTTTCCAACCTGAATGATTCTCTATGATCCTACTTTATACCACTTTAACTTTGCATTAGGGTTTAATGATCACTGTTAACAATTTTATGAGTCTGAATTTGCTTCCTGCTCATACAGAAATAACCAGATGTTCTAGAAAAAACACATACAAATAAGCTGAGAGGTCAACGTGGTCTTATATTAGTAGACAGAAACCCAGACCATACTTTTTCTGGATGATAAAAGATTACTGGTTCCCACAGGGGAGCTTTTATAGTGTCGTAAATCCTCCATCTGGCATTTCATTCACTTCATTGTTCAAATATTTGTTATGTGCAGATGCATTAAATTTTCTTTCCTTTTTTAATATCTATTTATTTGTGAACTTATTTTCTAGACACCCTGGTGGAAGGAGGCCCCCAGTGTCATAGTGCTTTACCACCTTATGTCTGAGAAAAACAAATACACATATTCCTTTTTTTTTCCTGCTTTAGTATTTGTGTGACTTGCACACTGAAAATGTTCTGACTAAACCTGTTTTGTAACACTGGATTTTGAGAGTCAAACATGACTTCCAAAGACTTATCTAGGAATAAGAAGATAATGCTGAGCACAACCCCTAGTTTTTTATAACGCTGACACATTATTTCTTCTTTTGTACTCGAGAGGTGAAAGATCAGGTTCAAACAGGGAATATATTCCCACATTTAGTCTGGAGAAAAATGATGTTTTAAATCTTTGGATAATGCATTTAGGCTTCAGAGCTGTGGTTCAAATTCCTGCCTGATCAGGATGTTAAGGTAACATATTCCAACTAGGTTTTGAGTGCCTATTAGAATAACAGAATCATAGAATAAGCAGGGTTGGAAAGGACCCTAAGATCATCTAGTTCCAATCCACCTGCCATGGGCAGGGGATTAGGGTGAGGTTTCTTTCTTGCATCACTAAAAAACATTTTGTTTTTGTTTAGCCTATGCTTCTGTGATACGTCAGAGGAGGCATGGGCAATATCCAAAGAGTCTTTCCTCCAATAGGTCTCATATCTCATGACTCTCTGCTGCTTCATTATCCCTAATGTGTCAGAAGACCTATGCAAGTGCCATGAACACTGAATCTGGGAGGGGAGTTAGCAAGGATGTCAGACATCTAACTTATTTTTCCCATATTCTGAAACTATGCTCCAAATTGTCCAAATTTTTAGGTTGATAAGAATGTGTCTAAATAATAAAGCAGTTATTCTAAAGTAAGTACCTAGGATACCATATAAACATTTGTGTAAATGCTTCTGGAGAAGGATTCTAAGTTATGTCTCTGGAGACCTTCAATTTCCTCCATTCGCTTGATAGAAAAGTTTAAGCTCTTAGACGGCTTTATCCAAGACATTAAATGTGTGACAATACCAGTTTTCTAAGACTGGAGAAATCACAGTTGTAGTTTCACTGTTCTGAAACATCAGGATCAAACCAAATCAAAGAAGAGGTAGTGACACTTCCAACACAACTTTGGTTAATTTATCTTCAGGAGAAAGGAAGCCCTATTGCCACCCTCACTATTCTGAGCACCTTCTCTTCCATGATTTATGCTCTCTTTTATTCTTTTGTCTTCAGAACTGCATCCAGGATTGCATCTTCTGCCATAATTCTATGAGCCCCAGCACAAATGTAGCTTAAATCATGACCCATAAATACAGCTTTGATACAGATGTGCCAGGTGTTTGTGCCTTTGGGAAAGCCTGTGTGTGGGGCACATATTTCTTTAGCTGAGGTCATGAGACTGAAATGCCTATGCTTCAGGACTTGTGTTTAGAAGTCCATAAGCAACAAGACAGAATTTAGAAGCTGGCTGAGAGTAAAGGCATGAATCTATATACTGGTCCCACACAACTGATGTTTCAGCATCAAAGCTGTATCTCCATTTCTTTTTGTTGTTTCTTTTATTTTGTCCTTATTGTTTTCTTTAGTTTTTGCTTGGTTGATTGGTTGGTTCTTTTGTGTTTGTTTTTGTTTGTTTGTTTGTTTGTTTGTTTTCCCAGGTTTTTATTGCCTTTAAGTCAACATGATTTAACAGTAATATCAGGCAAAATGGAATTTTAGCCCATCTCAGTCACCTATCTTCTCTTTCCCACTAAAATGGCTTTCATGACTTCTTTTTCCTGCTATCTAAAAGTCTGCTAAATGACAGAAGTTCTTTTTAAAGGTTTTGATGTTTCAAGATGGAAGAGAGATATTGTTAAATAAAAGACTTTCTAATGTTTTACTTTTTAAATTTTTAAACTGTTCTTTTTCTATTTCCTTATCTTTAACAGAAAATCAGAAGTATTTTATTAATGGCTTTTGAAATGGGAATAAACTAGAAGTAACAGGAAGTTAGAAATATCCTGGAGAGGATTTCAGGAAGCTGTTCAGTCCCATCTTCTAGAATAGATCTTACTACATGGCCCATGACTTCTTGTCTCACCCCTCCTAAGCTGGCAGAGGCCTTTTACAAATGGATAGTCATAGAATCATAGAATAGTTAGGGTTGGAAAGGACCTAAAGATCATCTAATTCCAACCCCCCTGCCATGGGCAGGAACACCTCGCACTAACCACGTCACCCAAGATTCCATCAGATTTGGCCTTGAACACAGCCAGGGATGGAGCATTCACAACTTCCTTGGGAAACCACCCTCACAGTAAAGACTTCTCCCTATTTCTAACCAAAACTTCCCCTGTTTAAGTTTGAACCCATTACCTCTAAGCCTGAAAATATGCTTCACTGCTACAAGATATAATAGCAGAAGCATTAACACTGTCAACTGTGTGCTGGGCTGCATCCCCAGAGTGTGAGCAGCAGGTTGAGGAAGGGGATCCTACCCCTCTGCTGTGCTCTGGGGAGACCCAGTCCTGACCCAGTTCTGGGGCAACAGCACAAGAGGGACGTGGAGCTCTTGGAGCGAGTCCAGAGGAGGCCACAGAGATGCTGCGAGGGCTGGAACAGCTCTGCTCTGGAGCCAGGCTGAGAGAGCTGGGCTGGGTCAGCCTGGAAAGAGAAGGCTCCTGAAGGGGAGACCTTAGAGCAGCTCCAGTGCCTAAAGGGGCTACAGGAAACCTGGAGAGGGGCTTGGGACAAGGGCCTGTAGGGACAGGACAAGGGAATGGCTCTAACCTGCCAGAGGGGAGGCTGAGATGAGCTCTTAGGCAGAAGCTCTTGCCTGTGAGGGTGCTGAGGCACTGGCACAAGGTGCCCAAAGAAGCTGTGGCTGTCCCATCCCTAGCAGTGTTCAAGGCCAGGTTGGACACAGAGGCTTGGAGCAACCTGCTGTAGTGGAAGGTGGAAGGGGTTGGAGCTGGATGAGCTTGAAGGTCCCCTCCACAAACCAGTCTGGGATTCTGTGATTTTAGCCTCCAAATTCTCTTTGCCAGCTGAAGAAAATAGTGCTTAATATCAAACTTAGATTTTTCTATTTGATTCAACATGAAGAAACAAAATGGTTTGCTTCAATAACACTGGAAATGTCATTTCAACTGAAAATGTCACACTGAAAAGCTTCAGCGTTTCCACGTCAAGTTTTTTCATAATTTCTCTTTCCACTATGAAAGTTAATATTAAAGCCTTTATCCTGACTTCTGGGATTTTGCATAGGTGGAAATTCAGATTTGTGACAGGGATAACAATACTTTCTTCCTATAATTACTTTTTTCTGCTTTCTCTGTTTGGATTGTGTTCTTTTTGGGACAAAAGCTCTCTCTTATTAAATTAATTAATTGCAGATAATAAAATAACTTCACATGAACTTGTTCTACTGATGTTTGCCTTTAGTGCACTATCTACATGTAAAATAAAAATAGCTTTATAAATGTGAATTTTAAAATACTTTTCACATATAATGGAACTCCTGAAAAGCTTTTAAAGTCTATAAAGAATTATTTTGGGGGGAATTTTCCATATCGTGATTTATAAATCTACAGTTTCTACGTCATTTTTGGAATTTCCTTGTAAATGGATTTATAACTAGGGGCTAAAAGTGATTCCCAGTCTATGCCCACATTAGCTGGGGGATATTAATTCACATATATTGCAAAAGGGTGCCAAAGCAGTAAAGAAAAACAAAACTCTCCCTTCAAATCAGATATTTGGACAAGCATCCAATAAGCATTTGAATGTTTGGATATCTATTTGAAGCAAACCTTTTCTGATGTTCGTGCCTCATTAATCACAGTCCAGAAATGGAAGCAATTTCTTTTATCTACAGAAAATATTTCCATTCTTTTTATGTTTTTTCCCAACCATTTGGCAACACTATAAACTTTGAAGAAGCTGAAACAGGAGAAATAGGTATGAATTACATCCAGATTTTGCCCCTAGTTAATCTCAGAGGTGTATGTCATGTAAGCATACATATGTATATACCTATATGCTTTTATATATATATATATATAAATATATCTATTGTACATACATACATACATATAAATGCATACATACATATTTATACTGGGAAATAAAATGATTTCTTTGCAAACATAGAATTCGTCCCTGTCATAGGATGTGGTCACCACCTTAACGAGCACCTAAATCTGAATGAAAGATGCACTTCTAGCACACATTTTTTTGAACCCCACCAGCATCCAGATCTACACTAAGATGGGCGGAAGCCATGTCTGCAGTCTGGCAGCCACTCTGTGGGCTATGTGTAACAAGCTGGTTGTTCCAGACCTCTTTCCTGCAGACAGATGCACACCTTTCACTGACATTCATCAGTTATCAGCCACAACAGACAGGTCCATCACTGAACTGGCATGAAGAGTGAGATATTCTCTGAGCCATGCGGTCATGCTGTCACAATTTGCTGCACTAAGGGAGAGAATAAGAAAGGGTGAGATGTCTTGGTGACACAGGAACATACATCGTATCATGATGGAGTTAACAGGAGGTTTACAGTTGGCTTCAGGACTATGCTTCCTTCCATCCACACAGTCATTTTACATGACAAACAGTTGTAAATTACTGCAAACTCTAGGCTATTCATCTAGCTGACAGATTAAGTTTATCCCACTTCTCTAATTCCCTTTTTGGTTTTCAAATCATCACGGATCTGCCTAAGTGATAACCATCAACGGATGGAGGGTACAGCAGGGCTTTGCAATAGTGTGCATTTGCTTTCTGGCTTCACAGTGCAAGTTTTCATGGTCTCATTTCCTGATGGCAACGTTTTGTTTCCAACACCTGACTTCCAGGCTGTGCAGGGTTGTCAAGAACTAGACTCTTTTATTTTTTTTCCTTATTTTTCTTTTCCTGTTGTTTATTTCTTCTTCCCCATCTCTTTTCTAAGCTTGTCTTACATGTCTAGAAAGGATTGGGTACAGGGCAGAACTAAGCATATTATTGCAACCACTGAAAACAGGGTGTTAAAATTCATTACTCAACTTGTGATTCTTCAGCACAAACTGCTGTAGTACAGACTTTCAGCTGTAGTTCAGACAAGAGTCTGCCCTATTACAGGGGCACTTAGAGTACTGTGCAAATTTGTATATGTCCTGGACCAAGTCCATGCTGCACAGCAGAAAATGATGCAGAGATACCTAAGTAAACCATGAATCCTTATACACATGAAAATAAAATACCTCACCTGAGATCATGCACTGTGATTGTGTAAAGAATTATGTATTTTGAGAGATCGAGGCTCATTAGTTCAGGGACAGCACTGGACTGACAGATCTGTAGTGTTCTGGAGACAGTACTAGTGCGCAATGGCGTTGTATGGTATAGGCAAAGATGATCAGAGGACTCAAAGATCTCAAAGCTTTTGCTCCTTTAATCTAGGATTGAAAAGAAGTAGCCCATGCATTTAATCCAATCCAGGGAAACTTTGAAAAGACTGAGCATGCCATTGTACACATGTTTTTTTCTCAGGGGAGACAGTAGGAATTAACAACCATAGCAAGTTACTCCTGTGAATAAACTAGAAAACTCTACAATGTGAAGCAAAGCCAAGATACTACTCCATATGGAATAAAAAAAAAAAAATAAAATTAAGAGGACATTCAATGTTAGATGGAAAGTGAGAAGGAATTCCCTAACTGCTGACTAGCACAATTAGATCAGAAGATTACTGCACTCCAAATAAGTGAGAAGAATGCTTGCAAAAGGCAGCAATCAGATGTCTTTCAGATTAAACAAAAAATTAGGAGAATGGATTTCACTTTCAGATAGAAAATGCTAACTGTGTTAACTTATTGGGAAACCTAGAGCAGGACTGCACTATGATAGATTGAAGCTAACAGAGGCAGAATTGAGAGAAGCCTGAACATAAACACATAAATCAGGGATTACATCAAACTGAGATCATGATAAATACATTCTGAACATTTCTACTGGGCAAAGTTAAGTTTGAGATTTAGGGGGCATGTAATGGACCAGAATTAAAAGACAGCAGTATCAAAACCCAGCTGTATTCTGGAGTGTGGGCAAAGTGTTTGTTTTTTTCTTACTTCTGCTGAAGCACTATCACCACACAGAGTGCACAAAGGTGTGCTTGCCCTCAGTGTAGGTACATACAGATGTGTTTTATCAGAGAAGAGATGTGCTATATAAAAGCCAGAACAAAGCAGGGTATCTTCCAGTACAGCTGAACCTTAACATAGTTGCACAGGCATACTGGATGGGAGACTGCTGCTCAGCTATGTGATCACTTCTTTCTTTGTGCTGAGACATTAAAATGACATGGCCAATACAAGTGATAACCAAAAACATCTTCCTCCTGTGAGATACAAAGATATCTAATATTAATTTGATAAGTAGCTCATAACCTCCTCTGTCTCTATTCAAAGCAGCTTCCGGGGCAGTAATAATTTAGTAATACAGAGAGGCAAGAGGAAAACACAGAGGGAAAAAATAATTCCCAAAGCCCCTCCAGCAGCTGCCTTTCTTGGCTTAGAGAGGATCATAGAGAGTGACGAACACTACAGATGTGTGTACATGGAGGTAATGTTTCTCAATTACAAGGTTTTAGAAGTCTGCCGGAATCTTTAACATCTTTCCTTTTGCTGTACCTTCATGTAAAAATAGGTTTAAGTTTTTAAAAGGCTATGAAAATTTGGATAGACAAACCATTTTTCTAATTTTAACAGTACCGTACACTAAGTCCGCAGGAATTTTTGACACTAACAGAGAGGGGTTTGAGGCTCTTCCAGCACAGAGGTCTTTAAATTAGCCCTATGATAGAAGGGGTCTAGAGATAACAATACTCTAGGGTATTTCCTTGAAGTGAATTCTTAATAGTTTAGTTATTTTTAATTTGATTGGATTAATGGCATCCTGAAGAGGATACTCTCAACAACACCTCTGGCTTCAAGGAGTAGGTGGTGAAGCCACCATGCAAGTTCAGTGCTAGCAAGAGAAAGACTTCTTCACAACTCGTGCCTTCATGATGATGGGTGCCAGCTTTGCTTCAGCTTCGACGTGGTTTAGAAGGGCCTGGAAATGCACCCCAGATGCTATCTTTTCTTCCTCATTACTATTTCCAAATTGAAATGGCTGCCATTAACATATTGTTTTGTCACAGAATTTAATAGAAAAAGAGCACTGGAAAAGACAAATGGTCTACGGTGAAGCACAGGAACATTTTCATGAATACACCAACATCCATGCCACTCCTTCAGTTTATATGGACAGTCAATGAAACCAGTCAGTGAAAGGTACATTACGAGGGATGGAACAGATGGAGAACACTAGATAGATCATCTGGCAAAATTCCCAGTGTGGGATTGCTCCCTTAGGTTCATTTGCTAACATTTTGTCCAGTGTTGTATGAGTCAATGAGAAAACAGAACAAAAGATACAAATTAAAAAAATAAAAAAATAAAAAGAAGAACAAAAATAAAAAAGGGAAGGCTAGAAAAACTAACAGAACTGTAGTCAGTTACAGCCAAAGCAAAATCTTTTGGAAATGATTCAAAATTGTCAGTGATTCTATATCAAATAGGAAAGTTTCAACATTTTCTTCTGTCATTTCAGCCAAAACATACCTTTTAATGGATACTGACTCCATTTTAAATGTTGTATTCAGTGATGTTTATTTAATGAAGATAGATCTAGTCGGAGTGGTAAAATAAATATCTTCCATCATGACTGATTCCTCAAATTTCCCCCTGACTAAGATATCAGGACAAAATTGAAGTTCAAAACTAAAAATATTGACATCCCACCCTGAAAAAAAGAATCTTTGTCATGTCAATGGATATGAGAATGCAATTCATTTCAATACAAGGGTCTTCTTTAGAAAGATATGAATGTACTTCACTGTCTTTATTGACAGGAGTGGAAACCTTCAATTTCAGTGAAGATGACTGAAGTTAGGAAAGGAAAAGTTCCAGCCTTTGTTCCAGTTCAGTTTAAGATGTGTAATGGACTGAAAAGCCAGGAACAGGCCACTGCCTTTAAGGATTTCATTAAAGTGTAACATAGAAGGAATAACCCTTCTGGACTACTTTCATGCATACAAGTCCTAAACTACCTTGTAAAGTTGGACTAATTAGCTGCTGCCATAAGTTATGAGAGGCCTTTCTGGACTTCATAAAGTATCAGTACATTAAAAGCCATATTTTTTTTTGGCATGTGTGGTTGTTTTGGTTTTGTTTTTTTTTAATTATTCCTAATCACTTCTAATGCTTTACTCATAACTTTATTAACAGGGTAATATGTGGCTAATGTGTTAGTAGGGCATGGGAGTAGATAAAATATTCAAGCATGTCATAAGCTCTTTGAGGACAAGAAACACATTTCTATAACTTCTATGTTTATTTAAGCTCCATTCCATTCACCTACCTTTTCGGAAAGACTGGGAACAAGTTTGTTGCAAAGGCAGATGTCTACATGCCAGGCCAGCAGTACGTGGGGGCTTCAGACAGCTTAGTACTCTGCTTCTGCCCAGACACCAGCATGTCCTTAAACAACACATTCAGATAATTTTGCTGTTTCCAAGCTCTATGACCTATTTCTGGGACAGAGTTGACATTGACAACTCCAAACCAGGAGCTGTAAACACCAGGCTCAGTACTGAGTCAAGGATGAGCAAGGCTGCCTGAATAGCCCATTGTGCAGGGATAACATAGCATAAATCCTTCACACAATTCAGTTTTAAGCCATTTGATTGTACCTTTACTTTTTTAAGGCAAAGATGTGTGCAATCATCATCACATGGCACGAATATTAAGGTCAGATGGAATCTCCTGCTGTTAGAGTAGGAGTTCTCTTACTCAATGCTCACCTACTTTTCCAGATCTGATTACAGCAATTACCAGAAAAGCCACAGCTCTCTTACAGCCAGGTTCCTGCATTAGCTACTTAAGAAAACAGGCTGTAAATGTGCTCTACCCCATCAGTTATAATTAGCCATCTCTTCTTTTTCAGTGGTTTATATAAAGTGGAATTTGTTAGAAGGCTGATTTGTAATGTTAATTACAAAGTTAATTTTACTTGAGCAGACTTCTATGCCACTGGCACTAAGTGAGAATTATTATTATTTTTCCAGCCCTGAAACTGAAATCAAGTGTTTTGTAAAATTTTTCTCTACTACACATTACATTCTCTTGGCAACAATGAAATCTATTTGGGAATTTGAGCCGGGGTTTACTTCACTTTCCCACACATCTGTATATGTTCCTGTCAGGCTGACAGCTCTCACGCAGGTATCCTGGTTAGGATTATCTAGCAAACCCTTCAATTTGTATTGATTCATATTGGTTCAGTATAGACTCTCTTAAGGTTTTGGGGATTTATTTTTCCCAAGCTAAATTTATATTTTCCACTATAGAATTTATAATCCTCAGCAATGCACTGGCTGAATTAGTCTTATTTAAAAGACAACCGCAATGTATCCCTCACAGAGGGTAGGTAATATTGTATCGCTGTGATGTCTGTCATAACTGGATTTCAGAGTACTCTAGTAAATTAAAGGATATTGAAGAAGGTAATTTAAGTGAAAAAAAAAAGACTTTGGGCTTTCCTAAATGATTGGGCTTTGTGATACTTGAAGTGAGTCATGCCATCACTGAAGCCTAGGTCATGATTTTAATATGAAGCAGTCACTGGACTGATCCAGGATGAATCAGCTGTTTGGACTCCCTGTTCCTCAATAGAGAATTTTGAAAAAGTGTGGAGAAAACGCACATCAAAAGAAAAGAAACACAGATGATCCTTAGATTTATAACAGAGGAGGATTCTTTGTGTGTTTTTTTTAATGCTGTAGTTGCAGTGTTGCACTGATTACATTTCTTGCATAGACCTACAACCCCAGCTGCAGTTTTTCTTTTCCAACCACTTTTTTTCTTTTCCAAACTTCCATTGTTCTTCAAGACTCCCTAATCAAACAAAACAACAGCAACAACAACAAAAGATTTTATACTTGTTCTTTCTCCAAATGCAAACATTGCATTTTCAGAAGGCACAGACATTAAAATGACTAGCTGAATATCCAATTTTGTGTCAAATTTTGTATCAAATGCCTTATACAGAAGACTTTTGACAAAACTAGACTGTTGCTAACTGTGCAGTAATTAAACTTACAGGGGTTCGAAATCTTAGTCCAGTTTATTGTCATTAGTTATCTCAACAGGTATAGGTATATCAATAGGTAGATCAATAGGTAGATCAACCCAGACAGCCCTATTATTTAGCTCCTGAATCATTTAGATATGAACAAACTCCAGTCTAAAAGCTGTGTACACAGCCATTAGACAACATTTTGTATCACCAGCTCATAACTGGTTTCTGTACTACAACGACTCAGAGATGCCCATCTTAGTGTGTTTGTTGAGTACACCTTCAGCAGCCTGGATTCATTGGTGAACACAAGCTCTATATCAGCAAAGTGCCAGCACCAGGCCTCCTGGATGACTGTCTTGAAGGAAAGCTCTTCCAAGGAAGCTACAGCCATATTGTGCCACTGAAATGATTGTCTGCAGTCACTAGAAAACTTTCAGAGTGGAAAAAACCACATTCCCTCTCTGAAAGAACCAGATTCAAATTTTCTCAGTCACCTTCCCTAAATACTCATATGTGTACATGTATTGATACATTTGTATGCTCAGAGGATTTAATTAATTCAGACACATAAGCTGTGATTTTTCTGGGGGCTCTTAGTGAAATAATCTCTTAAAGCAGATTTTGAATTTCTCCAATCAGTGACTGGGAAGAGAAAAATGTTTACTGGAGTGCTCCAGTTGGAGATCCCTCTACCAAAGCCTGCAGATTTGAATAAGGAAAGTAGAATCACAGAATGGATTGGCTTAGAAAGGACTTTAAAGCTCATTCAGTTGCAACAACCTGCCACAGGCAGGGACACCTTCTACTAGATCAGCTTGCTCCAAGCCCCATCCAACCTGGCCTTGAACACTGCCAGAGATGGGGCAGCCACAGCTTCTCTGGGCAACCTGTTCAAATGTGTCAGGTATCCATAAAGTGGAGGTAAAAATGCGTTACACTTCCTAGGGGTGCAGACTGCATGCTCTACACCAGAGAACAGTCTTCCAGCCTTGCTGGCAGTCTCCATAGGGCTTTTATAAATTCCTTATCAACGTACATGCATAGATAGTGCCTTTCCTTCAGTCGTCTTTACATTTCAGGTATGAATGCTGGAAGTTTCTAAGTTTCTACTATTCCACCTACGAAGTACTTCTTAAACTGTTTTTTCTTCAGAAGTCAGACAGTTCCCAGTTAAACAAAAGACCTCAGCAGCTTACAGCTTCAGCTGCCCCATTTTATACAATGGAATGACAATATTTTATAAAATGATTTGCGATTATTCAGTGGTGAACAGTGTTGATTTCTCTCTGCATCCCTTGCTTGCTTGGTTGCTTTTATAATAATAAACACATAATGTATGTTAAGCAGTCTTGGCTGATGTTGAAGTTTCATTTTTCCATACTCACTGATAAAGTGCTTGCAGTTTGTCTATGGCAACCAAGTAAAAACTCATTATGTCCAGCTAGTTTAAGTTTTGCTGTAGTGTCTTTGAAACAATTTAATGTTTATTTACAGATGAGAAATGAAAATGACACCCCCTACCCCCAAAAACTGAGAGGAAGAGAAGCTTTTCCTGAGAGATTTCTGAGTAGTTGGAGAAGAGGTTTGAGTTGCATCAAATTTTTGCTGTAATTTGTTTCAATTTTTTCTTTACTGTCTCATTTCACACCACTAGGTAAAATGTCTAAGGTTACAAAAGAAAGCCAAACAAAACTCCAAACTTATCTGTAGAATTTTGGTAAAAAGAACAGAACAGAAAGGGATGCTTTTATATGTAGTGTTTCCTTTGTAAGTAATCATATTTCAGTGAAAGAGAGGTGTATCAACACATACCCAAACAGTTAACAGCTCTCTGTAGAAGTGATTTGTAATTGGAATTCAGGTTGGATGGAGGAAAAAAACACAGCTACTATCTTTGCTTAACATTGAAGACTCTACTTAGATTCATTTGTTTAGAGGCTGGTTTCCATAGGCTTTATATGTATTCAGTAAAAAAAAATGAATAAATCCAAACCATAGTGCAGTTCAGAGACCTTATATTAGACTTCTGCTACCCTTCTTATATCTGTGACTCTTATGGTTGTTATAAAAACTTCATCTCAGCCATGGTCTAATTCAATTATTTTATTACAATTGATTGAGAGGCAATCAGCAAGCAGCGCTGGGTGCGCAGGGGAGTCTCCTCTCCAACAAAGATGCATGCTGGGATCTTTGGGGTATAGTCTCTTATACTTCTTGGTCTTGGGTTTTAGCCAATCATTATCTTCTTTACCCGGATGTTGATGTGGCTCCTTTCCATTGTTCTTTTCTTGTTGCTGGGGTCTTTCTCCGGTGAAGATGTTGCTGAAATTCTTGGTAATGTATTAACAGAAAAATGCTTACAAGCTTAGCCGCAGACTTACCATTTTGTTCTACACCTTATATGGCTATTTGCCTAGTACCCAAATTTCAAACATCCTGTAACAGGATGTATCTCTTGGTTATCTAACCCCCTAAAGGCATTCAAGCAGTTAAACAAAGCTCTCTTTGAGCAGTAAAGCGGTTGAGTAAGAGGGATTATTCCTTTGTCTCCTTTTCCCTTTCATCATTGTATTGACAGGAACATCTAGCATAATAATGATCATTCCTATATTCTCCACACACGGTACAACGGTCACAAGGGGTTCCAATTCCACACAAAGTGCAATGGTTACAAGGAGTTCTAAGTTGCTGACACGAATCATCCCTGTATACTCCACATGGTTACTAGACATCTAACAGAAACCCATAAATTAGATGCATAGGATTAAATGCTGTAAATTTTCATCATACTTCTTAAATAGGATTATAACAACAAATTTATCAGTTGATTTTTATATGATTTTAAAAGTTATATAATGGCCTAAGATACCCGAGGTATTGTACTGAAGGATGTCCCTCATGAAGATTTATAAGGCCAAAGGCCAAATGTAAGTGACTTCAGTCGCTGCAAAATATATGAATTGCTTTGATTTGTAAGCTTTGTAAATGGACAAAGCCAAAAAGAATGTAATTTATACTTAAGTGATGGATCAAAAGGGTGCTTTGAACATGGTTCTAATAGCTAATGATGATAAAGAATTCAGGGAAATGTTCCCATCATCAGAGAGATTTAATAGATTTCACCCAGTCCTCTTTCTTGTCTCCTACAAAACTCATTTACAAAAGGCTTTCAGTGTGAAATTGCTTGTTTTCTAAATAATAGGGATACATGATCAAACCATCCCACATGATGTAGCATTGAAGCATGAAATAATGTACCTCAAAATGAAAAACAACAGTAAAATTTATTAATTACACTTTTTCAATCTTCACAGAAAAGCTTTAAATAAATGGATTCACTGAAACTTTGCAAGTAAGCGAAACATATCTAGATAACAAAAATAAGGCTAGACTTCAATGTTTTTACAAATATAATACAACGGCTTTCTGAGATTTGGCACACAACAGCTCACAGGTCTGAGTTTTGCTCTGAATTGCAGACTCTTGTGGTCTCAGACTTTCAAAGCAGAAAAAAAAAAAAAAAGAAATGACCTGACCTCATACTGAAACTCACAATTTTGAGTATTTATGGCTTTGATTTATTGAGGCAGCTACATTGACACTACTGCATAAATTTCTGCAAATTAGTACTTAATCCCTGACATATGTGGTCGCATATTACTTTGCTTTCCATTCCTCCATTTTCTTCCTACTAATCGTTTGAATTTTATTAATTATTCCTCAGGTGAGTAGCTCGAGAGAGGACGCCTTCAGCACCTGAGCGGGTGAAGCTCAGCGTCCAGGAGCCTCAACTCAGAACGGCGAGAGCCACCGAGGGAGCCTCAAGTCCTCGACAGGACCTGCCCAGGAGCCGGCAGCTCAGCTGAGGCGAGCAGGGACTCACAGGGGGCGGAGCCAGGAGGAGCGGCACCAGCCCTGAGGGGGTAAAAAACTGCCCAGGGAGCGCGAGTGATCGGGGGGTGCAAACAGGGCGGGTCGAGGCTGTTGGCGCGGGCAGGAGAGCGGGCTGGTGAGCACTGTCGTATGAGCAGGGCCGGGCCCGGGAGCTCTGCTCTGGCTGCCCCGGTGGTGGCAGCGTAGGCACCCAGACAGAGCCGATGAGAGGGGAGGCTGCAGTGCAGTGCTCGGGGTGTAGAGAGTGCCTGCACTGGTCTGGTGAGGGGAGGGTGCACAATGGGCAGGGCTGCACTCGGTGCTCCCTGGTGGAGGTGCTCCTGCAGCAGGGGCTGAGCTGCGGGACGCTGTCAATAGGCTGCGAGATGTCAGGGAAGCTGAGGGGAAGCAGGACTGCTTGCTCCAGGCCCAAACTGTGCAGGGGCCTCATGTGTCCACTGTAGCTCATGGAGGAAAGAAGAAGGCCGTTAACCTAGGAAGCTGGGAAAGGGTGAAAACAAAAAACAAAACAACAAAAAAGGAGGCAGAGGGCAATTAAAAGCAAGGGGCTTCCTCCTAAATCTGTTGTCCCCACGCAGAACCACTTTGCAGTTCTGCAGGGGCCTAACGAGGAAACACACTCCCACCATGAGCAACTGGCGGATGCACTGCTAAAGAAGATCACTACTGGTGCTGCCAGGAAAAAGCGGCAGGTCGTGGTAGGAGGGGACTCTGCTTTGAAAGGAACAGAGGCACCCATCTGTCAGCCTGACCCAGTCTCAAGGGAGGTGTGCTGCCTGCCAAAGGCGTGGATCAGGGATGTTGCAGAGAGGCTGCCTGCTCTAGTGAGTCCCACTGACTATTACCCACTTCTAGTGATCCATGTGGGTGCTAGTGATATAGATAGCAGTACCCCGGAGTACATAAGTACTACAGACCCCTGGGAGAGGTGCTTAGGGTCTCTGGAGCTCAGATAGTCTTTTCATCAGTTCTCCGCACTAAAGGGGAGGACCTTAAAAAGCCTAGGAGGATAGGTCAGGTTAATAAATGGTTAGAATGCTGGTGCCATAGTCAGGGGTTAGGGTATCTAGAACATGGGACTTAGTTTGGGAGTCCAGGTCTACTGGAGGCTGGTGGAGCTGAGAGGGATTTTGGTAGGAGGCTTGCCAGACTGGTCAAGAAAGATTTATAAAGTAGGTGTGTTTTGGGAGGGGAGGCATCATTCCATTTGAACACACCCAGTCACTTGCCAGCACGTATAATAATTACTCGGAGCAATGTAGAGACATTCCAACTGCTCCAGCCAATGAGCTGGCTTCTTTTGGAGCTTGGCTCTGATGCCTCTGTACAAACTATTGTAGCATGGGGAACAAACGAGGAATTAGAGATGTGTGCAGGTCTACGGGGGTATGATATAATAGGCTTCACAGAAACATGGTGGGATGGCTCCTATGACTGGAGTGTTGGAATGGAAAGTTACAGGCTCTTTAGAAGACAGGCTTGGCAGGCGGGGAGGGGGAGTTGCCCTTTATGTTAGGGGTAGGCTGGAGGATATGGAACTGTCTGGGGACAGGTGAGCAGTCAACAGAGAGTTTGTGTGGGGATCCTTTACAGACTGCCTGATTAAGAGGATTCTGTGGATGAAGCACTCTATAGACAAATAGGAACAGCCTCATGCTCACAGGCCCTTTTAAGGGAAATATAGCCCCCATTTTCAAGAAGGGGAAAAGGGATGACCCAGTGAATTACAGACCAGTCAGTCTCACCTCTGTGCCTGGCAAAATCTTGGAGAAGAATCCCCTGAAAGGCATGCTAATACACAGGAAAAACAGCGAGGTGCTTGGTGACAGCCAGCATGGCTTCACTAAGGGAAAATCCTGCCTGACCAATTTGGTGGCCTTCTATGATGGGGCTGCAAAGCTGATGGACAGGAGTAGAGCAGTTGATGTCATCTACCTGGTCTTGTGCAAAGTGTTCAAAGCTGTCCCACACAACATCCTTGTCTCTAAATTGGAGAGACATCAATTTGATAGGTGGACCACTTGGTGAATAAAAAACTGGCTGGATGGCCACGTGCAAAGAGTTGTGGTCAACGGCTCAATGTCCAGCTGGGTTAATGAGTGGTGGCCCTAAGGGATCGGTGTTGCTACCGGTCTTGTTCGGTAACACGGACAATGGGATTGAGTGCACCCTCAGTAAGTTTGCCAATGACACCAAGCTGTGTTGTTCGGTTGATACACTGGAGGGAAGGAATGCCATCCAGAGGGACATTGACATGCTTGTGAGGTGGGCAGATGCCAACCTTATGAAGTTTAACCATGCCAAGTGCAAGGTCCTGCACCTGCATCAGAGCAATCCCAGGCACAGCTACAGGTTGGGCAGAGAAGAGATTCAGAGCGGCCCTGCAGAGAAGGACTTGGGGTGTTGGTCAGTGGGAAAATGAGCATGAGCCAGCAGTGTGCGCTCGCAGCCCAGAACGCCAACCATATCCTGGGCTGCATCAAAAGGAGCGTGACCAGCAGGTTGAAGGAGGTGATCCTGCCCCTTTACTCTGCTCTTGTGAGACATCACTTGGAGTGTGCAGTTCTGGTGTCCTCAGCATACAAAGGACATGGAACCATTGGAACAAGTCCAGAGGAGGGCCATGAGGATGATCGGGGGACTGGAGCACCTCCTGTATGAAGATAGACTGAAAAAGTTGAGGCTGTTCAGCCTGGAGAAGAGAAGGCTGCATGGAGACCTCATAGCAGCCTTCCAGTATCTGAAGGTGGCTTATAAGGATGCTGGGGAGGGACTGTTCATTAGGGACTGTAGTGGTAGGACAAGGGGTAATGGGTTAAAACTTAACCAGGGGAAGTTTAAATTGGATATAAGGAAGAAGTTCTTTACTGTGAGGGTGGTGAGGCACTGGAATGGGTTGCCCAGGGAGGTTGTGAATGCTCCATCCCTGGCGGTGTTCAAGGCCAGGTTGGACAGAGCCTTGGGCGGCAAGGTTTAGTGTGAAGTGTCCCTGCCCATGGCAGAGGGGTTGGAACTAGATGATCTTAAGGTCCCTTCCAACTGTAACTATTCTGTGATTCTATGAATTAGAGCAGAACCCTCTCTATAGCTGAAAACTAGAAGCTCATAGCAGCTGACATAGCCATAAAAGTTGTATAAATTTTAAGAAAACCTACAGTAAACTGAACTGAACTTGGAGACCATGTCAATCAGCTTTTATTTATAGAAATGTACAATGCTTTGCATTCAATCCTATTCATACATGTAAGGCCTTATTTTGCTTGCTGTTGGTCCAACATATTGTGCATTAAGTAAACTTGGATGGGATTCAATTCCAGAGTAAGAACTCTTCCTGTAAATGTTTGTTCCAAGATTACATGGAGGTTTAGAGTCCAAGCCCACATTGTTGCCCACACATAGGACCTTAGTGTCACTTCAGATAGCTTAGAGTATCCCACAATATCCACATGACTCTAGCCTTGTCATCTATGAGGGAGCAGCACTATTCTAGACAATCGGCTGGAGGCAGGCTATATAACAATTAGGCCACAGTAATACCTACACTGTTTACGATGGAAATGCTTAAGCAGTAGAATCTTTCCCACTGTCAAAGCAGGCACAGAAATTAGTTTGGGGTTCAGCTGTTCTGCCATGAATGATTTTATGTAGATGCTCAACTGTTTTCAGTTCAAAATTCCATGAACTGGGACTCAAAGCATTTACCCAGACAGAGGTTACTAGTGTCATTTTTGATATATCATTGCTGCCTTCCTGAAAAGGTAGGACTTCCATGGGGCTATTTGCCTGAATTAGATACCTCTGACATGCTAAGCCTTTTCAAATTGCATTACTTGCCCATATTAAAGCCATTTAATTAAGTTCTGGGTCTCTGGTGATTAGAATAGCAACTTGGAAACTAAGCACACATAAAGAACATTGAATAAAGTTGTCTTAATCTGGAACCATTTTACATCCCCAGTACCCACATAGTAGCACGTTCTCACATTTGTTTCTGTCCTATATGCTAATTTGCACTGAGAAGACCATCAGATATTCTCCAAGCATCAGAAAACACACCCCGCACTAAGTAGTTTTAGTGTCTACACTATTAATGTACTGGTAGCTCACCTGCCAGTTACTTTGGGAAGAGTAGGTGCTTACGGGGATGAATGAAAGGATAAACAGAGACTCATCCAGCAATTTCATGAGCTGCCATTTGTTTGCATTCTTCTATATTTTATAGCTGTTGACCTGCCTGTCTCCAATGAATTTGTTTGGGTTTTTTGCAATGCATTCAAGGAGAAACCTTTCCCACTGACTCCTCTAGTTATGTTTCACACCAGGGACAATTGTCTATTCACTGCCCTTTGGTAGCCTCATGGAGTGAGGGGCTCATGGTGTTCCCTTTTCAGTAGCAAAGTTACATGGCTCCTTCCCCTGAAAATGCTCTTCTGATCCTCACCAGGTGTTTGATTGGCCTTTAATGAGACAACCTAACATATACCACCTGGGACAGCCTGATACCTAAGTCACCTCTACCCAGAGGATATCTGTGACTACAACAGCATGATCACCTTTAATAGCTTAATAAGATTTTCAATTATTATCTTCATAATGAGAAGTCCTGCTTGGCAAAGAGGTGCTCTACAGAGCTCTGCAGGTTCCTCATGTTAAAAACACCCCTATCAAATCCAGGGTTTACTGTGCTGTGGGAGACTGCGGTGTCCTCCCACATGCAGTCTTACTTCACACTCCAGATGTTTCATCCCTCTGCATTGGATGTGGTGTCAAAGCTGCAATGAGCCATAATCAGCTCCTTCCCTGCACTTCTCATTCTGCAACAGTTTGAGGATGGAAATGCAAACAGGTAGGGGAAGTAAGCTGAAGGGGTTTGTGCATTTCACAGTGGTTTTTAACTCTTGTGTAACCTTAATTTTGTTCTGACACCCTAAATGAGCAGTCCTTGGGACAGAGACCTTAGGCATAAACCGTTGCTGTTGTACATCAAACCAAACTCATTTGTTACCAATTTCTAGTGAAAAAGGTCCAACCTCCTCAATTTGCAAGCACACACAACACGAACACAGAAAGTGTAACCTTTACCAGAAGCTTATTAGCTCCCAAAGACCATTTCCGTGAGCAAAAGCAAGGCTATTTCCTAGAAACCTATTAATTCTCACTGTTGAATGTGATGTGGTTTTAGATAAGTTTACTAATAATGAAAAAGTCATCAGAGCGTATGACCCTTACATACCAGAGTGGTCAGATTTCCTTTATGTCAATACAAACTAGTAGAGAAGTGGGACCTTCCAAGCAAAGCTGTTAGCTAGTCTTGATGCCGATAATGATGTTTAGTCTAACTGGGACTCAAACTGAGCTGCTTGTTTAATGGTGAAAGATGGTCTGGTAGTCAGTTACTGTTCCATAAACTGCAGTGTTAAAAGTAGGACTTTTAACTTGTAAATTTCCTTTCTAATTTTAGAATTTATTTCTCCTCTTGAACTTCACAGTGCACAGCAGGATCTAGGACATGTTTTAAAATAAAGGTAAAATACAAAGAGAACATTCCTAGACCTAGCCACAGCTGTATACTAAGATTTAATAAAATACCAACTGTAGACTTTCCAAACTGATATAATCATAAACCAACAAAAAATAACGATGTACCAAAGAGCCTATTGCAGTTGTAACATCTGTCTTAATTACATGAATGCAAGTTTACTGTCAAGCATGAAGTTCTCTTATTAAAACCTCAGAGATAGCCAATTTGTATCACTTAACTAGTCTCATTTCACATATGCAAACTGCATTTAAAAGTATACATGTAGCTTTTGCTGTTAGCTTCTATGGAATCAGAAACATACCCACAGAAATCACTGGTTGCACTGTGACAGGTGGGCTACTTATATATAGTCCCACAGTAAGTTAAGTGCAGCACCGTTTGCATTCTGTGTTTGGACAGTTAGATCCTTATCTGCTGAAAATCAGCTTTTCCCCATAGATTTTGTGCTGTCCCTATGAGTCACAGCACAGCAGTCTGACTGAAGGGAGAAGACTAGAGTTAGCTTGAGCTATTTCCATCCCCACTGTTGTTCTGTGGCTGGTCTGGGATTTTGTAACATATGGGACAGCAATGGTGCACTGCGTGTCACCCTGTCTGAATCAACTGCAGCAGCTTACGCTGAACAAGTTGATCTCTTTATGAAATGCATCAGTGTCAGAGCATCATCAGTTTACCGTTCCGAGTGTGATGTATCAGGTTAAAACTGTAGTCGGACAATTGTGACTTTCTGACAGGGTTAAATTCTCTGAAATACTTCATGGGCTCCCCGATGCTGCTTCTGGAACTGCTGCTGGCATCTATACCATCACCTGCTGAGTGGTGGGACATGGACTGACAATCTGAGGTCAGAGATAGACTCCAGGCTAAACCCCAGAGTTGTCTTTCTGCTCTTCATTACTTCAGCCCTGAATATTTTCCCAAATTAACGAACCCTCTTAATGGACCAGTTAATTCTCCCTGTGGGCTGTTGTGTGGTAGCTGAGCCATTCTTTAAACATGAATGGAACAGCAACCTGAAGACTACAGTATTCTTTAGGGCATGGTTACTATTACACTGTCTCCTTGAACTGTGTTTTTCTTGTTGCAACAGTTCCTCGTTTTTTGTTATTTTTACATCTCCTTTTTGCAAAATCAGGGCTCTGGTTACAAACATTCCTTCTCTGCTTTTTATAGCTTTTATGTACCTAAAAACCTGGGCAATATCTTTGGTTGTTTTTAATTTTTAACCTTTCTTTTCTGAAATATATATCCTTCAGTTAGGAAAATGGACCTACTAGACTGGATTGTGTTATTCTTCTCTGATGTAGTGAGAATTAGATGTGAGAAGAACTCCAGCAGTCTTTTTCACATCAGAGGAACCCACACATCTGCAGATCTCTTATGGATCATTTTTGTCACCTTCTTACTTCAGAGTGATTGATGCATCTATTCAGTTTTTCTATTGAAATTCAGTCTTTACTGATAGTGTGAGCTCATAGACTACATCCTTGAAATCATCCTGGACAACCATACACCTTAAGCTTCTCCCTTGAGTTATATTCCCATCTCTGCTACTGTTCCCAGCCCTGGTCCCTATCTACTCTGCCCAACAGAAAAAGTCCCCACAACCAGTACTATACTTCTCAGCCTATCCCCCTTTAAGGTTTTTCATCATATAAAATTACCTAAGAAGCCAAGCAAAATTTTTGCTGTGAAAGGAAAACAACAGAAGAACAACCCCTACTCTGTTTTCCCTATTTTCACTTCTTTCTATTCAGGATTTCTGCTAATGAGTAAAACTGGTAGGTTTATATCTCTGTAGCAAGACAATTCCTGGCTCAGTTTTTCCTGTACCGCCTGAGCACATTTGTCATAGTCCAGAGTCCACTACACTCACACATGACTGTTGGGGGAAAAGCAAGTGAGTTATAGTTTGACTTAGATTAAGGTTAGACTTCTAAGTTGGCACAGAGATAAGTCCTGGGTAAACAAGACAGCTGTGGACAAAATGGGCAACTGAAGTGCCATGGGACCTTCAGAAAAATCCACATAGCTCCTAGAGTTAACCTTTACTAGGTAGCAAGAGTACAGAGGAAATTGTGAGGGATAGAAGAAGAATGGGAAATGTGAATCATGAAGCAAGACTAGATGACTTAATTCACATCCTCAGATAACATAAGAAGATTGAGTCTGTGCTGATTAATGTAGATAAACTCAGAAGTGAAAAGCAGATACAATTAATCTTGAATGCAGAAATGAGGACATAAGTAAAAGAAAAAACAAAAATAATCATATTTTACATTCAGGCCCAGATTATGACTGCGAAGTTTGGGAAGACATTATCATAGAATCATAGACTCATAGAATCATAGAATAGTTAAGGTTGGAAAGGACCTTAAGATCATCATGTTCCAACCCCATGCCATGGACAGGGACACCTTACGCTAAATCATATCACCCAAGGCCTCGTCCAACCCGGTCTTGAACACTGCCAGGGATGGAGCATTCACAACCTCCCTGGGCAACCTGTTCCAGTGCCTCACCACCCCAACAGGAAAGAATTTCCTCCTTATATCCAGTCTAAACTTCCCCTGTTTAAGTTTTAACCCATTACCCCTTGTCCTATCACTGCAGTCCCTAATGAAGAGTCCCTCCCCAGCATCCCTGTAGGCCCCCTTCAGATACTGGAAGGCTGCTATAAGGTCTCCATGCAGCTTTCTCTTCTCCAGGCTGAACAGCCTCAACTTTCTCAGCCTGTCTTCATACAGGAGGTGCTCCAGTCCCCTGATCATCCTCGTGGCCCTCCTCTGGAATTGTTCCAACGGTCCCATGTCATTTTTATGTTGAGGACACCAGAACTGCACACAGTACTCCAGGTGATGTCTCACAAGAGCAGAGTAAAGGGGCAGGATCACCTCCTTCAACCTGCTGATCACGCTCCTTTTGATGCAGCCCAGGATACAGTTGGCTTTCTGGGCTGCAAGTGCACACTGCTGGCTCATGTTAAGTCTCTCATTGACCAACACCCCCAAGTCTTTCTCTGCAGGGCTGCTCTGAATCTCTTCTCTGCCCAACCTGTAGCTGTGCCTGGGACTGCTCCGACCCAGGTGCAGGACCTTGCACTTGGCATGGTTAAACTTGATAAGGTTGGCATCAGCCCACCTGACAAAGCGTGTCGAGGTCCCTCTGGATGGAATTCCTTCCCTCCAGTGTATCAACCAAACCACACAGCTTGGTGTCATCGGCAAACTTGCTGAGGGTGCGCTCAATCCCACTGTCCATGTCAATGAAGTTGTTGAACAAGACCGGTCCCAACACGAACCCCTGAGGAACACCTTTCGTTTCTGGTCTCCAACCGGACATTTAGCCATTGACCACAACTCTTTGCATGTGGCCATCCAGCCAGTTCTTTATGCACCGAGTGGTCCAACCATCAAATTGATGTCACTCCAATTTAGAGACAAGGATGTCATGTGGGACAGTGTTGAATGCTTCACACAAGTCCAGGTAGATGACATCAACTGCTCTACCCCTGTCCATCAGTTCTGTAGCCCCATCATAGAAGGCCACCAAATTGGTCAGGCAGGATTTTCCCTTAGTGAATCCATGCTGGCTGTCACCAAGCACCTTGCTGATTTTCATGTGCCTTAGCGTGCCTTCAGGAAGAATCTGCTCCAAGATTTTGCCAGGCACAGAGGTGAGACTGACTGGTCTGTAGTTCCCTGAGTCATCCATTTTCCCCTTCTTGAAAACGGGGGTTATATTTTCCTTTTTCCAGTTGTTGGGAACTTCACCTGACTGCCATGATTTTTCAAATATGATGGCCAGCGGCTTCGCAACTTCATTTACCAGCTCCTCCAGGACCTGCAGACGGATTTCATCAGGACCCATGGATTTGTGCACATTCAGATTTTTAAGATGGTCTCAAACCAGATCCTCTCCTACAGTGGGCGCAAGGTCTTCATTCTCACTCTCCCTGTGTCTGCCTCCCAAGACTTGGCTGGTGTGGTCAGAGCCTTTGGCAGTGAAGATCGAGGCAAAGAAGTTATTAAGAACCTCAGCCTTCTCCAAATCCTGTGTACCTAGTTCTCCCGAGAGCTTCCTGGGAGGGCCTACGTTCTCCCTTGTCTGTTTTTTATTCACTGCGTACCTATAGAATCCCTTCCTGTTATCTCTCGCATCCCTAGACATTTTTAATTCTAACTGGGCCTTAGCTTTCCTGACGTGGTCCCTAGCTTCCCGGACAACATCCCTGTACTCTTCCCAGGCCACCTGTCCTTGCTTCCACTTATTATAAGCCTCTTTTTTCATTTACGTTTTCCTCAGGAGCTCCTTATCCATCCAAGGAGGTCTCCTGGCCCTCCTGCTGCACTTCCTTCTAGTTGGGATGCAACACTCCTGAGCTTGTAGCAAGTTATCTTTGAATATCAACCAAGAGCCTTGGCCCCCCCTGCCCTCTAGGGCTACATCCCATGGAACCTTACTATGAAGGTTCCTGAAGAGGCCAAAGTCTGCTCTCTTGAAGTCCAGGGCAATGAGCTTGCTGCACGCTCTTCTCCCTGTTCTGAGGATCTCAAATTCGAGCATCTTGTGATCGCTGTATCCAAGGCTGCCCTGGAGCTTCACATTTCCAAAGTGCCCTTCCCTGTTGGTGAGCACGAGGTCAAGCATGGCACCTCTCCTTGTCGGCTCCTCTGTTACTTGCAGGGCTATTCTATTTCTTGCAGAAAAACTGTAAACATTTAAACATGGAGTCATTCTACTAAAGCTTCTTTTTGACACTTTTTTAATGCCTGGAGTGCCTGTAACACAGAACAAAATACTGTAGTTCTTGGACAAAAACCAAAAAGATATCTTTTGTTTGATATCCATGCCTTCTTTTCCATTTCACCAATGACATTTCAGGTTAATAATAACTTTCAGCATGGAAATCTCTTATAGAAAGAAAAGAAATCAAAGTTACTTCATCAGGACTCAGCAGTAGAATTTATTGTGGAAATAAAGGCTGTAGTACAGAGATGGGTACATTTGCATTATTCACGTCAGGCAGTATAGGAAAAATGGGTATTTCTGCAGTATAGTTCATCCGAGCTTTGTGCCTACTTTTTTTTTGTGTGAAACCCAGCTAACAAGTTTTAACAATGAGTCTCTCTGAAAGAGTAGAAACTCATGTGTGCATGTGTCCTCTAATTGAGCAATTGAAAAGTGACCTTCTGTTGCTGGAATATTAACTCAAGATTCATAAAGGTAAAAATAGATGTTTGTTTTAATTCATCTCTATCATTAAACATGATGAATTATACATGTGCTATGAATGATCTCTAGAACAGGAACATGAAAAAAATTGTGCATCCATTCAGTAGCATTGCTCACAGGGTTTAGGTTAATGACTTGATTAAGGACTCGTGGACCCACTGACATAAGTAGAACCATTATAGTTTCTATAAATAGAGGATGTCCTGGGGTTTATTAAATACTTATCATATCAAAAGAGGGTGAGAAGCAACTTTATTGTCTGGCACATAATATTCCCAAGAGACTCCCACTGAAACATTTCAGAGTAATTCAGGGATGGAAAGAAAGATCACAGTAAAGTAGCTTTTCCTTGAAATGTAAGCTGTCTTCCTGCAGCATCTTGGCACTTGTAACCATTCCTGAAGTATGAAGCAGTCTTGGAAGTATTCAGCCATTGTGTTTAAATAACTCGGTTATGTAGTTTACTGTTATCTTTTATAGTTATATTGAGAACAAATGCTGCAATTTCCTGGTTTGTCAAATTTAACTTTGCTTTTGCTTCATCTGAGGGGTCCCTTGCGAAAACAACAAGTAGTTTATTTGAACTTCATTTGTAAAGCAGATAGATTAAGATAAATAAACACAAGTTAAAAGTAAACTGATGTGGGAGCTAACACACATATTTTGCCCTATATAAATTACATTTAACCTCTCTCTGCACGCCTTCAGTGGCCCGCAGACATTCTGTTGGCACTCTGCAGCTATTTATTCCCTGAATAAATGTATACTTTTGTGGATATTTACCTTACCTGGGCTATATCTAAGTGTCCAGCTTGTCTCGACAAGCTGTGCCTATTCTGCCTTTGTCTTTTCCACCATTTTCATTTTCTTACATAAACAAAACACCGTGTTCTGTACTAACTAAAAGGCTCAAGCTTATCCCTACTGTAACTGTCTTTTATTGGCTTTCCCAGGACACATCTGGTCATCTTGATTCTGTTGTGTAAGTACATTTGATATCCTATATAGCAAATAACATTACTCATGCTAATTGAAGGTAGTTTGGCTTGATGTAGCCAGTAATATGAAAGTAAAGGTAATCAAACAAGGCTCTGAAGTCCCCGCCCAAACATGCTGAATGCTGAAAAAACAATTTTAGAACTATTTAAGGCATTCTAGTAAAGATTTTGGCTTTTGAAACAATGCTAATATGTATGAGAATTAAACATCTGGTGAAAATATTAAAAAGAAACTTATTTAGAAGGAAATTAATCCCTTATAGAAAGTATGCTAGTCATAAGGACAAAATGTAGTCTGTAACTCATGCTGAGAAAGGAATACATGAACACATTAATTTTAAGAGTCTCAATCCATTTTTATTTATATTTAAGCTTTTAACCCTCAAATAATTAGTCATTACTAGTATTTAATGACTGCTTTGCTAATTGGATATCCCTAGATAGAACTAAAGGCACTTAAACCCTAACAAACTGATCATTAACTATAGTAATGATGAAATTCTCTGGGATTATTACTATTATAAACTATAATTAACAGTTTATAACAGCTATGTTTTATTTTGTATTTTTTTTCCTTTAAAGAAAACATCCTGGATTACTGCTGTGAAGCTGTGTTAAAATTCTCACTATTAAAAAATATTGTGAAAGCACCTATTTCCTCCAGTTACAAGGGGAAGCATTCAAATATTTTCCTAAAAAAACTATTATAGTATATGTTTGGTTGTCAGGTGCTGGATGAAGAAGACACCAGTGATACACTCTAGCATTTGGGAAATGAAGAAACCCCACAACTCAGAAGTGGGAAGTGAATGAAAGTCTAACTCAGGTTCTGTTAATTCATAGTAAACCTTTCAAATGGGTCAAAAAGTCCCTAACAGCTTTCATTTTTGTCCCATTTCCTACCACACAACACTCCTTTTGCAGTTTGCTAGGGATCACTGAACCTACCTTTTTCAAACCATCAGACCTCTGAAATGGAGCTGACTTGACTCTCTTGCCAGTGGCTGCAGTGAAATTGTATGGGGATAGGGTAAGTGTGAACAATTAGCTCAATTAGCTCACCTAATCAGCTAGCTATTTTAGTTTTGAATCAAGATGGGTGCCATTTCTCTTAAGAAATTCTCAAAAGTATACCTTATCACAAACATACAGGTTAGTATCAGGTTCTGGGTAAAAAACTGAAGTAGACACCTAAATTCCACCGGCTGAGTACCAGTCTGTATTTAATTTTATGCATTGACTTGACTTTCATTGATGGCAATGGCAGTTTTGATCTAACTCATGCAAAGACAGTTCTTTCTAGATAGTTGTCTACTCCTTTTAGATACATGTACCTGAGGAATAAACTTCTCTGTGGGTGAGTGATCTGTAGACCTTCCGTGAAGGACTAGCTAATTAATAATATCCCATCCATTCTCACTTACATGGGTTATATTCACAAGTCACCATCACGTGTACTATGTGTTAGTCTATCTTCTTCTTCTATCTGTTCTATTCTATCATTCTATCTTCCTGATGTTACTTCAATCAGTCTATTCATATTGTTCTACCATACCTCATGTTGTTGTAATTATTATTCCTTAAATTCATGTAAACTGCTTTGACCCAAGCATCTGGGCATTAAAGTTCTATCACTTCCTTTAACATACTTCCTTTGACACTTTCACCAGTAAAATATAATTACTGACAGAATGTCAGTCTTTTTGTGCCTCTCTTCTCTTTCATATCTCAGATGTGTGCATGTCTACGGGGGTATGATATAACAGCCATCACAGAAACATGGTAGGATGGCTCCTATGACTGGAGTGTTGGAATGGAAGGTTACAGGCTTTTTAGAAAAGAAAGGCTCAGCAGGTGGGGAGGGGGAGTTGCCCTTTATGTTAGGGATAGGCTGGAGAGTATGGAACTCTGTCTGGGGACAGGTGAGCAGTTAACAGAGAGTTTGTGGGTCAGTCTTAAAGGAAATATAACAATGAGAGACATTACTGTGGGGATATGTTATAGACCGCCTGATCAAGGAGAACCTGCGGATGAAGCACTCTATAGACAGATAGGAAAAGCCTCACGCTCACAGGCCCTTGTTCTCATGCGCGACTTCGGCCACCCTGACACCTGTTGGAAGAACAGTAGGGCCTGGCACAAGCAATCCAGGAGGTTCCTCGATTGTGTGGAAGACAACTTCCTTCTGCAAGCAATGGAGGCAACAAGGAAAGGTGCCATGCTTGACCTCGTGCTCACCAACAGGGATGGGCTCTTTGGAAATGTGATGCTCCAGGGCAGCCTTGGATACAGCGATCACAAGATGCTCAAATTTGAGATCCTCAGGACAGGGAGAAGAGCGTGCAGCAAGCTCACTGCCCTGGACTTCAAGAGAGCAGACTTTGGCCTCTTCAGGAACCTCCTTAGTAAGGTTCGATGGGATATAGCCCTAGAGGGCGGGGGTCCAAGACTCTTGGTTGATATTCAAAGATAACTTGCTACAAGCTCAGGAGTGTTGCATCCCAACTAGAAGGAAGTGCAGCAGGAGGGCCAGGAGACCTCCTTGGATGGATAAGGAGCTCCTGAGGAAAACATAAATGAAAAAAGAGGCTTATAATAAGTGGAAGCAAGGACAGGTGGCCTGGGAAGAGTACAGGGATGTTGTCCGGGAAGCTAGGGACCACGTCAGGAAAGCTAAGGCCCAGTTAGAATTAAAAATGTCTAGGGATGCGAGAGATAACAGGAAGGGATTCTATAGGTACGCAGTGAATAAAAAACAGACAAGGGAGAACGTAGACCCCCTCAGGAAGCTCTCAGGAGAACTGGCTACACAGGATTTGGAGAAGGCTGAGGTTCTTAATAACTTCTTTGCCTCGGTCTTCACTGCCAAAGGCTCTGACCACACCAGCCAAGTCTTGGGAGGCAGACACAGGGAGAGTGAGAATGAAGACCTTGCGCCCACTGTAGGAGAGGATCTGGTTTGAGACCATCTTAAAAATCTGAATGTGCACAAATCCATGGGTCCTGATGAAATCCGTCTGCGGGTCCTGAAGGAGCTGGTAAATGAAGTTGCGAAGCCGCTGGCCATCATATTTGAAAAATCATGGCAGTCAGGTGAAGTTCCCAACAACTGGAAAAAGGAAAATATAACCCCCGTTTTCAAGAAGGGGAAAATGGATGACTCAGGGAACTACAGACCAGTCAGTCTCACCTCTGTGCCTGGCAAAATCTTGGAGCAGATTCTTCCTGAAGGCACGCTAAGGCACATGAAAATCAGCAAGGTGCTTGGTGACAGCCAGCATGGATTCACTAAGGGGAAATCCTGCCTGACCAATTTGGTGGCCTTCTATGATGGGGCTACAGAACTGATGGACAGGGGTAGAGCAGTTGATGTCATCTACCTGGACTTGTGTAAAGCGTTCGACACTGTCCCACACGACATCCTTGTCTCTAAATTGGAGTGACATCAATTTGATGGATGGACCACTCAGTGGATAAAGAACTGGCTGGATGGCCGCATGCAAAGAGTTGTGGTCAATGGCTCAATGTCCGGCTGGAAACCAGTAACGAAAGGTGTTCCTCAGGGGTCGGTGTTGGTACCAGTCTTGTTCAACATCTTTGTTGCTGACATGGACAGTGGGATTGAGTGTGCCCTCAGCAAGTTTGCCAATGACACCAAGCTGTGTGGTTTGGTTGATACATTGGAGGGAAGGAATGCCATCCAGAGGGACCTCAACATGCTTGTCAGGTGGGCTGATGCCAACCTTATGAAGTTTAACCATGCCAAGTGCAAGGTCCTACAGATGGGTCAGAGCAATCCCAGGCACTCCTACAGGTTGGGCAGAGAAGAGATTCAGAGCAGCCCTGCAGAGAAGGACTTGGGGGTGTTGGTTGATGACAAAATGAACATGAGCCAGCAGTGTGCACTTGCAGCCCAGAAAGCCAACTGTATCCTGGGATGCATCAAAAGGAGCGTGATCAGCAGGTTGAAGGAGGTGATCCTGCCCCTTTACTCTGCTCTTGTGAGACCTCACCTGGAGTACTGTGTGCAATTCTGGTGTCCTCAACATAAAAAAGACATGGAACTGTTGGAACAAGTCCAGAGAAATGCCATGAGGATGATCAGGGGACTGGAGCACCTCCCGTATGAAGACAGGCTGAGAAAGTTGGGGCTGTTCAGCCTGGAGAAGAGAAGGCTGCGTGGAGACCTCATAGCAGCCTTCCAGTATCTGAAGGGGGCCTATAGGGATGCTGGGGAGGGACTGTTCATTAGGGACTGTAATGATAGGACAAGGGGTAATGGGTTAAAACTTAAACAGGGGAAGTTTAGATTGGATATAGGAAGGAAATTCTTTCCTGTTGGGGTGGTGAGGCACTGGAACAGGTTGCCCAGGGAGGTCGTGAATGCTCCATCCCTGGCCGTGTTCAAGACCGGGTTGGACGAGGCCTTGGGTGATATGATTTAGTGTGAAGTGTCCCTGTCCATGGCAGGGGAATTGGAACATGATGATCTTAAGGTCCTTTCCAACCCTAACTATGATTCTATGATTCTACATCACAGTCGGTAGGGAAAACCAGCATTTGTGATTGTGAGACTTACTTAGTGATAAATGACAGTGATAAAATCACACTTGCTTCCATTGAGTCTGCTGACTCCCAGATATACAAATCTTCATTTTTTCAACTTTTGCAGTTATATCTATAGTGAATTGAGGTGTGTGTGAATTTGTGCATTTTAAATAACCTTCAAGAGAGGAGTTTGCCAGTGTGCATTCCTGTTATCTCCTGCCTGCATGGCATTAGTTTGGGGCTCAGAAAAGAAAGAACATCCTTTCCTACACTAATGGAGGATTTGTAGCTGCATAATTTTCAGTTCATGAAGGCTCAAAATGGAGCTTTCTTCTGGTTGTAACAAAGAGTCTTTAGTTTCCAATGGAGTGCACAGCATTTGTTTCTTTCTGAGACATGTGCGGTATCACAGCAATTCAGCAACATTAGCATTCACTGCTACGGGGAAGAGAACTCTTCTACATTCATTGATCTCTGTCTGATACGCTTAATGAAAAAATACATTGAATATGATAACACTGCCTTAAGGAACAGAGGTAATTATTCAACTTCTGTGTATTGAGAAAAACTTGCTTCCTTTTTTGGTGTATGCCAGTGAAATAGAAAAGGAGCATGCTATAAGCCCACTTTTTTCCTTCTTTTTTCTTTTTATTTTTTTCTTCCCCTTCCTCCCCTTTCAAATAAAAATGTCTTGTGGTATTCTTTGACTAGACCTTGTATGACTGTGATTTATGAAACAAGGGAAATGTGAGCAGTAACTAATTGCTGAAGCACTCTGGGTTAGTATGGCTGCTCTGCACACACAATGAGGTTGGAGTGCTGGCCATCATGCTAAAAGGAAGCATCAGTCTTTAACTCTCCCCTCCCCATGCACACAATTTCCACTAAGAAGATAATACTTCTCCATGCAGGGGCTTTATGTATTCCCTCACTGTCCAAACACAGTTAGAATATCTGCATTCATGCTCAAGTCTGAAGTGACTTTTTTGTGAAGGGGGAAATGTCTTGTCAGTGTTATGGATGGTGACACTGCTGTGGATGGGAAAAGCAAGTCACCCAGGATCATACAAAAGATGAGTGGATAGAACGGTAATAAAAGCTGATCTTCTGAAGTGCAATAAAGCTGGTGAAGGGTCTGGAGCACAAATCTTACGAGGAATAGCTGAGGGACCTTGGGGGGTTTAGTCTGGAGAAGAGAAGGCTCAGGGGGGACCTTATTGCTCTCAATAACTACCTGAAAGGAAGATGGAGTGAGGAGGTGGCTGGTCTCTTCCCCCAAGTAACAAGTGATAGAACAAGAGGAAATGGCCTCAAGCTGCGCCAGGGGAGGTTTAGACTGGATATTAGGAGCAGTTCTTTCCCCAAAGGGTTGTCAGGCATTGGAATAGGGTGCCCAGGGCAATGGTGGAGTCACTGTCCCTGGAAGTGTTCACAAAGGGTGTAGATGAGGCCCTTAGTGACATCATTTAGTGGTGGACTTAGCAGGTCTGGGGTAACTTGGACTTGATGACCTGAAAGGTCTTTTGCAACCTAGAGGATTTTATGATTCTATGGTTCCCATGAGACATTTTTGTCTCCATGCTGTATTTTGACACATCACATTACAAGAGCCATACAGAACAGAAACACCACAGCTGGAATGTGAACCAGGGACACTAGTTGTCAGATCTTTCTACTAATGTGAGGCTAATGTGGGCTGAGAAGTAAGGAAGTTGTAAGGAGGCATTTGCTTTAGAAATGGGCAGCTACAGACATAATCTGTTCCAATCTTTTTTTTTTTTCTCAAATATACTTTGCTACCCAGAATACAAATAATAGAGATTAAAAGTATATCTGATGTATATTCCTATCTCTGTAGAAACATATTCTTGTATTCAGTACTTGTATTTAACATAATTCAGTAATCTGCATTATAAATAGGCAGATTTAGCAAAGCTTCAGACTGACTTTGCCTAGTGTAAGGGCTACCGATTTTTCTCATGGACTAAAATGAGGACCTGGGATTGTTTCATCCATCTAAAGAGCCACAGTCTTGCTAGACTGAGGACATTACTATCAAACTTCATCTCTGGAAGAGCACAGAGTAGAAAGACATGTTTGCCAGTGGCGTAGATGAGCACCTGGATATCCAGTAGAGAAAAACTGGAGTACTAAAATGACACAGGTCACCAAAACAGTCATAAGTCCATAAACCCTGCTGGTAACATGTATGAGGATGCCGAAGTGAACAAGGAAGTCAAGTAGGTCATGAGATGGAAAAGAAATGGTAAGGAGACAGACTGAAGGTGAGGATAAAAAACTGAGGTGAATAATGGAAAAAGAGTTAATGCAGAGTGAGAAAAAGAAAAACAGAAGTCATCGTACTTCAGGACTAAAAATAGGAACATAAGAAAGAAATTGTGAATTTTCAAACTCCTTCTAATAAAAAAACTTTATGTGGGTATAATTTGAGCTTCTCTTTTTCTTTAGCAGTCTGAATTTGAAGTATAAATCACACCTCTCATGGACAGATGTGTCTGTGAGTTCAGAGAGGTGCAGACAGAAAAGGAAGAGCTGCCAGATCTGAGAGAGACAATTTTACACATGGAAACTCCTCCTCTAGAGGACCCTTTATGAAAATCTGGTTTACCAAGACAGAGCAAAAGAAGAGACCCCAAAAAATTTAGGGATATTATTAAGCAATCCACTCACACTCCTTTTGAGCAGACACAAAAAGCCATACCATAGTCCCCACACGTGCTTGTTCTAGACCCAGAGCAGTATGAGCTTGGGAAACCTATGTGGTTTGACCAGGACCATCTTTTTCACCCAAACTCCTGAATGATTTGTGATGTAACGACACATTTGCAAAGGCACTTTAACAAAGGATACACATCAAACTTAGCCATTCACCCACCCTGATAACAAATAGGAGTGGCGTTACTCTCGGAAGATGTGATAAATATTTTTTAGTGTCCCATTACTGCATAGCCATCTGCTATTTATTGCAATTGTGCAGATCATAATACATCTATCTGATGTTTATATAGATGCTGCTTTTTCTTCCATAAGAAGTGTATTGCAGTTTAATGTAGTGTTGTAGCTTAGTGTAGTGTTAGCTTAATGTTCCATTAAAAGAAAGTACTGGTAAGTGTATGCATATGTATATCTAAATTATTATTTTCCTACCCAGATTCAGACAGCACTGCGAAGCTATATAGGTACTGAACTTCTGCTAGGCAGTATTTTCAATACTGAATGGAAATAACTTGTTTGTGAAAAGGCGCCGATTTCCCTAATTACAGCTACCCCTACTGTAAGAGGAAATTGCTAATTGGATACAGCAGGAAACAAAGAAACAAGGGTTTTATTATCTGTTCTGTTCTTACTAGTATTATTAACTCATGCCTTTCCTTTGAAGAAGAAAAAAAAAAAGGCTTTAATTTTATTATGCTTCAGTTTCCACAACTATGAAATGATGCCAGACAGAAACTGTGAGGCTGTATGTATTAAATACCAGAACACAAGATTCCCATAAGATCCCGGTGAGGTTATCAACAGAGATACAAGACAGAATTTGCTCAAAATTGCCTTCACTATCTTCACTGTGACTCATTTAAACCAGCCAAGATCTAAAGGAGTAGATTGCCTGTTTTAACACTAATAAAATCTTTGAATCCTCATAGCATTAAAGGAAAACATGGATGAAGTAAACTAAACTGGTAGACTAGGGACAGTGTGTAAGGTGCCCAGAAGATGAAAACCTCTCCACAACAGTACTGAAGTTATTGAAAGGATCTTGATTGACGTGTCAGGCCGCACACGTTGCCACCTGGCAGCCTGAGGATTTCGGGTTCCCCAGGGAAAGTGCAAATATTGCTCTACTAGCAATAACACGCTCCATAGCTCAGATTATGTGAGTGAACTGTGTAGCACATCAGGACACTGGGTGAGTTGAGCTGAATGAGTGCTTTAGACTACCACATACCCTTAGCAGTAAAGGCACTAATGCCAAGCTAACCTTGAAAATATGTGTTTAAACGCATTCATCAGAGCAAGACCTGTAGAAATGGCTTGAAATATCATAGGAAGATGAGGCTGTATAAATGCAGGCTGAGAGTTTCTTTCCATATGCAAACAGGGTTTTTTTCTGCTACCTTCAAGTTCTTCCACCAAGCCATGGGACTGCTGGTTCATTGCATTGACTTCCCACTCACTGAGAGATGCCACCAGTTTAACTTTTCCCATTCAGTCCAAAGCTGACTTCTTTATTGAGTTAAAAACATAAAAAATAGGATAAGACATCCATAAACCAGCCCATAAACATAGCTCAGTACAGGAAAAGGCTAGTGCTACGGAGAGTGAACTTCCACAGCACTATAGACACTTGCTATTCATTGAATCATAGAATCACAGGCTGGTTTGGCTTGGAAGGGACCTTCAAACTCATCCAGTTCCAACCCCTGCCATGGGCAGTGACACCTACCACTAGAGCAGGTTGCTCCAAGCCCCGTCCAACCTGGCCTTGAACACTGCCAGGGAATGGGGCTGCCACAGCTTCTCTGGGCACCCTGTGCCAGCGCCTCAGCACCGTCACAGGGAAGAGCTTCTGCCTAAGGTCTAATCCAAATCTACACTGTTACATTTTTTCTGTTGCACATAAGCACCGAATAACTAAGTTCGGTGATCTAAGGCTAATCCCTTCTTTTTCCCATATGCAATATCTTGACTGTGAATGAACATCGAGGGCTTTCACTATTAGTCAGGGGATGGAATCCCAGTATTGTACCAGAGGCTCCACAAGCCTCAAATCACAGTAGCCTATCACATGACATCTGTGGGGGCAAAACAGCCTTGATGACATTGAAGCTCAGCAAAATCCCACCATGTAGTAGTACCAAGGTAATGTGGGGATGCCACATGGACCTCAGACTGGCTGTTTGTTTGAAGCTGCTGGCTCCAAGTGGGGATGGAGATAAAACAAACCTCCCTTCTGTGCACAAAGCACTGCTCCAGACATGAGCTGCTTCCTCCCACAGCGTGCTGTGATGGTGAACTGCAGCTCCAAACAGCTCTGCAAATCAGATCTCATTACATGATAGCAGGGCGTATTTCACCCAGAGACACACTGCAAGGGCCATTTTTTAAAGCCCATTTAGCAAGATGATGAATTTCATTGTGTACACGATAATGTAAAAAAAAAACCAAACAAACAACAACAACAACAAAAAAAAAAAAGAAATTAAGACATTTTGTATGGTTGCTAAGAGAAAAGCAGTCTATTTGCATTCTCATTTCCCTGTGCCACAAAGTAAATATGAGCTTTATATAGAAAACAAAGCTGATGATTAACCTGGAGAGTAATCACTACTAAAATGGTGATATCTCCAGGTAAAGTAAGATCAGATCTCCATGGTGCCACGCTGTGCAGCCTGTAAGAGACTGCCTCTCCTTTGAGCAGATGAAGCAGAGAAACTTTTTTCGAGGACAGATAGAAAAATGAACAATATGAAGTCTTGCTACAGGCCAGTGACAGTGCTAGGGCTGCAGCCTGTCTCGTAAAGACACCTGTGGCTCTCAGTGCCCAAAACAGAGGGCAAAACTAAAGACTGTCATCCTCAAAGCAGACAGAAACACCGAGAATGCTCCAGCTCTGAGTGAGGAAACATTCTCCCAGTTCACGGGGTGGTAGCAAAGTTTTTGTGCTTAAGTGTCCTGAGAAAAGGAGAAGGAGAGGCATATTCAAGTGGAGAGAAAACACCACCACCACCACCACCCCCCCCCCCAAACAAAAAAAACATGCACAAACCCAAATCAAACAAACAAACAATCATCAAAATCATTCCCCCAAACCCCAAGAAAAGCCAAAACAAAACGTCAACCCAAACCAAAGAAAACTAAAAAAGAAAAAAGGAGGGCAAGGTAGTTTTCTCAGTATTAACCTTTATCAGCACCAGACCAGACAGCAGTTTGGAGGTAGGGGGTAAAGAAATCTTCCTACCACCGCACACCTATCATCTCAAAGATGGAAGAATAACCCTATTTTCGGGCATCCTTGCTTTTCATTTCCACCCGTGCCGATTGCTGCTGCTGCATTCTTCCTCTCGGGGGGTGAAGATGGGGCAGAGAATGATGCTGATAACGAAGTCTGGTTTGTGCGCGGCATCCTCCATCCTGAGTGAGAGAGCGAAGAGGCTCTGGCCGTGGGCTACCGGGCAGTGCCACCTGCTGGTCCCTCGCACCAGGAGTGGAAATTTCCAAGCTGATGCTTGGCTGCATGACAAACGGCAAACTTCTCTCCCCAAAACACAGCAGAGGGAGGGCCTGCCGCAGACAGCGGTTCCCGCTCATATTGATAGGCATCATAGTCATCTCTCTATTCTGGCTGTCAAATACCATATTTTACTGACGTTCCCTGCAGCCTCCCTTAAATGTGAGGTTCACATTTCTCTTCTCTTTGCAGAAAGGCCTTTTTTTTTAGCAAATGAAAAGTCAGATTTTATGCACGTGCAGAAGGGAGCAACCTTAAATGTGGATTTTCTCCCGTTATCCCTTCCACAAGAGCTCTGTGACCCCCAGGGCACAGCCAGAATGCTTGGACTAGAATTAAGGACTGAAAAATCTTTAAAGATGGCACTTGGTAAAATCTCTCTGAAGGTGTAATACGTTTTTTTTCTAAAGTTAAAACAAACAAACAAAAAAAAAAGTCCTTCTCCACTCATCTATCCTAAGGATGCAGCAGAAAGGTACTTTAGCTGTCCCCAGACAGGTAAGACCAGACACTGTGAGCATCATCATAGAATCACAGAATTATAGCATGGTTTGGGTTGGAAGAGACTGTAAAGCTCATCCAGTTCCACCCCTGTGCCATGGGCAGGTACACCTTCCATGAGACCAGGTTGCTCCAAGCCCCATCCAGCCTGACCTTGAACACTGCCAGGGCTGGGCAGCTACATCTTCCCTGGGTACCTGTATTAGCAGCTCAGCCCTGTGCTGTTTTCACTAGGAAGGACCATACCTCATTGCTCCAGGTAGGAAGAGCTATCTGTCAGAATCAGTGCCGAGAGCTATACAGAAAACTGCATTATTCAGTGTAAGCAGAGATTATTGATCATGAACAAGTGTTTTATCCACATACTATTAACAGCAACAGCTCTTGAAACAAAATCCACTCCTCTTCCCACATCTTTTCTCTGACTGATTGCCTGATGCAGGATTTATGGATCTGACCAGGAAGGTCTTAGAAAAAAGAAGAGTGAAGATGAGGGCAGGGATGGTGTGCAGGATGCTAATGGGGAAGGTATTAGGGTTACTGTCCTGTGTTAACCAGAAAAGACATCATAAGAGAGGAAAGTGAAATTAATAAAAATATTTGAAAAAAGCCCTTAAATTTACCATGGCAAGTGGGAACCTGGCCCAAGCAAAGTCATTGTCAAAACTGCTTCTCTGCACCTTGTACACTAATTTCAGCCCCTGTGGGTGAACAATGGCAGGACATAAGAAGGGTGCAGGCATCCTAGCAGAGTTTCTTCCCTCCTCAATCTGTGCTAGAATATCAGCATGACCTCTATACTTTTCAGGAATAAATTACAGGTATTCCTAGCCAGAAAAATAAATCTGGTTTTCCTAGCTGCCTCCTTGTCATGAGGTCTTTATCTTTGAAAGGGTTGAGAAAGGAGGAGTAATTTCAGCAGTACTTACCGAACTGATCACAATTGTTTCACTGTTAGCTAAGCACCCACTCTTCATTCCTATATTGTCTCGTCTTCAGCTTCAATACACTTACAGCAAGGAACTAGGTGGTATAAGGACTGATTCTGGGTTTAGCATATTGTTTTCTAAAGTTTACAGAGGTATCTATAACCACCTTTATTTTCCAGTGCCACAGCCATGATTCAGGACCTGAGCCGCTTAGCTGGATCCCACATCATGTCCCCCATATTCCCATCTCCTTCCCTGCCAGTGAGTGTCCCAGCCAATCTCTTGCTCTGGGACTCTCTGCACTGCCTACAGTGGCTTTGTGAAGAGCTGACACACAGAAATACATCTCTTTTCCCTAGCTATAGCATCAACAGCCTTTGCAGGCAGAACTGGACATGACCCTGTTACGCAGACCGGACTTGTCTTTGTCATACCATTATGGACTGGAATGTCTTAGAAGAGAAGTCCTCAAAATACAAAATGTCACAGGAGACATAAAAGCTCCCTATTTAGAAGGGAATTCCATATATGATCTCCCATGTTTCAGTTAATTTGTAGCACAAACATAACCTCACAGTACCACAGGTAAAAAAGAAGCAGATGGGTCCTGTTGTTGGAAGGCACTGGCCAAGAGAACTGCATCCCCGTCTCAGGCCAGGCACAAGTGACTGAGGCTGCCAACATGAAAAACCACACTGAGTTTTCAAGAGTTGCCTGGGATTTAAGTGAATCCCTGGTGTCTGGTTGCTGAGTCAAGGAGACTTCACGCTAGGCTCGCTGAGATAATGTGCATATCAGGATCTTTCCCTCCCTCATCACGTCTCTCCCTCCTCTGCCAACACTCTGCTGTCCTTGCTGACTCATAAACTCTGCCCACGAGGCACTCGAGTTGATTAATCTTGGGTGTCCATTAGAACTGTCTGTTTGCTTGCTTTCTTATTTCAGTTAGGGTTTTGGGTTATATTAGGGTTTTGTCGTGTTTTTGTCATCATAATGCCTACAGAAAGACTTCAAATGCCCAGAATGCTTTATTAACAAATACAAGAAATTTTTAGGCTTAGACAAAAGAAAAGTTCTTGATGAGCTGTAACATCAAGTCATAGCTGATAGAGAGAAAAGAGGGTGCTTTGCTAAGGAGACACAGGAATTACCACTTTCCCCATAGCACCCTACATTCCTGCTTGGTACCCCCTTAATACTTTGGATGTGAGTTATTATTTTTCATTCTCTCATGACAGGGATCCCTTGCCCTTTCTTCTAATGGAAAATGAGGTCACCCTGAATCACGCTGGGTCTCATCAGAAGATGGTGAGATCCACTCTCAGAGTGACAGGGGAACTGGGCAAATCTCTTTCCCTTTAGTGATTCCCATGGGAGCTGCTGTAGAGCAGCTTCTGCTATAAAAGAGCTCGGATATCACATTTGCAGGCTAGAGAACAAGTTTCTTTAGCTCAAAAGGAACAGACAATTTCTGCAGGGAAGAATAATGTGTTTCAGATAATGATGCAAACAGCCAGCTCTGAATTGTTTTAAAAAGCTCCAATTCCTATTTCAGCCACTGAGGAGCTTTAATCGTCACTATAAGATGAATGTTTCATCAGTATTTATTATTAAAGTGATTTCTAGCACCAGTCAGGATTTCAAGTTGGTTTTAACCCTTTGCAGTTTCTGTAAAATACATATATATGCTTACCAACAGGCGCACACATGCAATCTAAGGCAAGCATGACAGACTGAAGACAGATACCCCAATATTTTGAAGCGGTTTAATTCACCAAAATTTAGCTTAAAATTTATTAGAAGAACAGATTTATTTTTCTAGCTCCAAAATCTGAATGCTGACAAATTAGGAATCTTCCCCTGCCTAGTTAATTAGTGAGGCATAGATTTTTAAATGTCTTTGATATTTGAAGCCAAAATTGTGAATTTTAACTCAGAGGACTGGCAATTATCCAGAAAGTAGTATAAATAGTATCTCCTACACTGTAACACCACCCTTCTGCCACAGAGATGGATTGCATTTCTAACCAACAGCTTCAAAAGAAGTTAGAAGCGTTCAACAGGGCCCCTCTGCTTCAGTGCATGTTAAAGTGCCTTTATGGAAATATAGCTACAAGATTTGATTCTCTTGAACTACCTCTCTTCATGTATTTACTATTAAAATTAATCTTGAAGGAAGAATTTAAACATAAATAATTATAGTTTTCTTAATTTTTTTTTTTTTTACCAGCTGAAGCACTGCTGGGATATTTCTCTAGTTACTATAGCTACAAGCTAAGTGCTTCATTATGGAGGAGTCATTGCCATCACAGAGGGAACTCCATTCTGTTCTTCTTGAGACTGTAGGTTTTTGCCCACCAAAACATGCTTGTCATGACCTGAAAGGAGTCATTTAGAAAGACCTCTCTCCTCTTGGGACCAGCTACCAAGTTCATGATAGCCTTGTACTGAATTAAGGTGAAACGACACCAGCCAACCAGTTTTAGGATTAACACAGAATACAATGCATGTGGTTAGATTTAACAACTCAACCAGGATTACTTTAACTGTATCAGCAAGTCCCATGCCACACATTTTTACTTAGATCTATTCAATATTCAGTGAAAAAGAGAGGAGAGAAGAAGAGAGAGAAAGAAAGTAAGAGAAAGATAAGAAGTATCACCACTCATTGATTCAACAATGTCTCATTGGTTCTCTTTACCCAAGGTATTGCTGGTAGTGGGAGCTCTCCCTCTGACCCGAGTCCTGCTCTCTTATGTTCATGTTCTTTGAAATTATGTTATCCATAATTTGCATACAAAGCGTAGAGAGGTGTTACTATGATAATGAGGGATGATGTTTTTAGTGAACACATGCGCAGTTCCAAAGTTGGGGTTCCGTGAGGGTCCTCCGAGTGGTCATTGTCCCTCATATCATGATGTCTACTATTTGACTCCATCCTTTGAGTCAGCTTGAATTAAGCATTTTTCATAGCCCCCTGAAGGCTTATCAGCTTCAAACAAGGGGGTCAGAACAATCCTGTCTATGCAGTATTGAGAGCCAACATAATTTTTGCTTTGTTTCCAATAATTCTTGCAAGGACTCCCATGGTCAAATGCAAGTGGTGTCTGAGACAATCTCAGTTTCCTGCTGTGATTCTCACACTTGCTTCCTATGGAATGTAAACAGTGTTTGAGACAAGATCAATGTCCAGCCTTTCACGATGCTGGACAGCAATTCTGTTTCCTTTTTGTTTCTTCTAGAGTGCTTTTTTGTAAACCTAGGTATGGAGCTTATTGGTGTACACAAGGTTTTACTACTATAATTACATCACAGTAGAACTCTAACCTGAAAAGCAAAGTACAAAACTGGAATGATTTACCTCTTCTATTAATACCACTATTAAAATGCTCCTTACCTAAAAGGCATGAAGATACTCTCAGATGATCTTTGGACAGAAGCAGCCTTAGTGTTGACTGGTGGCTGAAGATCTGACCTGGGTGGTTACTGAACAAGGAGAAATAGATCTTCATGACTTGCCATATATTTAGGTCTGTAAAAAAGAGTGAAAACTTCAAATACCCCAACAAATTATTTTTGAGAAGGCTGTCGAGGGGACCTCTAGCAGACACTTAACAGATGAAGGTGTGATTCCCACAGATCATACTGCTTCTTCTTTTGGTCTTGTTCAGCTCTTCTGAAAAATGGGAGATTTTTCTTTAATATGATTTTGTTTTGTTTGTTTTAAGGAAATGAGTAGAGAGAAGGCCAGTACACTGGACATAAGTAGAAACTCATGGATATTATAAATATATCACAGACCTTTCAAAATCCATCCATGTAATAGAAACTACTGTCTTGTGGTTTGTAAAATCAGGTGAAAGGCACACAACATCCCAGTTTACTTCCTTCATCCCAATTATCTCCTTCAAACACCCAATCAACAGTAGTGTAGCTGTCAACTCTGCTTTGAAGGGGTGTATGTTTCAACGCAGTGTCAAGATCATACAGAAGGAGGAGGATCACACTTACACGACTTTGGCCAGCTAATGTACTTAGTCCCCTCCATCCCCTACTAAAACTGCAGCCCTGCAATAGCACAAAATCACTGAAGTCCATCTGAGGCTGTGCTGGCTGTTTATTCCAGTCCTTACATATGCTCAGCTGTTTCATTGTTATAGGTCAATGTCTGCGAGTTGTGCATGTTCACAAGTCATGAGCAAATAGTTTTGCAAATATATGGCTGACTATTTGGAACAGGATCATTTACTTGGTTGCTGTCAATGGGGTTTACTGCCAGGGTATTCCTCTGTCACAGCTTACTGGGAGCTTTCAGGACTTTTCCTGCGCCCTTGCTAATCGTAAACAGGTGAATGCTATCATTTCACATTTCTTTTTTTTTCTTTTTTTCTGGTGGGGCAAAACGTTCTGCATAACAAGCTCACATAAAATTTAAAATGCACAAGACAGAACTATAAGTTAACTCTATCGTCTGGATTTAGTGTTAGCCCTTTGCACTGAACACCATTTGCATACATCAGAGATTCCTGGACTGTATGTGTCCAGGTCACTTATTCATTATTATAATTTATTTCTAGCACAGCAATACCTAGAGGCCCTGGGGAAAGGCAGTTACACATACATGCATATAATGAAAAGACGGTTCTTGCCCTGAAGAGCTCAGCGTAGAGCTGCCTTCCTGGTACAACAGCACCCCATGCAGAGATGCCAGAGTTGTCTCCAGACGAGATGATACATTTATGTAGAATAGGCTAATGCCATGCAGAGATACTCTTTGTCCTGGAAGCATGTAGTTACTACGGACCCTTATGCTGGCTAAATTTGCAGTAAACAATGTAAAAACTGACAGCTACAATGCATCCAGCTTTTAGTTATCTCTGAAACTGCTTTTTACAGACCTCTGTTGTTTTTCTTTTTAATTTGCTACCTAAACAGAATAGAAAAAAACAATAGCTAAAGGTTTAAAATTGTCAGACTCAGGAGAGAATTCAGGGGAGAGCTACAGTTTTTTTTCCACTGTGAGTTTAGTTGTCAAAGTAGGCTAATGCTCCTCGAGAAAAGCCTAAATGCATCAGTGTTCACTGGAAAGAAAACAAACAAAAAAAAAAACCTAAAAAAACAAACAAACAAACAAAAACAACCCACCAAACACAAAACCAATTTATTTTTATTGGTAATATGCATAGATTTTAAAATGCCCACACTGACTTACATACAGACATAGTCCGGGCTGGAATTAATTACTCAGAGTAATAATGAGCTTCTTACAACAACAGATAAAGATGAATTTAGAATTTTTTTTTTTGTTGTGTTGGGTTTGGTTTTTTGGGTTTTGGGTTGGTTTTTCCTTTTTAATAAAGAAGCATTTTAGTACATGCAGGAATTAGTGCAAGGAAAGCCCATGGTCTGTGCTACACAGGCAGTCAGATTACATTAACACAGTGGTCCCTTCTGACTCAACAGTCCATTAACTTAAGTATGAAGTTAGAGGAGAAGGGGGGGATAAAACTTGGCTGTGGAAGTAATTGATTTTTTTTCAGATCAGAGATGAACAATCAAATCAGAACAGCAAACACCACTTAGGATCAGCATTTTTATTTATTTATTTATAATGTTCTGCAAATTGAAACAATCTAGTTCAGGACGAGTATTACATCAACCTGAGATAATCTGATTAAATTCCTTGCAGAACATGTTTAATAAAAGCACAGGTAGAATTCATAAAACAGGGGGAGATGTGAAGGGTGTCCTGAGGAAGGGGTAGTTTACAGGGGTTCTAGACCCCTTGAGGATCAGCTTGATCCTCTGATTGATTCCCTATCTATATATGTCTATACGAATTCCTTTTCATTTTCCACTGATAAATGAAAATAAAAACACAACACTTCGTTTCATGTTTTGCAGGACATTTGAGAATTACATTTAGGAAGGTAAGCTCAAAGATCATGATTTTTGTTACAAAATTCACTTTACACAATTAATGACAAAATAGAACGGCTAAACAAAAATCCAAATAGGAAATATATTAATTATGCATAAAAATATTATGGGAATCTTCATTCTGTGACATTTTGTTCTAGATTGGAATGGGAACAAAAAATCAGACAACTGAATTTCTCTGAGATATTGAGATTCTGAGCTATAAAAATTAGTTATGTCTATATTTTATCTAAGTAGTCAATCTGACCATTCTCTGCCAGCTTTCTTTTTTTGGCCTTTTAAAGTAATCATCAAGGGCTTTGAATGTTTTCCTGTCCTCAGAATTCATCCTCTTTCCCTGAATTCCAGGTATATTTGAAATGAAGTTACCATACTAAAAATAATTAAATAAATGAGTAAGAGGAGGTAAAAAGGAGGTTGGGTTCCTCTTGTTCCCTGTGGCTAATTTTTTCCCCACAGGTCATAAAAGCTGTTTAGCAATAATCATCCTGTTAAATTCTGGAAGAGCACTTTTAAATAATTTAAAAAGCGATCTGTTTTTTAACATAATTGCTATCATTATATTTTCTACATGGGAATGAACTAAGAGATAAGCACCTTCTAAGTCAATAAATATCTTGGCCTGAAGCCCTGGAAATTTATATATCTGTGAAGTGTTTATCTTACTGAATCCTCCCTAGAAAACCAAAATAATTATTACTTAATGATAGTAGATGTGAGTTTTCTCTTTCAATTAAAAAGTAGGAGGCTTGAGGTTTTTCCAGTGTTAGCAAAACATCATTGGAATCTGGTTGGTTATGGAGGAATGTAAAGTGAAACCTGGGACATAAACCCAGAGGCACGTATTTTTATGCTATTGCTCACAACACAAGTAGGAACATAAGAGTTAGACTCCCTCCCTATGAACCTTGCAGGAACCACTCCACTGCTGTTAGTCAATCCAGCCCCTGGGGAATGAAAGATCCCATTTACTAATAAGATTTCAAGGGTCACCAAGGGGAGACTTTTTATTATAATGGTCTTGTTTTCTGAGGAATGGTAAAAGACTTTCCAAGGTGAAGTACTGAGAGATGTAATCTCTTTCTAATCTCTCAGAACTGCCCCTTTCTGTTATTAATGTTGCTTCCCAAGCATAGGCTACAACTCTAGAAAATATGTAACACATGCCTATTATTAAGCACATTTTCAAATCTCATTGATTTCCATGACATTAAAGCATGTGTTTAAAGTAAAATTATAGTTTCTTCTCCCCCCTGGGAAAAGCGATTTTCCCCTGATTTAAAGCTATTATCCCCTGATTTTTTACCTGATTTAAATGATCATGCCTACATATCAGTAAATAATTTAAAGTTTGAGACCCACAAAAAAGTATAGTAAATAATCATCTCATTCCCTGTGCATCTTTCAAATCTTCATTTTCAGGGCCGTTGCTATTAACAGCCACTAATCATGGATTCATAGAATAATTAAGGTCAGAAGGGACCTCTGGGTGTTATCTAATACAGACTGATGCTAAATTCAGGCTTAATTAAATCAGGTTGCACAGGACCTTGTCCGGTTGAGTTCGGAATGTCTCCAAGGATGCAGGTTCTATTATTAAGTTTTGCTGTGGTTGTTGTTATTAAAATTATATATTGAAAAAATAATGAAGCACAAGTTAAGACTCCGAAGCCTCCTGGTTCTATTATCAGTGCCCCTGTATGAACTTTTAATCCATCCTTAAGTGTACATTCTTCCCAAAGATGCAGTGAAAATTTGTTATTTAAGTCAATACAAATGAAGAAAAAAAAAAAAAGCATTGTGTCATCTGGAACTGCCCTCAGAGGATGCTGAGTCTAATGTATTTGTGAATTTACATGTATTTGCCCTTCCTGCTTCCTTCCAGTTAACTGTGAGTTCATAATACTCTCAAATTCTCCCCACTACAAGGGGTAGAGGTAAGGTGGGTGATGGTTGTAGGGGGGGAAGACAGAGCAGGCTGCAAGGGAACTTAGAGTATAAACGAGGGGAGGGAACCCATACAAATACTTGCCTGGAATAGCAAGGCATTAAAACCAAAACACACATGTGAACTAAAAGCTTGAAGAAACAGATATTTGTAGCAGTTTCTTTTTGCATTCATTTTCTGAGAGGTAGAGAAGAGGGATGAACCATCACCAGGAAGAGGCTGGTATGAGTGAGGCTCCAGGACTAAGGGGAAGGAGAAGAAGACAACCCTGATCAGAAAACACAAGGACAGCTGAGGGAGACTGACTGCCATACTGGTGGATGGGAGCTGTAAGCTGGTGTTAGCCAGGAGCCTGGGGAAATAATAACTCAGAAATTAGGGGCACCAGTGGTCAGATCCCCTGGGGAAAGCATCTGCTATATGAAAAGATGAAAAATATGTGGGAGAAGATGGCTTAGGAATAGAGATTGGAGCAAAGGAGTGAGAGAAAAAGGCTTGTAAAATCTGGAAAAGCTATTATAGATGCTATTAAATTGGAAGTGCCGTTTTCCCCTCTCTTATAAAAAGCCACATGAGAAAGGGAGTTGTAGTGAGTTAAAAATCACCCACAGATCCAGAAACTACATCATCAAGCAGGTTTTCATGCTCTCCTGGGCCTGTCACAGAACCACCCACTATTTCCGTTTCTGTAACTCCTACTGCTGTAGCATTTTATAATTCCATTGTATTGTTTTTCCTTTTTCTCTTTAAAAACCAGACCGTGAATATATTTACAGAACTTGTTGTTCCTAAACTAGCACAGGCTCTAAATTATTCCTGAGCATCTGCCATCAGATTCTGATGCATGTCTTTAGCTGTTTGATACAATCTCTGCAAAGTCAAAATTGAATATGCATTCTAGTTCTGTTCTGGTCCTGCCCTAGCACCAATCTCCCCCCTTATATCTTCACCTCCTTTCCGCTGTTTTCCCCACAATGACTCCTAAACATACCCAGAGCCCTTTCTTTCTTTTTTTTAACCCTGTTCCAAACCCAGTATTTCCTCACTCCAGTTCTCAAACCACATTGTCTCCCAGAAAACTTCTTACCTATATTCCTGCCATCCTAGAAAAAAAGTTCTTAGGTACTCATCTCTCATAATAACCAGTTTCTTTGCATACAGATTGGACCAGTTAGAATAAAAGAAGAGAAGAATTTATTTAGATGTACCATGCCTGGGGACATCCAAGGCCAGGCTGGGTGTGGTTCTGGGCAACCTGATCTAGTTTACTTGAATTTACTTACTTGCTCATTGCAGGGAGGCTGGACTAGGTGACCTTTGAAGATCCCTTCCAACCCAAACTCCCAAACTGTTCTATGATTGTACAATGCTATGATTAGCAGTTACATTTATGAATTTGGATCTAATGCTTGATTTCAGCAAAATCCATGAAATGCAGGGAAGGTACCTTGTGCAAAGACACAAAACATTGACAAAGGATTCTCTTTCATCAGTAATTGAACTGATTCTTTAATGTGAAAGAAAAAAGAAGAAGCTGATTGCACGTCTGATGTAACTCCAGTTTATAGCGATTATAGCTTTACGCACAACACTTACAAGCACACAGTAAAACGGGGCTACTTGTTCCTCGAAATGCTTTCACATTTAAAGTCCAGAATATTTGCACCAAGAAAGACATGCTTTGTGGCTTTTGACCTGATTGGAACATGTTCCTTTATCCTGGAGCCTGAAGCTGGCTCTTCACTGGATTTGTATGGGGACTTATTACTGTGCTGTTAGCTTTGCTTATGACTGACTGTATGTATTACCTGTTTCAGATTTGAATTTCTGCTTCTTCTGTGATGTCCATGGATCTGAAGGGCCACCTGACATCAGCATGCTAAGCAGTATGACAACCACTTACCACTTGAGCCTGTAACAACATAATACGTTCTCCAGAGGTGATAATGCTCTCTGAAGTTTCACTTTATATTTCGTGCAAACTGAGAAAATAAACCACAGCTTATATATCATGTGGATGTTGCTAGTACCACTATGAAGTCCATTTCAGAATAATGTCTTTCTTCCTAAAATTTAATGTTCTATTAAGTATTTCAGTTTTCGTTATCTTAGATACTACAGCTCCACATATGCTGGTAAACTAAACAGAAACAGTAAGACTAAGTATGAGCTATAATTTCAGCTTTTTACTAGAAGTCAAATATCCATTTGTTAAAACTACTGGAATAATCCTGGGAACAGTTTTGGTCACTGCTGTTTAGGACTCGCATAAAAGATTCCTTAAAGAATTAGGAATAGCATGCATCCTTTCTTGGAGAATCAGGGAGTCCAATAGCATGGATGCATGCCATTTCACACCAGTAGGTCTCAGTGCGAAAAATCAGTTCCTAGCTATGTTTAAATCACATGACTAATGACACTGAAATCAAACTATGTATTCCTCCTACATTTTAAGGAATTCACAAAACATGAGTTTCATGTGGGACTATAGTATGTCTTATTCCCCAAATCTGTAGATGAAGAGCACTTTGACTTAACAACATTTGCTTTCTGTACTTGTGTTTTGTTGTTATCATACATGACCTAGGAATTATTTCACCCTTTATTTCATGCTGGCAGATTAAAAGAGTTAGTACAACTATAAAAAAATTATTAGTAGTATATCCATTCTGTCTGGCAACTTCTTCAAACAATACCACATATGATCCAATCCCTACTTGTTTATTCTGATTAGCAGAAGACATTTGCAAGATACAGATGTACAGTCTTGGAATATATCAAATGAGGCAACAATTATGTATTTATAAGGCAACCATTCAGAAGTAAGAAAACACTGTTGGAGTCAATATGTTTTGGCAGGTGGTATAGAGAAAAGGAGGATGAAAACGAAGACGATTTCAGAAAAAGATTAGGCTATAATCACTGCAAAATTTTCTATAATAGAAAATCCAGACACTGCTTTGCATGGTTCTATTCTGTCCGAGTTGTTCAGGTTGGCATTAAACAATATAAGATTAAGCACTTGTCAGGCGAACTAATGAGTTTTGGATTGATTTCTGTCTTCTGCAATGCTACTAGCATTTTTGACAGGTATGATTTATAGGGCATTCTTTAGGCCTGCTCATGAGAAGAGCTGTTTATTTTGGTTGATGGACAGGGTTTCTAATGTTCCCAGTGGAGTGTGCAGATGGCAGGAAGGACAGTAATCTTTGAGACCATCTCTCAGTGTCTACGGTATGTCTCTTATAAATTTGTAATCAAGATCTCAAGAAACTAATGTGGGCAGGCTGCCTCTGAAATTGTTTTTGTGACCTTTGGCCAATGTAACGCTCCCTGAAAAATGTATGTCTGGTACTTTTGCTGTTTAGTAAATGGAGCTTGTATAGGCAATCAAGGAACTATACTTTCCTTTTTTAACTGATGTGACATATATACACAGACGCAGAGTTTTACACATTTACAGTTCTATTCCCTCTGGCTTAGAAGACATTTTTGTCCATTTTATGTCTATAGATATTTAGTGCACTAGTAGACTAGAAAAAAAGCAGCCAGGCAGTCTGTTGGAAAACTAATAGAATCTCTAAGGTGTGAAGATAACAAGTCTAAGCAGCTGCACCACTGAATAATGTCTTATTCACATCTGCTGTTCTTTTCATCGTTTGATATTTTTTTCTATTTGTCTTTCTTATAATTACATTGTGCAGTCTTGGGAAGATAGGAACGGAGGACAGGTCTAGGCTGATACAATTGCAGTGACTGATAAAAGCTGCACCAATATAGAAGGAACATGGGCCATTTATAATTTTCTTATTCTAAAATCTAAATGATCAATTCTTAAAGAGGATGTAAAATACGTTGAATAACACTTACCTGAGTATTTCCTGAAAAATTAAGAGAAAAGGACTGCTAGTAGTGTGAATTTACACATCTAAGAAGGACTACTTTCACAGCTGTCAGATGGTTCTATTCTAGATGGTAAGTAGCAGTAACACCATGCTAAGGTGATTCCATAGTTCGACTCTTATTCCAGTCTTTCACAGGTCAGCTGTGAAAAATTTGGCTTCCTAGCACTAGGAATTTAATAGGAGGTTTGATTTTCAGAGAATCGTATTTAATCTTAGGCTTACAAGTGTAAAGCCTTTGACCTGTTCTAATATTCTGATTCTTTTGATCTTTTCAGTCCTACTCCTAAGTCCAATGATGGGGATCTTTTCCTGCTCCTCTGTGCCCCCCTTTCTCAAGTGTGTGTCTCTCTTAAAGCCTGATTTTTCAAGACTGTCTCTGTACCATTATGCATGTAGGATGATGATTTTCCCTCCAGAACAAGTATAAACATTAAATCCAGGTTGAACATTAGCAGAGGTATAATGATGCTCTAATTGCTAGCAAAGACATTGAAGATTTGATTGACTCAGTTACCTTCATAGGCCTCTGACACCATTTGAAATGGTCTTGGGTGCATAAGACATCCATATAGGACACAGAGATATAACAAAGAGGTTGTAGAACAACTGTGCACTTCTGGAAAAGGAGCTGCTTGATACCTGTGATTAAGCAGCTAAATCAGTTGAATTTACCACTGAGAAGCCTCCTGCTTCAATCCTCTACACTCTAGAAGTCCCCTGGTTTCCATTTGTCTCCCACCATCCTATCCTAGCACAACCACCAAAAGCATGTTGGTGATGGCAGAAACACTAGCAGAAATGACAGCAGAGCTAACAACCAGGTCAATGAAGAAAGCACAGCAAAGGCAAGGAAGGCTGCCAAAGCAGCCAGAAGCAGCCAAACCTAAATGAGTGACAGAAGTAAAAGAAACATACCACTTGCCAAAACATATCTTGTACTAAGGTTAGTTACTACGAAGAAAACTTCTTATGTCTTGCAATAGGTATTTTTAGTAATGGGAAAAATCAAGATTTAAATGAGCAAAGGACCAGAAAAGACTGTTGACATTCAAGCACTAACATCCAAACAGCCCTTTTATACATTCATTGGACATGCTTGACTTGGTGCCAGAGTTGTTCCTTGCCTTAAATAGCTTGCTTTTCCCTTCTTATCCACAATATCATAGATAGTTTGAGTAATTTTTCTCCTCTTTTCCTCAGATAAACAATGCAACCTCTTCTCACAGGATTTCACAGCCCAAGCACCCATTTTTAGAGATGCTGTCTCTACTGATGCTCCAAATCATTGAATCCTGTTTATGAGGCACCAAATCTCTATGAAAACACTGTGGCTTGCTGCAGCATGTATAATCTTGGAGTTGCTGCCTTATTATCTGTAGGCATAGAGCTTATGGCTGATTTGGAGCTAGGCATAGCATGTCCTCAGAGCTGCCTGAGAATATAGCATAGACATGTGTCAGCCTCCTCATTTATGAATTATTCAATATTCTTTCTCTAAAGAATCATTACTAAATTTGTTCCAGTTTTATTACTTCTTTTCTAAACCTGCATGTCAAAACTACCTATACAGTTTCAGGTGAGTCCTCATCACTATCTTGTGTGGAGAAATTCATGAATCCTTACAGCTATGGAAAATACCTCATTGAGCAATCACAGCTTCTTTTCCTATAGCTGCATCGTGTTGAACACCCTCCTGCTATGATTGACGAAAGTATCGTGATCTTTCTTCCCTTAAGATGTGGTTAAGTGATGACCTACCAGTTTATACATGAAATTCTTGCTATTACTCCCTCAGCTCATGGGCTTTCACACTGCAGTAAGATATTTAACCATCTTTACCTTGTTTAATACATTATCCATTTCTTCCTCTGTGGTATCCAATTTTTCCTTTGCACTGATGATGCCTTCCTCCTTCATGCCATCAGCAAATTTCACAAGCAACTTCCTGTACTTCATGCCAAGATTACTGTTTAAAAAAATACTAATGCATAAGCCCATCCTCTATCAGTAAGCTATTTCTAGATTCATATTACCTCTTTTAATGCATTTTTTTACCTCTTTAAAGCTCTTGAAGAAATCCCCATTTTATGCTCCTTAACAGCAAATATCTTCTGTGGCAACAGCTAAATATTTTATGAATATTAGCTCTACTGGACAGACCAATTTATTTATATTTTTTAAAGAAAACACGTTAGTTTTATATGTGAAAGATACCTATGCCCTATCTCCTCCATTTGCATTCACTTGAATGTTCATTCTTTGCATACTATTGAGATCAAATTGATTAAATTGAAGTCTAGTCAATAATTTGCATTCCCTTTTTTAAGTGTAGTTACTGTGTTTGTTATTTTCCATTTGTTACACTTATTTCAAACATTTGCTTCTAGCTTTGCTATTTTGGGTGAATTGATGACAGTGTCCATTAGGGGAAGGAAACTCATGAGACATTGACTCTATCTTGTTTATGGTAATTTCAGGACCTGCATCTTTACGACCATTTTGACCTCAATACCAAAATGGTTAAAGACAAAGGTAGAAATATTCATCTAGATTTAGGGCCAGACCTGGTCTGACCATGCTTTCTTTTGTCTTAAATAGTGGAAAATTAAGGATTGTGGTAGATCTCCACACCTTCCCCTTCACCTTTGCCCCCAGTCCCAGATTGGATATTCTATCTCCCTGGGGCTGTATAACCTCCACACAAGCAGCAGAATGAGGCAGATTTTTCTCATGCCCTTTAGCCCCTTCATATCTGCTTTGGCTCAGCCATAGTTTAAACTAGCAAACACTTTGGGATCTAACTTGTTTGTTGCAAGTTCCTGCTAAAGTTCAGAGAGTTACTTCAGAACTCAGAATGAAAACTCAGAGTGCTCTGAGATTTTATTGACTCCTCCAGTCAATAAATCTCCCCTCCCTCAAATGAGTGAGTGAGCTCAGCACACAGCCCATTTCTCATCACTGTTTTTCTTTGGTTTGATCTGTTAAGAGAGAAAGCTATTTAGCTTCCTATTTGGCCCCTCCAGGTTAAAAGGACAGATGAATTTGGGTGAAATAGTACAACTGTCACCTACTGGTTTCAAATAAGGGTCTGGGAAAGGATTACCCAGGACTTCGGGAGGCCGATGACTTTTTTCTCCTACTTCAAGTCAAAAATTAATTTGTGGGAAGAAAGAAATACTTTTGAAGACAAAATACTAACTTTCATGGGGGATTGCAGGCAATCCCAAGTTCACTCTCTGTCTTCAAAACCCTGCTATTTGCACCCAATAGCAAATGAATCAATCCCAGACTATTATGTATTATTATTACTTCTGTGTATATAGCAATAAAACCTTATGGTCATGACTGTTGTCTTCTTATTTCCCAGCTGTGTCTTGTATCAGTGAGGTGTACTTTTCTATAACTATGGCCATTCTCTGTCTGTACTACAATTTCCCCACTTGTGCAGTGAAAATAATTGCAGCTTTCTTTCCAAAAACATAGGAAGATATGACAATGAGTAATGTCCCATGGGTCTAATTCAAAGTCCACTGAAGTAGCTGAGAATCTTTCAGCTGAATTCAACATGCATTCAGTCAGGTTCTATAAAGGCCAAAACATTCTATTATGGAACAAATCTCAGGATTAATTTGGTCCCATTTGTGAGGCAGCAAATCATTTAGCAATCTACCGTAATTTCTGCAAACAGATTTGTTTATTCATTTATTCTTCATTCATTTTTTATTCCATAATTTTCAGCCTTTGGCAGGTTCCCAGTAAAATTATTCAGTGCTTATCTCCCAGAATACTGTTCTGTGATTGCTCATCTGAATCATATGGCAAGGGTTTAATCTATCTGGTGGAATGACTGGAAGAAAAGAATAATGAATTTGGATATGGTTTTGATTTTTTGATTTATTTATTTTTTTAATTTTTATTTTTTCTGATTGATGCACTTTCTAAGTTTTCAGACTGGTGTGCAGATTCCAGGATAAATTTAATTTACGTAGATTACTATGTTAAATGTCCAAACATAACTTTTCTCTGCAACCTTTCCTGGAAAGGTTTTAAAGATTAAACTCCAGCTCCACAATCTGTGAACCAAAACCTCTGAGGCTAGCAGAAAGCAGACTGAAAACTGCCTTCAGGTGAATAAATAGTCTTCCTGAAGATCAAAAAGGGGTGGTGGGCCCATGCACATTCAGGCATATATTTTGGTCATCCAACTTCATCTTCAGTCTCAGCTGAGTTTATTCATACCTAATGGAGAAAAACATGTGACTTCAGAGACTCATTTGAAGAAACTGCACAATGTGAAGATGTTTGTTTATTGCCTTTAAATAATTGTGAGCCACTAATAGTTTGATCACATGAGACTTGGGAAATTTTACACTTCTTTAATACATTAAAAGCTCTCTCATTCAAGTTTTCTTCCATTTCTTCTCTCCCCCAGCCAACTTATCAATCTGTTTCCAATTCCTGACTTTAAAAAACAGACTGCATTTGAAAAGAGTAAAAGTTATGTGAGTGTGAGGCATCCCTGACCATGGCAGGGAGGTTGGAACTAAATGATCTTAAGGTCTTTTTCAACCCTAACTATTTTATGATTCTGTGACACCTGAAATGATTTGAGCATATATACAGTGAAGACATAAGACAGAATCTCATGGCAAGGGTAAGAAAACATTGGTGCAGTTTGCCTGAGGAAGCTGTGAAATTTCCAGCCTGGGAGGATGTTAAGAAAAGACTATATAGACATCTACCTGAAAAGCACTGTCTTAGTTGAAATTTTTCTGGGGCAAAGGAATGAACCAGAAGACTCATTGAGAGACCCTGATTATCTTGTTATCCAGGAGCCTAGGGTTTTTTAGGTTTATGGTTGTTAAAAGCTTATGACCAGATTTTCATGTCACCCTCCTGGACCAAAGGCAATCAGATAAAATTAGAAATAATCACATTAGAGGTTTCAATTTTCATAAATGCATTCTTACCCCTATTTTGTTAAAAATACAAAGTGTCAATGATTTTTCTTTTAATGGACATTTTACATGATATAATCTTTTCCAAAAAAATTTTTTAACAACCATTGCCTTTCTCCAGCGATTTTTATCATCCAAATAGCAAATGAAAGAAAAATTTTATCTACAGGTGTTAACATCATATTATTTTATAGATAGACAGACACAGGAAAGAAGACTACTTTTGAAATCCATGTGAACCCCATAAAGCCACAATTTTGCCCATGTTTTCAAGCATTAGCTTCCTGTTCATACTTGTGTTTGACGTCAATAATCTGAGTCAGTAAATTACTTTGAATGAAAATATTGAAGCCAGTTTTGACAACATATGAAGTCCTACATTCCAGTAATAAAATAAACCAAAACATTTGGACATCGAAATATCATCATGGGAGAATGAAGCCTGTGGGCCTGAGTTTGTATTTGCTGACATAAATTAAATGTCTTTTAAAGAAACCTTCAAAATCTGTTCCTGGCCTCTGTGATTCAGCAGCAAAGACTCAGAACACTGACCTTGTTTATCTCACAATTTAACCAGTACCTCTCACATTTGATTAATTTAGTAACATTTCACCTGAGTCATGGCTCTCATCTTCCAGTTTTAAGTCTTTGCAGTGTAATCTTCTAAACCCATTATTTTCTATCTGAGTAAAACCTTTTATTGTTATTCATTTTTGGGGATCTGAAGAGTTAAAAAGAAGGACTTCATGTGACGTTCAAGATAGAGAGTCTCACTGGATTTACCAATTCCTCCGCCAATGGCCAACTGACCAACTTTTAAGGTGTTCAAGAATATATTTTGGTAGTGAGTACAGTCTTAGCAGAAATTAAATCAGCTTGCCCCTGTTAAATATTTATCCAATTATGCAAGTGACAAGCGAAAAATGAATGAATCCTTTTTAACATAATACAAAATAGCACATAGCAGAAGCGAATTTTATCATTAAAGATATAATGAGATCATGAACACCTCCAAAGGGTTGAGTTAATCAAATAAGGCCATAATATGACAAGCAGCCTGTCAGAAGAAATTCTATTTGCTGCAGTATGCCAGTTGCATTGGAGTTAATAATTGAGTCATGTAACCATTCTACCAGCCTTGTTAGAGGATGTCATACTCAGCTTCGCTGATGAAGGAGAACAAACATATATTGTATGAAAGGGGAATTCCAAGAGCTGATATTGACATTGGATGTAATATCAGGAATTGCTGACAGCTACAGATACAGACTGTTTCCCCAGGCACATAATATGCACTGCACTCCCTTCTCTAACAAAATAACCCCAATGGAATAACTATAGATATACGTACACTCGAAGAACTAGCTGCATAGAGACAACAGTCTGAAGTATATGGTGCAGGATACTCAAGTTATTTATTTTTCTTTTGAAAATGAGTTTAAGGACACATCTTTAGCTGGCCCTAAACCTTACAACTCCATTGACTTCAGCTGAGCTCTGGTGATTTACACAGGCTAATGCTCTGCCTCACAGTATGTAAACTTTTCCCATTAATGTTTACCTGCTGTGCCATAATGACTACAAAATGCCCGACAATAGCTAGACAGTGGGTGTGCTGTGACTGCCACTTACTACACAAATCATAATCATGCTACTCGTACCTTGCACTTCCTCCATTTATTTGTTATATCCATCTGGTTTCCCTCCCACATAGACTAAGAGTAGACACTGCCTACAAGTGTAGTTCTCATCCTACACTGGGAATGAAAATAGTACTGCAATAGCAATAAGTGAAAATCAGCATCTGATTTTTGATAGTAACAATACAGCAATATAGAAGCTCTCTCCCTCCAGGAGTTCAAAGCATAACTTTAAAAGTTATGTTTTGTAGAAGATTTAAAGACAAGGTACTGAAGAATGAAAGGATCATCTTGTGATTATACTATTGGCAGATCTTTCAGATGAAAAAAAAAAAATATTAAATTATGAAGAAATTCATATGATTATTAAGCATAACTTCACTACAGGTACAAAATACTACCAAATCTAAAGCTATACAGATGCTGTCATAATAAATCCCAAATCCTAGCAAAATTTATTAAAATTCATGTTTTGTGGACTTTCTGAAAAAGAACCAAAGAACTGCTGACACAGTTTGATAGCTTTGGATGTCTGAAAAAAAACTGTCTTTTGAAAATTCAAGAATTCAAACACAGCTGACGCAGAAGGAAGTCTTGTAGATATAAGTTCATTTGCTTTTCTACAATTACTTATCTTAATGACCATCTTACTGATTCTACAATCTTCATTTAAGAGAAGATATGAGAATACAGTTCTGAACCTTTAATATCTGAAACTCAACTTCATCTAAAAAGAATTGTTTTCCAGGACCAGGGATGTAACAGTCATATTGTATCTGAAATGGCTTGAAGAAGAAAATACTGTCATAGCAGTGGGCAGAAATAATACCAGCAACCATAACCTATATATTATATAAAAAAAAAAAATCTATCTTCTACATTGGATTTCAGATGAGCCTTATACAACACTGTCTTTACCGCTTATCTTGTGATTCTACCATAAACCCATAATTCATTCTTTGTTCCCCAATTTACTGAGCCTTGCAATGTTTTATTTGTGAATCAGTTTCCACCTGTCAGTTCAGAACAACTGTGCTTCACTTCCACCACCCTTTGTCTCCATCTATACATAGTACCTTTAATATAAAGAAACCCTCTTTTATGAGTTACTGCTATGCCTTCTGGAATGGGACCTTCAAGAAGCAGGCACTGTTTATTACAAGCAACATCAAAATGTCTTGACCTCCCTGACTAGTTTGTAAAGAGTTCTTGCAGGACGCCTACAATACTTTTCCCAAAGGAGAGGACTCCTATCTTCTGTCAGATGTCTGCTTGGCATTTCTGTTTCAGCCTCTTGCTAATTTCACATAGCAACAGTTTGCTGATTTTGTTTCATTAGTAGAATATACATTAAACCAACCTATTTGTTTGTTGTTTTTTTTTAAGTAGCTGTCATGTGAAAGTAGGTCTTTTGCATCCTTCAGGAAAAGCAAATAGCTTCACAGAAGAATATTTAGGAGCACCCAGTGTAATCATGTATCAGATGAAATGATGGACTTGAGGAAGAGGGTGATGGCTGTGCCTTAAAACATTTCTCCTATGGCTAGGTACTTAATGCCTCAACAATGACTTCAACAAGCTTCTGCAAGTTCAGGCTAGAAAAGTTCACATGAAGAAGCAGCAGTTTTAGTGTTAGAAACTAGCTGAATTATCCCAGACTCATAAAACGCCAGGTGTGGGAGGTAGACCTTTGTCATCTATACTATACTATATTTAGTCTAAGGTGAGAACTGAGTAACTGCTTGTTCGGTCTGTCCAAGTTCTCAAGTATAGTTGACCAGGCTGTGATCTGAATCTTAGCTGAATTAAATTTAGGCCCTCAGGTGTAGGTTACTGATTGTGGGGTATATTTCTAAGCTATTTTTTTAGTCCGTGGAAAGAGTTAATACAACCCCAGTACTGTCTAAGGCACAATTTAGATAAGCAGTCAGTTTATGATGGCGATTTATGTCAGAGTACAGTTTATCAGGGCCAACTGCCCTGCAAGCTCTCCACAAATTGTAAAGACAGCTTCACCAGCCAGTACAGAAGTAGACACATATACAGGCACCTAATTGTGGATATTTTAAGCAAAATCTAAATCCTACTGACTAGGGGTTTTTAGAGTGGGGTTTTGGGATTTGGAGTGTGGGTTTTTCTTCCATTTTTCCAGAATAAGATAGACCATTAGAGAAGCTTTGGGGAATTATTCTTTTAAGAACATTTAGTCCCTTAAGTAGATGAGTCTTGCCAACAGGAAAATTTGTTAACCTTAAGGTTATGAAGGTCAGAAGCACTATGTATTATTGCCAATAAGCAGGACCGTCTCACAGAGGTTCTCTTATCAAATACTAAGGAAAGGATAGCTATATATCAAAATAGGGTGTCAAAACAGAGTATTAAAGAGATCAGATTCTCATAAACTTATTACCCATGCCAAATCTCAGTGTGATTGCTGCGAGCATGTCTCTTATTTTAGTCATAAATTATGATTTCAGTTGCTAGTAAAGCTGCCTATGAACTTGCATATTCAGTAGACATTCTGGCAGAGTACTACAGCATGAAGACATGGAAGGCTAAACAGCAGAACTATAAATAAAGTGGGACCCTGCTTCCAAGAAACACTAACACCTACACAGCTCACTATCTGTAATTTAACAGACTACAGAAAGACCATTTTTCCACACTCATCTTCAGACTGGGCAGGGACACGGAGAGACTATGACTGGAAGTGAATCAAAAGGGGAAGAGACCCTCATGACCGAATAAACAAATGCAAAAGAAATAGATAAAATGGAGCTCAGGAAGATTCAAATTAACTGTCTTGTGGTGGAGCTGCAGAAGAGACAGTTAGTTATTTATAGCATGCCTCCTTTTGCAGTCAGTATGTAACAAAGAGGCATTTTGGTCACATTTTCTGAAAGTCTATGTATTTTGGTCACATTTTCTGAAAGTCTACGTATTGTCAGAGCTCTGATTTTTTTGCCTGTACTTAAATCAGAGGAATTGCAGGGTTTTTTTTTTCTTTTTTTTTTTTTTTTTTAGATTGTTCCTGTATTTTAACTCCTCTTTACTTGCTTATTTATTTCTTTGTAGGTACAGACTTCTTTTCTTGAGAACAAACTTTTGAAAGAGATATGGGGACAGGACTTTGAAATGCGGGCAGTCTGAACATCTTTGGGCTGTGTATTACCCAATAGCTCTCAAGTCATTGTAAATGCTGCAGAAGGTGAGGGGCAGAGGTAGAAGGATGCAATTTTTTATGTATCATTAATTTCTCCTTCCTGAGTTGGAACAGATCACTTCTGTAATTTCAATAATGTTGCTAACAGCAGAAAATTCTTTCCTGTGTTGTAAGTATTTGAAGAAGCAAAATTGCAGTTATAGTCCTGATGCCACTGTGTTGCTTTGAAGAGCTGTGGTAGACAGGGCTATTGCAACAGAATTACAGTACTGTAGGTATAACCGTGTCTGAACCACAAACTTTCTTAAGTATCTATCATTTCACTCAGTAACTGAATGCAGAGATGCATCATGCATGAATTCTTGACACCTGTAAAACAGACTTTTGGGATTTTGTTAGGGCTTTTTGTAAAACCAGTTGCTTGAGATCCAAAAAAGGAAGATTACAGTTTTATGTTTTTTTTCCTGGTAATTTGGAATGCTTCCTTTAAAGGAGAAAATACAGTGCTCGCCTTTAAGAGATTCAGCATATTGTAACATGTACAGATTTAGCTAAAGTCACATTCCCACAAAAATACTGGAATAGATAACTCAGAAGTTTGTAAGTACCTAGAGGATAGTAAGAGAAGAGCAACAGCCAATTTATATTCATCAAAAACAAATCCTGTCAAACTAATCTAATTCCTACTATGACAAGGTAACAGGCTTTGTGCATAAGGGAGAAGCTGGAAATGTCATATGCTTTGACTTTAGAGGAGCTTTGTCACTTTCACACATGAAGAACTTGAAAAAAAGTTTGAGAAATAGTATCTAGGTGAACTTCTAGAGTGTGGGATTACAGAGCTACTGTCAAAAATTCAAACAGAAATACCCCCCCCCCCCCCAAGTACAGTTGACTGTTTAGGATTTTTTCTGGTGCTGATACTGTTCATGATTTCATAAATGGTTTGGATGAAGAACAGAAGGTGTTTTTACTACAGCTACAGAGAGCACCGAAGTGAGTGCCTGCAAACACAGTGGGGAAGTGAACAAGAATTCAGAACAACTGGAGACAAGTGGAGAAGAAGTACAGTGCTGTTCAGGAAGGACAAAGGTAAACTCTTGGAAATTCAGAACTGCAAATTGCCAAAGAGGATTTCTGGCCTGGCAGAGATGTTGCAGAATGGGGTCTGAATAATGTCAGATTACAGCTGAACAAGAGACACAACTGAATTTGAGTCAAAAACCTTGAGCTTGTGCCTAGAAGGCAAAAATATTTGCAAGGATGGGGACCATTTATAAAGGGTCTTCAGTAAAGAATGGGACTGGTTTGGTCAGGTGTAGAAAATCTGACCTAGGAGAAAGGTGAAAAGAAATTAAGAACATTCCAACCAGAGAAAAGAAAAATCAAGATAAAATGTGGAAATGGTCTTCAATGGTAAAAGGTATCCAGAGGAAAGAATTAAATTCTTTTCTGTGTCTACTGTTTTTAGGCCAAGGACTAATAAAGCAAAGATTAAAATCCAACATCAGGAAATGCTTTTATCACTGAAGATTTTTTTAAGAAAGGCTGGACTAAAGTTTGTCACAAGTGACATAGTTGACCCTGTCTTTATGAAAGAAGATGGAATACATGACCTCTTGGTGCCCTTGCTAGCCACATTTTCTTTGATTTCTCCAAGAAAAAAAGCATATTTCTTCCTCTGAAAGATACATGCACAAATGCACTGAAAGCAATAGTTATATCACTTTAGGGTTCACAAAATATACAAGAGCAACCCCTCTGAAGTAAAACACTTGAGATAGGAATCATCTCACATATAGCTGAGAATTGTGAATGGAAATTTAGAACTTCCAAATAAACATTTTTAATATGGAAATTGGTAATTTTAATAGGAAAAAAAAGAAGCATTAGAGAAGAACAGCATCAAACCTAACCAATCTGATTCGATTAATCACATTGAGCCACTTATATACCACACTGACCTCTTTCTGTAAGACCCTGACATTTGTGAATATGGCAGAGGGCAGTTACCTTTCTTCTGTCTATAATCCTGGGAGATGCAATCCTGACCCAGGACGGAAAGGTTCATAGAACATATGGAGATAATTTGCTTTCATTGTTATTGTTCTGTCTTCTGGAAAACCTGTTTGGAAGAATGCAATATACAACCACAGGCCTGGCTCTATAACTTTTAAAAATGTGTTGTCTTCTCTTCAACTAGAATGAACTATTTTAGCACTACTGTCCTTGGTAGCTGTGATGCCTTCCACTCCCAGCAGCAAAGAACATACCAGTACCAGCATGTCTTGACTGAAAATTCAGATAGATTCAAGAATGGAATGAGGACATTGAAAATTGCTCATGGCTTTTCCTCCAATTCAATACTAGCAAAATTCCCAAGAGCTGGCCCCCAATGACAATCCAGCCCTCCCAGAAAAAAGCCCCAAAACAAAACCAGGACATGCCATATTCTTACACAAGCAGCGGCTGCAGGTTGTAGCATGGGCAGCCAGTTCCCATTTTGTACCATATTAGACCGATAGTGTAGACTGAGCTGCACAGCTTCCTCTAATCCAATTGACCCTGCCTTCTGCTCAAATAGCAAGTAATTGCAAGTTACGTGTCTCAGTCTAGGTTCACACTAGGCTCCCCAAGCAGTCAATGGGGAAATAAAGGAACATCTGGAGGCTGAATCATCTAGCCTGCCCTAGACATCCACCTTAAAGTGGGATGAATCACTCTCTGGAAATACTCATTTAGTTTTCTGTACTGTAGATGGAGCATATAGTGACTAACTCAGACTCAGGTGCTTATGGTATGACTACTGTACCCCCCTCAGAGCTGCAGGCACACAAGGCAAAAATAAGTTGAATCTGCATTGGTTAATGTGTTAATTTTAGAGCACAAAACAAAGAGTGTGAGTATAAGCACCAGTTATGATCAGCCTAATACAGAATTAAATTTCCAACACTGCAAATACTGCAATTTAATAATGAATTCAACACAATTTGAAGGAACCATCACACAGGGTTTTAGACTTAGTACACTTCCACTTTAACCATGCAAGCTGTCTTCATATATGAAAGAAGCTAGAATAAAATAATAGCAGAAATATAATTCAAATAAAAACTATGTTTAAGAATTCCCATATCAACCACACTAAATATTTAAATGTGTTTGTAGTTCTTCAGAATCCAAACAGTCCTTCAAAGAACTGAAATTTTATTGTTCTACTTTTTAACCAGTGTGTCAGTTCAGTAGAGAAGTTTCCCCGAGATGCCCATTGCAGCCTTGTCTTGGGGATTAATTAAAATTTGATGAGCTATTCTTATGGCAATCAGGCTTTCAGAAATGAATTTTAAGGATGCACTAGAACCACAATAGTAAGGGCATTAAGAGGCATGTGAACTCTTCAGAAAATAAAAGGAGTACACATATGATAAGGCCATCTGGTCAGATTCACCTCTTGGTTATGCCTGAGTAATCTTTTTAATTCTTTAAACATTTAATTAAATTAAATTTTCCATGGTATAAATTGAAATAATTTTGCCTTCCTTAAATCTCTTTCCCTTTCACTTACTTTAATAACAGTTTGGATATAAGTAACAGCAGAATTTACCCCATAGACACTGACTGTTCTAGAGAAAGGTATTAGGAAAGCCAGTAGGGTCTTTGAGGTGCTTCAAGATGTGAGCTCACAGTTTATGAAACATGACAGATTTCCACCTTTTCACTTCCCTGTAATGTTTCATCAAAAATGAAAAGCTTCATAGAAGAACAGTGGTTATGGATGGGAGTGGTGTCAGGATTTGAGGCAGAACTTCTGCTTGAGCCAAATCTTACTGCATTAATTTCTCACTAGATTTTAAAATAAGCAATTGTTCCACATTTGTGGAGGAAAAAAGTGTTTTTGAAGGGTTGTTGCTTTCACCTCCTGAATTTAGCCAAACAACTTTGTCAGCTGACCTAACAGGGAAGAGGTTTCCGTAAATGCAAAGAAGGAAAAGCAGAGGTGGAAAAGAGTAACATGGGTCATGAGTAACCTCCTAAAGCAGATGAGACAGCAGTGGTGACAGCAGTCCATACAGCAGAGTTGCCATGAAGCATTCTGTGTCTTGATCTCTTATTTGCTTTAGGGACAACAAATGTGATTTAACTTTCAGGTAACTGTCCTTGGGAAAGAAATTGTGGTGAGGATAGGGAAGATGCTGGACTCCTTTCAAATAGTCATTAAAGGATAAATGATTACCACTGTAAATCTAAGTATGTAAGAAGGGCTAAACTGGCTCAAGCCACATGCCCTCCCAGCATGCCACCTGGTCTCTGACAGCATCCAAGAATAGATAGGAAAGGTAAAATCAAATAGAAGCCTTTATTCCCCGGAATGGTCTCGCAGCCTCTAGTGCACTGCTGCTCTGCTGCTCCCTGAGCCGAAGGTACTATCTTTCATTTAACAGTCCTGGACTGATTTGCTTTCCATTAACGAATATCCCCAATCACTTTTAAATACATGCAAAGTTTAAACATCCAAAGTGTTCATAGTAAGTATGTGGAAAGCTTAGCTACTGTAGTAAAAAAGTTATCATCTAACAGCACTATGTCAGAGTCGCCGATAACAATCACAGAGCCATAGAATTTAATATGGAGGGCAAGGTGTAGAAATCAGCCCTCACACTCCACCAGATTTGAAGATACAAGAACAAAGATAATTTTCACCTCAGGGAAGTGTGCTGAATCAGGGGTTGCTAGGAGTCCAACTGCAGCACTGCACACTTTGCTGTAAAACTCAGAAACCTCCGTGAAAAAGTCCATAAAGACCCAGTGTTTTGTACTAGGTGCAATTTCAAAGTATAGTACTTTGAAGATCAGCCTGAGCTGCACTGCCAGCTGCTAGCACTAGCCACTTCACAAACTAGCTGGGGTCTGTCTGGAGGCAATGAGCTGCATGAAGCATAGACATATCCTCAGAGGGACGAAAGCAAGGTTAGATTTGGGCCATTGCTCTTACATTGTAAGCTCTGGTCTACTGACAACTGGAACTGAAAGCATTCATTTGTTTCAGTCAAGTCAACAAAAAGGTTTAAGAAAAGGTAATAACGAACATATTTTGCTGACCCAAGTCCTATTCATTTTGGCAACATAAAAAAATCCTTAAAACATGTTAATCTACGATTTTTTGGCACTTCAAGGGTGCCTGAAACATTCATTCTTAGGAGCATGAAGTTGTCGATGGTTGATCTATGTCTTGTCAATTCTGAATCAGAAATGAGGAGGTAAATCAGTTACACCTAGGTTGGCACATAGCTTTATTTTTCTCCTCTCCTTTGGAACCAATTACCAAAGTAACTTTGAAACATCCAATGTGAAATACAGTCTTTCCAATCAGCAGATTTTTCAGGAGCATCAATCAGTCAACTGTCTGCAGCTCTGAGATGGAGCTCAACTCTCTAAATGAATAAAAGAAACCATCCGGAAGATACTTCCCTCCTGAGCAAGAACTAAAGATGTGTTGACTGTTAGCTAGTGCCATTGCAGAGCAATGGACATCACTTCACATATTTACCTGTGTACTTACAACCCTTAATTTGAATTTCACTATGACAGACTCAGGATCTCAGACCGGTTTGTGTTAGAAGGGACCTTGAAGCTCATCCAGTTCCAACCCCCTGCCATGGGCAGGGACACCTTCAACTACAGCAGCTTGCTCCAAGCCCCTGTGTCCAACCTGTCCTTGAACACTGCCAGGGATGGGGCAGCCACAGCTTCTCTGGGCACCCTGTGCCAGCGCCTCAGCACCCTCACAGGGGAGCACTTCTGCCGAGGAGCTCATCTCAATCTCCTCTCTGACAGGTTAAAGCCGTTCCCCCTATTCCTACCCTTACAGCTCTGGTACATGTTGTTTGTCAACTGTGAATTTCTCCTTTGCTGGACTGGAAGTCCCACCTCAAGGAGCAATGGAAGCATGGTGTGGAGGACTCGGCTCAGATGTAGGGAATCCACTTCATGGCAAACCCCAGCTCTGTCCATTCCTGAGCCGCAGGGAAGCCACTGCACGATCCTCCAAAGCCCACTCAGGTTGGACCAGTGAGCACTGGTAAAGTCAAAAGCAAAAAGCCCTAAACAAAAGGAAGAAGTAAAGGAGGAGAAATGGAACAAGGGTGACAGTGTATGAATAACTATAGCACAGAAGACAGACCCTTATTTCTACATGTTAGAGAGAGAAGTATGAAACATATCTAGACAGACAGAGCAGTAGAGACTGTTCACCTACTAGTCCATCACAAAATAAGGCTGCAGTAATGGGAAAAAAGCTTTCTCTGAAACAGTTTCTTATATTATTTGTCTCCAGGGTGAAGAACAGCTGGGAAACTCTTAGCACCATTTTCTGAGGAACAGGGACAAAGGAGAAAAAGATTTTGCAGGGTTTTCAAAGGAAACTGAAAATATACCAAACTATCACCACCTATGTATTCCCACAATGTTTAGTTTCATTCCCCTCATATAAATGTATATGTTTTCATAGCCACTTTTTTTCAGCCATTTTCCAGAGGGAATGCCAAAAATGAGTTCTCACACAGTTCCTAATTTTGCTTTGACTAGGTGTGTTCAACTAAGAATTAATGGCCATTGCATGCAAAGCAGTAGAAAAGAGGTAAGACTTTCACTGTAAAAGCTCCTGAAGGTAACATAAAATGGATGAATGTTCTTATTAGGCTTATCAAACATGGAAGATTTCAGAGAGTCTGCATAGATTGATTTCCTGTTGGCACTTAGCCTGGACATTTAGATGGGCATTTAAAAGGATTCTCAAGTGAGACAGTTTTAAGACTCCTCCAGAAAAAAAAGGTGTATGATTAGAGGTGTATGTTTTTAAACCAGAAGCTGACTGAGCAATTTTATTGGACTGTCCTCTATATTCCTCCAAGATTCTCATATGAAAGTTTTATAAGTGACATTGCAGCTAACTGTCCCCCATTTTAGTATCTTCCTCCCAGTTATGTGTACTGCAGTAGGCACATTTTGAAACCATATTCTACATTTTAACTATCTTCTGCTACAAAATAATGAAGAATCTATCCATAGTAGGAAGGAATTAATGAAATTCTCACCTTAAAAATGAAAACAATCAAAGTTTTTACTAAGAAAAAAATCATCCCTGTCTAGAGTAGGATGCAGCTACAGTCTTCCATTTGAACACATCCCACTACCCAAAATGATGCCCACATTTTATAAAGATCTCCCAAGTGTAAGTCACTTACAGTTTCTGAGACCAGGAAGACCTGGGTTTTTTTTTTGCTGCAGCCTTGCCTAGTTTATACAGGGTGAAACTCTCCATTGTCCTTTGACCTTCACTGAACCCCCAGGATTTTTGCTCCAACACAAACCACTGTCTCAGGAACACACACTTTTAAAAATATTCTTCATATATTTTTTGCTTTTTTCTTCTTAGAGAACATATTTCTAGAACACAGGAGCTTGAAAAGTATTATCAGTCACTATAATCAAATGCTTTTTGACAAGAACTCATCTACTCCATGATTTCCCTCCATGATATTTAACCAACAATCTTTTCTGAGGTGCTGTAAATGAAACAACATTCCTCCTCACACAATACTACAACTAAAGTCAGGAAACCCTCAGCTGGAAACGGTGCCTGGTTTGTATAATTGAGTTTGATTAAGAGTTTTGTTGCCATTGCTGGTTTTATTCCCTTCCCACGTAAACATTTTACATCTTATTGTTAAATATTGTTTTGCTTTGCTTATTTGGTAGAGCTGCCACAGAAGATGAACACTGAAATATAGAATTAATGAACATTGATGTCATTATGTTCAAAGGAACATAAGGTTGGGGGGGGAAGGCATTCTAATTATTGCAGTGCTTGGTGGGTGTTTATTTTACAAACACTATCATTATGTTGACAGCAGCGTAGCAATATGCTCCACAAGGCTTTTGTTACTTCCACGAATGGGAGGATGGAGAGTGGATGTCGTTTTTCTCATTGCACAAACTTTTTTGTGGGGGGGATCAGCGGACACAGCTGCCTGCAAGAAAAGGGGAAAATGGAGTTTCTGCTTCCTGGTGTCTCACCACCATTTGTATAATGTAAACCGAGTGCAAACAATCCAAATCAGGAGCACAGGTACTTTGAAGTTCACAGCCTTAAAGGATGCTAGCAGAGCAGAAAAAGCTTCAGGGCTCTGTGCAGCCACACTCATGTATGTGCCCACTTCCATATCAGATGCAACCAGCACCCAGAGGGCAGATGCCTCTGTTCCCTGAATTCTTTGCAAGCAAAATGGGTGTTGGACCTCTCCTTGCTGGTGAGTAGAGGAAGTTATATTTTAAAGCATCCACAAAGACATCCTAAGACTCCTAAAATTAAGAAGCATTTCCTTCTAAGTCTTTGAATGTTTTGTCTTCCTTGAAAGGGCAAACACTTCTTCAAAAGAGAGCTGTTTTGCCAGAAGTTTACTTACATCTTGTGTGACTCAATGTCATGGAAGAGGATCTCACCCAAACTAGTGACATTTCTTCCAACAAAACTACTGTAATCTTTTTTATAATGAAAAATCCCCTAACTGAATAACCATCTGGGACTTCTTGGAAGTCTTTATATTCCTTTAGAAAATGGAAATTTTAAAATACATTGAAAAAATTTCCAAGGCTGCACCTAACTTACAAATTTTGTGTTTGTTTTTATTTTTGCATGTGTGTAAGGAATTAAAAGAACTTTGACAAATATGTGTGGAAAAGAAACAAAGCACTCGATCTTTAAATTTTCTATCAAAAGCACTCAACAGCTGTTTTCAAATTAATTGCTCTCCAGTGATGTCTCTGCCTAGGTCACCAGAGTCTGTTTTCTACCCTCCTGAATTGCAGCCAGGTCTTGAAAAATATATTCTGTTACTCCATTCAAGTTACAGGATTTATCAAATTAATTCCCATCTCCTTTTGTGTTTGAAGAAAACTAGGTCTGCTATAGTGCTATAGTAGAAATAAACCTTACCAAATTAGTTCCTACAGTGTTGTGGTTGAATAAATGGCATGGTTACCTCAGTGGCAGCTCTACTACACCAGGCTGGGGTCACAATTTCTCATTAATGAGGTACCTATAAAAGGGCCCAAAACAGGATAAATAGTGCCAGAGTCTTCAATCAGCTGAAGTTTGTTCTCAAATCAGCATTCTGTAGGCATATATAGTTAGCTTTCCATTAGTATCAATCAAGCATGTTACTTGTGCATCAGCTGGGAGTTAAACCTTAGCCTGCACTTTTGTACCATTCAGAGTCTTTGATTTAATTTCCTATGCTGAGTATCAATTCATGGATAGGTCTAAATTGATTAGTTGTTACAGTGCTTAGACCACTGTAACTGATATATAATTAATCAATAGCTATGTTGTAATTCATCAATGTCATATTTATGAACTGCATACATTAATGCTAATTAATTTTTTTCTCTGCCTTGATATTTTAAGCATATGAGGGTTCTGATCTTGATTTGTATTTTTAACTATCACAGTGTAAACCCAGGCCAAGCATGGTATGACTAGTCCAGACAATGAAGTGTGCACAAAGGAAATCTCCACAGGGATGGCAGATAGGAGCAGTCTGATACTGCAAGATGTTCTCTTTGACTCAGGTACTCTTTGCACTAATAACAAGGCAGACACAGAGTTTTCTGAAGGGCAAGAGCCAGACCTGTGATGAAAGGTCAGCTCTGGAGCAGTCACAATGAGAGTGATGGGATTTGGCCTGTTGATGCCACCTCTCCAACTCTCTGCACTTCTCAATGGCTAAGCCACCTAGACAACAACCTGGACAGGGATTTTTTTTTCCTGCCTCCTGTGATGGTATATTTACTCAACTTCTTTCACTGATGTCCATGAAAAATCACTGTTTCACTAAAATAATAATCCCTCCTTGGAGCTCTCATTCCTGATGTACCATAGACGGCTGCTTAGACATGCAGCTCCTTGGAGGGCAATGAGTGTAATCAGCCAAGCACACAGGGTTTGAATAGTTTAACAGCATGGAGCCAACCACCTAAACAAACTTTAAGGTATTGATCTAGGAGTGCATGCAGCAGATTTGCCTTCTCTCTTTTTACTCCAGGGCCTAGAAGAATTATGTGTTTGCAGTCAAAACCACAAATAGTTGAAATCCCCTAGAAGGAGAGCAGGAAAAGACAGCAGAGAGGCCTGCAATTAGATCACTTTCTTTATTGCTTTGCAGTTGGCATTGCTAGTGCTGTGGAAATGCTCCCTCTCTGTGTCCTCCTGACTTGTGAGTGGAGTGGTAGTACTGGGGGAGCAGAACTCAGCACCCTTCTACTTCTGCAGTGTTGTCTTGCTCTCTCCATTTATTTTAAAAATAGCTTAAATCAACTGATAACATTTATTCAGAGTGGAAAATAATGCTCAGTCATAAATCTTGTTTGGACTCCGAAATCCTCCAAAGAGAAGCCTGAAAGAGCTGACTTCTTTTTTTTTTTTTTTTTGTGCAAATGTTACATATCACACACGCACATATACAAACACATCGAGGACAGGTTTTTAAACCTTTTGCACTTTCTCTTAATACTCACCACGCTTCAGTACTGTCCCTGAGACAATTCAGTGCCCTCACACTGGATTTACAATAATGCATGAATACAGTTTAATTGTTTTGTTGAATATCTGGAAGGGGACAGGAAGGAAAATAATAATTTAAAAAAGAGATGGTTTTGAGGCAGGGGGAAAGCACTGGTGGGAAAGGGAGAACAAATTAATCTGGATTTATCTCTAGAGAAGAGGAATTGAACTAATTTGTATCCTAATGACTATGCACTGTATCTGGCTGGGATAAATATTGTAAAAATAGAGGTGTCAGCTGATGTTGCAAGCCCATCTCCATGGCCCTGCATCTGTAGGTCAGCCCTGATGACCACATGGTCCAGCTTCACAGCTTTGAGCTCTGCCAAACAATGATTTGAGTTTGGATTAGTATATGTGCGTGAAAACACACACACATATATACATATATGTATATATATGTTTACACATATATGTATGAATTATATATATTTCATATGTATGTATGAATGATATACATTTGATTGTCTTTGATGGAAGGACTGTGTTTCAAGCACAAAAAACCAGGAACATAACATTTTATCTCTTTGTATTTGGAAACAGATGGTGTAAGCACCATGGACTCAAAAGAGTATTTCAGGCTAAAGGGCACTGGCTGCAAAAGGGCAAGCAGGACACGTAGGTCAGAGATTTGACATTGTCAGAAGAGGGATTTTAAATGTGGGGAAGCCTAATGAATTGTAAAATGGAGTTTGATAACTGAAAATCTAGATCATAATACGTATAATAAAAGAATCTGAATTACATGGCCCAGGAGGCTCTTTTTCCAAGCCTGTGCTTCTAATAAACTTCTTGCTTTCTTCTTCCATGATTCCTTTCTAGTCTTTTACTTTGTTCCTGTTATTCAGGCTTGTTAATTTATTTTTTTTTTTTTTAGCTTACTGGTTGCCTAGACAATGAAAATGGTGTGGAAAAAATGTTACTCCACTTCATATAATTGAGATAGAGTAGGACAAAATTAAGTCCCCCTGATTGTTAAGATTTACACAGATAGTTTACAGTAAAAGGCTACAATAGAACCCAGATTTCCTGAAGCCAGATTCAGGTTTTTAACCACAATGCTTTGCATCCAAATAATGATTTTTATTCATCTTTAATGAGCTGCTGTATTAACGTGAACAAATATCATAGTTAAATTCCAGCCAAGCATGCAGAAGCAAAGCATTTAAGTCACACTTACAGACCTAAGGATGATTTCTCGGAAAAGAGTAGCAATGAGTTTGAGGACATATAAAACTCTGTAACATCAGATTTGAGCATGACTCTGTTGCTGAGAGATTACAGGTCATCCAAAGACACAAATCAAGGGGAACTAATGTTCTTATTAGAGTGAGGACACAAAGGCAATGCCATCCCCATGTAATAACTTCATCAAACACCACCAGTGCCATAACTGGGATACTGTGTCCAGCCCTCTACATGGCATGTACAAAACACCTTAACAAAGGGAGAAACCCATAAAAAACTGCAAGCTTGACCTGAAGTTGAGGGGGGAGGAAATACCTTGTGGTGAGGAAATACTTTGTGGTGACACCAAGGAGACCCTTCTCAGCCTTACCCAAGAAAAGGTTAAGCTTTGATCAATCTGAACGAACCTATGAAAGAGAAGAAAACTGATAGCCAGCTCTTTAATCTAGGAAAGGAAAAACATAATGAGTTTCAAGGATTCATGGTAGAAGGCAAATTCAAACTACAAATTGGTTCATTTTTTAACACTGAAATGTATAAAACACTGGGACATTTTATCTTAGAGCATTGTGGGTTCACTTTCACTTGAAGTCTTAAATCAAGATTAAATACTTTTATAAATAGATATCCAACAGCTTAACCTGATGTTCACAGAGTAATAACCAGGTGAAATTGCTTTGTGTATGCTATGCGTGAACTTACACACTGTCCTCACAATGGCCTGCATTAGTTTTATGTATTAGTCTTATAACTGTGCTTTGGTATGAACCAAGACCTGCAGTCAGACACCCTGGTTAGATTTTATGGTAGATGCAGTTTTAGATGTGATACCAGAGCAAGGGTGTTTGGAAATCATATAACCAAGCACAGCTCACATATCCAAATGGAGTCCATGAGACGAATGGGGAGGGATTGGAGATGCCTTGGGAAGCATTGTGGTAAGAAGACAGTTGTGAAAACTGTTTATCCACCCTGAAGTTTGGTTCCTTCCCATTCAAAAGGGACAGCTGAGAAAAAAAGGTAGCATAGCATAATATAGAAGCTTTTGCAGACAGAGCAGTCCTCCCTCCTCTTTATGCTGGTTTACCCAGAAGTGAGACCAAATGGCTCAGCAGGTACTAGGGGTTACTTACTTGCCTGTCTCATCTGAGCAGGTCCCACCACATATATACCATAGTGCTAAAGATTTATTTTGTAAAATCAGGCTTAGTGCTAAGATGGTGAATTTCTATCATAATTTAGGAATCAGAAGCATAAAAGAAGCCCAGAGCACTAGCTAGACACATTTTATTTTTCCTTTTGTCATCTAACTATAAACTTGAGAATTAAGATTATAGGCTATTTTTTCACACCAAGACTTGTTTACTTAACTAAATTTTTAGAAAGTCTGCTTTCTTTTCAGATAACTGCACCAAGGGTTCCTGCATTTCACTGAAAAGGTGATGAGTATTTTTCTCTCCACCTTAATTAAATTTAAATTCCAATTAAGAGATTGCAGATAGTCCATTTCTTGTTCTGGCTGAGATCTCTAGTGATGTTTACATCCTACATTTGGGGAGGCTTTTATGCCTGCTAATTTCTTTCTGGGAAAGATAAATAGTGTGCACATTCAGGGTGTTCTCTCTGAGTTCACATTATCTGTGTGGATAACATTAGAAATGTAGGGAGTACTTAACCTGTGCACTGAGGTCTGCAGTGGGGTTTCATTTCACAGAAGACTTACAAATGTCTTCCATACTGTGCTGAATTTCATTCCCAAAGGTCTTGTGGACAAGAACTGGACAGAATGTTTTTGCTATTGAGTTTTACACAGACTAGAGTGAATTCACTGAAGTAAGTATGTGTGTGGGATGGGGAAGTGTGGGTACATGTGTGGAGGGGGCAGATCTCCCTAGCCCAGACTGCCTCAGGGTGGCTTCTTTTATCTCCCCAACCCAGACTGCCTCAGGAGGGCTTCTTGGTTCTACCAGGAACTCTCCCAGCAGTGATTATCACTGGTCCTTCAGAGTTTCAGTTTCTCCCCTTGTTCCCCTCCTGAAAGATCACATTCCAGTGGAGAAGATAGTGCATTTAAAAATGCATCTTAAGAATGTAATCTTTTACTTGGTTGCCATCTCCGTGGATAAAGATAAGCATGCGAAGAACAGGGTTTCACAAAGTCAGTTCCCACCACTGCACTACTGCTTTTTCACAAAGTGTATTTGGTCCCGATTACCACTTGGTCTGTGTTTGTGGCAACAACAAACCTTCCCTCTCTGACTCTAACACAGACACACAAACACACACACACACACACCCCACAACACACTGAAATCCATCTTACGACTTCCTTTAACTTCTTGTTCTGTAAGCTTCTGTCCTCATGCAAAGCACAGACTGCTCTTGACTCCTTTTTTTAAATAGAAGATAAGCTTTTTTCAATAAACATAATGTGTTTTATTAGACTAACAGTTTTAAATGGAAAAATGAACAAGCTCTCAGACATGCACCTCCTGTATCCCTCAGATATAGCAGTGAAAATAAAATAGTCTGTGATAACTTCTTGGCTTCAGGAGTGCAAAACATTTGACCACAATATGTTACAAAATGACTACATAAACACATACAAAAAAAGGCAGTTATGCCTTCTTTTTGGAGTTCTCTCAAGCTTGCATTTTTATACCTCGCTTCCTTTTATTCTTCTTCCTTTTAAATAAGCAAACTCAATCTTTGTTAATCACTCTTCTTTATGCCTTTTTTTGTTGTTTTTCTCTATGCTTCTAATTATTTTGGCATCAGGAGACAGAATCCCAGCCTTAAGGCAAATTCTCTTTCCTCAGCATGTGTTGTGGATGGAGAGATGCTCTTCACTTGTAAGAGAGAAGCAGCAATATGCTTATTGATATAAAACAACGATCTAACAAATTTTAATTGTAAATGTGACAGTGGTTTATGAAGATTCAATGGCAAGGTACACTTGATGGTTTACTGCATACAGGGCAGGGTCAGACAGAACTGTCAGGAAGACCATCCCATTGAGTCCTGAAGTTCAGAGAGAGCCCTCTTGTTTTCTAAACTCCTTCTTAAGACAGGAGCTCAGGCGCAGCTGGATCCAGATTTAGTCCCATCTTGGTCAAAAGTTCATGTCTGAAGAATTATATATGTGCACAATAAATCCTTTGTATCAGTTAGTTAAGATTTCAAAGTTTATCATGTTGTTAACCACTTTCTGAGGCTCTGTTGTGGCAAGGAACCTCTCAACTTCATGGAGTAGCCTTGAGAAGTGTCCTTACTCAAGGGCAGATCCTGATCTGCTGTCCACTGCTGTGCAGGAGAGCTCAAGGGCCCTTGGCTGCCCACTACTTATGGAGTAAGATGATTGACTTACAGTCATATTTGCATACCAGCAACACTTCTGGGTCACTGTTCCAGACAGCCCTTAGCTGCCATGCTGCCATCTGTCCCCCAAAGTCCAGAGTAAGCTAGTTGCAGCCATCACACCCTCACTGGCTGTGGCTTAAACCAGAGCACAGATCACCACAGCATAGCTTACAAATTTCACACATAAATGTTTCTGCAGCAAGGATTTATTTCACCTAAAAATCCCTCTAAAACATCTCAAAGATTAATGAGGTGTGCAGTGGGCTTTATGTGGCTTTGTACACTTGTTGATGAATTTATTTGTTAGGAAATATAATTTTAAAGGCTTTTAGAATTCACAGTATCTTTCTTCATGAAGGCAAACCTTCATTTTCCACAGATGCTTTCTTTTTATTATCTTTATAGCAGCTTAATTGGCAAAATGACAGTACCAGAATGAGTGAAAAACCCTCCTCTGGCGCTTCTTTTTCCATCACTGAATTTTTTGCATTTTCTTTTCCCCCTTCTTCCTTTATTGACCCTTAGAATCCAACTGCTACACAGCAAATCTCTGCTAAACATCATCGTTTAGGTGGAAGGAGCAAAAGTTATATAGCACATCCTATACAATGGGCCATAGTCTCTGGAATTAGTATTAACCTTACAAATCTATTTCAGTTTATCACATTGGATTGAGTAGTCTCTAATCATTGCCTTAAGTATCTTGATGTCCCTCTTTCCTATGTTCATTGTCCCTTAGTTTAATAGCACAGGAAAGCTATTCTGTTGCTCTCTCACACCTAGATAATTGTTAAACATTAATGTTAAACAATCTTTTGATGAAATAACCTGGACTGAATGGCGCAGCAGAGCAAATCAGAAGCCTGTAAACACTGCTCTGCCATTTCCTGGCTGTTAAGCCTCACTAAGTTTGGCAATGCCATGAACCATACATGTCCATTTGGGGTCTACTCCTCTGATGCATTTAACCCAAGCCAGCCACTAAGCATCACCCATCCACTCGCTCACTCACATCAGGTGGGATGGGGGAGAATCAGAAGAGTAAAAGTGAGAAAACTCTTGGGTTGTGATAAAGACACTTCAGTAAGTAAAACAAAACAAGGAATTCATCCATCACATCCCATCTCATGAAGCTTTTCAGCCATTTCCAGGACAGCAGGACTCTGTCAGACGTAATAGTTACTTGGGAAGCCAAATGCCATCACTCCAAATGTTCCCCCCACTCTTCCTTCTTCTTCCCCCAGCTCTATATGCTGAGTATGATGCTATATGGCATAGAATATCCCTTGGGTCACTTGGGGTCAGCTGTCCTGTCTGTGTCCTCTCCCAGCTCCTTGTATGCCCACAGCCTGCTTACTGGTGTACTGTGAGAGCAGAAAAGGCCTTGACTCTTGTGTGAGCACTGCTCACCAATAATGAAAATGTCCCTGTGCTACCAGCAGTTTCCAGCACAGATTCAGAACATATCCCCATGCCAGCTACTATGAAGAAAATTAACTCTGTCCCAGCCAAAACCAGCACAATGGGTTATTCTCCTGGTTTTGGTGAATGCAACAGCTTTCTAGTTGCCAAACTAGGCAACAGCCTTTGCTAGGACACTTTTCATCACTATACTGAAAAGTGTACCAATGTCACCAAAAAAAAACAAAACTGAAAATAAAGGAAAAGAAGGATAGTGAGCACATATAGTGACATTAGAACAAGAAAGGCAACACTTGCCAAAAATGCAGGATTCTGACATTTGGCTTCTTTGGCCAAGAGATTGGGCTTGTTCTAGTAAAAACAACTCAAGCAACGTAGCACAAGGTTTTTCTTTGGCCTATGTTAAAACTAATCCAAAAAGAAAAAAATCCAACCCCAAACAACCAAACAAGCCCACAGCTATGCAAGGCAACTGAAGGACAGCATGCTGTGAATGCAAAAAAACAGCCACAGATTTACGAATTACTCTATCAGAAGGAGCAGACTGTGCAGAAATTCACTGCTTCACACAAGGAAGTGGCTGATACCTTGCTTCCACCCTAAATTCAAGAGGGAAAGGAGGAAAAGGAGTTTTAGCACTGATTTTAATCAACAACTTTACCAAAATGTTTGATTTAGTGAAGGTGTTGATGCTTCTAGCTTCAGTTTTTTGTGCTTTGTTATTGACAAAAGCGAGCTCGGTACACAATACCTGCAAAAGGTCAGCAGGGACTGTGTGGATAACTCCCCTGGAAACCTCCCACTGCTATTTCCTCCTTATTGGCATTTAACAAGAGAAAATCTATGCACTCATAAATAAATACATGCAAAACATCTTCTAGATTTGTATTCTCTGATTCCCCACCAAAAAAATGAAAAGTCAGATTTTGAAAAATAACACATGCTATGAATTTGAGTCCAATTTAGCACGGCTGAAGGGCTGCACTTGTTCAAAATGATCAACTTTTGGAGTAGGTATGGTCAAGGTCACTGCAAACTCAGCCACTTTCCTTTTTACGATGTAGATTAAGTGTTTTGCATGTCAGCTTGTATAGTAAATAAAAGACACTGTAGTTAAATATATGACTCTCATCCTTAGTGCCGAAGGTCATACAGGACTTGGGAGTGAATACAGAGGAGGTGGAAGGCTGTTTTACACAGCACTGGTAGAAAATTAGGAATTCATCTTTAATATTTTCTTGCTTGTGCTTAGTACATTTATTTCCCAGCTTCTCTAAGCTTTGATAATTTCTTCTGATATTGAATACTTAGAAAAAGACTTTTTCACACATCTGATTTTTTTTTCAGGTTTCAGTGTCAGAAAATTAAAGAACCTACAGTATAAAGTATCATGCAGCTAAGCAAGCTGTTATTCCCTGTGAGAATTGTCCTCAGAAATAAAAACAAAGAAGAAAGAAGGGCTCAAATAAATGCTTAGTTTTCATTTTACATCAACGAGAAGGAGTATTTTATTGTATGAAATGGTCTGTGCTGTTGATGCTGAGAAAAGCAATCTAGGTTTTGAATGAAATTGTTGCACTACTGAGTACTGCGATAACATTGTGTGGCAGAAGTAATGTAATTGATTTTGTTAATGATAATAGCTGGCATTCATATTTTTGTGTAAAATTCTCCAAGCACTTTGAAAATACTAAGACTTTAGTTGTGCCATTAAAGAACAGTACTAATTACCAATGTTTGTAATATTGCATCTTGGTGGGAAGTGCAGGACAGAATGCACTTCATAAAGGACCATCTGACCTGAAAGAATGTAAGTTTTCAAACTGCCAGTGCTTGAAGGAATAACAGGATATCACAAACTACTTCTGTAGCTACTAAAAAAGTCCTTCAGACAAGTCAAAAATAAACAATGTAAAATCTAGGTCTTGAAAACACTTGAGTCTTGTTATCCTGTTTTATATGTAGTACCTTTAGTACAATAATTCATTCAGCAAGGCATATGCCAGTGACCTCAGCATCCAGCTGTGTTATGAACAATATGAACTTGGTTCTCTGATCTATGTGAGACAACAGGAATTTGACCCTTGGGTCATTTGTATATAGGTCATTTTCAAAAGCACAGGTTTCCTGGGAGATTTCCCAACATATATATATGGCAAGGAGGAAGAGCCACTGTGACATCAGAAGCAAGTATATACAGTCTCCAGGTTGTAAAGTGATCACTATTTAGTTTGTGTCACTTCCCATTCTCATTATGTTGTCAACAGAATGGATTTATGTGCTGCCATTTTCTGCACTCATTATGGTGTTTGTCAAGTTAATGAATAGTCTGAGAATTTGAATTTCCAATACTGATGACTGAATTATGGTGCATGAATTAAAATAACTCTTGCTCAAGTTCTGCATCCCAAAAACAGAGACACTTGCTCTATTTCTCACATGAGATACCAAAGAGTAGTAGCAGGCCAAGCTGCACTGAAAAGATCTGACTAGGTCAGAGAGTGGAAGCTTAACTTCTGTAATATACCAGGCTTTAAACTTCCAGCACCTCATTTTCATGGCAAAGCCAGGACAGAAAATAGTATTAAATTAATTAGTAACACTTAATTGTAACTGACAAATGGTTATTAATTTCTTTGATATTCCTTACAAAAACATTAATCATGGCAAGGTTTTTTGGACTTAATGTGACTGTTAATATGTGATTCCAGAGGAATTCTGGTGTAATTCAGTATTAATGAATGTCCACTTACTGCAAAGTTTACCATATTAATCTATTTTCTGTGACTTAGGAGGAATGGAAATAAAATAGAGTTAAAAGTCTTTAAAGAGATCCCAATGTTTTATTCCTGCAGGATTCAATGATCTAGATTGCATTATAAGCCAACTCTTTGCAGTGTCAGAGGTCAAGGCCAATCTAATAAAGAGAATACCAAGAGGAAAGCAGAGACACTTCACTTTCTGAAGGAGTTTCTGCTCACACAGAACTTGGATGTGCAGAAAAATATCCTCACAAATGTTTCCGGCTACATTTTTTATGTGTAATGCACAGAAGCAGCCCACTGGCACAATTGGCAGGGAGTTAAGGAATCCTCTAAAAAGACCATGTCCCTCCAGGAGTATGACCACCAGTGTTACTCTAACAGCTGCAGTTGATGTGCATGGTAATGGAAGAACACTTGATAAGAAGCAATCCACGGCTGTTGCCACCGGCTATATAAAGTAGGAAACAAAATAGAAGCTATTAGTTACGTTCCCTTCTCAGTAAACAGGGGAAAAGAGAAATTAAAATAAAGGGTTTGAAAATCGCTAAAGTTCTCCTGAGGTTTATCACGGCAGAATCACAAAGGATTTTTCTCCATTTCCTGTGAAGAACACCCCAAAAACAGACTGCCCATCTTTTGGGGTGAGGGAGCATGCGAATCTCCATTTATCCAAGAATACCTCCAAAATATCTTTGACAACTGAAGGCAGGCAGAATGAAACATGCATTTCTTATAGCAACAAGTTATTCTGCTGTTGGCATCTGCTAGAAAATGACTTCTAGCTTAAGGTTGTTTTCTCTCTGTCTGCTCTGCACACTATGATGGACTTTGTTTTTTGTTTGTCTTCGCAAGTAAGTATCAATGCTTATGTTTCAGATAGGCACATATGACATGAGAAACCCCAGGAGAATGGACACTCATTAAACTGACCTTGTCTGATTTTAGCTATTTTTAAATTAGAAATTTGCTTTAAGCTGGTCATATATAGTCCGTCTGTTGTCATTGAAAAGTAATAGATCAGAAAATTAAATACAGGAAGTCAATTTATCTGATTATTACATTAGATTCAGCTACGTATTTTACTGGTCCTTTCCCTTCCTTTGCATCTCCAAGAAGAAGAAGAAGAAATGCCTCACGGTGCTACTAAAGCAGGTGGATGGGGTGGTTCTCTTCTGTTGTACCAATGGTCAAAAAGAGGGGTCTTCAATAGGTGAGTTATTCTCTCTACATAAGAAAACAAGACAAAACTAAACATCCACAGAAAGTAATCTGTGACAATAACAACACTATATTGGCACTATTAAATGCATGAGTATAATTTCAACACAGGACCATCCATCCTAGGCTAATATTAATTCTCTCTCCTTGCATATATATAAACATTTATTACCTGGAATTGTTAACATTACACCCTGCTACTTAAGACACCACCTCCTCTATTAAACCAAAACAAACTTAGTTTCTCTAGGCATTTCCTAACAAAAGAGCACAGAATAAATAAAGAATAACAGCATAACTATGGGGTTTGGAGTTTTTTTGTGTTTGGCAATTCAGCTGCCTCGCCTGATCTTTTTTTGTTAATAATTTAGTCTCCTCCTCCTCTTCCACCAATTATAACCTCTCTGGGGGAGAAGGTAGGAAGGTCAGAAATAAAACTAAGGTCTGGTCACTAGAAAAGATGGAGCTGAGACAATTTTATGCACAAGTTGTGATACTCAGGCCATCAGACTGTAAAGAGCTTCACTAGCTGGGCACAAAGCCACCAGTGCGGGGCATCTGTTATTTTAATACTGGAAGAATTTTTGGCAAGTGATTTCCTCTCATCTGCCTGGTCAGACACTGAGTTTTAGCTATTTCTGCTGTAGAAAGGGCTGCATGTGTGTGTATGTGGTCATTTCTGCTCCTCACTCACTCCCTACCTTCTCTGGTTCCAGTAAAGTCAGCAAGGCCAGATCTACAGGTTCTGCTCATCATCCAACATGAAATGCTTTGTCCTGATCAGCACAACACCAAGGTCTATGTTTGCGTACATTGCTTAGAAACCTGGGAGAAGAAAGAGAGAAGCTAGTGTTTAGGTTAGCCCCAGGGTGAATAATTACTACATGAAAAGAAATAAAAGATTATTTATTAATTCTCGCATCTTTAAACATTTATTGCTTTTTAATTCAGACTGAATGTCAGAGTACTTTATTTTCTCCTTGAGATGACAGTGATAAATGCACTCCTGAGATACGATCTGCCAGTCTATGGGATTGTTATCAAAGTAAAAACTTATTAAAGAAGCCACTTCAAACTAGAGGAAAAGAAACACGCCACCATCATAGAGCTTCGATAATCTGCCAGCCCTACATCTTCTATTTGTTAGAACCCATAGATGACCTAAGGGGGAAGAATTATTTGATAGCTGCTGCACATGGTCTCTACTGCATTGTGAACCAATCACTCTTAAACAGTCCTTCTAATACCTTTCCTGGGATTGCTTAGACACAAGGTATCCAAAACTAAGGAAATGCTGTAATACCTGAATAGTGCTGGTTCTTGTTTCAGAGGTGAACCCAAGGATTAATCTCCTTTTTTGGTGTGAGAATGTTTTTTTTTTCATCTGGAAATAAATAGACAAAATTCTTAAAGACTAACCATACAATGAAAATTAGTTTAAAAATAAATGACAAGGAAGGAGAGCAAATTGTGGAGCCAGTAACGTGGAACCAGTTATGCATGGGCCTTCCAGATCTTCAGCCCCAAACTCCCACCAAAAAATGCATGAAGCAGTCTGGATGTGTTGGACCTACTAGACATGTACTAGGGCAAGTGATCACTGGATTTTCTTCATTTTCAAAAGCAAAAGAAACACGGAATGTGTGAAAGGAGGTCATATGAAGCTCCTAGAGAGAAGTGAGATTTTGTTTGTTTGTTTGTTGCAGGTTTTTGTTGTTTTAGGAGGAAGCATGTTTTTTTTTTGTTATCATTATTTATGGTATACTTAGTTAGGGAACATAGTTCTCCATGCATTCAATCACGCACACAAGCTCAGATTCATATACATGCATACTGAAATTAGAAAAAAACAGAATAATGAAAAAAATTAAACCAAAGTCAATTACTCTTCTGTTTGCTTTCAAGTTGTATCTGGGCTTTGACATTGACAAGCCCAGGCTCAGAAACTAGCAGAAACCTGTCTTTAGTACACTTTGAAGCTGGCTATATTCAAAGGAATTTTTATGTTGGAAAAGACTGTAAGATCATTGAGTCCAACCGTTCCCCACCAATGCCAAATCCACCACTAAACGGGTCCCTCAGTGCCACATCTACATGTCTTTTAGATAGCGAGCTGACTCACAGGGGGCGGAGCCAGGAGGAGCGGCACTAGCCCTGACTGGGTAAATACCTGCCCCAGGGAGCGCGAGCGAGCAGCAGAAGGCGAGCAGAGAGGGTCGAGGCCGTTGGCGCGGGCAGCTCCAGCGGGCTGGTGAGCACTGTCGTATGAGCAGGGCCCGGTCCGGGAGCTCTGCTCTGGCTGCTCCGGCGGTGGCAGCGTAGGCACCCAGACAGAGCCGATGAGAGGGGAGGCTGCAGTGCAGAGCTCGGGGTGTAGAGAGTGCCTGCACTGGTCTGGTGAGGGGAGGGTGCACAATGGGCAGGGCTGCAGTCGGTGCTCCCTGGTGGAGGTGGCTCCTGCAGCAGGGGCTGAGCTGGGGGATGCTGTCAATAGGCTGCGAGATGTCAGGGAAGCTGAGGGGAAGCAGGACTGCTTGCTCCAGGCCCAAACTGTGCAGGGCCTCATGTGTCCACTGTAGCTCATGGAGGAAAGAACGAGGCCATTAACCTGGGAAGCTGGGAATTAGTGACAAAAAAAAACAACAACAAAAAAAAAGGAGGCAGAGGACAATCAAAAGCGAGGGGCTTCCTCCTAAATCTGTTGTCCCAACAAAGAAGTGCTTTGCAGTTTTGCATGGGGCTAATGAGGAAACGCACTTGAGCCAGAAACAGCCAGCTGATGTGCTGGTAAAGATAACTACTGGTGATGCCAGGAAAAGGTGGCTGGTCACAGTAGTAGGGGACTCTACACTGAAAGGGACAGAAGAACTCGTCTGCCGCCAGACCCCGTCTCAAGGGAGGTGTGTTGCCTACCGGGGGCACGGATCAGGGATGTGGCAGAGAGGCTGCCTGCTCTAGTAAGTCCCATGGACTATTACCCACTCCTGGTGATACATGTGGGTGCTAGTGATATAGATAGCAGTAGCCTGGAGAACATAAAGAAGGACTACAGAGCCCTGGGGGAGGTGGTTACGGGCTCTTGAGCTCAGACAGTCTTTTCATCAATTCTCCAGGATGCAGGGAAGGACCTAAAAAAAGCTAGGAGGATTAGCCAGCTTAATAACTGGTTAAAAGGGTGGTGTCATAGTCAGAGGGTTGGGTGCCTTGAGCATGGGACCCAAGTTAGTAGGCCAGGTTTACTGGGTGCTGGTGGAGCTGGTCTGGTGATAAAAGAAGGGAAAGAGCAGTTTTGGTGGGAGGCTTGCCAGACTGGTCAATAAGGCTTTAAACTAGATGTGCTGGGGGAGGGGAGCATCATTCCATCCCAACACACCCAGTCAGTTGCCAGCACCTATAATAAATGTTCGGAGCAATGCAGATATATTCCAGCCGCTCCAGGCAATGAGCCAGCTTCATTTGGAGCTTAGCTCAGATGCCTCTATACAAATGCTCGTAGCATGGGGAACAAACAAGAGGAATTACAGATGTGTGCACGTCTATGGGGGTATGATATCATAGGCATTGCAGAAAAATCGTGGGATGGCTCCTATGAGCGGGGTCTTGGAATGGAAGGTTACAGGCTCTTTAGAAAAGACAGGCCTGGGAGGCAGGGAGGGGGAGTTGCTATTTATGTTAGGGATAGGCTGGAGAGTATGGAACTCTGTCTGGGGACAGGTGAGCAGTTAACAGACAGTTTGTGGGTCAGGGTCAAAGGGAAAATAGCTATGGGAGACATTACTGTGGGGATCTGTTACAGATCCCCTGATCAAGAAGAACTTGCGGATTCAGCACGCTATAGACAGATAAGAAAAGCCTCACGCTCACAGGCCCTTGTTCTCATGGGGGACTTCAACCACCCTGACATCTGTTGGAAGGACGGTACGCCTCAGCACAAGCCACCCAGGAGGTTCTTCGACTGTGTGGAAGACAACTTCCTTCTGCAAGTAATAGGGGAGCCGACAAGGAGAGCTGCCATGCTTGACCTCGTGCTCACCAACAGGGAAGGGCTCTTTGGAAATGTGACACTCCAGGGCAACCTTGGTTGTAGCAATAATGAGATGGTCGAATTTGAGATCCTCAGGACAGTGAGAGGAGAGTGCAGCAAGCTCACTGCCCTGGACTTCAAAAGAGCAGATTTTGGCCTCTTCAGAAAACTCTTTAGTAAGGTTCCATGCGACATAGCCCTAGAGGGCAGGGTGGGGCAAGACTCTTGGTTGATATTCAAGTATCACCTGCTACAAGCTCAGGACTGCTGCATCCCAACTAGAAGGAAGCTCAGCAGGAGGGCCAGGAGACCTCCTTGGATGGAAAAGGAGCTGCTGAGGAAAACGCAAATATAAAAAAAGAGGCTTATAATAAGTGGAAGCAAGTTCAGGTGGCATGGGAAGAGTACAGGGATGTTGTCCGAGAAGCTAGGGACCAGGTTAGGAAAGCTAAGGCCCAGTTAGAATTAAACTTAGCTAGAGGTATTAAAGATAACAGGAAGGGATTCTACAGGTACATAGCAAATAAAAAACAGACTAGGGAGAATGTAGGCCCCCTCAGGAAGCTCTCAGGAGAACTGGCTACACAGGATTTGGAGAAGGCTGAGGTTCTTAATGACTTCTTTGCCTCGGTCTTCACTGCCAAAGGCTCTGACCAAACCACCCAAGTCCTGGAAGGCAGACGCAGGGACTGTGAGAATGAAGACCTTGCGCCCACTGTAGGAGAGGATCTGGTTCGAGATCATCTTAAAAATCTGAATGTGCACAAGTCCATGGGACCTGATGAAATCCATCTGTGGGTCCTGAAGGAGCTGGCAAATGAATTTGCAAAGCCACTGTCCATCATATTTGAAAAATCATGGCAGTCAGGTGAAGTTCCCGACGACTGGAAAAAGGGAAATATAACCCCCATTTTCAAGAAGGGGAAAATGGATGACCCGGGGAACTACACACCAGTCAGTCTTAGCTCTGTGCCTGGCAAAATGTTGGAGGAGATTCTCCTGGAAGGCATGCTAAGGCACATGAAAATCAACAAGGTGCTTGGTGACAGCCAGCATGGCTTCACTAAGGGGGAATTCTGCCTGACCAATTTGATGGCCTTCTATGATGGGGCTACAGAACTGACGGACAGGGGTAGAGCAGTTGATGTCATCTACCTGGACTTGTACGAAGTGTTCAACACTGTCCCACATGAAATCCTTGTCTCTATTTTGGAGATACATCAATTTGATGGATGGACCACTCGGTGGATAAAGAACTGGCTGGATGGCTGCACACAAAGAGTTGTGGTCAATGGCTCAATGTCCGGCTGGAGACCAGTAACAAGCGGTGTTCCTCAGGGATCAGTGTTGGGACCGGTCTTGTTCAACATCTTTGTTGCTGACATGGACAGTGGGATTGAGTGTGCCCTCAGCAAGTTTGCCGATGACACCAAGCTGTGTGGTTTGGTTGATACACTGGAGGGAAGGAATGCCATCCAGAGGAACCTCGACACGCTTGTGAGGTGGGCTGATGCCAACCTTATGAAGTTTAACCATGCCAACTGCAAGGTCCTACACCTGGGTCGGCGCAATCCCAGGCACAGCTACAGGTTGGGCAGAGATGAGATTCAGAGTAGCCTGCGGAGAAGGACTTGGGGGTTCTGGTTGATGACAAAATGAACATGAGCCAGCAGTGTGCGCTTGCAGACCAGAAAGCCAACTGTATCCTGGGCTGAATCAAAAGGAGCGTGACCAGCAGGTCAAAGGAGGTGATTCTGCCCCTCTATTCTGCTCTTGGGAGACCTCACTTGGAATAGTGTGTGCAGTTTCGGTGTCCTCAACATCAAAAGGACATGGAACTGTTGGAACAAGTCCAGAGGAGGGCCATGAGGATGATCATGGGACTGGAGCACCTCCTGTATGAAGATAGGCTGAGGAAGTTAGGGCTGTTCAGCCTGGAGAAGAGAAGGCTGCGTGGAGACCTCATAGCAGCCTTCCAGTTTCTGAAGGGGGCCTATAAGGATGCTGGGGAGGGACTTTTCATTAGGGACTGTAGTGATAGGACAAGGGGTAACGGGTTAAAACTTAACCAGGGGAAGTTTAGATTGGATATAAGGAGGAAATTCTTTCCTGTTAGGGTGGTGAGGCACCGGAATTGGTTGCCCAGGGAGGTTGTGAATGCTCCATCCCTGGCAGTGTTCAAGACGATGTTGGACAAGGCCTTGGGTGATATGGTTTAGTGTGAGGTGTCCCTGCCCATGGCAGGGGGGTTGGAATGTGATGATCTTAAGGTCTTTTCCCACCCTAACTATTCTATGATTCTATACCTCCAGGGATGGTTACTCCACCATTCCCTAGGCAGCCTGTTCCAACGCCTGACAACCCTTCCGGTGAAGAAATTTTTCCTAATATCCAATCTAAACCTCCCCTGGTGCAACTTATATTACAAGAAGAATTTTTGCTTTATAGGAAATATAATATTAATCCCAACTCTAGGGCTTTTTCATGACTCAAGGGTCCTATTGTCAATGAATATACCCTGGATAAAATGAAGAGAATTTCATAACGACCTTAGTAACCAATCAAAAAAAAAAAAAAAAGAAAAAAAAAAATGAGGCCAGGTCTAAGAGTTCAATCTTTAATATCTGATTAAATCATATTACTATTTACTTGAAGAGCTTTACACTTCTACAGTGCTTTGCATTTGTCAATGGGTGCAGACTACATAATGATACCATTATTATATAGACAGTTGACTGGGTTTAAGATATTTAAGTTTTTTTTCTCTACCAGAGATGGAGATAGTATGCCTGGTTATGGATATCTATCACCCTAATTCTACCATCATATCATCTTCTCTCACTTCACTTCCCCCCAGACCACATGTATTCTTGACTGATGAGAGCTTTCCTTCATTTTACACAGCCACAAACCTGAGTCTGTGAGACTGGATTTTATTTTTTGTATATATGCTTGCTCATACACCACAGTTAAAGAGTGCCTTTCACTCTGTAAAACATTTTTCCTCTTAACATCCTGGCACTCCAAGGAATGATATTATTTCCTTTAAACATAGGGGAAATTATGGTACTGAGAAATAAAGTGGCTTTTCTGAGAAAGTCTGCAGCAAAGTAGGACATGAACCAGAATTTTCCAGATAATGATAATAATCACAAAGGCTTTCTACTTACCCCACAATCACGTAGTGGCAGATTAGGGACATTTATTTGTTTCCTCCACTAAAATAACCTTCTATTTTTCAAATAATACTGAACATTATTCCTAAATATACATTGTTTTCTATTTTTTTAGAGTAAGAAACGTGAGATCTTTTAAATGCAGGCAGAGGAGGCATGACTTAGAATCATTTTTCCAAAACTAGCCTGCTAATGCAATAAGGTGATGCTTCAGAGAGAAAGCTATAAAGTCTGTAATTGTGCAATTACTGCATATTAAAATTCCAATTTCAGACCTTTACAAAAATACTAGTGCTAATTAGGTAATATGCTGATGATCTTCATGATGGTATAAGGTAAATGACTTATTTCCTTAGACTTCTAACACCATTTCGTAATGAAAGAGATCTATATCACAGTTTGGGTGACAGTTACAATTCATTCTTCCTCTCTTTCTTCTTTTGTTGCTCCACCTGAAATTCAAAGTTAAATTTGAAGAGATTGAACTGATTTGACAATATGATTCCCAAGTGCCCTTCAAGAACAAGAAGATAGAAACAGAAAAACTTAACACAAATGATGCCATAGCTTAATAAAATTTCAAAATTTAGTAACACAACTAAATCCTCACATTACTGTTAGCAGATCATTTTGGCATGAACTGAAAATATGGCCACAGCAGGACATATGCACTAATTGGAAATCATACCATAACATTCAATATATGGAAAGAGGTTGCATAGCATATGTCTGTGTGAATCAGTGACACAAGAACTATTTGGGATTGCAGAGTCCCTCCCCCAGGAAAAACGTCCATAGCTCTGAAGCACATCCCTGACCTCTCACCATGAGCTCTGTAACACTGCAAGTTTCTTCAGCTTAAATTTATAGCCACAATTTTTCCAGTCTCCATTTTACACCAAGCAAGATTTCCCTCCTCTTCTTCCACCCACCAAGAAAATTCCTGTAACGTCCCTGCTTTGGTAGCCAGAGATTTTCCTCAGATGTTAGGCTTAGATATTTACTCTTCTCTCATATCCTTTTATTTTTGGGCCAACAATTTCCTCCAGTTTGATTAGATCTTTTCCTTTCTTGACGTTCAGTCACCTTGTATGAACTTAATAGCAATCGTATCATATGTGAATAGGTAAGTGTTTTTTTTAGGTTTTGGCATTGGTTTGTTTTTTCCCATTTCTGTTTTAAGCATGTCTTAACCTTTACCTTGAGCAACAACACTGCACATTTCCATCTCTGATTATAATACTTTGTGTCACACATCCTGAAGTACCATTCAACTTTTTGATTATGTTATTGTATCTGTGGTCCACGATCACTCTGTGCTAGTCTAAAATAGCCAAGACTGATTTTTTTTCCCAACTGACATCCCTATGTTCTCAGCAGAAACTATAATTATTCATCTGCTTGCACTGAACAGGTATATTCTGTGTTTCTCTCCCTTCAATTGTTGCAGATTTATTTCATCTTTCTCCCTTACAGATGGCCAAACTATACACATAGCTCCCATTTAGATGTCTCAGTGCCTTGTACAACATCTTTAATATTTCCCTATCTCTACTTACAATGACAGATCACACTGGCATTTTTCATGGTCTCTCCACATTGCTGCCTAATAATCTTCCCCTTTGTTCTCCCTGGTTGTCTCCAGCTGAGTCACCAGGCTGGGGCAGAAACCCTTGTTATAAATCTCCCAACTCACAGCCTTACTCGTTGCACTTGCAGTTCAGCATCACAACTACATTTCTACCCCTTCTGTGCGCAGCTGCATGCTGCTTTCCTGTAGAATATTCCTCTTACTCCTAAGTCCTAGGTCAAGAAAATGCTATACTTCTTATTATTTCTTATTACAAACCACATGAAATTCTCTTTACTATTTTCTACTTACTTCCAGAGCATGGGTGATTCTCTCCTCCAAGAAAGCCCCACATTTTATTAAAATCAGACCATGTGGCCTCACTTCATTGATTGCTTTTCCTGTTTCCTAAATGTATTTCACAAATCATCTTATCTTCATGCATACAGTATCATTGCCAAATTTGATAAAATTTCAAATAAGTACTTTTATGTACTTAAGAATACTGACATTTCTAAAGGCTTTTCAACATGTTTGCCCTTTATCCTGCAGGTCACCTTTTGAAATTTCTAAGGTAACCTTACAATTTTAGGTGTCCATGATGTGACCTATTGCCATTAAGAAGGATTAAACTAATTAACATCTTTCTGAGAATCTGAAAACCTAATGTAAAAATGTAGGGAAGAGATAAGAGAGTGAAATAGGCCAATAGGCCATCTGCCAGGTGGCTTTTCTAGCTGAGATGGAGCAGATAGTGCATCCATCACCCAGAAGGGTCAGCCACCAACATGACCCAAGGATCTTCAATTTGTGTGGGCTGAACCCCTGCACATCCTATGGATGAAGACACCTCAGTGTACCCCTGGTCTGATTAGTGGAGGATGCTGAACTACAGAAATTAAATTTTATATGGTAATAAATTTTAATGGTCTGTGAATCATTTTGCAGTGCCTGGTTGCATTTAAAGCAACCGGCATGTTTTCTTAAGTCAGGAAAGTCTCACTGACAAGTTCACATCCTCAGCAGGACACGCCAGGCATCAACCTAAATCTGGGCAAGACACTTGGTGGGGAATGTGCCTTCTTCAAGGAGCTTGCAGACACCCAACACCCTGTCCTGCAGCCTCCATCATCTTTTCCTCAATTTTACCATTTCACAGAATGAAAGAATCCCAGACTGGTTTGGGTTGGAAGGGACCTTAAAGCTCATCCAGTTCCACCCCCTGCCATGGGCAAGGACACCTTCCACTAGAGCAGGTTGTTCCAAGCCCCATTCAACCTGAACACTTACAGGGTTTATGCATTCCCTTTTGGGGTTTGGCTGGTGTTTACATAGATCTGGATTCTTTAGCCACAGAAAGAGCCAGACAAACTGTTATAGGAATCTCATGGGAATGCAACTAATAAACAGGGTGGGCAAAGCCTAATATAAGTACGTCTCATGAAAATTAATAACACCATTGAATGTGAGAAAGATCATCAAGTGTGGGCAGGGAAAACCAAGTATAATTTTTATGCTAAAAAATTGTAAGGCAGAAATATTTTCCCCCTCACAAGTAATATACAGCTTGTAGTACAAAGTACCTCTATAAAACCTCACATTATATCCTACGAATTACTACAGACACATTTGTGTCATTGAAACTGGATTAAAGAGGGTACTGGCAAAGTCTTGTGTATCTCCAGATAAACCATAAATTGAATTCACATGATCTTCTCCCACCCCCCCCCAATATCAGCATAATCTTGTTTAGTTTTTGCTGTTCATTTACATAGGACACTTTAAGAACACAGACAGTATGGAAAGAAAATACCATAAAAGAAAATGCAGTGGAAAATACATAGCTATGCAGAGGAAATTAATGGATTCTGGCTGAGCACTAGCAAAGTTTAACCTCTAGGATTTGTCATTTGGAAGAGGGTGGAGGATATCACTTCTTCCCCGACAGCATTTTTTGCAGGTTAAATATCACACATTTCCTATCCATGCTGGTTATTACTCTTCTTTCCTAAGGAAAGTAGTGAATGTGTTTCCCTGGGGAACTCATTCATATTGATAGGCCCAAACTCACTGAAGTTTAATTAAAAAGACAAAAAACATAGATATATTCAAGAAGGTAGACACCTGACAAAAGAAAAGAAGCCCATGAAGTGGGTTCTTCCTGGTTCTTTGTGCACCATGAAGGTTAAAGTTCCAGCATAGTTTTTCTATACAGTAGCTACCAGAGAATCTCCATAGGCACACCATACTGAGACACTATACCATAAGACATAGGGATTCAACATTTTGCTCTCCAGAATAATTACCGCCCCTCATTTCCAGTCCAAACTGCACTTAGCCACAGTAACAGAAACAAACCTCTGTGAACTCTGACAGGTCTATGATTCTATGATTTTGTGACTTTGAGGGCTGGAGAAGTGATAAACCTTTACAGTTCTAGATGGGGTGTTTCACTCACCCGCAGCAATTAAGATCACTGAGATTTGCTCCGGGGTGACCAAGGTGCATTGCATGTGCCAACTCTGTTGCAGCACAGGTTATCTCCCAGACAGGATCAGTTTTCCTCTATGTAGGAGGCTGTATGAATAAAAATATAGACCATGAGTACAAAGATACCACAGCAAGAAGTGTCAACCCAAGAATGTGAGATGAATGCAATACTCTGAGTGATGGAGAACAGAAATTAGCCATATTTACCCCAGAACTAACTTCCCTGACAAAACAAAGTTCTGCCAGGACTGAGTTTGGCTAAGGCATTTTGATATAGAGAGGAGCTTTATCCTGCAACAACAAGGTTTTAAGAAGATGACCTTCAAGGCATAGCTAATCTCCAGCAGGTTTAAGAGCAAATCCCAGGAGACTCTCTTTTTAAGATGGAAAATAAACATCTGTAGTTTTCCACAGCAGCTACTTCAGGCCCTGCAACAGCACAGCTAATCTCAGCTCTAAGGTGCAAGCATGAGACTGCATTTAACGCTGACAATCTGTCTCTCTGCTGACAAAAAAGGATTGAAATATTTGCTTGAGTGCTCTGTCCTCTTAAGTCTCAAGTGTGAGGTCTGACAGATGGGACCTAGGGATAATTTGCAGTACATCACAGGGACAAAAGGGAACCCTCCCCATCCCCACCCCCCCCCCCCCCCGCCTCCAAAATCAGGCACAAACCCAGATAACTGTAAATACACAGATGTAATTATTTCTATAACTTAATGGCCCATCAGTGACTTTTCTACAGTCACTGGGTCTCATTCTTCTTTCTAATGGGAAGATACCCACAGGGAAGTTGCTCCTAACAAGTGTCAGACCCATCATTAGTCCCAGGAAAATCTATTTGCAACCAATCATAGCTTTAATTAAGGATCTGACCCTGCTTCTGGTGCAGACAGTGGCAAAACAGCTATTAGCTCCAGAGAACAGAGGGGGGCACCAAATATATATTTGAACCTGGAAGCTAGCTGCTTGCAAGCGTGTCACAGTTTCCATCAATCATTGAATACAGGGCTGCAAGGGACCTCAGGGTACTGACTGGTCCATCCCTCTACTCAAAACCAGGCAAACTATTCCTAAACCACTCCTGACAGCTGCTTATCTAACCTGTCCCTATAAACCCGCACATTGCTGAAGGTTCCTCTGTTTCCCGAGGCCACCTCTCACCATACTTATCTACCTTTAGCATTAGAAAAGTCTGGATTTTATTTTTGCCTCTCCTGCTGTCTGTCTGTCCATCTATCTAATCCATATCTGTCTATCCATCTATTTGTCTAATCTGTATCTATCCATCCATCTATCTATCTAATCTATTTCTCAACACCACCCATATTTGGTGGTATTTCAGACCAATGGTGGACAAATTAAGGCCACCCCACTGCAGACATTCAGACGTGATGTGGGTCACCTTGGCTAGAGCTTTACTGAACTTTGCAGGAACCCATGCAGTTCTACATCTCTGACAACATGAAGCCACTTTGATTAAACCTGCCATTTCCCAGGACTGCTGCTTGAGGATGATAATTGTAGCTTCAGGAGGACTGACTTTCTGGTGTTAAACCTCCCAAGAAGCTTTAAGAACAAGAAGCAGCTGGAATAATCTGCTCAAAAGAGGCACGTTTTGAATTAATTATTTATGCCAGCCTGCAGGGGGGAAATTGTTGTTATTCTCAGTTAAAAACTGTTTGGCAACCCAGGACTCCTCCCATCACCTGCTGAGCCACCTTAGCATGTTGCAAAATGCAAAATAAACCTTAATTTATTATGATTAAGCATCATGTGACAAGTAAACAGTCCCAGCACAGCAGTGGCCAGAGCTTTCTCCCTGAAAGCTGTCTTCCCTCATCTGACACTCGTACTTGCCTCCTTGAATGTTTTTCTTCCCTTTTCCATTGTTTGACTTCACATGGGAAAGATTACATATCTGTTTTCATTCCCCTCAAACTTTTACTTTCCCATGCACTAGCCTATTTAAGTACTGAACATATTTTGTTGTGTGAAGAATAACAAGGGGGGAAATAAACAGAAAAAATAAAACCACAAATGTCTCCAAACCTAAAACACTATCTGGTTTTATTGCAAAAGTAGAGGAGCTTCCCTTGATGGTTCTATGGCTAAGAGTCAGCCATACAGAGCTATGTCTGCTGTTGCCGGGAGGTTTGGAGGAGGAAGCCCATGCATTATCCCTTATTCTATAAGCAGGGGGGGGTCCTACCATGTGGTTGTCCTACCTTACAGCCACCTAGCCCTTCAGGGATGTCCCTGCTCCTTCTGTCTCACAGATACCCTATATAAATTTATGGACTTCTTTTCAGTTGATTAGAAACATCAAGATGAATGCATGTTTACGGTATTACCAGTGCTTTTTGTTCTCTGTGGACTACTCCTGCTTGTTTATTGAACTTCAGTTTTTCTCTCTGCTTCAACCTGGTCTGTAAGCTCCCATGAGCTTACAGCAGCTAAACTATTTCTTCTTGTATCCTATTACTACAAGACAGTCTTGAATTGATCAAAAGTTCAGTATGGGCATTAAATGAGTCCTTTTGATTTCAAGGGACTTTAAATCAGAAAGAGTCATTCTCCTGATTTAAGATTTAAGCATTAATCCACATTGCTGTGGTTTAACTCATTAGGCACTAGCAAAAGACAAATAGCAATAAATAATAATGTTTGGTTTTTTTCTGTGGAAACACAGATTTAAGATTTCAAATCATTACACAGTTCAGGAAAAGGACTGCAATTAAAAATTTTAAATGAAGCCTAAGTCACTTCTACTTCACATAACTTTAGAGTCTCAAAGCACAACAGAACATTGTGACTCGCCTTGTGCTCCTCTGAAATGGTAGAGCCTTGGTCTCTGCTCCTTAAAGCCCCATGTACTGCAAGAAAAAGAGATAAGAACTAGCTGTAATAATGCTTTCCAAAGTGATCTACAAAAAACTGACTTTTATTTTTTTCTCACTTTGATATAATGATTCCCAATACCCACCTTCACCAAAATTTGGCTTTCTCATAGAATCATAGAACAGTTAGGGTTGGAAAGGACCTTAACATCATCTAGTTGCAATCCCCCTGCTATGGGCAGGGACACCTCACACTAAACCATATCACCCAAGGCTGTCAAACCTGGCCATGAACACCACCAGGGATGGAGCATTCACAACCTTCCTGGGCAACCTGTTCCAGTGCCTCACCACCCTAACAGGAAAGAACTTCTTCCTTACATCCAAGCTAAACTTCCCCTGTCTAAGTTTGGAAACATTACCCCTTGTCATATCACTACAGTCCCTAATGAAGAGTCCCTCCCCAGCATCCTTTTAGGTCCCCTTCAGATACTGGAAGGCTGCTATGAGGTCTCCACGCAGCCTTCTCCAGGCTGAACAGTCTCAACTTTCTCAGACAGTCTTCATACAGGAGGTCCTCCTGTCCCCTAACCATTCTCGTGGCTCTCCTCTGGACTTGTTCCAACAGTTCCATGTCCTTTTTTATATTGAGGACACCAGAACTGCACACATTATTCCAAGTGAGGTCTCCTAAGAGCAGAATAGAGGGGCAGGATCACCTCCTTTGACCTGCTGGTCACGCTCCTTTTAATGCAGCCCAGGATACAGTTGGTTTTGTGGGCTGCAAGCGCACACTGAAGCCGGCTCATGCTCATTTTCTCATCAACCAACGCCCCCATGTCCTTCTCTTTTAATTGTCCTCTGCCTCCTTTTTTTGGTTTTTTTTTTTTTTTTTTTTTGTTGTTACCATTTCCCAGCTTCCCAGGTTAACGGCCTCCTTCTTTCCTTCACGAGGCAGAGGTGAAGCTCGAGGCCCCTTGCTCAGTTTGGGCCTGGAGCAAGCAGTCCTGCTTCCCCTCAGCTTCCCTGACATCCTGCAGCCTATTGACAGCGTCCCGCAGCTCAGCCCCTGCTGCAGGAGCACCTCCACCAGGGAGCACCGAGTGCAGCCCTGCCCATTGTGCACCCTCCCCTCCCCTCAGCAGTGCAGGCACTCTCTACACCCCGAGCTCTGCACTGCAGCCTCCCCTCTCATCGGCTCTGTCTGGGTGCCTACGCTGCCACCACCGGGGCAGCCAGAGCAGAGCTCCCGGGCCCGGCCCTGCTCATACGACAGTGCTCACCAGCCCGCTCTCCTGCCCGCGCCAACGGCCTCGACCCGCCCTGTTTGCCCGCCCCTCCTGAACACTCGCGCTCCCTGGGCAGGTTTTCACCCCCTCAGGGCTGGTGCCGCTCCTCCTGGCTCCGCCCCCTGTGAGTCCCTGCTCGCCTCAGCTGAGCTGCCGGCTCCTGGGCAGGTCCTGTCGAGGACTTGAGGCTCCCTCGGTGGCTCTCGCCGCTCTGAGTTGAGGCTCCTGGACGCTGAGCTTCCCTCGCTCAGGTGCTGAAGGCGTCCTCTCTCGAGCTACTCACCTCAGCAATTGACCGGCAGTGCTCATTTTCAATGTTTTGTTTGTTTCCATATTTTATGCAGCAAAAGTTAAGGCTCTTTGTGATTGAGGAAGGAATTTTATGTCTTAAATTTCCTTTATAAAAAGAAAACTTTTTTGTTTACTGGATTGTGCGGTTTTGCATCTCAATTATTCTAAAGGCTTGACTTACACTGTTTCAAGTATTGACCACATAAGCCAACAGAGAACCTTCTACAACTTCTAGCTAGCTCAGATGTAACTAGGACTAGTATTTTTTAAGGCAACCTCTGGAATATTCTGTGTTTGTGGGAGTGAGACAAAGAGGTAAATACATAACACCAACTGGATATATTGCTGCGACACATATATTCTTTACTGTTGGAAGCGTAAGTATTTCCTTTTAGTGAAAACAAATCAGTCTGCCTTTAGACAGAGGTTAAAATCAGGTCATAAAGGAAAGCAAAACCTGTGTTTAAAGACTTACCATCCATGGTGCCGTATGACCATGCTTCAGGTCTGACACCGTTCCCATTTCTGATTCTGGGTACCACTGCTGGGCTCTTGCACATTCAGAACTCTAGGAGATATATTTGTCTGTCTGCTAGAAACATACTCAAAAAGGAAGGGGATGCCGCAGGGATTTAAGGGTGAAACAAGCCTTTTTATGATTCCAATTCATATCAATCAAAGACAAAAGGAAACAATTCCAATATCTTATGCTTTTGTTTATCTTGGATTTTAGTTGCCATAAAAAGGGTATGTTTAAAATGTCCTTTGGGGAGTTACAGTCCCATAAACTCTTGCAACCAAGTGACATGTGATAATGAAACTACCTTTACAAAGTACAGCAAAATGAGATTTGTTGATTGTAATCATCAAATATTTTGCCTTGAGGTATTGTTTGAATTATACATAAATCTTATGTGCTTCTAGAAAGTAGAAAAGAAAAAGAAAATTTAAAAAGAAAAAAGAAAAGAGGATGGGAAAAGAAGGAGAGGAGAGAAAGAAGGAAGGCAAGGGAATGGGGGTGGAATGGGAAAAAAGGCAAGTCTTGGAGAGACATTAGTCCTAACAGAGTCTTGATAGAGGGACATGAAGCAAATGGTAATTACAAAATAGGGAAAAAAAAATAATAATTTTAAAGAAAATAATTGTTACATATGGTTGTGCTTTTATTATCTCGTATATTTGTGATGCTATGAAAAGGAAAAATAATAATAATCATAAGAAGCATATAGGTAGAACCTTAAAACTGCATTCCCACTTGATGCTTGTTCATCTGAGCAGATAGTGCCATCCATATAGTAGAAAAGTTATTTATAAGCCCTTTAGGAGAAGTTTATCATTGTCTCAACATTTCTAAGTTTATTTTAATAAGGAAAAATTTCCACCTCCCCCCTTGTTATCTAGACTCCTACTTGTGAAATAATTTCAGATTGTGAAGATGACAAAGTTATTGAATTTGCAACTCAGGTCCAAGTCCAGATTTCATGGAACTTCTCCATAGAAATTCAGTGTTGTGTGGCTTACTTTTCATTTCAGGTCTCACATATCTAATCTCTCTGACATTCAGATGCCACAGTTATTTATGGAAATATAGCATTTCTGCACATAGTGGCTAATGTGACATATGTAAATGTTTTCTTTGCTTATATAGCTAGAGCAATAGTGGCGCTACCACTGTAATTAGTGGAAATTATTAGAGCTTGGAAAATGAGGTTGATGACTGTATAATATAAACTGATAAAAAGTTAGACTGCTTACTTAGAGTTAACTTTTTGTGGAATTCAGCCATCACAACTGTCAGAAACAAGACCAAATTCCCTGTCTGACATTGGAGCTATGTACTTGTCTCATGTCCTGTCCTACATCAGAAGGTGCTATTTGCAGAATATCTTACAAGCAGACAAAATAAAACCTAGGCTAATACCTACAGGTCATAATATTTAACTGAATACATTTTGGAGTTGTCTTTCCAGAAAACATATGTCTGTAAATGCCAATGGGTTTGTTTGGAAGGCATGGGAAGAATTGTGCTCTTCCCAAAGTGCTTCATGCCAGTGGGGAATTCCTGCTGCCATCAAAACGCCTCGCATTAATCATTTGAATTTGCCTGTTCCTCATTCTCTTCACATCTGTTTTGCTTTACACTGATGCAGTATGGGATCTTTCTTTAGTAGGTAGTTGCTCCCCAAAAGTTCATGACATTTTTGAGGACATGATAAAGTTCTGGCCATGAGACATCCCCTCCTATTTCACAGAGGGCAAACAACAGTGCAGGCCATGTAATGGAAAAGGCAGAAAAATGAGACATGTGACAGCATCCTTTAAAAAGTTGTAAAAAGTTTTTTTACTGACTTTTTCTGGGGGGAAGGGAGTGGATCTCCTTATCCTTAGATATATTTACATTTTCTCAATAGCTTTCTATGAAATTTCTGCACAGCAAAATGCAGGTCTGATAGCCACAAAGAGGTTAAAGGTACCAGCTGAAGGAAGGATTTTCCCCCTCCCCCGCTCATATACAATATTAAATAATGTTGTATATTATTATCATAATAATATTTGTTAATTAGCAAATAATGAATCCTATTAATACATTATTTAATAAATTAATAGATGAATTAATTAATTTAATAAATTAATAAATTCAGTGGCATTTAGCAGGGCTTCAGTAGGCACTCCATGAACCTGGGACACAGCAAAATGACAAGCTGCCTCTGGCACTTGTTGCCAGAGCCCCAGTGATCAATGTTTCATTTGGCCTTCATGTTGGGGAGGAACTATTTTTTTTTATATTTATTTATAGATGTGATCAAATGCGAAAGTTTGAAAGCCATCAGTTCAGCAGTAGGAATTACAAGGAGACATAGGTGGGAACACAGAAGTGGAACAGGAATGATGCTTGCTCTGAAAACCAGCAGGAGGAATCAAAAAAAGTCCACAGTCCCTTCTGCCCTGTCAGTTTGCTCCAAGCTCCACAGAAGTGGGAGGTGATGACTTAAGTTTTTTTGCTGGCTATCTGTGTGTGTGCAGCTGGGAGAGCCACGCTGCTGTATGGATAACCCTGCTACTGCCTTGAGTTCAAGCCCGCTCCCACTGATGTGCACAGTTGACTTCCATTTTAAAAGTGAGTTAATTAAAGATTGGTAAATGAGCAAAAGTGAGGCTGATGCTTTGAAGGACAAAATATGCATGTTCACTTGTGTTTACTTTAGTGTGCTCAGGACATCTCCAGTGACATCTTTATTAGCAAGTCAAACAAGGCCAAGCAACTGTTCTAGACAGCAGAATTTCATTATCCTTACAGTTCATTTATTTATATTTTTTTAAGGACAGTTACCACAGTTGTGACCTTAACTAATAAACTAACAGTATTGGAAATGTTTTCAGGAGGCACAATGGACAAGGATTACCACTTCCTGGTAAGTAAGCTTGGATGTGGCTGCCCCATTTTGAACAATATGGTGTTTCTTTAACTGGTTTGTGCTACTGACAGCAGTCCCATGAGCTGGTACATATGCAGTAGCACGGAAATAGAAGGCATCGCACCTTTAAGCCCATCAGGTTGCCAATGAAAAATATCCTGTGGATTGTGCAGACCTCTTATCTGCTTAAAGAGCACAGTGCAATTAATTTTCTTCTTTAAACATAGACATCAAACACTTGTTCTGAGTTACTGCCCAGGGTATATAGGCAACAGAACTAGATGCATGGGAATGTGGGGCTAGTGTCTTTAGCTCCTAGGAAAGTGGATGCCAGACAGAGTTCATCAGTAACTTCCCTTGCTTTTAACAAAAAGGCTTTCAACTTGTAGATTTTTAACAGGCTATCTGGGGGCAGCCTACTGGTACGTGCCACTTAGACACTGTTTCATTAAAGCATCTTGGCAAGATTGATGCCAGGTGTGCCTTTTGTTACAGAAGTCACTATGTATTTTCAATGCTTTCATCATCTCTGATACTGTTAGCAAAACTGACTGAATAGCTCAAAATGAACCAGTTATACACTGAACCTACCCGCATCAGCTGCTTCTGCAATATCCGTCTCTGCTTCTGATACTCTAAGATGTACCTGCTCAGCAGAATGCTTTGAGATGTGGTTGTACATAGAGAAATACACACATGCACACATATGCACATGGTTTCTTTCATATTTTCTAACTTTGGGTTGACTGGAAGTGTTTTTCCACAGTTTCCAAAGATTTTCTTGCCTGTAAAAAATCATTTAGAATATATATATAAATATGATAATATAGTACCCTCTTCTCAAATTGTTGCAACTGTATTTTTACAGAAAATTTTATTTGTAAGGTAGCTTAAAGACTGTCTGATAACTATCAGGCAGTTCTGGGTGAATTATTTTAAACTTCAGGTTTGGGTAGGATATGAAGTAAAGGAAGAAAACTAGTGACCATTTTCTCTAATTGGACACATCACTGACTTACAATGGAAACTGTACTTGGACAAGAGCTTTTCTTACAGCAAGGACTGGTATGCAATTGAGTTCAATTCTTCCCTCCTTTCATCTAAAAAAAAGTTTCTTCCTTCTGGAGGTAAGATACAGTAAGAAGCCCCCATTCAGGACAATGTCTATACTGAGGTGTCTCTGCAAGTGCCCAGAAGCTGAGGGACAAAGCTGTTACCAGCCAACACTTCAAGGCTGTGTTTGAGCTTATAGTTTTGCATAGCACTGCATTGCTGCATACAAACATTATGAATGTAAAAGGACGCACTGAGTCTAGAGGTTCTCTTGGGATGAATTTTCCAGTGGACAGAGATCAACATAAATGAAAAGAAGTTAGTAAATGAGTCTGAAATATCTGTCACCCAACTGCTGGCACTTCTCTTTGTAACATCAAATAACGAGGGATGCATCACCCTCCCTCAGAGATGATGAAAGAATAAAGCAAATTCTGGCATTCAGAAATTATGGTGACAAGGATCAGTAAAGCTTTTACAGACATTTTTCAGTGTAATAATTAATTTTAACACATCTCCGTCCTTTTCCTTTTTTGTTCCTGATAGTAGAAAGGAAAACCCCATTCTGTGATAAGGATGATGTTCATAAGTAAATTACAGACTCCCTCTAAAACAAGCTTTAGTTGCTTTAACTTTATTTTCCTGATTGTAATAATAAAAAAAAGATTAATTGCAGTCAATATGGCATTTTCCTTTATCTCTCACAAATGACAATCCCTAAGAGCACGGAGGGCTGTAAAGCAGGTAGTTATCTGCTTTTCCCATAGGAGTTAGAGAAAATATCTTACTCAGTACATGACTCTCTTGAGGCAGGAATACACTCACTTGCCAAAAAAACACAAGTTAAACATTTTTAGGAGATTTTTTTTTTTTTTTGGTTCTTTAGTGCCTTGCCATTAGCCCAGGGTTTTCAATGAAAAAAAAATCCTGCAGTAACAGAAACCAGGAGCTGATCTCTAATTCCATTTCTATTTATTAAAAAGTGTATTTGGAGGCACTACTGAGCTAACAGCAGAGGATTTGCTAGTTGATTATTTAGACAGGAGCAGGGAGTGACATGTTCTAGGGTGAGGTGTCCCTGCCCATGGCAGGGGGGTTGGAATTAGGTGATATTAATGTCGTTTCCAACCCCCACCATTCTGTGATCCTATGGTCTTTATTCTCTGCCTAAAACCCATGGAGATTTTCTCCATCTGACCAGCCAGTGCAGTGCTATGTAACTCAAGAAAGGGAGTTTGTATCAGCAGCTGAAAAACAGAAATTTTCCAAGAAAAAAGGCTTCTGAGGTGACCTTAGTCCTCCAAGGGCTGTCCTGCACTGGTACCAGTGCTCCTCCCTGCATTTGGCCCCAGGGCCAGGCCAGCTTGGGGATGTGCACTTCCACATCTTATTTTGAATTTGTGCCTCACAGGGGAAAAGAAGGCAAAGTTTAAAGAGCCATGCAGAGAAATAATAAGAAAGAACTATGATAAACTCTAAGGGCATTAGGCAATTCCCTAGGCTGTGCGTAAAGTTGCTTCTTGGTTCTTGGCAGGAGCCCAGTTTCCACAGGGAAGTGTGGGGTACTCCCCTTCGGCCCTGTGGCACTTCAGTGGTTGGGGCAGTTGCCTAAAATACTAATTAAACCATGTTACTGCTTAGAAGGACCCTTATTTCATGCATCACAGGCAAATCCTCTTACATGTTTAGTGTAAGAGGATGTTCAGTGTGTAAATAGATGGATGTTTATCCACCACTAAAGGCAAGTGGTGTAACCCTTCTGTCACTCCTGAAATAAAAATAACCTAGCTAGTTTTGGGGAATCTTGCACATTCTTAAACATTTCCTAGCAGACTGGGTTGCGGAATCAGGTCCCCAAACTTCAGTTGCAATTCAAAGCTCCATGAGCATTGTGGGTTTCATGCAGCCCGTGGTCTTTGATAGAACAAGTTTTAAATAATACGGCCTCCTGTGAGGTAAATAGAGCATATATCCCTCTTCACGTGACAGTTCAACAAAGAGAGCATTAATGCACACTTTCCTGCCTAGAGAGCAGCTCAGCTTCCACGGCTGTCTGTTGGACCTCCCGAAGGTGCTAAGCTAATGTAATTTTTGGTGTGCTCCTTCTGGAATGAAGCAAGTAGTTCCACCCATAAGACATCCTTGTGCAAAACTGGAAAGGACTGGAAGGGCTGAGAGAGCTGGGCTTATTCAGCCTTGAGAAGAGGAGTCTCAGGAAAGACCTTATCACCATGTTCCAATGTTTAAAGGGTGCTTACAGAGAGGATGGAGATGCCCTTTTTACAAGAAGCCATATGGAAAAGATGAGGGGTGATGGGCACAGTGAGGCGTGATTCCAGTTGGACACAAGAGGAAAATTTTTCATGGCTGAGATCAACCACTGGAATAATCTCCTCAGAGAAGTGGTGAACTCCCAAACTTTGAGTACTTTTGAGATTTGGCTGGACAGGGTGCTGGGACATCTAGTCTAGGTCATCTTTTGCCTAAAAAAGTTGGACCAGATGGTCCTTTAGGTCCTTCCAAACTTGGATTCTACAGTAAAACTGGCAACATTTAGTGCAAGTGCCTACAGCTTACAGAAATCGTGGAGATGGTCAGTTTTACGCAAAGGGTGCTAGATTTGCAAAACATGGCAATGATCTCATTAGTACCAGCTGGCCCAAGGACCAACCTCATTCCTTTGGACAGAGGGACTGCAGCTCTAGCCACTGGAGATCACTTTCCTCCTCTGCTTTTGAGCCATTGATCTAGTCACAGGTATGCTTTTCTTTTTACACCCCTTCTGAGCTTTTCTGCTTCCCTCTGGTTTGAAGAGCTCCAGTTACTTATGTGAAATATTAGCAGGTGGGGGAGATGTTAATTACTAAAGCAGACTCCAGCTGAAATGGCCATATGCTGGTTTATTAGCAGTGTCCCGCACAAACTGGAAGGGTAGATACCTAGATACTGTGCAAAGGCAGGAACAGATGGAGTTCAGCATGGCTTTGTACCCAAAATGGTATTTAAACTCTCAGCCTTCAAGCAGAGACTCCAGGCTGTATCTCATTTTGCTTCTTTCTTTCCTAATTTGTAACCAGCATTTGATTTAGTAAATGCCAGAATTGAACTCTGAGGATGAATGAAAGAGCCTCAGGAAGCTAGTGACCTCCTTAATAAAAGAATACGATAACTTTACCAGGTTTAACATTTCAAGGTTCCACAAAGATTGAATTGGAAAGGGTGTTTTTTTTTTCTTCCTTTCCACAGGGGGAAAATGAAAGCACCTGTACCACATGGCTGGTTACCAGATACTGTCTGCAGTGATAGAAATAGAAAGTATTGGCTTTCATTATAGGTTGGAAATAGGCAGGTAACGCAAAGAAGACTTTTGAAATATCTGCCACAGAAGGCAAAAGGAATATTTGCTTTTCCAGAAGTTGTCCTTCTTTAAACTGAACTCAGCATTTAAAAGTAAATATAAAATCCATCCAAGATGTATTTACATTCCCTTTTGGCTCCCCGTTACAGAAAGTTTTAAAGCATTACCAGTTTCAATGATATTCTTGAGCTGTTTCTATGAAGCTGACGTTATTGCTCTCCAGACAGAAGAGAGGCTGATTTCCCCAGCACAAATCATTATCTGGTGAAGTCCTTGGGAATACATGGGCTAAAAGTTTCTGCAAGATCAAAACTCAGCACTATCTGTTGAGAAATATTTTGCAAGCCTCATATCCACTGGATTTCAGTTGGTAAAGTTATCTATGTTCAGTCCTCAGACAAGGCCTAAAATGAAAGCAAAAGCAAAAATCTATGGCAAAGCAAAATCAGAGAATGACTCAGAAAAGCCTTTGTCACCTCTTTGTCACCTCCATTAAGGCTGGGATACATCTCACTTGGGTTTAACCATTCACTGGTGAAGTGAATTCCACTTAGGCATTTTGGTTTCCCCTATAATTAAGAGCATATAGAAATAGCAGAAACTCCTGGGGTTAATAAAATCCTTCCTAGAATAGTTCTGAAATGGGTGTAATGAATTGCCCTGTGGAGGCAGATGTCTTCACGTACTGTTAATAAATGCTATACCCATTATTAGTTTTGACCAGTTGCTGTAACTTCTTAACAAGGTAGTTAACTGAGACAATTATTCCCTCTTAGCATTTTACTTAAAATACACTTAAAAGCCAGGATAAGCCAAAATGCTTCTTGAGGAATGTACTGGAATGGTCATGAAGAAATCTGACTGTGGTTTCACAGTGATTTTCTACCTTGCCTCATAAGAAGAAAGTACGAATCTTAAAACCATTGACCAACATTGCCAAACTTAATTTGCATAATCTGAACAGAATTTTTTCCATTTTTAAACTTTTGAGATGGCTTATTTTGCTTTGATTTTGATAATCTAAAAACTCTTAAAGCCAAAAGAATAAAAAGTCTTTTCTAAACTAAAAATTATGCATTTTGTTCTTTCACTTCTGCCAGTAATATGGTATTTCAATTATTCAAACAGAGAAATAATGAAATTATTCAAATCAGAGCAGCATTAACGATTTATATTTCCAGGGATATTAATTCTATGGTGATAATGCTTTACTAGAAAATTCCTGAATAGACCTACTTGATGCAGAAACTTAAGTATTACAGAGTATATGTAAAGTGTCTGGTATAAATGAGATCTCATCAGTCTATTGAGGTTGACTGCTATTTGTAAGAATGTTTTAAAATTTGATGCTGAAAAGGTTTTGTTTATCAAGAGACAGCCAGAGGGGACTGGTGATGATCAGTCCTGTCTTTAAACACCCCATTATACTTGATCGAAAATTCAAACCTCATTGCACGGTGCAAGCAGTGTCAGGGTGAGCTCCACAAGAAATGCTATGAACACTTCTAAGCATTTATTTATTTTATTTTTTCACTGTAAGACAGCCTGTAAAACTTAAAAGACTAAAGAAAATGATTTTTTAAAATACCAAATAAAGTTACAGCTCAGAAATGCACTTTACACTGGAAATGTTCCCATTGATGACAACAGGAAGGCACTTTCAGGACCACCAGTTCAGGTTCTAATTCAAGGCTATTTTCAGTACAATTGCACACAAGTTAACTTACTTAGATGTAATAAGCGTCTGTAAGGTCAGCCTTTTTAGAGAAATATCACTTAAACTCCACAGAAAAGTCTTGTGGGCTGAAACACAACAAACTTTGAGCAGCACAGTAAAGGAGCAAAAACCCATAAATATGTCAAAATACTTGACGGAGAGCAAGAATTCACACCAGCATGAAAAACCTGTAATAAATTCATGCTACTCAATTTGGTACCCCATATGAAGTAATCCGGAAAGAAATTATGTAAAGAGTAAATTCTCAAGTTAATACAGATTTAACAGTGGCCTGCCTGTATGTATGAGAGGAATTAAAGTTAGATTAAAAAAAATTGAAATTTATGAAAGGCAAACTTTGAATTATCTTGGGAGCTGCCCAGAAAACAAAATTTCTGCTGGTGACAGGAAGGAAAAGTTGTCTCGCTATGAAACTGTTTTGCTGCTGGTCTAAGGCAGAGCCTAGAACAAGTTCATGACTCCAAAGTCCAGCCTTACATGTTCTTTGAGTCAATGAAATATTCCTCTCCCAGATGGAAAAAATCCAACCAGTCCTGTCTATTCAAGGAATGCCAAACCATATTTAAACTCTTGCCCCATATATTCCCACTTCTTTCAAGGAAATTTGTAACTACTGATATCTAGTATTATCTTCAAAGCAAAATGCTTGCCAGAAGAGGTATCTTTATTTCCATTTTACAAACAGGAGGAACAAGGCACAGGCAAGGTAAGATAACACATCATGATTCTCGAATTGATGCTGTAATCCTAAAACACAGTGCTTGCTTCTTAACCATCCCTTATCTCTCTGCCTCTCAAAGTCAACTTCCCGTACCTGTGATCATAGAATCATAGAATAGTTAGGGTTGGAAAGGACGTTAAGATCATCTAGTTCCAACCACCCTGGCGTGGACAGGGACACCTCACACTAACTCACCCAAGGCTTCATCCAAGGCCTTGAATACCACCAGGGATGGAGTATCCACAACCTCCCTGGGCAACCAATTCCAGTGCCTAACCACCCTCACAGGAAAAAATTTCCCCCTTATACCTAGTCTAAACTTCCCCTGTTTAAGTTTGAACCCGTTAACCCTTGTCCTGTCACTACAGTCCCTAAGGAAGAGTCCCTCCCCAGCATCCCTATAGGCCCCCTTCAGATACTGGAAGGCTGCTATGAGGTCTCCATGCAGCCTTCTCTTCTGCAGGCTGAACGGCCCCAACTTCCTCAGCCTGTCTTCATACAGGAGGTGCTCCAGCACCTTGATCATCCTTGCGGCCCTTCTCTGGACTTGTTCCAACAGTTCCATGTCCTTTTCATGTTGAGGATAACCAGAACTGCACACAATACTCCAGGTGAGGTCTCCCAAGAGCAGAATAGAGGGGCAGGATCACCTCCCTCGATCTGCTGGTCACGTTCCTTTTGATGTGCCCAGGATACGGTTGGCTTTCTGGGCTGTGAGCACACACTGCCTGCTCATGTTCATTTTCTCATCAACCAACACCCCCAAGTCCTTCTCTGCAGGGCTGCTCTGAATCTCTTCTCTGCCCAACCTGTAGCTGTGCCTGGGATTGCTCCGACCCAGGTGTAGGACCTTGCACTTGGCATGGTTAAACTTCATGAGGTTGACATCAGGCCATCTCACAAGCATGTCAAGGTCCCTCCGGATGGCATTCCTTCCCTCCAGTGTATCAACCGAACAACACAGCTTGGTGTCATCGGTAAACTTGCTGAGGGCACACTCAATCCCACTGTCTGTGTCAGTGATGAAGATGTTTAACAAGACCGATCCCAACACCAACCCCTGAGGAACACCGCTTGTTACTGGTCCCCAGCTGGACATTGAGCCATTGACCACAACTCTTTGTGTGCAGCCATCCAGCCAGTTCTTTATCCACCAAGTGCTCCATCCATCAAACTGATGTCTCTCCAATATAGAGACAAGGATGTCATGTGGGACAGTGTCAAACACTTTGAACAAGTCCAGGTAAATTACATCAACTGCTCTACCCCTGTCCATCAATTCTGTAGCCCCATCATAAAAGGCCACCAAATTGGTCAGGCAGGATTTCTCCTTAGTGAAGCCATGCTGGCTGTCACCAAACACCTTGTTGATTTTCATGTGCCTTAGCATGCCTTCCAGGAGAATCTGCTTCAAGATTTTGCCAGGCACAGAGGTGAGACTGACTGGTCTGTAATTCCCTGGGTCATCCATTTTCCCCTTCGTGAAAACTGGGGTTATATTTTCCTTTTTCCAGTTGTCGGGAACTTCACCTGACTGCCATGATTTTTCAAATATGATGGCAGTGGCTTAGCAACTTCGCCAGCTCATTCAGGACCCGCAGATGGATTTCATCAGGACCCATGGACTTGTGCATGTTCAGATTTTTAAGATGGTCTCGAACCAGATCCTCTCCTACAGTGGGCCTAGGGTCTTCATTCTCACAGTCCCTGCATCTACCTTCCAAGACTTGGGTGGTGTGGTCAGAGCCTTGCCAATGAAGATTGAGGCAAAGAAGTTATCAAGAACCTCAGCTTTCTCCAAATCCAGGGTAGCTAGCTCTCCCAAGAGCTTCCTGAGGGGGCCTACGTTGTCCCTAGTCTGTTTTTTATTTGATATGTATCTGTAGAATCCCTTCCTGTTATCTCTTGCATCCCTAGCCATTTTTAATTCTAACTGGGCCTTAGCTTTCTTAACCTGCTCCCTAGCTTCCTGGACAACATTCCTGTACTCATCGCAGGCTGCCTGTCCTTGCTTCTACCTTTTATAAGCCTGTTTTTTCATTCAAAGTTTCCTCAGCAGCTCCTTATCCATCCAAGGAGGTCTCCTGGCCCTCCTGCTGCACGTCCTTCTAGTTGGGATGCAACACTCTTGAGCTTGTAGCAAGTGATCCTTGAATATCAACCAAGAGTCTTGGGCCCCCCTGCCCTCTAGGGCTATGTCCCATGAAACCTTCTGAAGCAGGTTCCTGAAGAGGCCAGGGTCTGCTCTTTTGAAGTCCAGGGCAGTGAGCTTACTGCACGCTCTTCTCACTGTCCTGAGGATCTCGAATTCAACCGTCTCATGATCGGTGCATCCAAGGCTGCCCTGGAGTGTCGCATTTCCAACGGACCCTTCCCTGTTGGTGAGCACGAGGTCAAGCATGGCACCTCTCCTTGTCGGCTCCTCTATTACTTGCAGAAGGAAGTTGTCTTCCACACAATTGAGGAACCTCCTGGATTGCTTGTGCCGAGCCATACCACCGCTCCAACAGATGTCAGGGTGGTTGAAGTCCTTCATGAGAACAAGGGCCTGTGAGTGTGAGGCTTTTCCTATCTGTCTATAGAGTGCTTCATCCGCAAGTTCTCCTTGATCAGGTGGTCTGTAACAGATCCCCACAGTAATGTCTCCCATCGCTGTTCTCCCTTTAACCTTGACCCACAAACTGTCTGTTAATTGATCAGCTGTCCCCAGACAGAGTTCCATACTCTCCAGCCTATCTCTAACATAAATAGCAACTCCCCCTCCCCGCCTGCCAGGCCTGTCTTTTCTAAAGAGCCTAGGGTACATAGGGTACTTCTTTCAGGAGATTAATGCAGCTATTAACGTATACACACATAAAAGTTGTGGTTTCTACAGGCAATTTTGACAAATCCCCATAAAATACATGTATCCTGGTTTATTGAAATACAAAATGGTTTGCATCAAGCTGAAAATATTTTAAACTTTCTTTTTGATCATGAAGTTCTTGTTTAATTTGTTTTTATTTTTTTTTTTAACTGACCAGCAGTCTGGCTATAATGGTTTGGTTCATCCAAATTTTCATCTATGAGTCCTGACTCTAAAGAAAGCTATTTTATACTTTTCATTAGAATTTCATTATAAATCATCTATATTAGCAAAGTGCCCAAGGCTGTAAATAGAAATGATAATTGCCTTGACTACTATTCATTTTTTAATGGGCTTTCCCCCTAACCTGAAGGGGGTTTCAATACACTTAGTTCTTTATACCTATTTACTGTTTTGTGAGAATCCCCTCCCTCGACCTGCTGCTCACACTCTGGCGATGCAATGCAGCACACGGGGGGTTCTGGGCTCAAGCTTTTCATCACCCAACGCCCCCAAGTCTTTCTCCTCAGAGCTGCTCTTAATCCATTCTCTACCCAGCTTGTATTTGTGCTTGAGATTGTCCTAACCCAGGTGCAGCATCTTGCACTTGGGCTGGTTGAACTTTAGGAGTTTTACACGGTCCCATTTCTCCAGCCTGTTCAAGTCCCTCTGGATGACATTTCTTCCCTCCAGCGCATCAAATGCACCACCCAGCTTGCTGTCATTACAAACTTGCTGCGGGTGCTCGATCCCGCTGTCCATGGACAAAACCTGCCCCTGAGGAACACCACTCATCACTGGCTTCTACCCAGAGCTCCTGAATCTATTGTTTCTTTTACAACACACAGCTCTCAGCAAGTGTTGTCACAGCAAATGAGGCGTGGTTTCAGTTGTTCCCACTTAAAAGCCTGCACAAGGCAAGATGACTATGGAAGAGGAAACAAGCACCAGGAGATCTTTTGCTTCATTGCTGTTACAGATTTCACTTCAGGATGATGGTTGGGCTGCTACAGAACCCATGAGTCAGTTTCCCCATGTATGAAACTCAAATACATCTTTTGAGATGAGACTAATTTCAACTCCTAACTGATAGTTGAAAGGTGAAATTAGTGTGTGGACCAATTGGTATGTTACCAATTCTTTGTGTGCCTCAGCAAGTTATTTAGGCTGCCTGCAAAAGGGAGCTCTCCAGCAAATTCCCAACCTGCTACTTTCTATCTTCCATTTCCTTTGGACAAGATCTTACCTTTTTACAGTACTTTGCACAAAGAGATGTCAGTCTCTGCTGACCTCTCTAAGCCCTTACCTGCTACTTAAACCATCTCTGAGTGCTGCAGCTCTTCTGGGGAATGAGCTCCCTGCACATGGCAGTGATATCACTGCTGGACCTGCAATGATATTAAAGTAATGAGGTAACTGAGCAAGAAAGTGGGCAAGCTTGCCATTTCCAGATGATGTAAAAGAGAATGTTATTTCTGTAATGCACAGGGAAATTAAATGTACTGCACAAATCTGCAGGGCAGAACCAGTGAGGGATGAGTGATGAAGCAGAGAGGGGAAGGCAATGCTGCAAATCTGCTTTGGAGAAAGCTCCAGCTTGTGGCAGAGCAGACCAACAAGAACCGAGCCACAGAGAGCTGAAGGGACCCCTAGTCTCCTTCTAACCATAATAAGTTGAAGGGTTTGTGTATTCTTTGTTCTGTACAGAAAAATGATCTCTCTGAAGGCATTAGCAGTTAAATCTCTTCATTATACACCATCAGCAGGGAAATTACGTCTGTGTTTTAAGACTTACAGGAATGTTGTGCTCTCAATTCCAGCTCCTACTTTCAGGATTTGCAGTTACCTTCCCAGAAAAGTTATACATGGAATATCAGCAGTTGAAAGGAACAAACTGTACTAAAAATCTGCTCCAAAGCACAGGGCTGAACTTATGGCCTTGGAACACTGCCAGGGATGGGGCAGCCACAGATTCTCTGGGCACCCTGTGCCTATGCCTCATGACCCTCACAGTTCTTCTTAATGTCTAATCTCAATCTCCCCTCTGTTATTTTAAAGCCATTCCCCCTTGTTCTGTCACTACATGCCCTTGTGTTGTGGTTTAAACCCTAGCCAGACAGCTTGTTAACTCACTCCCAGTGAGTGGTGCTGGGCTGAGAGCAATCGAGGGCCCTCCACCCCGGGGCTCTCCCCTTCCTCGGTCCCAGAGGAACGGGGAGGAGGATCGAAAGAATGCAACTCCCACGGGTTGAGACAAGAACAGTCCAGCAGCCAATGTACAACACAAATTACCACTGCTACCACCACCGACAACAATGATAAGAGAAAATAACAAGGGAAGAGAATACAATACCACCGGCCAAGAAACGAGTCCCACCTGGAAGCCCGTGTCCTTCCGGGTAACTCCCAGTTACCCCCCACCCCGGGCATGATGTGCTGTGGTATGGAATACCTCTTTGGCTAGCTTGGGTCAGGTGCCCTGTCTCTGCTTCCTCACGGCTTCCCCTCCTCCCTGGCAGAGCATGAGCCTCACAAAGTCCTTGGTCAGGGTAAACATCACTTAGCAGCAACCAAAACCATCGGTATTATCAGCACTGTTCCCAGGCTGGAAGTCAAAACACAGCACTGCACCAGCTACCACGAAGGAGAAACATGACTGCTACTGCTGAACCCAGGACACCTTGTAAAAAGTCCCTCTCCAGCAAATCATTCAAAACTATTAGGTGTCTACAATGCTCCTCATTCAGAGTCACATTTAGTAGCCAGTACTCAGCATGATGAGCATCCCATGATGAGCATCTGCCATCTTGACAGTCCTATGGCTATGGTACTATCCTTACTTCCCTTGACAGATGAGAAATGAGGAACAGATGCAGAAGGCTAGGTCCAGCTAAGGTCATGTGTGGGACTGGCTTTCCTGTTGAGGTCTCACTGGGGACACAGCTACAGAGATTTTTGAGATTTACAGATGGAGGATACAAAAGCAAAAGAGGAAACAAGCTCTCTGATCCACTCCTGGAGTGTGTGTGTGGGGGGGGAAATAATCAAGAAAACACTACCTTATTTTGCATTAATTTGCAGAAATAAATATTTTTTCATAGTCCAGAATAAGGAGTCAAGGAGCACCCTTCAGGAAAAACAGCACTTAAGACTTCTATACGCTTGCCAACTGTGAGCCCTCGTATTTAATGCCAACAGGACAGTGATTACTGCAATGTCCTAACTTGCAAACCCTTCCCATTGCAGTATTTGTTCTTACGTGTCAACACCTCTAGGCCATATAGAAGTGACATATGGATGCACAGACATGCTACAGACAAACTTCTATCTTTGGATTCTCCTCCTGTTTCCACAGTAACCTTACAGAAACATCTAGCAGTCAATAGGGAAAATCAAAGGCAGGGATAAATCATAATTTTAGGCTAGGGAGGAACAGACCTTGAATACTGAAAAACTGATACACAGCATAATACAATTTGTGGTGTTTATTATGCCAGCCCAGGGCAGGAGTGCATAGGCATATGATGTGGCATTTACGACACATATTTGCTGCCGGTTAAGCGGGAGTGCAGATGAGAGTGCAGGTACAGAGACCTTTATGTTCACAGACTGTTTAATGGCTTAATCCTGCTAAAATGAGCTGAGCTTTTCTTTGCACGTGTCACTTACCCACGTTCATCCAAGAAGTGACGTTCATAAACAGATGCCCCATCCCTCTCAGTGGACTTTGTTTGCTGAGTTTAGTTTGGGGAAATAACAATAACGAGAAACGACCAATCAAATATGCTAATTTGGGAGTGTCAAACTCTTAATATGAATTGGTGCTCATTAGTGTGACAAGTGTCATGTTAATTGAGTCCTTTTTTTTGGAAGCTGTCAGTGTGTTGCTGTGTATTTCACAAATAGTTTTTCTCTCAAAACTGTTTCTCCCTAGGGAGCAGTTTAGGCAACAGTCAGATGAATTACCTAGTGAAAATTGAAAACTGCTTTTTCTATTAGCCACTTAAGGGATAGTACTCCAAGTAAGGAGCCTCAGCAACTCTAATCCATTCACCTCCAGACCACCAAATCACTTTGGATCCATGTGGTAGTGAGTGCAGGGTCTGCACGTACCCCATGCCTGTTTTAAAACACTGTCTCCAATTAAGCACTAAAATTGTAGCTACAGTAACATAGAGAATTACGATTATGACAACTGCACTCTAAATATTTAGTCAATATTCTTCAGTCTGGTTTGAAAACAAGTTCAGGTTCATACTAATGGTATTAACCTAAAGATTCCAATATTAGCTCGAGTGTGCTAGCAAAAATAGCGGGAACAATAGCACTGACATAAGCTCTATTCTGTAATAAAATTGGTGCTTTGTTAGAACATTATAAAGTCCCATTCCTGGTATCAAAGCCTGTTTAATTTGACTCAGAGTGGCATATCAAATTGGAAACCTAAGACTAAATATATATTCCTGCTGTTTGTTATTTTAAAATCCTATTTGTCTCTCTAATACTTCTCCCTGACACCAAACAAAAATAATGTTATTTTAAGATGGATGTTGATCACATCACTGTTCTCCCTGGAAGAAATTCACGTGCCTAAAGCCGGGTACGACACAATGTCACTCAGCTGGACTCATTAGCATGGCAGCAGCTTTGCATTTACATCCCCGCACAACTCCTAGGGAAAAAAAAAGCTCTGGTTCACAGCTCAGCATGTGTCTGTCTGAAGATGACAATGTAGACATGCCCCTGAAAGTCAGGCTATCTTTCAAGCAGCAAGTGAAACTGGCAGCTGCAGAGGCAGTTGCAGCTTTTGTTGTGCAAAAGACAAAGGCTGATCGAGCAATTCCAGATGAAAACTCTTAATCTGTTGCAGATTGTCTTTGTGGCCTTGGAAAAATACATACCAGCACCTGATCCACAGAAGCTCGTAGGTGTCTGTGGTTCAACTTTACACTGAATTTAATTACCTGAGTGTACAAGCACTGAGGTAATTTCGTTTCTCCCTGTTGTGACTAATCAAGATAGGAAAAAGTTCAGCAGGAGGCTCAAAATATGATTTCTTCATCTTTTCACGCTTAAACCCCCTGAAAAGCTTTGTCCTGCAGCTGTACTCAGAACACGCCTCCAGCATGCAGCAAACACTGAGTAGCCACAGTGATTTCCCATCACTACTGTGGGAGCAACACCTCCTGGGCCGAGCCAGGCCTTTGCTCTGTACACTCAGATGGAAGAGAAATGAGCTTCTGTGCCTTTTTTTTGTGGAAGGGCTTCAAACTCCTATCTCCTTTTATCTAGGGGATGCTATGCTTTTGGCAAGCCCAGAAAGAGCAAAAAAGTGATGTGTGTATGGGAGCCTCTGTTCTTTCTGCACAGGTTTGTAACAAAGGATCCAAGTTTTCAGGTGTCAGTGAGCAAGAAGCAAATTTATGCAGAGATGGCTTGTGTAAAAATCCCATGAGCAGCTCCTGGTCAGGGATGGAACTGGGGAGTTGGGATGTTTTTAGGAAAGCCTGTCTTGGTCTCATCCCGGTGTCCAGGCTTTGTCTGCCAAACCCAGCAGTGGGAGATCACAAATACATTTCTGGGGTGGCTAATGTGACATTTATTCCTTCAGCCATTGCACTGCATTCTAGGAAGCCCAATTGCAGGTATGTAACATTTCCCATGACCTCAATAGGAAACAATAAACCCTGTTATGAACCCTGCCATGGAGCTTGTAACAGCTAAGTGTCCTTGCCCAGAAGCTTCTCTTGGCTTCCCATGTAGATTATGGGGATGATTTTTTTACCTCCAGGGTCTGCTGTAGTACTAGTATGCTAACAACTACAAGTCATTTGTAGTTGGAAAGGAACAGCCAAGGAGCCCTCTAAATTCAGGAGAGTCCTTCAGAATAGGGAGAAAGGCTTTGTGGAGTGAGTGAATACCCAATTCCTTAGACTGAAAAAGAGGCTTCAGAGAAATTATGTTTACACCAGAAAGTCAGAACTTGTAATTTCAGCACCATTTCACAGGTTTCCCTGATCTTTCTAGGAAACCATGTGAAGGAATCACTTCAGAGCTAACAGGTGCGCTCCAACAGACTACACAGTGGTGAGTGATGCTATTAAATGGAAGACAGTGCTTCTGCTGTTTCCAGCACAGGTTAATGCAGATGCAGTTGAAAGACCAGTCTTTTTGCAACGAAAGAGTTGAATGGGCTTTCATCTTTTTAGTATATCCAAGGTTGCTTTTTATGAAGGAATATACATTCCATCTTTAACCTTATAAAAATGAGAAGGTCATTGGGTGGAAAAGAGAAAAGAAAAAATATAGCTAGTTTTCCAGGGTTTTATTAGAAAAAAAAAAAAAGGTAAAGAAAGTGCCTAAAGTGTGCAATTAACGAACATTAAAGCAATAAAATATTGAGCCTATTTTTTCCCTTTATCTATTCCCTCCCAGTTCCAACATTGAAGTAATAATAGTGGCTAACAATCAATGGGTTCCTAATGAGAGCAGCTCACACTACACCCACAGTAATTATCTTTTGAAAAATCAATAAGGATAGAAATGTGAAAACAATTTGATATAAAGTATGACTTCCCCTATTTCTGTTTATATTTGTATACAAGATCCTCCTCCTCCAGAAACTTCTCCCACCCTGGAGCCAAGAAAGATATCTCCATCTTGGAAGATAATCATATAATTAAGATGTATGAGATGTGCCAGCCTGTCACATGTGAAATAAAAATATAATAAAGGGAACAATGCGAGCATGTATAAAGTGTCTCCTCACCCTCAGCAATAGCATTTGCTGCCATGAACAATATTCTTAATCAGAAAAAATAGTCCTTCATAATAATCATGCTGCATACAGTGATAATCACAACAGACCCAGGATGGCATGGCCAAGGAGGTATAAAAATATAGAAGTAACTTTGCTATGAAATACCTAGGAAATTACATCCTGATCCTCTTCCTGCTGTGGATGTTTCTGTCAGGACTGGGTCATCACCGCTGATCCAGTTTTCACTGGAAAGTAACTCAATAGAAGTGCCATGAACATTGAATTTCATCCTAGTTCCATAGATATAGATTACACTGGGTGACTCCAGGGTGAAACTGTGTAAGCTTTGAGAAGGTTTGAGTCTATTTCAATAAATGTCACAAACTGGTCACTGAATATTTTCATGGTTGTGATGAAGGATGAAAGTGGTTATTGCTGCTTCTGCCATATCCATCCCACTGACTTTTACCCTTCCACCACCTCAGGAAAAGAGTCTGTTTTTTAATTTTGAGGTTGAAAGGATGAAAAGATTGGCTGCAGTTAACACCCATAATAAGATATGAAGATTTTGAACAGGCTGAGATTGGGAAGTGCAGGGATTGCGTTTCTATCTGCAAACTAGCAGCCTTGATGTGGAAGTTGTGGGTATAACCAATGAAATCTTCACAACCTGCTACATAAATAATGCTGGTTATGATGCCATCTGAAGCTAGCTCAGTTCAGTCCCCTTTAACATTGCCAGGCAACAACTAATGTAGGAAAAGAATTAAACCTGAGACTTCCATTTGGCTAAAATGTAGGGTGATGGTGGGCAATAAGACCGCATATACAACCCAGGCAAGTAGGGCAGGAACATGAGCATCCATCCAGTCAAACTGAACGCCCCTCTATTCTTACCACTTGTACTCTGCTTTAGCATCAGGATGTCTCAGGCTTTAAATGAAATGTCAAATTTAATTTGGCTCTGGATACACAAGATATATGATTGCCCTTGGAGAAAGCTGATAACTCAGTGCACTCAGTGTCAAATGTGTATCTACCCAATAGCTCACTCCATAAAGAGCACTAGCCTGCTTTCCCTCAGAAAGTAGTCAGACTCCACACAGGCCTGCCTGCCATTTACACAAATAGGTCCATTTTGGAAAAAAAAAAAACACCCTTCATATCAGAAAGCAGAAATGGGTTATTGAAAGTTGGCTCCAAGTTAGATTTCCAAATGACACCACTGCACATTACATTAGCATTTAGTGACTGGAAGGCGGTTACTGTACCTGCTGTGGATAACTCAGCATCAGATGAGGAATTATGTTAAATGGCACATTTGGATCTCTTCAAGACACAGCTTAGAAACTTTCATTTGGAAGCATGGAGTAGTTACAGGGTGGTTTTAACTGCTTTAAATGCAAGCAGGGCAGAAAACACAAAGGGGTATTTGTGATTACTGATGGATTCAATGTTCCTTACAGCGTCTACTGCATCTGAATTTTTTGCTGAGAGAATGGAAAGATTATCTGAACCCATTTACAAACCTTCTGGTTTAGAGGAAATTTCATAATCAGGTATTTTTTATCTTCACATGCAAAGGAATGACCTTGATTTAAAAAAATATTTTAAAAAAATAGTACATAACTCTATTGTGTGTCTGTACTTGCTGTATTCACATGACACTTGAAAAGATATATTGCCAATGAGTCTTTTCTGCAATTTTACCTGTTATTTGCAGCTGTCACTCAGAAAAAAAAAGAAAAATACTTTAATTATTTTGTAATTTTTAGTACTTTTCATGTCACATTCAGCCTTTCTTCAACACTGGAATGCATCATGCCTGTTCCCCTATTAGCATGCAAAATGCAGTAGGAGAAAAACTCAAAACTTTGCACCTTGCCATTTAGACCTTGCCATTTTTGAAAAGCCACAGTGGTTAAACAGAAAGTCAGTGACAGAAGGACATAAATAGATAGGCAATATACTTGTCAGTCAGAGGCCAAGAGAAATGCCTCAAAACCCATATGAAAGCTTGTAATGTAAGCTTTGCAGAGATAAGATTACATGTGTGATATTTTGTCCTTTTGTTCCAAGAGCAGTAGATAATAAGTTTGACTCCTGTATCTAAAAAAACCCTCTACTTTCTTAGCTAATTTAGCAGCAGTCATGCTTGAAACTGAAAAGAGATTCAATTAAAACAGCAGTTTATCTTCATTTTCTTCTCCTTCTTGAACAGAGTAAGTATTTATTTGGCACATCTTTGGCATCTTTGTTCCTATCAGGACTAATAAAGAAGTGGAATGTATCTCTTTAAATTAACATATGATCATTTTATGCTCATTTTGTTTTTAGACATTATTGACCTGTGTATAACCTCTCCTTTTCCTCATCTTCTTTATTCCAGCCTGATATTTCTTTTTCTCTTCCCACACTCTTAGTGGTCTTTCATGGCCTCAGCTCTCTGTTTCCCCATTCCTCCTGTCCTTGCTCTCTAGTCAAGCACCTCATGAGCAGCTTTGCTTCTTGTTCTTAAATTTCCATGGTCTGATTGTTCGCCACTGTGTTATTTGTGCCCTTCTAAAGCTGTTGTGTTCTCCCAGGAGCTGAAGAGCTTCCAACAAGAAACTCCAATCCACATCTGACTCTGAATTTAAGGATGAAATGTACTATTTAACTGGTTCTTAGGTCTCAGAATACTTCAGAAGAATTCAACTCACTTTAAGGTAAATGGAAGGACCAGAAATAAGAAAGAAACTGTCAAAAATACCACATGTTGTGCCAAATTTCACAGAAAACTGAGGAGATGAAATCACACTGAACATACAGATGTAGGAAGGAAACATGTCAGGAACACAAAGTTTACCTGTATCTCTTAACCTTGCCTTTTAGCCACAGGAAGTCCTACACTCCAACTCTCCCTTTGGTGTGTTCTTGGAGCATTTACGTTCCCATCTCAGTTGAGAATTACCAGTCCTTTGCTGGAGGAAAGTATCCCTCTTTTCTCTGAATATTGCCATATACTTAAAATCCATGGTAAATCTTCCTTGAACATTCGGTCTTGACATTGTCATTTCACTAGCCTGCATTCTTAATTATGTGGATCTATTCTACATGCTCGTTTATGTTTGCAAAACCAACGTTCTGCAGTTCTTGTCCCTCTGTAGTTGTATGCTTATTGTGATATAATAATTTCATTACTGTGAGATAATACTATCAGTACAGAGACAAACAATAACAGGTCGGTGCTTCAGGGTAGCAAGCTCAATCTATATTCTCCTCAAAATCTTTAACAGAGCAGAGTGGAAGAAAAGCAGATGGCTTTGCAGCATGACCAGAAGGTTAACAAAGCTAGGCCTTTCCCAATGAGCTATAAGATTATTGTTGCTTTTCTCTCTAGACTAATATTGATTATATGTTCCAATTTCATTCAGATCTTGAATCTCTTTTATTGGGCAAACAGCTGCAGTCTCTGCTCCCCGTCCCTCAGTAAATGTTATTTCAAACTTCTTTTGAACTCACAGTGCAAAAGTGTGATTCTGCAGCACTCACAGAGGCTTTTCCATAATGTGATATTCATCCAAGGTCATGGTCCAAACACAAGTTGACACACTAGTTTTACTTAAAGGTGTCTTCGCTGGGTCTTTCTCACCATGTCAACTCAGTGGTTCTCCCCTGGGCTGCATGAGACTGGTGGTCCACGGTGGCAGTCAGGTAGATTGTTCTCACTGGATGAGAAAACAAGCTGCCTGCATATTATTTTCATAGAAGTTAGAAATCAAAGTGTATATTTTTCCTCATATAAACACAGTAACCATTAAAATTAGAGTGATAATAGTTGATCATTCTTCTTTAATCACAGCCTGAGGTTTCTTTATATTATGCTTTTTTTCCCAGAAATAAATAGCATAAGAATACAGACCTTTTGAGCACCACTTCACTAGGCTTCCTTTAGTTAATAATCCCCAATCTATTTCCTTTGTTGTTCTGTCAATTTTGGTCAAAGAAGCAGAGAGAGCAGATAAAGAATGAAACAGGCATGAAGTCAGAAAAGGTATAGTTGTAGGTGAACTAATGTCACAGAACTGAAAATGTACAACTCCAGTCATTTCCATTTACATAAAGAAGAGCATGGGAAGAAAGATTGCTGCCATTTGGAGCATGGTTGGTTGACAATTTTGGGATTTGGAGATCAACCACGATCATGAAGCAGCTGGGAAGTGATACTATGCAGAAGCATCACTGCATCACACTGATTTCAGGATTTCAGTCTGTTTTCTTAAAATTATAACAAATAGAAAGATCTCTTCAAAATACTTTTAAAAATGCTTTGAAATGTTTAATTTCAACTTTTGTTACAAAATTATAACATAGAGGAAGAAGCATAGATTTGAAAAATTCCTTCAGAAATATGCTGAAAACATTTCACTCCCGAATGGTTAGGGAAGATGCCAAAATATTGTCAGAGCTTCATCCCATCACCCAACTCCTTCCTGAAATACCGTTCCCCTAATGTAAAGACACATTTTGATTTCAGTACAACTGCATTTTGTTGCAGAAAGTATTCTGCTAATTTTTTAACCATGATTTATGGGAGCAGTGGTTCAGGAAGCTTTACTACCCCAGCCAAACAAATAATCTTTTGAAGATGGTTGATCAAACTCATTTCAGAAGATGGACTTTATTATAGTTTTTTTTTTAGAAAATATAAGTGAGATTTTATGGAACAATAATTTTTTTTTTTTTTTTTGTCTTTTAAAAACAAGAACCTTTTGGTCTTAAAATTTTTAAAAATGTGTCGCTGAATTTTATTTTGTAAAACATACTCTATATCATAAGTTTCCATTGAATTTATTAAAGAGAAAAATTTCCCAGCCAGCATCAAATCTGTGTGTGTTCCAAGGATAATTAAGCACAACTCCACAATTAACCTTAAGCGCATATTACTGCATATATATACTTGGATCTTCATGGCTATGTATAGTAGCCCTACAATTTCTTCTTTAATCTCACAGATGATATTTCTTCAAAGTTGTCCTGATTTTACCTTGGTTGTTCAGTTTGACTGGGTGCCATTTGAAAAAGTAGGCTTTAAGTAAAGGATATTTTCTACCAAAAAACTTGACCACCATTTGTCCTGATTTCTGCTTTTTACATTTTGCCATCTACAAGAAGAGACAAACTTTAAATAACAATTCTTTGAAAGACTATAGCAGAAACCGAAAATGTATAACAAAGCCTGAAGAAACACATTTCAAAGGCTTGCAATTGCTGTAATACTGACATAAAGTTAACATACTTGCAAAAGAAGTCCAAAGACAATGAAACAAATGATTACAGAAGTAATCATCAGGTATAAACATTTATAACTTACTTGCAGATATATACTGAAATTGCAAAGGTTTGCCTCTCAGTGTGAAAGAGGGCAAACTTAAAGTATGGAAGAATACAGACCTAAAGTGATTTCTGTTTTCCCATCACACCCTCCTCCAGTTTCCTTGCATCTGTGGTAGTGCATATACGGATGAACAAAGCTTTCATATTCAGAGCCACCCACTGGATGTGAGACTCATAATATTTGACAGATATAAAAATGTAGGAAATATCCATTACATTCTGATACATTACTGAAGACTTGCAAATAGGGAACAACTAGGTTAAGTATTGGTATAAATTAAACAGAAAGCACATTTGCTGTAGCACTGGCCTTTCAAATTGAGAGTGATGGCATGATTAAATAATTGAACTGTCTCACCTTGCGTAGTCAGACAGAATTCCAATAGGAATAATTATTCCAAAAAGGATATGAAGGTAAATCAAGCTCTTCACCAGCTAATACAGCAGTCTGCAACTTGACTTTTTCTTCCTTGTGGATGGAACTGGAATCAGGATCAACAGGTTGTTTTTCTTCCACTTGGTAAATTTGTCAATTACTTCATTGGGGTTGATCATCAGTAATTTTCTTTGTGAAGATAAAGTTTGGGTTTTGCTTGTGTCGTATAGTGCTGAAATAAGGTACTCTTAAACAGTTCTCCTGAGGATTCCTATTTTTGACCAACATAAAATCTAAAAAATAGCCTTCATATTTGTTATCTTGAGGGCTTTCTCCTAAAGTCCCTGTCATGAGCTCAGGGCACTGTACTCATCCTTTCCTCTCTCCTGGTGGTCAAACAGAAGCCTGAAGTTGATCTTTCTGTGTTCCTGGTCAACCCAAATTCTTAGCATCATCTTAATATCTGTCATATTTTTATATGCAACTGCACCAAGCTCAGAGAGGCTGAAAGAACTGAATTATCTGTAAATTAATTGTTTAAGAGGAGTGGGCAATGTTTAAACAAACAAATCTGCCAAGAAACAGGTAGGGTGTATGAAGGACAGATGTAACTTCTGCTTTATTTAATCCACTTATAAATATTCCCAAGATAGTTCAGTACCCCAAAAAAGTAAAACACAGGGGGATTTTTATCTTTCTTGTTTCCCATCATTCCAAACTGAAGTCATATCTTCACTCAGTGTCCTAACAGCTGTGCAACAGTTGCTTCCTGGGAATAGATGGAGACCTCAGGTTCATGCCTCTGCAATTAAATTGGAGACAATATCACTGGAAGCAATCCTGGGTGAATAGAGGGATAGAGATAGGTAATCTTACTGTTCTTTCTTCTCCCTAGCATTTAGGACTTTGGGATGCACTGTGCATTCCTCCTCTCTGTGATATCTGTGATACTTACCTGGGGACACAGCTGTTAACATGCCAGCCATGCAGCAGTGTGAAGCAGAAATGTCTCCTTCTTTGGGAGTGCCTTGGCAACGATAGACAAGAACAAAGATGGAGCTTTTTGGAGCAGTGGACTAACAAGGCAAATAGTCACCTGTCTTTATGGAAAAGGTATTTAAAGCTCCATGGAGGTGGTCATACTTGACACTGAAATCACCTGGGCAACCACTGTTGCATGGCCTTCTCTCCCATAAATGCCAATTATTTTCAAGGTTTGACACACAGCAGTGAATGAGCTTTTAACATTTTGATCAGAATTATTGTTCAACAGAGAATACTTTATGCTTTGTGTCACCTCCTACAGACACAAACCACTCATTTGTGGCTAACAGAGATGGTGAATAGCCTACAAAAGAATAATGTGCATAGTAGGAGCTGTTTTATTTATCTTACAGTTCACTTATGGGTCTGCTCTGAGTTAAGGAGTAAAAAATTAGAAGGGGCCTGAGGTAGAGAATTATATCCTTTCTCTCCATCAATCAGTCAGCTGGTATGGGAATAGATCCTCAACTGTGGGCATTTACAGAACTAACTGTTTTTGATAACCTAGATGTTAGTTTCTAAGGCTCCATTTATGTTGCAGATAACTGTACACTAGAGAGCAGTCCAGCTCAGCAGGCAGATTAAAGTTTTCCTTCCACTTGCACCAGGTGGTCATCTGAAAGCTAACCACTAGTGCCCGAGTGACAGTAGACATTGAGGACAGCTGGCAAATTAGGCCTTAAGGCTGCTTTTGAAACAGTATGGACGTAACCTTATGCCATAAATTTATTAAGAAGACAAAAGCAGTTCCCTGTGGAGGAGAATTATTGTCAAGATATCTCTAGCAGTGATTCTTAGAAGTTGAAAACCAAGTGAGTAATTAAATACAGCTTGGTTTATGAAACAATAAAAAGCACATTCCATTTTTCAACATCCTTGTCTTTAACACTAAAATGCTAATGAATTCACAAGCTATCTATTGTTTTCAAAGACTGATTCTAATCTGCATGAGGCTCATTTCGAGATTAAGACACATAAGTGCAGATGCTCACAGGTCGATAGAGATCTGCTTAGTACAGTCAGTGGAGCTTGATCTATTCAGCAGACTAGTTACTGGGGTCAGGATTTAGTTGCCTGCGTACAGGTCTCTGATGGCATGAAACATTTATGGAGGGTGGCAGCTGCCACATGGAAACTCATTTTTTAACACCGTCATTTTTCAACAGCACTTCAAAGACAGAAAGGCACCACCTGAAGACATCTCAGAGAGCTCGGGATACCTGTGTGTGAGCAACAGCTCTAAATCTTCACTGACCATAACAGCAGCTCCATGTAGATGTACAAGCTCAATGTACACCTACATGTACATTGGCTTTTTTAACCCTGAGCTAACGCAAATGCTAGTTGGCTCATTAAAGGTAATCAAGTAAGAAAGTTTCCCAGTTAATGCTGCCTTTTGTTTCCCAGACAACAGGTTGTCTTCTGAAATACAAAGAACAGTGATTTAGTTTCATTGTCTGTATATATGCTCTTTCAGGAGCACACAGCTTGAAACTAAATCACTGTTCTTAGTTTCATACCTTGAGATGGGATCAAAACCTCAGAGCTAGCTGGCTCAAGCAACTCTATCTATATTGTTTGCAGAGGCAGAGCAAGAGCCTGAGTCCATATTCACTTTTCTCTGAGGCTCCTTCCACTTGCTCCCTATCCAAGGCAGAGCATGAGTAAATTTTAGGTAGCTTAGATCATCTGAATTCAGGACCATGCCCAAAATCACAGGAATCTAGGTGTCACCACCATTTTTCAGTTCCTCCTCCATGTAAAGTAGAGGTTCTGAGGGTTTGACTTTTTAATTTCAACAGAGTAATCTTTGTGAGGCTGTCTCAGCTTGACGACGTGTTTGTGCAACATGAAGTGAGAAAAGCACCAAGCATTGTTATAAACCTTCCTCCCCCATTCTATAGATGAATCAGGCTCACAAATTCTACTAGGTCCATAGTGAGTTGCTCCTTGTGCTTTGACATACAATATCTTTAAATCCCTGTTTGTTTTTTTTTTTCTGTTTTTTGACTTAGCCGATTCCTCCATGGTGACTGCTGTCTCTTCCCAGGTCAAAGAGCAGTCTTTAACAGCCAGTCATCTTTTATCCAACAGATGTGTCCAAACAGCTGGAACTCCCTTCTTATTTCCACATCAGTAACTTTCCCTTTTAATGCACCTTTTTGCTCATTGTCTCTTTTCTGATATGCTTTTTTGCCAGCTGACCACATGAAGTTGATGGTATAATTTCATTTGAAAGGGCAGATATCTCTGTGTGCCAGTTTACTCAAAGGTCTGTTTCTACCACACGCAATAGAATAAAGTACATCTGTATTTCAGACTGCTTTGTATTTTTGTGTGTGTCTATAGAAAGATCGCCTTGCCTTTGCATTGTTGTAATAGAACAAATAACAGAATTGAGAGATGGAAGGAGAAGTAAAATGCATATTCAAATTGTGGGCTTTTTATAGGAAAACACCTCTAAATAGCAATTCTTAAAATCAGGGAAGAGCAGTAAGATGGCAAGCTATTTTCACATTTACCTAGCATCTCATTTTATTAGTAATACCTCAGTTACTGAATTCCTTTCAGTGCATAATCAGGTCCTAAGCTATTTCTCCAAGTCAGGGTTGGGGCACCACAGTTAAAGAGGACACAATTAGTTTATCATGCCTTCCAGTTGTATCTAAAATCACAGAAGGTGTTATCTGTTTGCTTGTATTAGCACATCAGTTAACTGCTAGTTGTTCTTTGAAGAGTTTTGCAGACATCAGAATTAGCTATCAGACACTTTAATAGGCTAATGGAAGCTGTCTCTGTTTCCTCCTAAAGCAAGCAATAATAAGAGTAGCATTTTCGTTCTTAGTAGCTTAAGTACACAGCTGAAATGAAATAGCTGGGCACATCAATTTGCTTCCACACTTCCTAACACACGGTAATGATACCCTGTATTGAAAAAATAAAACAAAGCTGTGCTCACTTTTTTTTTCAGCTGAATAAACTCTAAAAGTGTTACAATATTCTGAACTACAGTATCAGGAAACAAAGGAACAAAAAGAGATTGCAAGATCGTAACAAAAAGAACAATGTGACCAGTTACAGGAGTTGAAAAAGCCTAAAGCATAAACCCCAAGCTTAATTCTTTTCATTTGTGGTCCAGTGGGATTTAAAGGCATGCAACAGCCTTCCTAACTCACCAATGACTTGGTTTGAGTTAAACCTGCATCTGAAGCTGTGTTTCCTTGAGGTCCTAGGTAAGGGTCAGGCTTCTGCTTTCTGACTGATTTTTGTACTTGCTTTTCAAAGAAAAACAGAATTCTCAAGTCACTGCATTACCCATGAACTTGGGGCATTTAAAAAAAGCCCAGCACTGATATCCAAGATAAAACCGTGAGTGCAGGCAACAAGCTATTTACATAGATCACAGTTCAGAGATCCGTCTGCTATAAGAGGACTTTACTCCCGCAAGTATCCTTAGAGACATCAATAGAATGTCTCACCTTGTATAAAGGTTACTAAACCACCAGTTTAAAGACATTCATTTGGACAGTAGGAAGAGAAATATTATTCTGATTCATAATTTTACGATCCTCTTTTTTTCCTAGCTATAAGTGAAATGGTACGAGTTCATGCAGAAAACAACAGAAGTCCAATTAAATTCTTAGACTTCCTCATAATATTGTTCAAAGGTAATATAAAATAAAGAAAAAGCCCAAGTTTATTTAAAACATGCATTTTCACTGAATATAGTGAAAAGCCAATTTGCACCAAATGAGAGAAATATGCCGAGAAATAGTCCTGTTCCTTTACCTTAGCAGGTCCTGCCTTGAAGACCCACCTGCAAAGCACCTCTCATAAACAACAGTCTGTTTCTGAATGCTCACCCCCCAAAATCACGGCTATCTAATTTACTCCTTAGCTTCATACTCTGCTAAGGAGCATAAATCTCAGCTGGGACTTCCTTGCATCAAAACAATAATGTGGAACTACAATCCCTGAACTGTCTTTTTTTATTGACTGAGTTTAATGTACTAGTTTTGTTGTGATAGGACTGCAAGGAATGAAACAAACCCAACAAAAGGCAATACAGAGCAAAAAGGTTAAATTCTGGTGGAATGGAATCAAAGTGAAACATCCCATTTTCTTCAGAAAAGGTAAGATTTCACCCTGGAGCATTATGAGAGGGTGAGAGGAGAGATGGAAAGCATGCAGTCACTTATGAGAGAGGGAGATGCTCACAGGTCACTTTTGCTCTCTTTCATGTAGTGAAAGCTCTGCTCATTTAGGATACTTGATTTATTTTAGAACTGCTTTTAGCTGCAATTGCAGGCTGAGAATGCTTCCATAGATGACAAAATTACTAATAAAAACTGAGTGTAGCATGTGGGAGACACATGTAGCTATATATACAAAGTTATATATACAATATATTACATGTATATGCATTTGATATATACAAAGATGCAATGAGGTATGGTAGAGACTTTTCAAGGGATCAAAGTGCCTATTAAGTCAACAGCATATATTTTGTTCAAATCCCTCAATGAACAATTTGCTATTTGACCTGTTAAAAGCCCTTAATCTTCTTTCCTACAGTCTCCTAGAGTTTCCTTCACATATTAAGATACCCATCTACTGCTTTTACTCCAAAGAGGTTTTCCAGTGAAGTTACCCCTCTCTTAGCTTCATTTCACCTACCTCTTGCCAAAACTCCTCGACAGTGGTAGAAGCCCACTTCCTCCTGCCCACTAGGCAACCACCTTCCAGTGACTGCAACAATAAATCTCTGGCAATAGTAATTTCCCCTGAATTTTTCAAGCCTGCAAAAATTACATAGCGTGCATCCCATTGTAAGACTTCAGCCGCTGACACCTGAGAAATCATTAGCTTCTGTTCTACACAGAAAGTCAAAGGATGCTGGATGATTCATCAGTTACCTCTTTAAACACATTGAAGATATTTAAATAGCAGTTAATGGAGAGCCTGTTCTGCTGACAGTCAGATGGTGAGCTGTGTGGCTTAATATCACTCGTGCCTCCAAAATGTGTTTTACTTTGTCAGTGAAAAGACCATATTATATTGACGTTTTAAGCATTGAAAATCATTACTCCTGTTCATATCGATTTGCATGCTGACTCTTAACATAAGCATGTAACCTTAGCAATTTTCAAATCCATTCCAGCATACTGATACAGAATGCAGAAAAATAACAGTTATCAAACCTGTCACATTTCCTTGACAATATCTGTTTTATTGCTGGGACTTGTTAAGATCAATCTTTGTATTCCTCACATTAATTTTATCCATTGGTACCTGGGATTTCCAATATTGTCATGACATGAATGGTTTTTTTTTGCCATTCTTTCATTACTCTGAAAGAAAAACTGTCTTAACACATACCAGTTAAAATCTGTGGGATTTTAACTGTGCAACAAAGGTTGTGGCTGTGCTTTTTTAGATTCCTTTCTTAAGAGGTTTAGTGTTTGCCTATACTATCTTTCTTCCAGGTCAGCTGAGCTGTACTCCAATTCAATCCCGCGTTTTATTATTCATTATTTACTTTCTCAGATCTTCACAGACACTGTCTTACCCCAGAGCACCTTAACTCTTAACTCCTTCAGTATAAGCAGCACTTAGATCCTGTGTGTCAAACCCCTCTTCTTTTTTGTCATTGAATTTGTAGCAAATGCATTCACTCTTTCTCTGCAAATACTCACAAAGGCCCTTGAAAGCCCATCACTGAAATTAGCATTACTACCAGCACAAACTCTTTCTCAATATATATATATATATATATATATATATATATATATATATCTCCCTTGGAGTTTCAGCCTGCAAAATAAACCAGAGACCCAACATGACATTAACTTATTTTATTTTTGACTCGGAGAGTTAGACTCTTGTGAGGAAAATACCTGTGGGTTCCACCACTGCACTGGGGCTTTTCCTTAGTGACTTGCAGATGCATTGAACTTACTGTAAAATAAACCAGTAATTGTGAGACAAAGGAAATCATACACAGAGTGAAAACTCTCCTAGAGAGCTGAAATTTGTACTGACATCACCAGAGGTAGGTAAAGACTATGATTACAGTACTGTTGTACGTAATTAGTCTGTCTCAATAATGGAAAGGTTCAAGCTAAGTATCAATGACAGCCTGTACTTCTGTAGTACATTCTAGCTCAGAAATGCACAATTAATGTTCATAATGTCTTGGAAAAAAAAGAAATGTTTGGAATAATGGAAAAATAACTAGCTCATCAAAAGTAAACAACTTCCGGTTTTAATGTTGAAGAGTGAGATATCATCCTTCATGGATGGGTTCTTTCCTACCTCCTGTTTTGAGCTTTTGGCTACTTAAATTCTCTGCTAGAAGTCTTGGAACACAGAAACTTTACTTGGGCTTCCTACAGCAATATTTATATTAAAAAAGGAGAAGTTTGCTACTAAAATTAAAAAAATCTTCAAGGAAAGTGTTGGAAACAAACAGAGCATTTGCTTATCAATTCCCCTAAATTAAAGAGAATGTCATTACTGATTGCAATTAAAACACCCTATCATCAGAGAGCTATTTTGTGGTTATTGAATTTAAGAAAAGTATTTCACAACTATGATGTGCAGTAAATCAGGTGCACCCTGGGGCTGAGTATGAATAAAAATTTTAAGCAATTAACAAAATAAATATTGTAAATCTTTCCAGCTTTGATATTTCTCTTTTTAAAAAAAAAAAAAAAAAAATAAGCAACAAGAACCTGATCAAGGGCAAATAACATGATTGGTGTTTATGACATTTAGAGGATGGTGCCTTTAGTTACCTTCTAGTTGAGCTGACAGCTTGCTGTTTCCCAGCCTGTTGATACAGTCCTTAGGCAAGGTGCTCTGGGGCCTTCTGAAAGAGATGACTAACACTGGGTGCACCCAGTACACTTGGACCCACTCCTGGGCACTTTTTTACAGTGACAGAACTGTCTTTCAGTGTTGCAGATACAGCTTCAAGTCTAATGGAGTGGTAGATCCCCTTGGTGTTAACCTGGTAAAAAGCTGTGTTCCTGCTGGCATCCACAGGAGCTCAGCCACCACCTTATGGCACTGCCACTCTCAAAAGCCCTAACTGTGATTCAGTTCGCTCTCATTTGAGGATTAATTAGCTGATAATACAGTTTGCTCTTGTAGCTCCTCTGTCCTAATTAATTTTTGTAACAGTTTTGGAAACTAATGGAGCCATCCAGGGCGCTTGCAAAGGAGAGGCAAGAGTATCTCCTTCATGGACTGGTAGGCTCAGCTCTTTTGGCTTTGATTCTTCACAGATCTTTTTGTCTATCTGAGCCCCTGAGGTTTTGCAGTGTGAAAAAGAAAGACAAAATAAATAATAACTTCTTTAGAATATTTCTATGGCTTGATTAATATTTCTTGAGGTTTCGCTTGAGGGTTTTTGTGTCATGTTTCTCGTTTCATAACTGAATTTTCGTTTTACAGCATATGCCTTGCAAAATAACTATGTTTCCTAGCAGATGCTTGTTAATAATCACATTTGTGCACACAGTACTTAGCTCCATCCTCAGACATGTTGATTATTGCTCTAACTAGTGTTTCATTTTTCTGATCTCTTCATAGTTAATAACCTTTTAGATGAAGATAAGTTTCACTAAGAAATTTTTTTCCTTAAAAGATTCACAAATGTGTTAATCTGCAAGCAATATTTCATCTGCAATGTGGTGCAACATATGCATGTATTCACACAAAAGACTCTGAGAGCCACTGGTGCATGGTAAGAAGAAAGACCAAAGCCCTGACTGGCTGGGGGAAGCAAGGGGACAATAAAAACAACACAAGACTCAAGAGACTCTTTTCTATCCCTTGGTAAAACCAGGCCTGTAAAAGTCTGTGGAAGTGTAAACAGCAGGTCAGGAAATAGTTTTAGAGCTTGTGTTTGGTCAGGTCAGACTTACAACAGGAGCTGCTCAGCCACAGATATGTGATGGGGCTAGAGAATGTGTGTATCAGCTGTTCTTGGCTGACAAACAGCTGCATTTGCCAAACTGGTTGCAACAGGGTATTCAGTGAGAGAATGGAAATAAGACTTTTTCTAAGCCTTAACTTTTTACCATTAAGGATAAGGTTTCAGAAAAAGTTATCCCCATTGTCCTTAAGCTTAAAGATTAGTATCTTGGGAACTGTGCTACAGGACTGCAGGTAGAGGAGTTGTCTTGAGCGTGTGGCTCAGGCAATTCACATCCAGAGAGCTGAAATGTGTTCCAGGCCACACTGGGAACAATGTAAATATGAGGGGTTTTTTTGCATAGCTCTTCTCCACCCTAATGTACAAAATAATGAAAGAGGTCTCTACTTGTGAGGAATTTACAGTGAGGGTAAAATATTTACATACTCTAATCAAGGTTTTGTGTGATTAGTGTTTGTAAGAGAAAGAGAAGAAAGTGCTTCCAAGATTTTTAAAGGACGCCAATCATCAGATTCAGTACCTCCGAAATGGGGCATGACTGTCTGCTTTCACTGGACTAGACCATATGAGAAATTTCAAGTAGAGAAATAACTGGCAGAAGTAATAAACTGTCACCTTATCCTTTTGGATATGCCCACATGAAAACAAGGCATTTTTTGCTGACAGCAGATGACAGGACTCAAGAACATGACTTCACCTTCAGGGTTCTGGAAATCAGTGTCATGTGGGGGACTCTCCCAAGTCTGTGTTTTGTTTTGTTTTTTTCCAAAGCTGACGTTTTTGTCTCATTTCTTCCAGACATCTTTTCTCTGCCATTCATCTCAGGTAGCTAATCTGAGATGCACTGAGATAGCAGTGCATCAGCTTTCATCTCATCTTTGTGCCTTTGTACAACTTGTTCCAGTTGCGCTTTTGCTGCGCTCTCAGCAGACGTGTCTCCCATCCAGTTGCTTTTCCCAGACCCCTATTTCCCATTTTCCAAATGCAAGTGACCCAGTACAGGAGTGACGCTTGTGACATTTCAGTCCAACGTTGTGCTATTAAACTGCCCTGTCTGCAAGTGGTTTGGAGCAGATGTGAGTACAGGTCTTTGCACCAACAAGCACAGACACCAGTCTGAAACCACTAATGTAATTAGTTATTTCACCAGGCTTTCACTGTGAAAGTGGAGAATAAACTCTTCTTTCACCAAGCAAAGTTACATGAAGTGGCATGGAGAAATTTGTATTATGGTTGGTTGTGAAAAACCTTTACCGAGGGATAAAGAGCTGTGATGCAGACGGCAGCTGAGCCCAGTCTTCCAGAAAGACAGTCAGCCACACAGATGCTAAATCACTGAGGGATGCTTAGTTTCCAGGATGCTTAGCCTTGTTCCTGCCATTCTCGACTGAATTTAATAAATACCATCCTCTCTGTATTCCCCAAACAAAGCAAGAGCTGAATAGCAGAGTCCATTATCACTCCATATGGCGAAGCAAGGCAAGATGGACAGGATCCAAAGCACAGAGCAGCCACTTCGCTTTGTTCTTCTTCTGCCAGCTGCAACAAAGAAAGTGCGAGGAAAAAAAAAATCTGTGCAGTAGAGGAAAGACTTTGTGAGAAGACAAAAGAGTTGTTAGCCAAGCCTATGTTATGACCTGGTTTTCTGATATTAGAATCATAGAATGGTTAGGGTTGGAAAGGACCTTAAGATCATCTAGTTCCAGGGATGCCTCACACTAAACCATGTCACTTAAGGTGCTGTCCAACCTGGCCTTGAATACCACCAGGGATGGAACATTTACCACTTCCTTGGGCAGCCTGTATCAGCACTTCACCAACTTCACAGTAAAGAACTTCCTCCTTTTATCCAATCTAAACTTCCCCTGTTTAAGTTTGAACCCATCACCCCTTGTCCTATCACTACAGTCCCTAATGAAGAGTCCCTACTCAGCATCCTTGTAGGCCCCCTTCAGATACTGGAAGGCTGCTATGAGGTCTCCACGCAGTCTTCTCTTCTCCAGGCTGAACAGCCCCAACTTTCTCAGCCTGTCTTCATACAGGAGGTGCTCCAGTCCCCTGATCATCCTTGTGGCCTCCTCTGGACTTGTTTCAACAGCTCCATGTTCTTCTTATATTGAGAATATACTAATATTGATATTGAAGGCCTGGTTTTATTGAAACCTCTACTTTCCAAATAAATAATACTAATTCTGCTGCCTGGCAGAATTATTGCAAGTCATGGCAATAAACCATTTTCTCTCTCTCCTGCTACGAGTTTTTTGATGACAACTGAACTATCATGTCTACCAACATGCAAGTTCAGAGATTCTCGATGCTTCTTGCATAAAGCTTTACCCTGACGTTATCATCCTTATGTTTCATAGGAGCAATAGGTTTGCATAGTGAGTTTTCTGGAGAAGATCTTATAAGAAATGGAAGATATATCAATTTCTAGACAAGATCAAAAAGAAGATCTCAGTTTAGAGAAGCAGTCAGTTACAGTGGATACAGAAATTTCTTTAGGACTGCTTGTTTTCTTCTTGTCTTTTGATGTGGAAGTTGAAGTTGATGTTTTCTATTGCACTGATATATGGAAAAAAAAAAAAGAAAAACATGAGAAAAAAAAACAAACAAACAAAACACCCTGCTGAAGAATGCAGCCAGAAGTCAACACCATGTTGTATTGAAGGTTAGAGAGGCAATTTCTAGCTATCAGCTGGAGTACTGCACTCCAGTGCAAAGACGACAGAGGTGTACACGTGCCACCACAAGTAACTGATAGGCTCAGAGACACTGACCCTTTTCCAGATAAACAATTCACAGAACAGGAATATTACCCAACATGTTTTCCAATGTCTCTGGAGATGAATACTGACCTTGGATCAACCCTGTTCAAGTGCTGTTTTGCTGTTTGCTTTTTCATGCTAATGAAAACATTAGGGGAAAAAATAAAATTAAGTGAATGGAAAGGTTTCACAAATTTGTCTTCTGCAAACAATAAAATCTGTGCTTCTTGGACTAGATTGCCATGCTGTTGAAGCAATGGACAACAGGGCCATGATGAAGTCATTTTATTTCAATGTATGAAGAAAGGAGTAGTTTTCTATAATCAGTCTAGTTAATCAGGGCTTTCTAAAGAGATTTCCAAACATTTTATAAGTCTTGGTACATAGTATTATTTGTGTATTTCTATACATTACTACTTATACATTTTGTATATATATATACTTATACTTTTGTACATACTATGAGACAACCCACATGCACTTCTCAAGTCATGCCACAAATTCCACAGAAACAAATCCAACACAGCCCAGCATAATAGAATCATAGAATGCCTCATCATGAGTGTACAGATTTAATTGCATGATTGGATCTAAATTAATCTCCCTAATTTCCTTATGAAATTCAAGTAGCGTACTCTAAGGGAGGCACTATGCAATCCAGGCTTATCCAGAGCTATGGTGTGGCACGCTGAGATTCACTGAAAGTTTCATGTACCTACTGAGTCTTACCTGTTGAACCTTGGTTTAAAGAGGGGTAAAGAAAAAGTAAATAAGGCATGAATAATACCCCCAGTGCTGTGGGAAATGCTGCCCCTTTAATGATCCAGCAGCTGGAACAAATGATTGCTCACTCATAACATACACATTGCAGTTGTCATAGAAACGCACTTAGCAACAAAAAATCCTTGACCTTTTCCCCATCTGTTTTGAATCCTCACAAAGGCACATTAATTTCTATATATTGATTTTTCCCTTTATTTATTTATTTATTTTTATCCCAAGAGGGAAATGCCACATTTTACATGGCTCCCAAAAGCTTTCCATACCTTCACGGGGAGAATTGCCTCTCCTTACCCCTACTCACAGTGGGACATTAACTAGTTCCTGACAAAAAGATAACTGCAAATTAGGCTGTACAACTAGGAACTCCACCCCAAACTCTGAACTTGGAAAACAATTTGTTTTGGTTTGGGAGAAGCTCAGGAAGCTAAGAGCTCTGTGGTTTTGAACATAACCACCAAGGGTATGCACAGTGACAGCCTCTAATTTAATCAGAATGTCTCTTTCCAATGGATGTACACCATGCAGGAAGCAAGACTGTTATCAAAGGCAAATATGTATATAGCAACAACACTGAGACGAAAACAGCCTTATTACAAAGGACACTGCTAAATTCCCAGAAGAAAACAATAGATGAAATTAATCCAGACTGAGTAATGGTGAATCACTGCATGTTCTGAAGGCACAGGGATTTTAGATAAATCTTGGATGACCTAATCAGATTAGCCATCAGGTTACATCCATGGTGTTTGGGTTTTTTTCAACAGGTATGACCCTATTTTTACCATTTGGGATAAATAGAATGAACTTTATCACAAATTATCTTAAAATAAAGATAATAAAAGGGAAAGTAAAAATTTTTACAAACTACTGATTTTTTTTACTTAACACAAACAACATGGCTACAAGTCACCTTCAATTTTATCTGCTCCTAGTGTACTAAAAGGGAAATAAAGATGATACATAGCTGTGAAGACTTGTAATGAGATCAAGGAACAAAATCTGTACTTTGAGAACTGAAAAGTCCCAAATTCTAATCTTTAAATTATTTGTCTGCAGTTTAGCTAAAAGCAGATGATGTGTGTCAGTGTTCAATGATTCTCAATCCCTGTCATTGAATTGTCTGTTGGAAAAAAACAAAGTCAAACAGTCAAAGATCGCAAGACAATGTACAGGACAAAGAGAAACTAGACAAAACAGACATGAAACACAAACCCAGCCCAGGCTGCATTCAGTAGTAACTCCAGGCTTGGATTTTCTCAGCAGCATGTAGCCATGAAGGTGCACCTCTAAACATTGTCAGTCACCCCAAAACACCAAATACCTTTTTTTTTCCAGCATTCCCTATGACAGCAGAAATTTGGCCGAGGTAGGGAGGAGAGGAAGGGCTGTTCAGGGCGTGATGCTTCCTTATCTTGCTTCTGTGCAGAAAAGAAACTCACCTTTGTATATAAAGAAAAGAGTTTGTAAGTGTAACTGGAATCATAACAGTCTAACCTGAGAATCACTATTAGTTCAGATCTAACTACTACAGAAAGAGAAATAATATTCTATACAGAAAAAGTATTTTAAATAATAGTCTTGATAGTGGTAGTAATAATTAAAATACTACTAATAAAGTAAAAATCATGCATGCACTTCTTTCTTTGAGGATTCTTCCATTTTCTTGCGGTTACCTTCACCTTTCTCCTGCTGCTTCTGATCCCAAGGCTGGTGATTTCTCTCTGTTGGTGGTGGTGGGGGTGTTATGGTGAGTCATCAGGGTCTGGAATCCTTTTCTAGGAGAAATATAATGTTCATGCACATGTTTTTTTCTTCCTCACACTAGGTTCCACTTGGGGTCATTTTATGTTTCCCAGCAGACTTTTACAACTATCTTCACTGTTTTACAGCTCTACATTACATCTGAATTTACAATATATATGATATATATATGATATATATATTATATGTTTTCCATGCGTTAAATATGCTTTCTCTTTGATGCCTTTAAAACCATCTTCATCCATCTGCAGATCTTCACTAGTTTAACCATTGGCAAGTTGTTTATAGACAGGGGTTCTCCAGTGCCAGCCCATCCAATGCCACAGCCTGTGTCTCCACCTCTAAAAAAACTTGGTGACACCCCACAAATATATATAAAAGTAAAACATTAGACTTGAGCACCAGTTAGAACACCTAAACCAAGTAAAACAAAGCTGCAGGCAGGTCAAGAAAAGCTCAAAGATGGCAGGCTGGACAAGCCTCCCTCCTGGGACTGTTCAAACTCAGCCCATAGCCTGTCCCTATCAATGGCAGTGCTGTGTTACAGAGAGATACAGGTTTATGGGTACTCATGGTGCCCAGATTTTTGTGCTGACTGGTTGGTACCTCTACTTCAAGCTCTTAGAGCTGAACCAAGCATCAGAATTACAGCAAAAAAAAAAAAAATTCCTTTGATAAAACTGGTAAAAACTCCTTCCTTCCCTTTTTTCCTTTTTGCTTTCTTCCCTCCTGGGGATATGACCTACTCCCTATTGCAAGCTCAGAAATTAAGCTGGAAAACTCCGTAGCATTACAGGCTCCTGACATACCCGCCTCTCCTGCCATTTTATCTAATATCTGGATTAAGGTTTCTGTGATTTTATTATAAAACCCAGCTGTGCACTATGTGCATGCAAGTCCATTATGTGCATACATGCAAGTGAGGTACATGAAGGATGTCGGTCAGTTATTATCCTTCTATTGCATATTTGCTTTAAATTTTGTGCCCCTCCAACTGTTCCTGTATTTTACATCTGTAGGCTTTAACAAAGGCTTTCAGAAAATACATGTGTGATGGTGCCCTAATAACTGCAATTTAATTTTTTTCTGTAAAACAAGTAGGCAACGGGAAAGAAAAGCATGGCAGTGTAGAGAGAAGCGACGGATTTTCAGAGGTGCTGATTGCTGATGTTTGTAATAGCTGGTTTGTGTTCAATCTTTCTTCAATATTTGGGTTTGTGCCTAAATGGAGACATCAACATCATGGCTTGTGTTCCCATTTAAAATTAATTATAGCTGTGTATCTACAAATTGGTACACAGGTGTTCATTTGGGCAGCTCTTTCTGAAGAGCTCTGAATGCACAATTGGAATTTCAAAAAGCATTGAAATTGCTTGTTTTGGCAAAAGCTGGCTTCAGGTCTAGTTCACTTTGTTAATAAAGGTCAGAATGTTCCAAAATAAATAATTTCCCAAAGAGCTCCAAAAGGGACTGTAATTAAGGTATTGTGTAAACCTTCACCCTTGCTGTTAAGTCACCAGTTATTGTTTGTTAGAGATATTAATAAAGAACCAAGAAAACCTGTTAGTCTAGGAACCCCATAGACATTCCTGAATTTCAGAAAAAAAAAAGTCACTATGGAATTATTTTATCCAAACTCTGGAATATTTTTTGGGGGAAACTTAGTTTTTCTGGTACATCTTGATGCCCACTGTCAGGTCAGGTCATGTTAAGAGGTTCAAATCTGTAATCCAAATGCTATTTATGTGACCAGGATACTACCTGGTACCCTGAGATTTACAGAAAGGATGCAATCAGCAACCATTGTAGGCTGTGCTAGGAAGGAACTCCACTGGTGACTCACAACACAGCTCAGACACCACATCACTCACCCCTGATAGGGCTAGAAGAAAAATTCCAAACACTGGAATAACTTAGTTCCCATGGAAATAAGGCTTCTCCAAATCTATGTGTCTGCTATTCATGGCAATCCAGTTTCAAAAACTCCTCTGTGTCACTATCATGCATGGTCTTGTCAAACTTTGAATCACCTTGAGCTGAATTTTGGAGCTTTGACCAGACCCTTCCCACAAAACTAAAGGAACCCATGCGGATTTTTTCAATTCTTCAGTTCCACAGCACTTTAAATCTCACTTCTGTTTAAGGTGATGACATGAAAAACAACTACAGCAATTGCAGATACTTTTGTTTATAGGCACTTAATAGAAACCCTCAGCATAAAATTCACTGAGCAGCATCTTGCTATTGGAACAGTTATATTTTAAACACCATTAAACATGACAGAAATCACAGCTTACATTCCCACATAAACCTTTCAGTAAACTCCAAATGTGAAGCAAATTCTTCTCCAGCATGGGTGGGATATTGTGGCATGTTTTTAGTGAGGCCATTCATAGTTAATAAAGCCATTCAGCCTGAAAGACATGTCTTTCCCAGAAAAGTCTCTCATCTGTAATTTTTCTTCCTTATACAAGCAAAGAGGGAACTAATACTGAGAAATTAACTCACTGACGGGCTGCTGACTGTGTGGGCTATGGGACACAGGGGAGTTTCTACCACCCCAGCCCCAGAGAGCTGGGCTGCTGTGAACCCCAACCCCAGCCAACTGCTGACAGCTGGACCCTTGGGCCCCTGAGACTTGTGTTCCAGCACCAGGGTCTGTACTCACACCTCTTGTCCTGCTGCTGGCTAGTCCAGCCTGAAGTTGGCTAGTGTCACACAAACATCCACTGACAGTGTGCCTATAGAAAACACAGTTAGAAATAGCATTTGATAAGGACGGATGACAAGCACAGGGCAAGGGCTCTGGTCAGTCACCTGTCTGCATTTGAATGGCCCCCTTTAACCCCTTTGACTTTTATTTTCCCATACTTTGGTCTTCCCAGTCTCCCTTGGACTCCTGTTTCTCCACCTCTGGTCCTTCCCTTAAACATCTCATTAGTGAATCATGCCTATAATCCGATTAGAACAGGTCACCATGAATTTTAATCAGTGTTCTCCTCACAATCTACAAGAAGTCCTATACCTGTGTAAGGAATACAAGACAACCCCAGGTTCTGTACCATTTGGCTTGAAAGGTTTCTTGGGGGAATTTATTTGGTTGTTTCACTTTAGTGTGGTTCACAGGAGGGAAAATGCGCTAATCCTCCTCTTCTGATGGTCGCAGGAGTCACCAAATCAGTGTCCTCCATTTTTACTGGTTGTGGGGGCTTCCTGGGTTCCTTTACCTGACCCTCTGCAGACCTCTGTTTACCATCATTTTTTTTTTTAATTAAAAACCCTAAAAATTTCCTTCTGAAAATAATACGTGGGAAATCTATGATGGAGCAGCAGCATTTGCAGTGTGGACACTGAACTCACTCTGTGCAAATACAAAATGCCAGCCTAGTCCTCAGCTGGGAGCAAGTCACATCTACTGCCTGCTGCTCCCCAGGCACAATTTAACTGTTCAACCTCACAGCACCCTGGTGCAGTGCTCCTGATGGACCAGTAGCCACCTTGGAACAATGGTCTTTGTTCCCTTCAGCTTGGACTCAAATAGGGAAAGGTAATTTATTCATTTGAAATCATGGTATCAAATAATTGCATTTAAAATGCTTGCTATAATCCTCAGGGCATGAAGCAAAGAGTTCAGGTGAACACTCCCAGAGCTCTTGTGTGTTTCTAAGGCTAGTGAGGCTTAGGGAAAAGTAGTATCTGCTATAGATGGAGAAATAATCAAGCTTTCTGACATCCAAGCTTTTCTTTTGGTCTGAAAAAGAAGCAGCAACTGTCAGTGTTAAATTCAGGTTGAGAACAATTGTTCTGAGCTGAACTTGATACGGTAATTAGCTAAATCATTCCACAGAAAGTGTTGCTGGTATTTATAAAGCTAAAGTATGTCTTTGCGGGAAAAAAGGGGATGAGATGATCATTGGGTATGAGGAGAGGCAGAGCTAGGGAGGTGGCAAGGGTATGGAGGAAGAAATTGAAACACGCCTTAAGCCAGCACCTCTCCTGAGCCCAGGATTCTTAGTGTCCAGTGCAGTTCTGAATTCCAATTTACAGACTCATTTTATGAAGGATTTTGGGTGTGGTTTTTTTTAAGGAATGGACTGTGAAGCAGCTTTCTCTTTTGATTCAGGACTGAGACCCCAGAACTGGAATGATTATTCAGTGAGAAATCCCCTCTCCCTGATAACCTGTCTTTTTTCAGTCCCTTATTGATTATCCTTAGAAGCCTGTGCATAATGGTTGTCTATTTCTGCACATGCAGTTTCCGGGAGAATACATTTTTAATGGAAGGATGTACATTGCATGCAAGTGTTATTCAAGTGACGTAAAAGTGAAACTTACAAATTTCAAAGGGTGTATCATGAATTATAATTTATCATGATGCTATGAAAATATATTTTCAAACTTCTTCAAGAACAGCCTGGCTTTATCCAGAGTGTGTGACAGCTGATGAGGAATTGGGTTTTGGTGAAGAGCTTTGAGAAGCTGGCAAATGCTTTGTAAAGTCTACAGAAATCTAGGAAAAAAAAAACATGGAAAATCATTGTGCATAAAAGACAATTTCCACAGTAAGCAAAATCAAGCAGAGAATTTACTGTTGTTGATCCTAAGAAACGATTTCTACTATGTCTATTATAAAGACCTGCGAACACATATGGGCGTACGCGCAATTTTGTAACGCTAATGACTGCCATCAAGTGGATCCAAGAGGCAAATACAATCAAGCTAAACTCGATGACTTTTCCTGCCAAAACAGGTGAAGTGATTGAGAGTCTTGATAAAGTAAAGCTGGATACAGACAATGGTACAACTGCTCAGAGCAAAAAGCCCACAGAGCTGGAGGCCCCTGCCTGCTTGAAAACATGGAGTTAATTAGTTTCCAAAATATTTATTCATGACCCCCATCATTCAGACTATAGGATCATAGAATCACAGAATGGTTTGGGTTGAAAGGACCTTCAACCTCATCCACTTCCAATCCCCTGCCACAGACAGGGACACTTTCCGCTAGACCAGTTTGCTTCCACTAGACCAGTTTTCTGTGTCCAACATGGCCTTGAACACTATGCTTCTTCCTACTTAGACTTGGAGTGACTGCGCCTCTCATTCCAGAACACATCCCTCCTGACCAAATGCAGCAATGTATGACAAACTAATGATGTGACACATTATAGTCCATCCTCTCAGAGACACCAAGCCTACCTTGTGCAAGAGAGAAACGGCCATGCTAGATCTTTCCCACTCTCCTGACCACAGCTATGCCTTGACCTATGTTACAAGTGATAAATACCAAAGCAAAACCATGAAAGAAGACAACATGAATGGCTTTCCTTCCTGTGATACTTTGACAACTGCAAGTTCACCATAAAACTGCTTTATAGTGGAAAAGTGAGAGCTTTATGAACTTGAAACTTTAAAATAACTTGTTTTTATGAAAAAGCTAGAAAACCATCGGGTTTTAAGTTCCCAAGTGTTTTTCTAGGCTCTCTTTTTCCTTCATCATGAAAAGAAATAAAATGTACATTGGTCATAATTCTGATTTCACCTTATCAGCTCCACTGACTGTTAGAATTACTCCTGCTGACACTAGTACAAAAGGACATCCTGACAGATCCGAGCTAACTCAGAGTTATTAAAAGCAATAAATAATTGTTATGCTCCCAGAGAAACAACATCTACTACTCTATTTATTTTGTGTATGACTTCAGACATTAGGGGACCCTAACAGTTAATTGCTCAGAGGGACACTAATCCTGTAAAGCTCTTTTCCTAGCAGAAACTATCAAATAGAAGCAGGATTCTTTAATAAAATTATAGTTCTTAAATTCCCTGATTTGATCAGAAGTTACTATATCCAGAAACAAACACCAAAAAGACTCTTAGACAAGTAACCAAGCTGCAGTATCAAGATCTGAAAAATTTAGGTAAGTTAGAGCTAAGGGTTTAGCTCACAGCCTTTTCTGCATGTTTATGTTATCAGGTCATATATGCTTTTCTTTCCCATAAATCAGATTTCAACACCAAGCCACAGTTATGGCAGGGGAAATTACTTCTTAGACTCAGTCATTCTGGGAAGGAGAGTCACAACCTGTAAAACAGTGATAAGTTTTCTTCTGTGTGAAAAGGAAATATCTTTAAAATATTTCTCCCTGAGTTTGTTATGAGACATGAGGGGCAATGGTTTTAACCTAAAAGAGGGGAGATTCAGGTTATGAGCAACCTGATCTGCTTCATGTGCCTGCTCAGGACCTTCAAAGGTCCCTTCCAAACCAAACTATTCTAGAATATATGATTCTATGACTGTAGACCTGGAAAACGTAAGGTTGAGTAAACTTTGAGCAAGTCACAGTAGTTTGAAACACAGTGTTGTGATATACGCGGGAGTACATATCAAATTCCTGACTCCATGACTGCCCATTTATAGAATCATAGAACCATAGAATAGTTAGGGTTGGAAAGGACCTTAAGATTATCTAGTATCGACCACCCTGCCATGGGCAGGGACACCTCACACTAAACCATGTCACTCAAGGCTCTGTCCAACCTGGCCTTGAACAATGCCAGTCATGGAGCATTCACAACCTCCCTGGGCAACCCATTCCAGTGCCTCACCACCCTTACAGGAAATAACTTCTTCCTTATATCCAGTCTAAACTTCCCCTGTTTAAGTTTTACCCCATCACCCCTTGTCCTGTCACTACAGTCCCTAATGAAGAGTCCCTCTCCAGCATCCCTATAGGCCCCCTTCAGATACTGGAAGGCTGCTATGAGGTCTCCACGCAGCCTTCTCTTCTGCAGGCTGAACAGCCCCAACTTCCTCAGCCTATCTTCATACAGGAGGTGCTCCAGTCCCATGATCATCCTCATGGCCCTCCTCTGGACTTGTTCCAACAGTTCCATGTCCTTTTTATGCTGAGGACACCAGAACTGCACACAATACTCCAGGTGAGGTCTCCCAAGAGCAGAACAGAGGGGCAGGATCACCTCCTTTGACCTGCTGGTCACACTCCTTTTGATGCATCCCAGGATACGGTTACCTTTCTGGGCTGCAAGCGCACACTGAAGCTGTTTCATGTTCATTTTCTCATCAACCAGAACCCCCAAGTCCTTCTCCACAGGGCTGCTCTGAACCTCTTCTCTGCCCAACCTGTAGCTGTGCCTGGGATTGCTCCAACCCAGGTGAAGGACCTTGCAGTTGGCATGGTTAAACTTCATGAGGTTGGCATCAGCCCACCTCACAAGCGTGTCGAGGTCCCTCTGGATGGCATTCCTTCCCTCCAGTGTATCAACCAAACCACACAGCTTGGTGTCATTGGCAAACTTGCTGAGGGCACACTCAATCCCACTGTCCATGTCAGCGACAAAGATGTTGAACAAGACCGGTTCCAACACTGATCCCTGAGGAACACCGCTTGTTACTGGTCTCCAGCCAGACATTGAGCCATTGGACATTGGCCACAACTTTTTGTGTGCAGCCATCCAGCCAGTTCTTTATCCATCAAGTGGTCCACCTATCAAATTGATGTCTCTCCAATTTAGAGACAAGGATGTCGTGTGGGACAATGTCGAATGCTTTGCGCAAGTCCAGGTAGATGATGTCAGCTGCTTTACCCCGTCCATCAGTTCTGTAGCCCCATCATAGAAGGCCACCAAATTGGTCAGGCAGGATTTCCCCTTAGTGAAGCCATGCTGGCTGTCACCAAGCACCTTGTTGATTTTCATGTGCCTTAGCATGCCTTCCAGGAGAATCTGCTCCAAGATTTTGCCAGGCACAGAGGTGAGACTGACTGGTCTGTAATTTCCTGGGTCATCCATTTTCCCCTTCTTGAAAATGGGGGGTTATATTTCCCTTTTCCAGTCTTTTGCAGGTTACTAGAAAATAACAGGACCAGTATTTATGACACACACACACACACATTCCCATGCTCTCCATCTCGCTTCAGCTCAATGGTGGTAAAGGTAGCTTTACTGCTGGAGAGTCCATTTGTGCTGCTAATAATGACAAGAGAAATTAAGGTAGCACCTCTATTAGTTTGTGGACTGCGTTTTGCAAGCTGCTTTCTTTGAATGTGTTTGTGTGGCGCCCACAACTGGTGCTGTTGATACTACCATGTCAACATGGGACACACCAGCTGAAGATACAAGCCTAGGCTTTGCTCAGTGCAATGTAGCTCACAGCACATTTGATCCATCTGTCAAACCTAGACCAAAACAAACCACTTGACTGTTCAATGGAATGGGATTTCCTACGGAAAATGGCTCCTGGAGGCCCATTATTATTAGTAATTATAGCATAATAAAAAGCACACTGCTAATTGCTGATCCTCTGCTATAACCTGTTCGATTAATAGAAACGGTTCTTCCTTCTCAGGAGAGTAGGTTCACTCTCACGTTACAAAAATAATTAAAATGTAATCAAGTGCTGAGAAGTCACCCAGGAGCTCTGTGCATAACAGCCCACGCATACGTTTTGTTTTTCATGCCAAAGCTGCTCACAAAGGAACAAATCTGCTCTGCCATCAAGACCTGATTCCCCCTGTACACATGAAAAAAGAGCACACTGATCATGACAGGACAGCTTTATGCCTTCACAGGGTGTCTGGCCCTGCTGCTGTCCCTTAGCTGTGGTTATCCCCGATTACAGCTGATCAGATAAACGAAAAAAATCTTCCTCTGTTAACCTATATCCTGTAACTGCACATCACTACTTTTTGCTTTCAGATTTGAGCTCAGGAAGGAACCACAACAGGCACCTGTTTGTCCATCTGCCTTTCTGATGATAAATACTGCTACTACTACCCTTACTCAGGAAGCCCAAGAATGGAAGGGACAGGGAGAACACATCCCTTGTTCCTTAGGGAAGCCCTGGGGATGCCATCTGGGTCCCACAGAGGAAAACTCATCCTACCGAGACCAGTGACATGCTGCTGTGAAGGCAATCACAGGAGCTTGCACTCTCCCTGAGTACATGTCCTGGGTTCAGCGGTAGCAGTCATGTTTCTCCTTCTTGGTAGCTGGTGCAGTGCAATGTTTTGACTTTCGGCCTGGGAACAGAGCTGATGACAATGATGTTTTGGTTTGGCCAAGGACTTTGTGAGCCTCATGCTCTGCCAGGGAGGAGGGGAAGCCGGGAGGAAGCAGAGACAGGACACCTGACCCAAACTGACCAAAGAGGTATTCCATACCACAGCACGTCATGCCCAGGATGTAACTGGGAGTTAGCCGGAAGGGCTGGTAGACTGCAGGGTTGGAGGAGGTATCGGTCAGAGCTTGGTCGGGCTGGGGGGGGCGAGTTATCGGTTGGCTGGTGGTGAGGTGATGTATTCTCTTCCCTTGTTATTTCCTTTATCATTATTATCATTGGTGGTAGCAGTAGTGATTTGTGTTATACCTTAGTTACTAAACTGTTCTTATCTCAACCTGTGGGAGTTGCATTCTTTTTGATTCTCCTCTCCATCCCTCCAGGAGTAGGGGGAGGGAAAGAAGGGGGGGAGTGAGTGAACAAGTTACCGGACTGGGTTTAAACCACGACAGTACATTTTCCCTCTCTTGAGTCACTTCAGCACTACTTTCTGTTTCAGTGCAGTTGCTAAAGATGCCTTCCCAGCATCTAAAATAAACCAAAAGATTGCTGCAGCTCCAAAAAAAACAGCACTAACTCTACACTCACTGACCAATAAATCTTGTGGATTTTTTTTTTTCTTTTTCTAATTACCCTTTTAATCTCAGAAGTAATTTGAAGAGGGAAGATCAGAGGAAAATTTCCACTTGCACACACTTACTGCTTTCTCTATAACCAATTTGCAGCTTCCTTTCACTCCAGGGTGAAAACATACTGCAATTCTCATCATTTCTCTCCCCAGCACCTGTGCACAGAGTCAAAACTCCCCTGCAAATCACTACAACATATTCACTGGTTTCAGACTGAAGATCTTCATTATCTTAAGTATGAGGCATCAAATACTTATTCACATATTGGTCTTCTTTAAACAAAAGGGAAAAAAAAAAAAAGAAAGAAAAAAAAAGGAAAAAACTGTATATATAAACATTCTGCATGATATTAAATTCTTACAGTTTTCACAATTTTGGATATTCCATTCTGATTTGGGTGCAAAAAGCAGAATATTATAGAAATATTAACTCACCAAAACAACAAAGTACACAGGCTGAATTTCACAGATTTTAAAGGGGAAAAAAAAAAGGAGCCACTACTTTATCCTATCTGATTATTTGTATTCTACAGGAATGTCTCTTTCATATGTTATCCTGATTTTATATATAACTGTCTCAGTTACAGCTATGCATTTCAGTCCTTGAGAGGCTAAAATATTGGATATCACAGAGAGAAAAAGAAACACATAGTACTAATGCCCAGGGCACATTGGTTACCAAGCTAAGATCTGTTCTGCATGTGAGCCATTTCATAATGCCATGCGTTCAGTGTCTTGGTTCCCTAGGCACCACATAATCTCCACTGTATCACAGGCATCTTGTCCCCACTATCACTTGTCCCAAGGAATTATTATCCATGAACACGAACATTCCTGGTAGTCAGATGAAAGCGGCTAAAGAGTGGCCTTCTGTATGAGAATATCATTTTGATGCCATTAGGAATTTCTTACCGGGCAGAACTCTGAGCAGGCTATAGATTCTGGCTTGAATCAACACTCATTTTTTAACATTCCCACAAATGGGAATGAATCACAGAATCACAGAATCCCATGTTGCAAAGGACCTCAACGATCACTTTGTCCAACCTTCCATGGCAAAAGTGAAGCTTAGATGAGACAGCCCAGTACCCACTTCCCTGGGAAAATTATTCCAGTGGCTGATTATTCTCACTGTGAAAATTTTCCTTCAATGTCCAACCAGAATCTCCCCAACAGTAACTTGTGCCCATTGCCTCTTGTCTTTTCCCAGTGACTCCTTGTAAGAAGGGAGTCTCCATTTTCTTTGTAGCCACCTTTTGAATACTGGAACATGGTGATAAGGTCTCCCCTGAGCCTTCTTTTCTCAAGGCTAAACAAACCCATCTCAGCCTTTCCTCACATGCTGCCCAGTCCTTAGATCATCTTTGTGGCCCTTCTCTAGACCATCTCCAGCCTGTCCACATCTCTTTTGTACAGTGGGGACCCAAACTGAACACAGAATTCCATGTGTGGCCTGAGAAGTAAACAGTGTGGAACAGTGACATCTTTCTCTGTGCTGGTGATGCCCTTGCTGATGTTCCCCAGCATCCTGTTGGCTTTCTTTGCTGCAGCTGCACACAGTTCACTCCTATTGAGCTTGTGTCCCCTAGACTCTCCCAGGTCCCTCTCCACAGACCGACTTTCCAGCTGGGCAGATCTCAGCCTGTGCTGCAGTCTGGATTGGATTTTCCCAGATGCAAGACCTTACATTTGTCCTTGTTGAACTTCGTAAGGTTCTCAGTAGCCCAGTTCAGGCTATCCAGGTCATCCATCCTGCAGAGTGTCTCTCCCTTCCAAAGCGTCCACTTCCCTGATCAGTTTGGTATTGTTGGCACACTTGATCAGGGTACCTTTGATCCCATCATCCAGATCATTTATGAATATATAAGCACTGGGTCCAGTATTGATCCCTCTCACTTGTGACAATGGGAACTCTTTCAGAAGTGTCCACACAAAGAATGCAACTCCCATGTTTCTGAGATTATAAGTGGGGTCCAAAGCGTGACCACAGAGGAGGGAAGAGGCAGTGGTGCATCTGAATACTTCTTAAAAATTAGAAATTCAATTTCAGAAACATCAAATCTGATTTCCAAGTCTTACATCTGGAGTAAAAGAGTAGTGCCACACTTCTGTGAAACTAACAGAACAGAAGTTGTGGACAATGTGGGGATTTTTCTGTAATCTTTTTTGACGTGGTTAACATGCTGACTTTCACACCTAACTTTTTTTTAATTACTGTCTGGTTGGTGATTATTTACATGAGATAAAGAATGTTTGAAGGCTTCTGCAGTAATTAAGTTTCATCTTTTTAGACTGTTCTTTACATGTAAAAGTAATTGCTTTTAGTTGTTATAAATCTTGTGTAAAATTCCTCAAGCAATAAACACAAGCTGTATCTCAGTAATTGCCTATTGACTACACTTTCCAGTATGAATTAATTTTCAATTACAAACTTCCTTCCTTACAGTATCAGGTTTAAAGTCTGTATTTCAAACACGTAGATATTCTCATCTTGTGTAGATTTGTCTCACATTAAACTAGAAAAAAGAGAAATTCATTGAGCAACCATCAGTCTGAATGTCAGTGTAGCATGACAATAACAGTGCATGTCAAAACTCAGATTTCCACTAAAAATTCCCAGACAGCAACGAAGGCCCATTTCCAGCCCTAATTATTGTTATTGCTGTTACACTGTACTCTACTGCTTTTTTTAAAGTTAATGGCTTGATTAAGAGGAGGACCTAAACTCAATGACACTTTCACAGCAGCCACAAATGAAATCTATCCCTGCTAACTCAATTAGGAATATTTTAGGGGGCAAGTATCTAAGTTACCTAAGAGGGGCAAGTGAGTAGGTGGTCCTGGGCTGAGCAATCACATCTCTTTCTGAACAAGATGTCAGACACTGTGGCAAGACTGTCCCAAGTGTCCATCTGCAGTTAGGTGCTCACTTTGCTGTGCATTCAGAAATGCCTCAAGGTACCTACTTGCATTTTTAGAAGTGGGATCTTTCTCTCATAGTAGCAGCTAAATCCCATATCCTAAAGCAGTGTGACTCATGCAGCACTACAAAGTTAGGTGAGCAGCTCAGCAGGGGGCATAAGCCATGCTGAGGGAGATGCCAAATATACTCCCACATCAAATCTGGGGGAAAGCTGGCAGCTTGGGGCCTGAAAACAGCCAGCTGGCCTGGTGGAGAGAGTGCCAAAGCCCTTCATGGGGAGACACAAGAGGTGCTGATTCAAATGCAGGAAAATGCTGTAATGGACTTCTGCTGCCAGAAGAGGAGGTTTCCATCCTCCTTCCTTGTCCCTCTTTCACTGCCATGAGGACCCACCCTCCCCTGAGTTGATTCTAGACCTGTGCTGTACCAACTTAATTAATAAAATAGCAGAAAACTGCCTACTCTTCCCTCCTCTGAGGCACTTATTGCCATTTTAGTGAGGTAAGCAAGCTCCTGCAAAGGTCCTAAGAATGCCAAAGGCAGCACCAAACAGCTGACAAGAGGAGACACCAATGAAGGAAAGGCGGAAGGAGCTCCTACCCCAATGCCTTATGTAGACACTGATGTGAGCAGCCTTTGTGTTCATTCCCTGGAGGACTGAAGCATCCTAAGTCTACAGAGGTCTTGTAACACTCAAGGAGACGTAATTCCATCTGGGTTCCCACTTTCTAATGGGACATGGGTGTCCCAGATTTCCTGTATCTTATTTGCAGCACAGCAGATGTGTCTTGGACACCTTATGACATCTAAAATGTCCCTGGACATCTACATTTAGGCACCTGAATCTCTCCATCAGTGACCTCAAGTCATGCTATTAAAAATCCAATAATCTCAGAAACTTTGAAGTATTTAGTCCAAGAAAAGGGGATATATCAACTCTTCAGTAATGCATAAAATGTGAAAGAGTAAAGGCGTCTTTACAAGAAGTTCCACATAGGAGCATATTGAATGCTTCTTAAGGTATAAAGAACTTATATATAAAAGATTTCCATTTTTGTGTTTAGCACACATGCATTTCAAATTTACAAATTTCTGCTTAGGATTAAGAAATTTATCAGGCTCAGGGTTACCAAATTTCAGACACTACATGAAAAAAAGTAGACACACACATATCTTGATGGCACATTTGGGCATTTATTTAACTAAGGACATTTTTCTGTTCTCTGGTATTTGCAGTAACTGAAAAAAAAGAAAAAAAGAAAAAAAGAAAAAGAAAAAAAAAACCAAAACTTCCACCTGCAGGAATCCTGAGAATGAGACTGAAGAGAATGTGATGGTACAGGGACATAAAATGAGGCTTGACCATGTCGCTTGACCACTGCAACATAAATAGCTCCATTAACGAGAATTGTCCTTTTCTTTCTCTTTTTCTTGTACAAGATTTGTCCTTCAGACTGTGAAACACAAGACTTCAGCTAACAGTGCCACCAGATGGGCCCTTGGTGGTACTGTATTCCCTGAGTGAGATCCAAATGGAAAATAGAAGGAAAAGAAGTCCCCAAACTTCAGCATTTCTGTTCATTTCACCCTAACTTTTCATCTCTGATCTGGAATTCTTTTTCCAGTAAGAAACTGAAGGCTTTATAATTCTTACACATTAAGGTAAAAAGACCTTGGTTTTGCTTTTCAATGCAACAGCTCAGTGACTTGCAAATTTCTCACTTGAGGTTAATTGTATCTTCAGAATGTGTGATCCACATTGCAGGCAGACAGAATTATACAATTCTGTATAATTTTAATGGATTTGTTTAAAAGGATGAGCAAGCAAATGTTCACTTAAGAACACCTATTAGTGAGCTATATACTACATTTTTACTAGGACAATTAAAGACTGAACAACGAGATGGCCAAGTTAAGGTCACAATTAAAATTAGATCACTAAATCAATAGACTCAGAATGATCAAGTCACTGCATTAATTACAATACATAGTGAAATGAAATTATGAGGTTGATAGCAAATTAAATTACTAGATGATAGTCCTTGTCTTTGGTTGAATTTAGCAGAGGTGGTTTCCTTCCAGACACACCTCACTGGTGTTACACCAACATGGTGTTGACCCAGCAGGTAAAAGAAATAAATATCCACACACATGGCCCCACTAGTCTCTTGGAAGTCTTTCCCAGAAGGAATCAGACAATAATGGAGTCTTGGCTTAGACTAAAAAACACAGCTCCTGTATTGTGATTTTCACAGTCCCCCCTCAACTCTCACAACTATTAATTCTTTGCTGTGGTTGTTCTTAATTACTACCTTCTGGTTTTGCAGTGTAACATAGAATCTCCTTAAGGACTCAAACCAGAACTGATGATTTAGGCATATGTAACTGTCGCTTTAGGATAACAGTCCTCGTCTAACACAGAAAAATCCACTCACTAAATTGCTGAATGTTTTCTGTTTATTTTAGGTAATTATTGAGGTTATCAAAAATACTGATCTCATAATGGCATTTCAAATATCTGTGAGCATGGCTCTTCCTTGCATGAAGAAAGAATAAGGAATCCAGTTTCAGCCACTGGCAGTACAAAAGAATACACGAATCACGTCTCATATGTAAAATACTATAATTTTATTTTTGTTTGGTCTGTGTTTGAAGTCAACAGTACCTGAACTCAGATACTTAGAATATTCAATATGGTCCAAGACTCCAGTCAATAACTGTTAATTTTTAAGATTTTGTGCCATGGAAGAAAACATGGAAGAATCAATTTATCCATTTCTGTCTGCCACACTGGATGTACCACGGAGAATGTTCCACAAAAAAGAAAGAAAGATCTTTGATTTAAAGCTATGGTGCCGATACTCAAGCCAATAAAACAGATATGATACCTTGAAAATTTAGTAAATAAATACGCACCAATGAGACCAATACATTATTTGCAGCTCAGCTTTCTTTCATGGCTGTTCTTCCAGTGTTTTTTAGCAATTCCTACTTTTTTTCTGGATTTTTTTTTTTTCCCCCCTCAGGTAAAATTTCAGGGGCAGAAATTAATGACTAATTCTAACGGCTTTTGATTTCAAAACACAAACACTTTTAGATTTCTATCAGCATAGGGTCTATTTATGTTATAAAATTTGGGGATTTTTTTCTTCCTCCCTAGGTCAACTTCCTAAAACGTTAAATGAAAAAAGACAGGGAGCTTGAAAGCAGCATTAGTGACCCCATTCTTCCTCTGAAGGCACCAATCTCCACTGGCTATAAGACGATGACTACAGTCTAACTTTAGCTATCTAACTTTGGGGTAGATAGCTTAAAATATCTACCCCAAAAAACACAGTCAATTTGAATCAAAGCTGAGAACCTTAATCCTTCAAATATAATCTCTATTCCCTTAAAAAAACATGCCATTCTTTTCACCTTTCATCACTTCAGAACTCTGGTCCTACGGCCAGTTAGTCTTCTCTCTCTAACCAGTGTCAAAACTTTGACAAAGAATTAAACAGTGCCAAACCCCCATTCCATTGTATGATGGAGGAGATTTGCCCTATTATAAGAGAAATTACATAAATGCTTTGGTAAAACCATTTACAAGTTTTATAAAAATGTTATTTTTCCAGTTATTGATTCAACTAATAAGCCGCTTCATGTGTTCTAATTGGTATTTCCTATTAAAACACTTTCAGAAGAAAAAGTAAATGCAATTTATGTTTACAACAGTAACAAAATAGTAAAGATAAAAATATAAAATTAAGAAAAATAATCTATGTTGGAACACCACAGGATTAATGCTCAGATACTATTCCAGTTGTTAAGCAATGGGATCAAGAAGCCAATTGTTAAAGAGAAGAAACATACGAACTTCTTTGCATCATGCTGTCACTGGGCTGAGCAGATAAATTATGGTCTTGAAATGGGAGCACTAACAATCCCCCATTATAGAGCACTCATTTGGTGTTTTGTTCTTTGCCTGTCCCTAGTAGCAACATGGGCCTTTTTTCTATATTCCTGTCAGAAAAGAAAACAAGACTGCCAAGTTTTATTTGATGGTGGCTGCAGTGATTTGTTTTGGGGCTGTAGCATGACTTTGAGACATAATCCCCAGTCAGTCTCCATTCACTGTTTGGTAGTTCAGTTACCAGAGCAGGTTAAGGTCCCAGTGATGTCAGCGGGATGGGGAATGAGACAATGACCTTCCTGGTCAGGCACTGGAAAGAGCCTTCAGGTTTCTCCAAGACATGCATTTTTTGTATGACCTTGGGCAGGTTGTAGTTCATCTCACCTAGCATTGGTATGTTATCTAGTCCAAGCCAGATATATGACAGGATATATTCCTGTCTTACACCTGTTTCAAAACTACATGACTGTTTCTCCAGTGAATGACCAACTTTGACTAAATTCCTAACTTTTAAGGCTCTTAACACACACTTCAGTTCCTGCTCACTTCCCTGAAAACCAGCCCTGTCATTCAGTGGAGATTTACAGTCCAGACTTGTTTTAGGCCTGTTTCAGGGTTTATGATTCAGAGAGATCACAACCTATCACAGAAGAGAGAACTATTCCCAGACAAGAATGTGCACTGTGTGACAGAATTGCTATGGCCTTAGTAAGTATTACAGGCTTGATGCAAACCTGCCAGAGATTCTCCTTTACCAGAAGGTAAAAAGAAGGCAGCAATCTGGGTTTAAGGAGAAGGACAATATTTGTTTAATGCCAGTGGCCACAGCCTGCAGATGGCCACCCTGGCTGTGAAAAGACAACCAGCAATTCTTAAGCTCTGTGTGGCTTGAGTGGGTGCAGGGAGGGAGACAACAACTCGTGAACTTCCTAAACAAACATCAGAACAGATTTGAATGCAAGAAGATTTTGTTCTATTGTATTAAATAAAATCTGTGATAACTAGCTAAGTCGCAGGAGGCCAGTAGCAAGCGTTTGCTGCTGTTGAATGATTAATTTCAGTAAGAATATCGAAGAGATGAAATGAGAAAAATGGATGAGACGCTTACTGCTTAGGAAGAGACAACAGTGTGGGATTTTTCCCACATTAGAACTGCAGCCCTGTGCCCAGAGCCGCCATCTCATGTCGTAATTTCCATTGCATTGGATTCACAAAATCATGACAAGTAGTAAAACTCACTTTTATCCAGAGCAACAGTAAATAGCAGGAGGTATAGGCATTTGAGAGACACAGGATAAGAATACAGGTCTGCCCTTCCACACCACAGGAATTGTGAGATCTAGTTTAAGCATCCCAATATTCAAAAGGAAAACAAAATCCTTGTGTTGCAATTTGCAGCCTTCTGCTTCCTCTCACATGGAGAGTGTGAACTCTTTTCTGCAACTGAGAAAGATGTTTTCATCTTAAAAAAATGAATTAAATTTTCTTACATGAACAAGCTGAATCCAGCTGTCAGGACTTATATAAGGGAGCATGGGAGCCCATTTTTATTGTCCCAATTTCTGTGGTCAATACACTGTCTAGAAGACTTTCCAGTATTACGAATGCACACAGGAAGTCGTCACCATGGTCTTGAGAGAGAAAAAGGAATGTACTCACTAAATCAGTATTTCTTCCAGTGGACCAGTGAAACCTGGGGACAGTCGTAGCAGACCTGTTTAGCAGACAGATTTTTGAACCCTGATTCTAACATCATATTGAACTTCTGGGGAGGCTTCAGGAAAAGCATAGACTTTAATGGAGACTGAAGATAGTGGAGAGGTTAACTGTATAATTGAGATCATGGGTGGTTTGTGGGGTTTGTTTGATTGATTGATTGATTGATAGGTTTGTTTCTTCCCTGTAAGAAAGAGTTGGACCATCACCAGAAATAATGGATGTTAACTAGATGCTTATGGAGAGCCTGGTGCTTTGGATAAATGCCATTAAGCAGCTAGGTGGAATTTGAATTCCCATTCCTAACTGAGTAATGTAATGCAGAGCATCAGCCAAATGGGTAAAAACTGTCACTTTTGGGAGGGGGGGAGGAGGGGGGAAGAAAGTAATAAAAAATCAGTGTCTGCTCTCTAGAGAGGATTCCAGAGTTGGATTTTCCATAAGCATACATGCTCACTGCTTTCAGACACATCTTACCCACTATGGGCTCTTCTCTGCTCCACTTAAAGGAGTGGGACTCATCTTTTTCAGCCATTGGGTGCTCCCAGATGGGAATGCTGAGGCTGTAGAACTCATTTGGGTGGGCAAAAGATGAGGTTTGAAAGAGCCTGTGTCCAAATTCCACTTCGTTCTCAGAAATCAGATTTAACACCTTGATATTGTAACACGAATTCTATAGATCTAGCAACCTGGCAGTGCTTAGATGGCACCGCAGTTCATTACTGTTTGTACTGAGGCATATGACTTCAAAAGCCAGATAATTTTTGAGAGATTAATACAACCATTTTCACATAAGGTCTGAGACTTCCCTTCACATATTCAGTGGAACACATAGAAAATGGCAACCTTAAACCACCTACCAGCAGAGATGCGTAGATCTCAAAAAGAGAATTGATCACAGCCCTCTGCAAGAATGACCTTCTGTTTAACACAGGCCATAGTATTTCACCCACCGTGGCAGAGGGAATTATTCTTTCTTTCTTCCTAACTGAGCACTATCAAGCCCAATAACTTGCTGGTGGCTGAACTGCAGCTTATCGTTAAGTAAGACATCCAGTCCCATCGTAAACGTTCCACTGTGAATTTATCACCTTCTTTAGTAAGCTTACAAAGTGCTTAAACACCTTGACAGAATTAATTCTTTTCCATTTGAATTTATTTGACCTAAACTTCCTGCTATCCAGTCCTATTGTGCTTTAGAGCACTGGATTGAATACCCCTTAATATCATTTCCCTGGTTAAGATTGTTACACAAACCACCACATGCAAGACACCAGGGACTGAAATGGGCACTTTCAGTGCTAACATCTTCTGTATTAACAGCAAGATAGTTTGAAGGTGCTGCTCCATGGCAGGATAAGCTAAATCGGGTTTGCCACAAGCAGACACCCTGTGTCCCATTTGTACCACCCCTCGTGTTCCCGAGCTCCCTGAGTAAATCAGTTCAGTGCATTCAGCCATTAGAAATCCAATACTATAAAAACAATGGATCAGGGTTTTGTTGGCTTGCTCCCTGAACTGGGTAGACACACAACTTACCCAGGGCTGCAGCTAGGAAAGGCAGCTCTGACAGACCGGGTTGGGATATAATGAATTCACATTCTGGGAGAACCACACTAGATTTGCACCATCTCTGAAGACTAGTCACAAAACACAGTGACTGGTAGGCTATAGCTGATCTCAAGATCTGAAGATGCAATCCAAAACTTGAAAAAAGCCAAACCAAACCAATCCCAACCACATTGCTCCAACTGGTAAATCTTCAATTGATCTTAATTCAAAGCCATGTGAAGGACTTCTGGTACAAAAAGAGTGTGGGTACCAGTGGGAAACTCCAGATGGAAACTCCATCTATAAAGTGGGAAACTCCACTTTATAGATGGAGTTTCAAAACCAGACTCAGAATCCCTCCCACAGAAAGTATATCCTCAACAACCAGCAAAAAGGGCTTCTGTGTCTGAAGTGAACTAATGCCAGACAGATTGATGAACTGGACAGAATAAAGGCAATCCATTTTTCATATTCTTTTAAAATATTATCTTTTCCTCCTTCCTAAATAAAAGGCTGGAATGTTAAATCAGCTAAGTGCATCACTTTGATAAAAACTATGCAAATCTTTACATATATAAAGGCACCATCTATAACACTGACAGTTCAGATAAAGGTTTCAGATTTAGTTTAAAATGTAAGTTCCCAGTATGGAATGTAAATGCAAACATTTGTTTTATTTTTTTAAGTACTTTGTATTTTGTACTCTGACAGTTACAAACTGCACGGATAATTTACTGAACTTACCCATCCCTACAAACCCAGTCATCCCTTCTTGAGAAAATCCCCTAATTTTATAGGAGCCTGGATAAAAATACATAATTTGAGGAACAGTGGAAAGGAACATTAAAAAAAACAGAGAAATGACATAGATTAAAGTAAAATAAATAGCAGGCAGTAGTTCAACTTACAAAGTACTGCGGGGTATTAAAAAGGAATCCATCATATGTGCCAGAAAAATGCATGCACTATACAACATTCCTGTGATTGTCCTCCCCTCCTAACATGGGGTCACAGTCCGTCTTTTTTCCCTTTCAAATGGAAGTGTATATTACCTATGGGCCCAGCTCAAACCCTTATCTATCAAGAAAGCAAAGAGCACAGCAGGGAAGGATGAAATTACAAACACTCCTTTAGTTTCTTTCTTGAAAGATTTTCCTGTTGCGGCTTCCCTTTTCTTTTCCCTTTTCTTTTCCCTTTCCTTTTACCTTGCCTTGCCTTGCCTTGCATTGCCTTGTCTTGCCTTGCCTTGCATTGCCTTGCCTTGAATTGCCTTGCCTTGCCTCTCCTTGCCTTTCCTTCCCTTCCCTCCCCTTCCTTTTCCCCTTTCCCTTCCCTTTTCCCTTTCCCTTTCCCTTCTCCTTTTCCCTTTCTTTTTCCTTTTCAATTTCTCTTCTCCCTTTCCCTTTGCCTTTCCTTTTCCATTTCCTTTCTCCCTTTCCGTCTCCCTTCTCCATTTCCCTTTTCATTTCCCTTTCATTTTCCTTTCCTTTCTCCCTTTACCTTTCCCTTTTCTTTACCCTTTCCCTTCCCCTTTGCCTTCTCGGCACCCCTCCTTTCCCTTCCACTTTGTACCAGTACACAAGTTCTATGGTGGTTCTGGGGAAGGCAAAAATGTACAAAAACAATAAAATAAATCAGAGAACGAGGCTGTGCTGTTTTTTTTAACCCAGATAATTTCAACTCCATGGTTTAAACTTCAGTCCCGCTCACAGCTGTATCAACACAGCTGAAGGGGCGGCAGGGAGCTTCATGTGCTCCAGAAAAGATGCAGCATGTAACTACTCCCAGCAGAGCCATTCAGTCAGATGGTTTGATGTGCCCAATCTGCATGGGAGAACAAACTTTAGGACAGATTCAGTTCAGTGTGATTGCACAGCAGTTTGGACCTTGTTCAATGCTAAAGTGTTGTGTGATGGGTTCTTTTATCCCTGAGTTAATGTACATAAATGATCTTTTAGAACCAGAGTCTCTCATGTAATTTTGATTTTACAGAATCTAAATGAGGGTAAGAGGAAATTATAGAGGAGAAATGGAAGTCCAAGGAGTCACCTAAAGACTCGCAACACTGTCATGAAAATTACTGTGAATTAGATAAATGGTCAATCTATTACACAGTGGAAACAGCAGAAACAATTTTGTGACACCCCAGACAACACAGTAGTAAGTAGGTTAGTAATCCTGCCCTCGAAAGACCACCCATGTATAAACCAGCACAAAACTCACCTTTCCCAGGTGAAAATATGGAGCCGAGAGCACTTCACAGGTCTGCAATCGTTACAGCACCTTAACATGCATACAATGAATGAGGCGCCAAATGTATTTCTTGATATGTGCGTGTCAGAGATCATTTAAAGTTCTAATTCAAACAGAAGGTGCCATCATACCCTTTTTTTTAACAAACCATTGTTCACAGATATAAACCAGTCCAATCCTTTTGGATGTACTTTTTTGGAGCTCTCTTTGAAGAAGATAGGGAGCCTTCCAAGAGCTATCACACAGAGATCTAAACCACTTCATTAGCTTTTTCTAGGACACCACAGAATAGTTATGACTTGATTACTTTTGGGCTTACTCTCAGACTCTAAGATATGACTAGGATTCAACACGCGTTGTGTTGAATGTGTTTCAGTTTGCCTGCAGAAAGCTGAACACCAGAGAGGTGGCTGGATAAACTATCAGTCTTTATCTCACAGCCTATGGTTTTGAAAGCCAGTAATACAGGCAGATGGAGGCAAAACAAGGCAAATTCCATGGGCAACCCAGAACTGACACCATTTTCACATCATTGTTAAGTTACATCAGTGAGAACAAGCAGTAAAACAGCTTTACTATGCACAAAGTGAACACTTAGCCTGAAAACAGCTGAAAATTACAATGGGTAGCCCCATGGACTGACTGCAAGTAAATTCTCCAAGCGGATGCTACAATGTCTTACAGCAATGATAGCCTGGTGCAGCAAAGCTTGCATGTTGCTCAACTTATCTGATTAGAAATAGATACTACCCCTAGGTCAGGATGTATCTCACCTTAAGTTGGCAAGTCTAAAATTGAGATACCTTACCTATATTAGGGGTTTTGTTCCCCACTTTGTAATCAAGGGAGAAAGAGAGTGGCAGACTACTGCTTTAAAGCTGGTACTGGAGGTGGGAAAAGCCCAGGCCTTGGTGTGCCCAGCTCTCTGCATCCTCCATGGACAACAGTTCTGTACTCCAGCAGCACCACTGAGCAGCCTTCAGACTGGCTGGCACAGGTAGGAAAGTAACCTCAAAATGGGGGTGTAAGGAATGCTTCAGATACCTGCCTCTGTCAGAAAAGCAGGACTTTTCTGCTGCTGCTCTTATCAAGTGTCCTGGCTTCAGCTGGGATAGAGTTAATTTTCTCCCGAGCAGCTGGTGCAGTGCTGTGTTTTGGCTTCAGCCTGAGAACGATGCTGGTAACACACTGATGTTTTAGTTGTTGCTCAGTAGCACTTACCCTGATCAAGGACTTTTCAGTCTCATGCTCTGCCAGTGAGGAGGGACCCAAGAAGCTGTGAAGAAGCAGAGACAGGACACCTGACCCAAACTAGCCAAAGGGGTATTCCATACAACAGCATGTCATGCCCCATATAGAAACTGGGGGGAGTCACCCAGAAGGCAAAATCACTGCTTGGGTCAGGGTGGGCATCGATCAGCGGGTGGTGAGGAATTGTGTTGTGCGTCACTTCTGTTTATTGTTTTCTTTTCCTTTCCCCTTTTAGTTTTATTTTTTTTCCCCTTGGTATTTCCCTTATCATTATTATTAGTAGTATTGGTATTGTACTGTACTTAGTTATTAAACTGTTATTATCTCAACCTGCAGTTGTGTGGTACTTAGCTGACGACTGGTTTTAAACCATTACATCAAGACAGATTACAGCTGGGGGTGGTGGGACTGTAGAGTACACATCCTTGGGTCTCCATGGTCCTTCCTTTCCATCCCCTGTGCATGTCCCAGCCCTGAAGGAAGCTGCTTGCAAGCTGAGCACCTTCTGTAGCAGCACTGACAGCACCGGGGAGCCTCAGGAAGGAACAGCCTTCCCTGCTCATCACAGCCGGGTTTTCATCAAACCCTACCAGCTGCCCCACAGCCTGCACTGGGACACACGCTGTGTGCTTTATTCAGCAATATCCCCCCTCCTATCATACCAAACTCCTTTATTTGATTATCCCTTTCTTTTGCCTTTCCCCCCTCCCCAGCCTCCTGCCTTCCCTGTCAAAGCCTCGTCTCGCCTTCATTCCCTAATGTAATTAGCTCCCACAGAACACCTGGGTTCTGCGTGCTGGACTGATATCTTTTGCATGCAACCATCTCCTGCTCAATTGCTTCAATTAGCTTCCACTGTACACCTGGGTGCGGCATTAATGTGACATCTGTACAGTTCAGGGAACGTCTACTCCATTATGGAGCTTTCCCATCACTTATCGGAAAGAAGGAGATTATTGTGCCCTTAACTGTATCTCTGCCTTAGCCAGAGGGATCATTCTCTGCCTCCTTGTCTCAACTGCAGACACTTGGCCTCCCTCCAGATGTTGAAGCTCAGAAAAAATGGGTCCTCTGCAAGAGACGTGAAATCACAAACCATCAAGGCTTTGGAAATAGCAATTTATTGGAATGCTTGGGCCTGGAACTGCAAAGCTGGATAGAGCTGTTATAGCTCTTGCACCTTGATTGAACTCTGTATAATCCCAGCAAAGTGGCTTTCTATCCTGTTTGGGCTGGCTGTAAAGTGAGGGGCTCCTCAAGCTGTGTAGCAGGACTGTAGCAGGACTGTAAAACTTTCATTACACTCGACTGCTCAAGTTGCTTGCAGTAAATTGCAGATAAGAACGTTCAGGAGATGGGTCCAGACTTTATCACAGGTATTTCACATTTGCATCAGTGGAACTGCTGGCCAAATGTACCCCATGCTCTTCAAAAGGACATTGAAGGACAGTGGAAAGGGCATCTGCAGAAGGTGAAACTGCAGACAGTGTGGTTACTTTAAATTTAACATTAACCATAATAAAAGCTGTAATAAAATAGTCTGCCCAGCGCAGGTGAGGAGAAGTGAGGGCTAATGCTTCCTAGGAAAGATGAAGGCTTTCCCCTGGATCCAAAATGACAAAGTCACCATGCTGGGTTCATAAATTAAATGTTTATAAAATTAAAGCACTTAATAGGCCCTATTTTGGGACTTTTAGTGAACAAATTAACTAGTATAATTCTATTTGATAAACATCAAAGCTAAGAACAACAATTTTAGTGATCGTTTGATGAAGCTGGAAACTTTATGCTATTATTTCTCATCCATTTGTCTTTTCTTGTAACCACTGATCCCAGGACAGTGACCAATAGCTTCAGTAGTCAGAAGTTTCAACTATATCTGGTGGACTAGGGAGGTCTCAATAACACTACATGAATGCATGTCTCATGGAAATTAATCTTTAATCAAGAAGGGAAACCTTAATATTTTCTCTGCTGATTAGAACAGCTGTAGTGTGAGACCAAGAATCATTAAACAGAGAAGCTGAACTAGAAATGTTTATGAACTGTCAAGCTTTAGAAAAAACAAGAAACCCAAACCAACAAACACCGTCACTTTAGTGACCCCAAGAAAATTCAGCTGAGCAACTCCTCCATAACAGACCAGTCAGTTCTTCCATACTTCCACTGTTCAAGGAACAAACTGTTCCAGTGCGTTATTTGGAATGTCCAACAGATGCCCCCTTTGGGTTTGCACTTTAGAAGAAAGCAAATGTAATACTTAAAGAAACCAAAGGAGTGATGGGTGATCACTGTGTTGCATTAAACATGTTTGCCCTGGTCTATTCATCTACGCAGTCTATGATAAGACACATAGAAATCACCATGAATTATTTATCTCAGGACCAAGATATATGATGACGCACCAAGAATCATAATTATGCAGATGGTGACCTCATTTCCAAATAGTGACCCCTTTTAGCTGAAGCCAGACTTGGTCATGTGAAGCGTCCTATGCATATTTTCTTTTATTTTTTTGAGAAAAAGATGATGACGACTATGACGCTAAAATAAGACTTCAGGTTAACTGCTGTTGGTTAGTTCTTTTTGTTGCCATTTTCTTCTATTGTGACTGGTTTATTGCCTCAAATTCATATGCAAAAATCTCATTAAAGTATCACAGAGAGGCAAGAACGAGCCGCAGGTCAATGGAAAGAAAAGATTATCCCAAACCGGTTTTGCTGCTACAGAGCATCTCACATGGAAAGTCAGTATGAGTAAGATCTGAGATAAGCATTTTCAGCCACAGCAGAGGTGTCCTCCCCTCATCCTTTAGTAAGAAACAATATTAAATAAGCCCTTCTTCTTTGGCTCCTGGGCTGAGACAGTAAATCATTTCCCTTGGAAGTGGTGCATCATTTTTTATGTCTGTGTGATCAGCAGAGAGTAATTTCCTTTTGATAGGGGTCTCTTTTACATACTGAGACCACCCTGCATCGGTTATAGTAGAATCCCACAATGAGCTCTACTACCTTCAGGGAAAAATTCCTCTTCTCAGAGCAGCCTCCCATGTACCACTGCATCACTCTGGATTTGTTTCCTGTAGCAAATATTACTTACATATATTAATCTGCTGAACAGAAGAGCTCCACTGGTTGAAAATGTTGCTTTGAAAACAAACATGAATTAAACATACATGTACAAATACATCTATAGTTTTGGCTTCTTTTGGGAAAAGGAGAAAACTCCAACACCCTCAGTTCCATTTGTCATCATGGCCAGGGTTTACTTTCATAGCAAAGCTTTCCATGGAAGAATGGTTAAAGAGAACAAAATCACTACATGCTGAGGTTTAGAAAAGTCTGTCCAAATTGAATGAGAGGTGACTGACTCACTGGAGTGTAGGCTTGACCTGACTGCTATGGACTGAAAGTGCTTTTTTAAAGCTCTTTGTCTTGATGAATGCTATCTATAACATCTCTCGTAGTGTCTTTTCTGCAATGTAAGATAATGTGAGCTCGCACAGTGAAGAATTAGCAGCCAATGGGCTAAGAATAATGAATATGGAAGCACTTTCCAAGAGGGGGTTTTTCCTCTTTCTGTCGTTAAGACTTTTCAGGAGAGTATTCGACTAGTCAGAGACGGAAGGGATTATATCCTAAAGCTAATTAATATCAATCAGTCATCAGTACTAGCTGATTTTGTGAGCTCTAATTACAGAGGAGTCCAACAGCTTGGTCAATCACACCGCACAGAGGAGTTCTGGCCATCTCCTTGCTCTCATCCATGGAGCAAGGGTGGGCTTTTGCTTAGTCACGCAGTACAGAGTTCTCTGAGGGAAATCACAGAACAGCCTATGGGCACGAGGGAAAGGACATCAACCCCTGGTTTGCAGCTTGGAGTCCAGAAAGGGCACAGAATTTGGCCCCTCTCCCAGAAAAGCTCCATCAGTAGCAGACAATGGTTGTGATGTGGCAGCTGTGACTCTGTGTGATGTCCGAGCTTCCTGAAGGGAACCTCTTTGTACTTCCTTGGAACAAACCCATCAGATTGATTCTGTTGTAAACTGAGTGGGCTGCCTGCTCTGAGACATGACTTACATTTTGGTCTTGCTTAAACCAGGCATAATATTGTGCTTATCCTGAAGCATGAACTTTAATGTCAAAGAGAGAAACCAAGATATTTGTCAAAGCCCTGCCTGACTCAATGGGTGGTTTCAGCACCACAGACACTCAAATTCTTCTTAGGATCCATTTTAAGCACTCTTTCTCTCCCTGAGATATTTAAATAAAACCAGTTTTTATCCTGCTTTCATCACTGCATCATGTTTCCCTTCTTTGTGATGTTTTAAATGTCCTTTAATTGTCATCACACATAACAGGAGAATGTTGTGAAAGCAATCAAACTAGACAATGGGTCTCAGAACATCTACAGCTATGTTCAGCTCTCCAGATGAAGCTCAGGACAGCTTGAAGGCACAGCATACATCAGGCTCAGTATGGTCACTATTCCCCCAAGGCCTCAAGGCAAATAAGGGGGGGGGGAGGGGGGAATTGAAATAGCTAAAAAAAAATAAGTGCTGGGCTATCCTAAATGAACTTTGAAGAAACAGATGTGATATTGCATGGGGCTCTTCCTACCCAGACAAAACAGCCTTTCTGGGTTAGCAACCTGGAGTTCCTCCTTTTCACCATCTCATTCCAAAGGCTTGCAGTGCAGGCAATAGCAGGAAAAAAGTTTCAACCAATACCAACATGTAATTGAACTGGGTTCCTAATCACCGTACCACAGGGTACAGCAGCACTTTAAAAACAATGTATTTAATCATAGCGTCCCACTGACATCAGTTCAATGGCAGCTTCAGCTGCTCTCACCTTCAAAAAAGAACTTTCTTGCCTAGACTTCAATTAATCACGCTGTCTAATTGCTCAACGTTTGCAACCTCGTACAGATTCTTTGCACAAAACCCTGTCACTTCCACTTGTTCTTTCTTCTCAGTTTGAATATACAGGACTTCAGAAATAAGAAAACTCCCTTATCCAGACTTCTCCTTCCCTGCACTGCAAGACAAGACTGTAGCTGCTTTCTGATTTGCTTTCTTTGTCATAACCAAAACAAAAATCAATACCCCCAGGGCTCAGCCTCCTCAATTTTAATCCATTACAGAGACTGTCAGTTTTCTGGCTTGTGCAAATCAAGTTCTTCACTATTTTGCCCAAGAATTAAGATGAAACATTCTTTCAGCACATGTTCCATGTTTCCCTGAAACTGATCGATTTGCTTTTAAATCAGGAAACTTTTCAGTCTCCTACTACACAGCTATACTCTTGTGCTTTTCAATAGGAAATGATTTCCTAACTCCCATTTGACTCTTAAGTTGTTAAGGTAATTTTATTTATACTTATATGCTTCAGAATACACCAAGCCACTGAAAAGCATATGGAATTTTCATTTGTGCTTGAATAGTTTTCAGTATGCTATTTCCTGTATTATATTTTAAATAACATTTCTTTAAAGAAAGCCTTAAGATAAAGCATTCATCAGAAGCAGACATAAGAATGGAACTTTCTTGCTCAACAGGTCTGCTCTTTATGTATATAATTTCTTCCTCTGTTCAAGGCATGTTCTCTTCTTCTGGGACAGGCACCCATTTCTCTCTTGAGCTTTTTACAGGCTGTTTGCAATGAAAATGGGTCACAAAGTGAACATGCTTTACACTTCTAAACATACGACCATATGCAAGGTCAGCTGTATTGTGTCATGTTTTCAACTGTGACCAGTTACAAAAGTCCAAAGAGTGGTGAGAAGGATAAGAATATATTCATATTTCTCTGTTGTATTCTCTCAGTTCCAGTGAATCGTAGGTTAAGGAAATTCAAGAACTGTGGGTAATACTGTGTGTTTAAGTGACCTTGATAAATGTTTCTTCCATCCATTTATATAATTGGTATTTTGCATCCACAAAACACTACAATAAGGAGCTTCATAGTTCAATTATGCATTGTGTAAAAACATTTCCTTTTATTTGTTATCAGCCTTGCTGACTTTCTTTCCATACCATCTGCTCATTAAGAAAGAGAAAAAAACAACCATTTCTTGTTCTGTATTACTCTGGATTTTCACAGAATGGCTTAGGATAGAAGGGGCCTCTTGAGACCGCCTAGCCCTGATCAAGCAGGGTCACCCGCAGCAGTTGGTTTTTGTTCATCTCCATTGATGGAGATGTCAGAGCTTCTCTGACAAACCTGTCCCCAAATCTGACTAACCTCACAATAAAAATAAAGCTCTCTTATCTTCAGGTTGGACTCCCTATGTTGTAATTTGTGTCCGTTGCCTCTTGTCCTCTCACTGGACACTACTCAGAAGAGTCTGACACCATGCCCTTCTTTCCCAGGTATTTATACACATTGTTAGGATCCCATGGAGCCTTCTTTTCTCCAGGCTGAAGAGTCCTAGCTCTCCCAGCCTCTCCTCATAGGAAAGATGGACCAGACCCTTAATCATCTTTGTGGTCCTCTGCTGGACTTGCTTCTTCAGCCATCTCTTTTCTAGACTGAAGCTTCCATGTCCAGCTCTTGAGCCTTTGCTGCAAGTCATTTCCTTCCCTTGCTTACCCTTTCACTCATCTTCCTATATTCTAGATCCAACAAATCCATTTAGGGATGGGACAACCATAGCTTTGCTTGCATTCAGCGTATAGATGCACATGCAAACACGCAGTGGCATGAGGATGTTTTCTGCACATTCTCTATTCCTTTTCTAACAAATCCTAATGTTCAGTTGCTCTTTCACTGCTACTGAGCACGAAAAGATATTTTCCTAAAACGATTTATTAGAACTCCGAGATCTCTTCCCTGAATAAGCCTTTTAACAGATGGGGTTGTATAACGCCAGTTTCTCCTTATGGCATTATTATTATTATTATTATTATTATTATTATCACTTTCAAATGCTTCCCTCTATTCTTCCTTCAGTTTTTGCTTTACTTTCTTAAACAAAAACTGGAAAAGGAATTTATTTAGCATTAGTATTTTTGCTCATTTCAATTATTTTCCTGTGGCAAAGCAGAAAAACTGAAAGGAGAGGAAAAGAGGGGTAAAAATGGTAGAAATGTATGGCTAAAGATGGAATATTGAAGCAATAAGTGATCCTACAAGTAATTTTCTTTCTGAGGTGGTTACAGCATAGCATATGGAAACATCTTTTACATGGTAAGTCTATGCACTGACAGAAGAATTCAGACCCCTCTATCAAGACCGTCAGTACTATTTCAGACATATACAAAGTAAGCACCTCAAGGGCTGAAGACTTCTGGCCTGTGAAAGCCAAACAGCCATGTCTTTGCTACCTACTCTACCTACTGCTATGTAACTTGCTTTTCGAAGCTGGATTGGCTCCTATGACCAGGTGCTTGGAGGGGAGGACTGCTTTGTTGCAAATCTTTGCACTTTTCTTTCTTCTCACATTTCCAAGACAGTCTTGTTTAACTTCTGACATGCAGGTTAATGGATATGAAACCCCACGGGATGTGATCAGAAATGAGTGGATGTCGAAGGGCAGAAAAGGTGTGCCACGCTATGAATGAAGTAGGATGTGAAGTGTTCATTTTAAAAGGATGAGAAGCACTCAAAATACACTGGGGACCAAAGGCACACCTTAAAGTTAAGAGAGTTGGGGTTGTTCAGCTGTGAGGAGAGAAGGCTCTGGGGAGACCTCACTGTGGCCTTTTAGTACCTGAAGGGAGCTTATGAAAAAGATGCTAACAAACTTTTTAACAGCACCTGTTGTGATAGCACAAGAGGTGATGGTTCTAAACAGAAAGAGGGTAGATTCAGTCTGTATATAAGGATTCTTTATGAAGGGAAAGGTGAAACACTGACACAGGTTGCCGGGGGAGTTGGCAGATCCCCTATTGCTGGCAGTATTCAAGGTCAGGGTGGGCAGGACTTTGAGCAACATGATCTGGTTGAAGATGTCCTTGGGTATTTATACAGTTTAACAGTTCTTTTCACTTTGACTTAGAAAAAGAACCCCTCATCTTTTTCTGGTATTTACAGGTTGATCAAAGTGAAAGTATGCAAGTTGAATTATTTCTAGCAGAAGGTATACAGTTTCTTCAGAGGATTTCTCCTGTCTTCTATGTAGCTATGTAGTGTCCATTCTCATTTTACAGTTAGCTATCAAGACCTAGCTATGCTATTTACAGGGGAACTTCAGGTTAGATATAAGGAAGTTTTTTACTGTGAGAGTGGTGAGGTGCTGGCAGAGCGTGCCCAGAGAAGTCATGAATACTCCATCCCTGGCAGTGTTCAAGGTCAGGCTGGATGGAGCTTGCAGCAACCTGCTGTAGCAGAAGGTGTCCCTGCCCATGGCAGGGTTTGGAACTGCATGAGCTTTAAGGTCCCTTCAATCCAAACCATTCTGTGATTCTATGTGGTATTTCATTTGGGCTCAGGCTGCCAGTTTCTTCCATACTTGTTAGTATTATAGGAATGCTCAGAGAATCTAGACCCATGGTGAGAATCACTATGCAAACATAATGACATGGTCCTTGCTCAAAAGAGCTTACAATTGTAAAAGGTCAAAAGAAAACAACACAGATGGATGCAATAGATGAAATAAGAACCGCTTGGATCCCTGCTGCCAGATAGACAGGATTTATTAGAGACTGGATAAACTGTTCATAGATATGAAATGGCAAAGAGCTGGCATGATATTTATGGAGCACTGGGATGAAGTCTGTCTTTTATTGTGCCAGCAGAAATTCACTGTAATGATATCAAAATTAAGCAAAAGAAAATAAAAGTAGCCTCCTTCCCATTCAGATTAGAGACAAACATGTTAAATTTTATGGAATTACACAAAATAGGAGGGGAATAAAATCCTCACCAGGCACTTGCAAACTGCAGTATCAGTACAAATACATATTTAACTTCAGGCAATTTATGCAAGTCTCTGCCTTACAAAAGTTAATAATTTATGCTTCACCTGGACCAGAACATGTTTGCCATTTTAAGCTTCACAAAATACCTGAAATCAGGTAAAGAATAGAGATCAGAGCAAGCACATCTGAAGCCTAGCTATCATGGCAATTGGATGCTACATGAAGATTTACAGCCCAAAACTGGGCATAACAGAACAGCCAGTTGATTTCCTAGGGCAATGTAATTATCTACTCCATGATTTAAGCTTGGTTGATGTGAAATACATTTGACTCTGTTCCAGCTTCTGAGAAGATGGTATTTCTAAAAGATGGTACTGCCTGCTACAACATCATCCACTAATAAATCTAGTTAAAAGCAGTCCATCTTCTTGGGACACCACCACCCCTTATGGTTCTGAGAGGAGACCACTCGTTCTAGTTCACTGGCATTTGAATGTGGGAGAGGTACCTCAGTGTTCAGTGACAGGGCTGTGCTCCCAATACTTCACTGTATGTGAAGCTCTAGAACTCCAGCAGAAGTGGGCTCAATGGAAACAATGATATTTTCAAGGTAACCAACTGCGTGAAAATGTGATGGGATTAACCCATTCTGTGAACACTCTTGTACCTATGACTCACCTCAGAAAACAAGTGTGTGACCACAGAGTCCTACAAATTAAAGCCTAAGCATCATCTGGATGCATGTTTAATCCACATGTCACAGTGAATTCCACTGCTCTGAGAGCAGCAATGTCTGCGTACCAATGACTCTGACCCCCTCTTAAGGAGGTGGCCCAGTACCTTGAACCTCCCCTCTCACAACTAGTAGGACTTCAGACTCCTTTAGTATGATCTGAACTGGGAGATTCAGTTAGGGATGCCCTCTACTTGGTCCTTGAAAGGAACTGCCTGTACTGGAAAATAAAACTGCCAGGAGTGGAGTGCATTTCAACCTGTATTTAAGTTCCCATCACGGTCCATGAAAATCTACTCAGTACAGTCAGTTAAATCTACTAATTCCAGAGTGAGAGCATCCTAAATTAGGGACATAAGCCTTGCTTCAATGTCACAGAATCACAGAATGCTTTGGGTGGTAAGGAACCTTAAAAATCATCTAGTTCCAACACCCTGCCACAGGCAGGGACATTTTCCACTACAACAGGTTGCTCAATTTGGCTACAACTAAGCACATAATGCTATTTGAAATGGCCTGGGGTAGCTGACCTCCATGGCAGGCTGACAAATAAACCATGGAGAATATAGGTAACCGATGCTTTTCTAGAGCAACAGCTAGAGTCCAGAAGGGATACTGGCTGGATCTGGGAACTACCTTATGCAAACTTCCTTTTGAAACCCTAATTTGTGATCCAAATATCACTATATAAAGCTCAGGCTGATGACCCTTACCTGGTTGCCTGGCAAACTAGAAGGAAGAGATTATTCAATAAGTATCCAAGGGTAGCAATTGACCAGGATCCTGTAGATTTTTAACCTACACGATTTAAGCATGTGTACAGTTGGCAGCTTTAATCTAGTAGGATTAATTGCACCAATCTGTGTCTGTATGGCTCCACCTACAATGGCCCCACATTCCTTTTTCATGTTTACGTATTACAGTACAGTCCACTGTGTAAACTGTAGTCAAGTTTTTGACCAGTGAACACATCTTCAGAGATATTTTAGCCCAATGTCAACACTCTGCAGTCACAAAAGTTAGGACAGAGGATAACCCTGCTATTAGAACTGTGCTCGTCTTTGAACAACACCATAGCTGGAAAATGGCAAACCACAGTGGTAATGCAGTAGAACTCAAAATGCAAAAAATTGAGTAATGAGAAGAACAATCTTTATGACTGAACAAAAGGCTCAACACTAAGGCTGCTATTGAGGATCATTAGTAGGTACATGACCGGGGTATTAACATGGGCAGCAGAATAATGAAATAGTGGAAAAACACACTAAGTAAACCTCTTGTATATATACATAATGGAGATGTAAGACTGAACAGTCAGTGTCCTGATTTACTCTGATTTAAATTAGCTGGTCTTCTTGCTTATCACATAGCTCAAACTGTAAATGAGAAAATAATCCTTGGGACTCATAATTCTCAGTTGTTCTTGAACACACCCATTTACAATCTATGTGGTGTTAAAGTAGAAAAAAACAGCTTTTAGATATCCCTTGGCTCTTCATTGAATAAAACAATTTGTCTGTTGTAGCACATTAAATCAGGATCAGGTATCCATTAAACTGGATGACGCAAATGCAGAAAACATGGGCGCTGATAAAAAGGCCTGAGAATGCATCTTGTGGCTATTGCTTGCTTAAGATGGAAAACTGATAACCTTATTTTGCTGTGCTTCAGTTAAACCTTATTTTTGTATGTACCAAACCTTAGCATTAGTTTATGAGAGCAAAGAAACATTTTCATTCCTGCTGTTTTTCCTACAGCTTTCTAAGACAGCAGGAGAGAACTGCCAGAACTGTGTTTGACAGGAACAGGAGCTCCAGCAAGTACATTTCTTCAGGCAGCTTTCAACTCTAAGGTACGGAACAAATACAAGCAACAAACCTAGCCTGAATGCAAAATGCGATCAAAACGCATTGCCATTCGGCAGATTATAATGGCATTTCCGAGATCCATCTGAAATTAAAGCCCCAAGCAAGGTACAACTTGTGTGAGACAAGTTAAAAATGAGTCCTGCACCACTGAGCTTACAGAGCTGGGACGGAAATGGAAGTTCAAAGAGTGAAAAATCTTCCAGGCCAATAGACAATGAAAACCACAGCCAGGAGTGTAACAGAGCCTCTCAGCCCCCATTTCAAATACAGTGTCCATCAGCATGGGAGCTAAGACCTGTCATCTCATTTGCAGAGTAGATGCTACTCAGTACCTTGTTACTGGGATGTGGTTTGCAATGTGGAAAAGATAAACGCAATATGGGCCACTACAGAAAAGATACCACCTAGAGGCTTTAGTAAACTGTGTGGACTAAACACATAAACCACCTCTGAACTATACAACACTTATTTTTAACCCCATTCAGGATGCCACCAAATACACCTCTTACGATAGGCAGCTCTCCGCCATGCACTCCACTTTTAAGAATACTTCATCCATTATCCCAAGGTCTGTTGCTAGGCTTTTCCCTTGGAAAAGAAATAGCTTCCAGGGTAGTGCTGCCTTGGTAGATGGTGGTCAGAGACCTCAGCTGAATCACTCCCTTAAAGAAAGAGCTTCATGGCCACACATGCTCCTGTCCTCACCCCTGAGGTTGGTGACTGAATCAGACAATCATTACAGCATCAGCCATGTCCCCTTCACCTCTGCTGGGTCACAAAACTTATTAGCCAGATCAGTGACTGCATGATCAGACCTCAGCATCAGTACAGAAACAGTTATCTACACAAGAACGGCTCCCAGCAGGGGCAGCAACAAGGAACAAAACCCCAAGTTTAAGATGAAATAGAAGGATTAAGGGAACAGACACAGCTACACAGACCAGATGTGCTGTCATCAGAAATCTCTCCCTCGTACGTCAGTTGATGATGATATAGCATTAGAAAGGTGACAGACACCCTGAGTATGGGTGACATCATAGATACAGGCGTATAAAAACAATCCAGTATTTACCACAAGACTAAAAAAATCTCTGTTCCTGTCCTGGGAACACAGTGCCCCTGTCGCAGGGCACCACAGTGGCAGATAGGCAAGATGAATAGGCACTGCTCTGTACTTGCATGCAGGCACAGAGCTTGTTATTCTATCTAAAGTTCAAAGGGAAGTAGTTTGTGAATGGTTTGTTAAAAGAAGAGATTTTTGCCTAATTACTTCCCATCTTCTTAGCTAGAAAACTATGTATGACTGTGCTAGAAAAGAAACCTATTTAAAAAAAAATCATAAATCAATTATTCTTTCACAATATGGGTTCTTCAGTCTCTAATCAGCAAGAGATGTTATATTAAACAGACATGGGAGAGAAAAGCCTTTCATTATGATTAACTTCACAATATGATTCCCAGTGAAAGAAGACTGAAAAAAGAATTGTGCAAAACATCTTAATTTTATAGATCAAGGAGAGATGAAGCAGTGTGACACTGTGGAATGTGTATCTGTACGATGTACCCATTGCATGTTCCAATTAATGCCTTAGCAACTAACAAGATGAGGAAAGAGCCATTATCTTACTGTCACTGTGAGGACTACAGGCTGGAGCAAACTGAAAGGCTCTGCCATGGAACAACTGATACCAGAGCTCCCCAGAGTCCCCACAGAGGTTCAGTCCTCCCCTCACATCACTTTCTGTGCACTGTAGTTTATGAATTGAACATCTTCCCTTCTGTAAATTTGCCCCCTTCTGCAACTTTGCCACCTTATGATCCTTCACCCATGATGAAAGGGTTAGGAAAATACTTAGGATAAACACATTTTTGTCAGGGGAAGGAACTCAAAGCAGCTCTGTCAAATTTTACAAAGGCTATATTTTGAATTTTAAGTACCCCCCAGTGGTATAGCTTAATCCACTTTGGAAAGGACCATCCCGATTAATGCCTGTATGTAGCTGAGCTATGAATTCCTCTCCAAGCAGTGTTCTTGCTGTTTCATGTTTGAACCCATGCAGATGAACCACTTCATGCCTCAATACTCCATAAGGAACCAGAGTTTGGTATTTTACACTCCAAAGTGAAACTTCTTACCCCCTGATGGAGTCTTATCTAAATCACAGATGCTTGGAAGGACAGGATGACACCAATATTGCACTTAAAGTACCTTCTCTATGACAAGGAATCATCCCATCAGCAGAAAAGGTTACAAAAACCTATTTTAACCACCTGCAATCTGTTTTCAATGCCTCCCTTAAGACTTCTTAAATGTACATGCTTCAGATACCTCATAATAACCACTGTATTTTACCATCCAGTGATGATACCAGGTCTTGTGACTAACACCTCTGCCGACTACAAAAGGCCACTTAGCAATACTGCCTCTCTTTGCTGCCACCTCCTCTGCAAAGAGGTGTTAAGATTCCCATTCTCTGTTCCTCCTTCCCTTTTCCAAAGCCATTATTCTTCCAAAGCCTTGCAGAAGTGCTTTTTACTTTAGATTACACACAAGAACAAAACTGTCTGTAAGAACAAGACATTTCTTGTTAAGAGGATATATACCTTTCATATTAAAGCAAAGAGGCCATGCCTCTCTTTCTCATGCCCTAACCGTAACACCACCCGTACCCCCCCAAGTCCTACTTTGGCAGTTACTGAATCATCCCCCCAAAAGAAAGTCTGTATCACTTTCTGCTCCTGATGCACTGGCAGCTGAAAACAACCAATGACACTGTATAGGTAGGGGAGGAAAAAATAAGATGGAACAATTTCTTTTGCTTCCCTCACCCTCAACCCAAGAAAGACCACCAGAGATTTCAGGGGACAATAAAATCAGCGTGAAAACAAGATGGATGTTGAAAAGCAAATAAAACACCCACAAACTGCTTCACAGCACTTTTCAACTGCAGTTATACAAAATACAACTGCTGGGTAAAATAATTCCAGGGCAAAATTATTTTTTGACTGTTCTGTTTGTTTTTTTTTTTTTCTGTCATGTTTCCTGGAGAGACTTAACAGGATGGCCTCTGACAAATTACTGTGACACAACTGGTACAGCCTGCTTTCCTACCAACAGCTGCATCATGCCCTGATGATACACATGATGGAGCTCAAAGCATCACTCATGTAGAATCTGTGTTTACACGCCTTACACTTCCCTGGTCTGACTGGGGACCTACCTTTGTACAACGTAATAGGATTTCACCTTTAAGACTTGTACTCCTCACGGCAAAACTGGTAGTAGGAGTTATTCAAGGGATTCAGATTAGAGACCAACACATAATATACTCACAGTACTGGACTACACAGAGATATTGAGCCACAACAGATAAACTATTAAAACAGTCTTACTTCAGTAGGTCATTGCATTAGACTAATATATTGAACAAAAACACCTTTAATTTACAACAAAATGGCTTATTCCCCCCCAGTTGTTTTGTTTTACTTTGACTACATGATGCTGCACGAAGTTCTAAGAGCCATCATATTTTACAAAACAAAGTTGCAACTTGCTTTGTATATAAGGATTAAAAACATCTATTGAAGTGTGGACTTTTAGTAACAATTTTCAACATTTGGTATTTAGATGACAAGACTTAAACAGATACATTTACTTACATCTAGTATGCTGTAGCAGTCCCAGTGCTGTCCTGTTCTTCAGCTGTAAGGGTTCATAAAAGCTGGGAACAGAATATGCACAGCAACCCCAGAAACATCACCAGTTGGATCAGGGACATACCCAGTTAGTTTGTCAGTGCTCACCTGGTACATGTTCTACTTTGGGAAATACACTGAAAATAGACACAGGATACACTCAATAAGCAGAAACACATATGAGCACACTGTTTGGATTAAGTTCCACTGATCCAAGCAAGCTTTTCCACCACTGTGCCTCATGTTCTCCATTTATAAAGTAGCCATTGATTTACAGTGAAGTCATGGTCTTCCTAAGCCTTACCTATCATATTCAGATACCATTTGGATTCACATGCTAACATTTGTAACTGACTTAGTGTATAGTTTCAATAGGCAGTTGCATAGTCCAGGTTACTAATTTTAAACCATAAGACATAGTGAACAACCATGTATTAATTTGTCATGTGTTTATAACAGTTATTGAACACTTTATAAACCTTTCTGCAAAGTGGAATGTGCTGTAGGATGAAGTTGATGATGTCTTTTGGTTTTTAAGGAGGAGTCATGGTCTGGTCAGCTGGTAAAGAGTGGCTCATGCCTGTATCCTTCATAATTAGTGATGGGCTAATTGGGGGAAGAGGAAGTCTTCTTCAAAAGAAACAGAAGAAAAATCCTACAATATAGTTGAAAGAGCTGGGGGTCAGGAGTCAAGAACTCAGATAAAAGTGTGGCCACATCATATAAATCAAAGTTGTGTGAGCATGTACAATGCTCCTTCAAAACAAAAACCACATATTTCTATGCAGAGTTTTCTTTTAATGCCTGAAAAATCCGTGCTCTCAGAAATACGTTTGGAAGATATTATAAAACACAGCATGCAGAATGAGTTCTTGGGAAATGGAGGCAGTAGAGAAATATGTATTTCTGCCAGATGAAAAGAAGACTAAAAAACGTCAGAAGAAAATGATAATTACCACTTCGTAAAGAACAGTCAGCTAAAGGTAAGAGGTTCTACTGTGGCTCCGCTGTGGCATTGTGTTTTGACAGCTAACACAAGCGCTAAATAACTGGGGTAGTAACAGCTCCTCTAAGTTGCACACACAGGGGAAAAGAGGGGCTGAACCAATGTTGTTCTTAAGTAGAAAATTTGAGTAATGCATAACTAGAGGCCCATCACAGCCCCGGTGGGGTTTTCTCCACCAAAGCTCTTCTGGTGTTTGCTAGTGAAGAAAAGCAGAAAGCAAGACTGACTCACTAATATTAGTCAGATTCAGATTCAAATTCAAATCTGTCCTCCTTATCTTTTTAACTGGGAGGAATTTCTTCCTGACTTAAGTCATTATTACAAAAAAATACAGGAGTATAATAGCACCCTTTGAAGACATGCACACATTCATGAAGAGCTAATTATATTGCTGAGCATTCAAACCAAATTCATTATGAACTCAACATGTGGCACAGAAGTCATTTTATCAGGGGCCTTATTCCCACATCAAGCAAACTGAGAAGTGAAAATCCTTGCAAAAAGCCAAGAATCATAAACATAATCCTTTAGTACACCATGTCTCAGCACATAAGATTAAAAGACAAACCAGAACACATCAAGACTGCAACAACAAAGAGTTTATTAGAGTCAAGAATATATAATCACTGTACAGAAAATATTCAGAGTTAAAATGTGAAATAATGAACCGCTCACTGTGCATTCTGGTTGCTGAGCCTGTTAGTGATGATTTAATTGGCTGCCTACAGCTGGCTAACTTATCAGCACTTTAAAACATTTTTTTTAGCAGGGAAGAAATGCTTGTCCTTTCTAAACGGTAACATTGCCCAGGGTGGGAAATAAAGGAGCATATGAATTACATTTAGAACTTACACAAGGAACAAAGTTGGTGGGAAGGGAAGAAAGGGGACTACCACTACCGTGGTTTTTCTGCATGGAGGAACTGTAGCCTCACTGTTGTAACTTTGTGCATACTTATATTCTGTACAGCAGTGATTTTACTTTTAAATAAGAAAGTATATAGCAGGTGCAACAATTTACCACAGCCCATTCCAGTTACCTTTGGCTTGAGCCTTTGAGGCTCAAATGTTTTTAGTGGGAAAAAATGCCACAGCATCTGAGCCCCAAGGATGGTACAAAACAGCCATTTTCCTTTTAATAATGGCTGGCGTTGAACCTTCAATGAACAGAGACTCAGAAAGCTTCTCTACCTCCTGAACTCTCTATTCTCATGCTACCAAACCTGCAGCTTTTGCCTTCCAAAACTGGTGAAGTCCACAAGGGCTTGAGAAAGTCTCTTTCTTGAGCATTTGCTTTTTTCCACCACAGGTAGGCAAAAGGCTTATTTTCTCCAATACTAAAAGAAAACAAAAAACACACAGCACAGCATTTATTTAACTTGGTTTGCTCTCAAAGTGGTGTACTCTTAAGTTACACGTAAATTGAACATGTTTAAAAACATGGCAAAACACCTAAAGGCAGGCAATTTTCACAATCCTTTAGGTGAATAAACAGCATGGGAACCAGCTCTATCTGCCCCTTGACAAATGTTTTCATTCAATCTGCACAATCCTGCTGGTAGATGTTCCCATTTTTATTTTGGTATCCATTAGGAGGAAACAGAAGCCCTGGTCCTGAGGGAAATGAACCACAGCTGCATTCTGGGATGCAGCAGCACTGCGACCACAGCTTGGAGATATTATAAAACCATGGAACATTTACAGCTTAAATTGAGTTTGCTCCTAAGCAGAGAGCAGCCAAGCATTAGCACAACCCCAGACTGCACAGCTACATTTTAGGTGGGACACCCCTTATCCCCCAGTCTTCCTTTTTTAAACACTGCTTAACATGAGCCCTGAATGCAACTGCATTGACTTTTAACTTCACAAGTAAAATGTGAAATTAGTAATGTAAAAATGTGAAATTAGTCACTTCAACTGAAGATTGTTTCCTTCATCTGCAGAAATATATAATGCTGCTAAGATGAAAATGACTCTCCAGGGAGAAATGGCCATCCAGTCTTCATTAGTACCAACTAGAATTACTATGCACTTTTTCTCCTCTTGAGCACTATTGTACAACACTATTAGCTTATTCTTAATGTTAAATTTATTTACTTTTGAGACAACATTTTTTTGATAACCATTAAGGAGACAAGTACAACATAAAAAGCTCTGTAAAATATCTGACAGTATAATGGGTTAGAGATACATCAGAAACTATACTAAAGGCTTCATGACACAGTTTTGAACTGAACTCAGTTTACTATAGTGTTACAAAAGAACAATACCAAGCTGATACCAAAACATCTAAATTGCTTTATCTAAGAGCTTTACTTACTACAGAGTAACACACAGAATACTAATACACACAGTTAATATAATAATCAGCCTTATTAAAAGCTCTTAACTACTTTAGTAGACAGATTCCTCCTTGGCCTATTTTGAGAGGCAGTAAAGGACGAATACCTACTGGAAAACAAACAAAAAACAATGGTTGAAGGGCATTTCAAATAAAAAATTGGATGGCAAGAGGCTGAAATCTGCTGTTTAAGCATGTGTTGTAATACTTATGTATAGCTTGGTTGGGTTTTTTAAGGCAGCTTACATTACTACTGACAGCAAGGCCACTGGCCTCTTCAGCTGGCCATTGTGCGGGATGACCCCCTTACAAGAAACTCAATGACGCATTAATTGTTCAATTGTTCAACAATCTACAGACTGTGAAGGCTCCAGCATATTCTTACTGCCTCAGACAAAAAGATAATGATTTTGACTAATGAAGTACTAAGTACCACTATAAAGCATCCTATATCACTTGCAATATAAAGAGAACAGGCATTAATTACATTTAATTGCGATGGATTAGTTGTAAGTTTTTAAAAAATACATAGAGCTCAGATTCTTAAAACTCGTGAACTGCTGATTTGTGCTAATTTGTGATTCTTCTTTTTGTATGGTCCTTACAAACAGAGGGAAGTGTGCAAGTGTAATCTGAACATGAATGAAGGCAATAATCTGAACTCCAATCTAACATCACATGGAGCCAAGAGATGCCTTATGCACTTAGAAGCAACTATGGTTTGTATTTTAGGTACCTAATCCCAGAAGTAGAAAGGAAAGCTAAATCATGAGGGAGCAAACTCGAGCAGTGCATGAGGGCCTCAGGAGAAACATCCCTGAAGTATCCAAGATGGAACCCAGCATCAGCCAAGCTGGGGAGGTAAAAACACCACAATGAGACAACTGGATCAGGCCTGCACACAGCTGTCACATCAGCTTATTTGGTACCCAAAGTGCCATACACACTGTGGGCTTGATTTTTAACTCCCCAAAATATGAATGGAAGATGCAGTCGGTGTCTGCTGCACACTGTATGCATCAGCCTGTTGCTTACAACACCAGTGCTGGGAGCTACAAACCTGGGGTTCAAATTCGTGTGTACTTTTAAGTATTCTGAAAGAATATATCCTAAGATTTTAAAAGCAGTTGTAAATGCTGAAGAAAGGTCAAGCAAGAACAAGGCTGAATGGAAAAAGGTCACCTAAATCAAACCTGTAAACTCTGACTTTGTAATACAGTTTCACAAATACCGTAACAATTAACAGGGAGAGGCTGGCAGTCACCTAAAACACATGAAATAAAACACATGCCTTTATAAAAAGTGACTGTCAGTATGTGATTAAAATAAAGGTCTACACATATATTGGAAGCATTTAAAATTTTAATCTTGAATCTTTGTAATTATTTTTTTCTTGAACCCCAAGGTATATGCTAGGAATTTTCACTTTATCTTATTAAATTACTGTCCTCCACCCTATGCTCAAAGTAATCCATAATGAATGACAACAAATTTTGCAACATTTTCATATAATTACACTCATTTTTTTCACTTCATGTGAAAGATCACCTTTATTAAATATATATGCAGATGGAAATTACATTTTTGCTTGTTACCCTGCATGCCTGTGCAATTCTTCAAAATAAAAATTAAGTTTGCAGGAAACAACAAATTAGTTGGAAGACCTTTAGCAAAATGGATAACCATAAAAATAGTTTATATCAGAATTTGATCAGTTTTTTGAAAAAAAAAAAAAATCAATGAAAAAACCCTGGCATAATGACTGGCTTTTCAGACCAGTTTCATTTTTCCTCTCAATTCCATTTCTTGTCATGAGTCTAATACTTTAGGCAAACAGTGTCATATCTTAAATCCACGATAAACACAAACGAAGTATGTCAGATGGCTTTAGGTAAAAAACACAGCCAATTCAAAGAAGAAATGCTTTTGTAAACAGAGTTGTATTCAACATGAGAGGTAAACATCTTACTGTCTTACTGTGGCTTGTAGTAACACAGCACATATACATGGGTTAAACATTTCATCCCCCATACTAGAGCAAGAATAAACTGAAATAATAAAAATAGCGGAGACAGTAATTTATTACCACCCCAGACCATTAGCAAGAATCAGATAATGCATGAGATGGGAACTCTGGAGACCATTAGTCCAACCTCCCTGCTCAAACAGGATCAAACACAAATAGTTGCTCAAGATATTGTGCTATTGGATTTCAAGTACCTTCACAGAAGGAGACTCTACCACCTCTCTGGGAAACCTCTCCCAGTCTGATTATCCCCACGTTAAAAGTAACGATTTCTTTATGTTTAGATAAGTTTCCTGGTTTTCACCATAGAATCACAGAATGCTTTGGGTTGGAAGGGACCTTAAAGATCATCTAGTTCCAACATCCCTTTAGGTACTGGAAGCTGCTCTAAGGTCTCCCCGGAGCCTTCTCTTCTCCAGGCTGAACCAGCCCAGCTCTCTCAGCCTGTCTCCGTGGCAGAGGTGCTCCAGCCCTCGCAGCATCTTTGTGGCCTCCTCTGGACTTGCTCCAATAGGTCCATGTCCTTCTTATGATGGGGCCCCAGAGATGGATGCAGAACTGCAGATGGGGCCTCACCAGAGCTGACAAGAGGAGGAGAATCCCCTCCCTCAACCTGCTGGTCACACTCCAGCACTGCACACTTCCTACAAGCAAGGAGCCCAATTCTCACTGTCCCAGTGAGAGGTCTCAGCCACCTCCTACAGCCCCAAATCTGAAAAACTGCATTATCCCTCAGGATCTCCATCTGTGTTGAGGCCTCTGACACAAGGGGTAAATGTTCACATAGCCGGTGGGGATCATGTTCTGTGGTACAGTGCAATGTTGGAGGAGATACAGATGCTGTTATGTGAAGAGTTCCTGGCCCCTTCTGTGCAATCTGCTGTGCCTGTTAATGATCAAAAAAACTAGCTGGAATGCACAGTTATGGAAGTCTAGCAGAGGTAGGAAAGAAAGGAAGCTTATCTTCAATCATTTATTTTGGGAATGAAAACTAAGGAAGTTCTGGATTGTTCCCTCAGAACTCCATGTTTCCAATTTGTGGTTCTTACTTTGGTCATACAATCAGTTACATCCCACTCAGCATGTTTGCTAAGATGCATTAAAAATGTTTCTAGGACTACTAAGAGCTTGCTCTCCGGTCCTGGCAGCAAGAACACACTTCTAACTTTCTGAGAAACTAACTAAAACAAAAAATAAACAATGAAGTTAAGTCTTGAACTAACCACTTGCAACCTCTCATCTCACTCATCTTTCACAGAGACCACCAACTGAGAAGGTAACTCACCTGTGCAAACTTATGTATCTGCTCCACCACTGCTGCAAAGAGGGCATGGACACTTTCATCGATTAGACTCTGCATATAATGGACAGCTTCTTCATCAGACAGGTCCAAACGAAACTTGTCCTGCACCTGGAATGGGGACGGAGATGATGAATATTAATTCAACGCTCATTAAACAAGAATAAAATGCCACCTCAGAAAAAGCATACAACTTCGCATGTTAACTACAGAGTTGGAAGAGTCTGGACGATCCTAACCATTTTTTAAAGTTTGTAACATTTCCTCATTCTGAACTTATTTTCAGATAATATCGCCGCCTTTCATAAACTGTAAGGCAATAAAGAATACAGAATGAGAGGACGGGGTGAGCAAATCGACCCTGTCAAAACTGACCTTTATGTGGCAGGTGAGGATTTCATTAAATTTGATCACATCCATCATCCATGAACAGCTGGAGACACTGTTGTTTCTCCTTCTAACAGCAACATATTTTAACTATTGTATCACTAACACATTTTCCTTAGTGCCTGCATTTTGTGTGTGAACTGAAAGCTGAATGAACTGTAATTAAGAATACAGCAACAGCTGTAATTCCCCATTTCAGCCTTGGCAAGGCCTTGACCCATGAGTATTTACCATGGTGCAGTGCATGACCTTCTAGGAGTTCCAACCAAGTAATTCCACATCAATTGTTCAGGACTGCTCCTGAGGCCATTTCCTCTCATTCTATTGCTTGCTACTCTCTTGGAGAAGGGATCAACCCCCAATTTCAACTCCTTTCAGGTAGCTGTGGCCTGCGATAGGGTCTGCCCCTCAGCCTCCTTTTCTCAAAGCTAAACACTCCCCCTCCCCTTAGCATCACATTTGCTATCCCCCAGTCCACTGGGACTTCACCAATGAGACAGGATTGTTCATGGCTCATGACCGAAAGTGGCTTAGTAGGTGCTTCTGCCAGCTCCATCAGTACCCTTGGGTGGATGCTATTCTGCCCCAAAGACCTGTGTGTCTATGTGTTGTAGCAGGTTGCTGACCATTTTCCCCTGGATTATGGGGGCTTCACCTTGTTCCCGGTCCCAGTCTTCCAGTTCAGGGGCTGGGTACCCAGAGAACAACTGGCCCTGCTATTGAAGACTGAATCAAAGAAGGCACTAAGGACCTCAGCCTTTTCCTCATCCTTTATCACTATGTTTCCCCCCTCATCCAATGAAGGACAGAGATTCTCCTTAGCCCTCCTTTAGTTGTTAATGTATTTAGAGAAACTTATTTTATTGACTTTTACAGCAGTACCCAGATTAAGTTCTAGTTGGGCCTTGCCTTTCTGATTTGTCCCTGCACAAGCTCAAGACAGCTTTGCAGTCCTCCTGAGTTGCCTTATTCCACATGTCATAAACTCTCATTTTTTTCCTGAGTTCCATCCAAAGCTCTCTGTTCAGCCAGGCTAGTCTGTTCCTCACCAGCTCATCTTCTGGCACATAGGACAGCTGCTCCTGTGCCTTGAAGAATTCCTTCTTTAAGAATGCCTAGCCTTCCTGGACTCCTTTGCCTTTCAGGACTGCCTCCCAAGGGACTCTGCCAGCCAGGCTCCTAAACAGGCCAAAGCCTGCCCTCCAGAATCCAAGGTGGCAGTTCTGCTGACCCCTCAACCTTACTTCTCTGAGAAGTGCTCAAGACAGCTTCCAACCACCACATCATCCACAAGTCCTTCTCTGTTCACTAGCAACAGGTCCAGCAGGTGCCTTCCCTAGCTGGCTCATTCTGTGTCAAGAAATTCTCCTCCACACACTCCAGGAACCTCCCAGACTGTTTCCTCTCCTCTGTGTTGTATTTTCAGCAGACATCTGGTAAGTTGAAATCCCCCATGAGAACAAAGACTACAGATAGTGAGACTTGCATCAGCTGAACATTAAAGAATATTTTGTCTACCTCTTCACCCTGGCTGGGTGGTCTATAACCGACTTCCACCATGGTACGTGCCCTGTTTGCTTTCTCCCTGATTCGCATCTGTAAACGTTCAACCCTATTGTCACCACCACTAAGCTCTGCACAATCAAAACCCTCCCTACCACATAGGGCTACCCCATTGCCTTTCCTTCCCTTCCTATCTCTTCTGAAGAGTTTACAGATACCATTGCAGCACTCCAGTTGTGTAAGTCATTGCACCATGTTTCCAGGAGAGCAGCTATGTCACAGCTATCCTGATGGACAGTGGCTTCCATCTCCTCCTGTTTGTTGCCCATGCTGTTTGCACTGGTGTAGACGCACTTCAGCTGGGCTTTTGATCCTGCCGCCTTTTTGAGGGACTGAAGTCCTAATTCCTGCATAACCATTCTCAGGTACTTCTAACACATCAAATAACCCTCACATCTTTGCGCTGCATCATCTCCATCTACTATCTCCACTGAGATAGCAGACCAAAGGACCTCACTAGCACACCATCCCTCAAATGCTGGCATGCTGGTCCCAGGCTTATCTTTAGTGACACTGGCTTTATCACTTTCCCCCTTGAAATCTTGTTTAAAGCTCTTTCAACAAGCCTAGATCCTAGCATTCTCTAATAATTTCTATCCCGCAATTCAAAACTACTAGTCACCTTACAAAGTAGTGCTCATTGCAACACGAAAATTGCCCAGCAAATTCACATTACTTGCACAAAATTAATTGCTGCCATCTAACCACATGCTTCATTCTCATAAATTTCAAATGATGAGAGCTCTTGTGGAGACCATCTTATTCATCTGCTTCAGTCTCCTGCATAATGAGCCAGGTAAAATGGTATAAAACATCAAGTATGTAACTCGTCGTTTATCTGAGAGAATCTCTTTTATGCAGTCTTTATACTGAGACAATGTTGCACATGTGAGGTAAATTGTTTCAATGATTAATTGCCCTATTTAACAATTGTGACTTATTTCCTATCTGAATTTGTCCAATTTCCATCTCAAGCCGTTGAGCTCATTAAAGCTTTTTACATTAAAGAACTGTCCATCAGCAATCTCTCTCATACAGGCAAATATCGAACGATTTGAGCTGCATCTTAACTTTCTCCTGGATGTGACTAAGGAGACTGAATCAAGTTTATCCTGAATATTTTCTATATATTCACTTTTTTTAAGCACTGACAAAAATGTAAGCCAATTTCAACAATGTTCTTAAGAAGGTTGTATCTATGAGATATTACTTTCTCCTCCCGTTTTGTACTTTCTTTGCACCAAGGATATCACACACGCAATCACCCTCTTTAACACAGCAAAATACTCTTGATATTTCAGTTATTACTCTCTATTCTTTTCAAATGCAATGTACTCCAGAATAGTGCCCTTTAGTACTACACTAAAAAAAAAAAAGTTTGCCTGCCAAGTAAGTAAAAATAATGCTGCTTCACTCAAGTTATAACTGTTGCTGGTATTTCTGAAGCAAGCAAGCATGGAGTTTTTCCTCACCTTCCCCTCAAAAAGAAGTTTTATAGATATGAAAGGATAAATTTAGCAAATAAAAGTTCAAATTCTCAAGGAAGCAAGTACCAGCAAGAGATTTAGAATATATTTCAGGCTAATATTACAGAACTTTAATCTTCATGAGTAACACGATGAGAAGGAAGTTTATCCATCTCCCACAGACATATTAAAGGCCTGAGAGCCACAGAAGCAAACAGTAGAATCCAACTGACTATCTACAGGCTGGCAATTATGCACAAGCTTAAATACCTCCCCAAATTATAGCACAGGCTTCTATCAGATCTATTTTCATGCTCATAGAAAAAGCGTTGTAGTAAGAATTCAGCAAAATTCCTAACTGCAGTTTTGAAAGCCAAAACACTGCAAAGGTCTTCTACACAACTCTAGCAATCAAGAACTTCAGTGATTTTATAACAGGTTCATAGAAGAACTTCACAGAAAGTTTTGCAGTCAGTCATACCAAGATGCAGCTTCATTCTATGAAATTAATGACAACTTAAACTCATTTCCCACCTTCCCCAGAACACACTGGCACAGTGATACATGTGGAAAGAAATTTAACCACAGTTAGGTCGTAAAAACAGTTCACAATTAAACAAGATCAAATGCTGTAAAGTACTAGATCTCTGCATGAAAGTTCTTCAGCACTGAAATTAAAACTGACTGGCGCAATCTAGCCCAGAAGAAACATGGCAAGATGACAAATTACCTCCCAAGCTGCAACAGCAGCAGCAAGATTCATATACATTGACTTACAGTTCTTCTAACAATACCATCAGTAATTATTATTTGCAATCTCTGAGTTCCAAAGTAAACTATGTATTTCAAAAGTGAACAGTTTCTCACAGAGGAGGTTAAAGTAGGACGAGACATTTGGATGGTATAAAAAAAAAAAAAAAGGTTATTTTTGGAGGGGTAAAACTCCAGTGAGTTACAGAATTATCTCATGCTACACACTTAAGAATGGCTACTATGAAGGCATCAAAAATGTCCCACCACAGTTCTCACTTTGGCATTTAAATTAAGTGAATTGTTTTAGTTTACTCATTAGTATTTGTCAAACAGAAAAGAAACATACTTGATGAATCTGGTTAAAGCTTTGCTTTGTTTCCTTAAAGGGAAGTTTAAACCCCATACAACATCCACACACTGATTTTAAACACCATGTCTCAAGAGCAGAATTTGAATGTGTAAGGATGAAAAGGATGGATAAAGAACTAGAAAGTCCATAGAAACACTGAGATTCAATTTTAAGGTTTCAAATTGTCCACTTCCTATTACCCTGCCCAGCAGGTAGTTAGTAATAAAGAAGAAAAGGACAGGACTGTGCAGTTATATGACTAGAAATTTTATTATACAGTCAGTTACATTCCATTATTGCTGCTCCTTGCAATGAATTTCTCAGTATCTGCAGAGAACGCTGGTTAAAGCATTAATTAAAAGATTCTCCCTTCTTAAATGCAAAGATAAACTTATGCAGCACTTATCCTTAATAGGGACTATAATTACATTTACACATTCTATTTATAATCAGGTCACAGTTTGAAGATACATTGTTATGCTTTCTGGAATAAACATAAGGATTAAGGGGCTAAGATACAGGGGCAGGGGGGGGAAATAACAAAAACAGATTTCAGTTTTGACTATACTGCTGAACGCTTCCCCTAAACTCTCAAACCCAAACCATGAACACCACGTGAGATACTAATCAAAATCAGAATCAATGTCCTCTCCTCCTCTACCTGCCAGAGTGAAACAAAATACCTCAACCCAAAGCCAAGCGGTCACTTCATCTGTCTGTTATAAAGAAACGCAGGATCCTGTGATGACACAGCATCATCAGAGCAAACACTAACTAGGAATGCCACATCTTGAATTATGGGGATGTAGAACATCATGAGATAAAGACTGCAGTAGAAACTAAACTGTTTCATGGAAAACACATTTCCCATCAAAAAAATCCCCCCAAACCCCAATAAACCAAACCTCCATTTTAAAGATATGAAATTTCGAACCTGTAAAACTTATGTATATTTACATTTGATGTGACATTTCACTAAGAAAAGGGAAGGTGTTAGTTAACTGAGAGGGAAAGACTGTAATATCTACCAGAATAACAGGCAGCGTTAACTGCTGGTAACTTACACTAAACTTTTGTTTAAAATGTCTTCAAGGAGAACTAAAACCCTAATCATATTAAATATTGCAGTTAAAAGTCTGAGATACTGGCAGGCCTGTGTCTTCATTCAGTTGAATGAAATTCCAACTTTACCCTTCTCTTCTTTGGTATTTTGTATTTTTGGTAGCATGCAAGGCTTAGGACTGAGAGATCATACACAAACCCAGCTGGCGATAGTGCTGGTGCAGGTAAATGCACTTCACTGCAAAAATCCAAGATTTTCATTTATGCTTTTTGCTTCTTAATGACAAGACTGCCCTCTCTCTCTCACCAATAAGCAGATTTGTATGGTTTTGTTTTCTTTTTGTCAAGTTTGACCTACTGTACAGTACAGACCAGAGTTGTATTAAATGAAGGAACTTTTATTTTGTACTGGCAAGCATCTTCTCGCTGCTAAAACACTGCCTACAACAGATTACATAGTTAAGACTCAAGGTTAAGGCAAACTTTTTAGAAATTCTTAGAAAGCTTTTATAAACTTCAGGACAGTAACCAATTCCCTAATTCATTAACATTTGTAGCTATGCTTTTCATAGTTACTGAGGAAGGTAGTAATGCATTGTGAGGTAACTTATGACATGTACATAGGAGAAACTTTTCTCAATCCTGTTTCATTTTCAAACAAGCTGCAAACCAGCCATTCTGAATACTGGTGACTGCTTTAGTATTTATTTTTCTAGCAACATTAAGCAGCACTGACTTTGTTTTCTATGACTCCTAGCCACATAATTTTATCATTCCTATATGGGATTGCTTATTGCAAAGTCAGCTGCTTAAATTTAAGAGAAACTTCAGTGTCCTTTTTCATGGGGTCATAATACGCATTGGGTGTAAGAACCCCGACTACTGCTAAAACCTCAGATAAAAATCAATTGATGAAAAAAAAAAAGAAAATGACAAAATTTAGTGTTTTTTTTCACTATTACTTTTACTGTTTTGCCTTATAATTGTTACACAGAGTCAGCACCCAATATTCATGTACCAGAAACTGGCATTAAACGCTTGGCTTAACCCTTACCACATTTTCTTTTTCAGTAAAACACTTTCTTGTTTGGACTGCAAGCAACAGGGAAAGCAACTCGTAGTATAAACTATTCAGATGTTCTATTTGCATGAACAATTTCATTTGCAAGACTATTCCAACAATAGCTTTCGTTTTCAAGGCTTTGATTTGAACAAAATGCAGTTTCCAGACAGGCCTGTGCAGGCTTCTCTAATTTTTTTTATTTTTTTTAATAGAAGCCAATAAAGATGTTAGTGAACATCTCTAAATTGAGCTTCCATGAAAATCAGGGTTTCAGCTGCTTTCTACACAAAGATGATACTGTTCTAACTCATAATTTCACCATACTGGTCAAAAGCTTATGAACAGACAGCATGATATAAAGCAATAGGAGTACAGGCATGTTCTCACACTTGGTTCATGTTGCTATGTTTATTCCATCTTTTTAGTTGGAAATGATGAATTAACATACATTCAGAATCAGCAGTCTAGATAGAGAAAAGCTGGGTGTGCAGCTGCAGCACATTATCCAAATGGACAGAAAGATGAATGTCTGCCTGTGCAAAATAAGCTCCATGTCAATGGGACACTTTTACAAAGAATAAACCTTCACAGAGGAGCAAGCAAATACAAATACTGAAACACAGATGCTCAAACTGAGCAAAACTGAGTTTATTTCACCTACAAATTTCCTCATGGCATTAATCTCAGAAATATTTTCTAGCTTCACCTTTTAACAAATACTTGTATTTTTGGTCAGACGAAGAGGGACAGATATACACTGCCTAAAACAGCATGTCAAGCACCAGATTAGAATTCCTTTCCATTTCACTAACTTGTGAATTTAACCCTCAATTATCCATTGACTGATTCCTGGGCAGGCCAGAGGAGGGTAAAGAACACCAGGAGTTTTACTACAACCCAGGCAAAGAAACTGGCAAAACTAGCAAGTCTTAAACACAGCCGAGCTCTGATTTATGTACCTCAACTCAAATTGTATCTCTGCTTCAGTTTTTATACCTGTAGAACAAAACTAATCTTACTTTATTTAATGTAAAAGGAACAAAACATGTCTGCCCTCTCTTCTTGCTGATTTCCAAACAACTATACTACTCATTTTCTTATCAATATTTGCATAGACAGAGAAACAGAGACTGCTCTCAATGTTACACTCCATAAGAAGGAAAATTCTCCACTCTCCTCACTAGTTTGATGTTAGCCTTTTCTGTGTCCACCCAAAGGCATTGAATGTTAAAGCTGAACGGGATAACTTTCACAAACAGCAGCTTGGTGTAAGCCAGATATCTGTGCTATGATCACGATAACCTTGCCTGTGACTGAAACAGTTGCACCACCTTTGCACAGCACCTTCTTCAGTCAATGGGCATCTGAAACACAGCTCAGTCAATTAGGACACTGTCCTTTAATGCCTGCTGAGTCTTTTGTGCGTCAATGAATCACTGGTCCCTGATGTTTTCTCATTTAAAGGTCAAATTTGCTATGAAGGACAGACAGAAGCCATCTGGCTTTCTTGTGGAAAAATCAAAAGCTTTTTTTGTTAGAAGGTGACAGCGCTGAATGCACTAGCTACATATGAAAAGTGATGGTCTGCCTCTTCCTTACGCAAAACTGGATATATAATTGACTCCAGATTTTAGTCATTACACTTAAATTTACAGCACTGGCTAATTTAAAAGAAAAAAAAAAAAAAAAGCCCGACAATCACCAACTAGTGCTGCAGCTGTACTGGAAATGAAAAAGCAAGTAGCACTGGCAGAAAAAAAAGGCATTGGCGCGGTGGAATAAATCTTCATTGTATTATCAGTTACGCACTGACAAGTCAACATAAAGAGATTTCAAAGCAGCCTTTTTCCTGAAAACTGAGAAGTGGAAAAGCATAAGCAAAGAGTGGAAAATTTAAAGGCAATTACCTCAGAGGCCACAGAAAGGGAGAGGCAAACTGGGGAGACTCTTCTCCTACTTTTCAATTTAATTTCATTTTGTGACATTTTTGAGCCAAAGTGAGCTTTCAGAAAAGCCTAAATCAGACTGTGGCAGTAGGAGATCGTGCCACCAACCATGAGGTGAAGCACACTAGACTGACAGTTTTCTTTATAAATAGTATGGAGAGCACAAAGGAGATGAAAAGATCAAAAAGACAACTAATTTTAAGTTTTGCAGCTACTTTTTTCTTGGTCAAAAAAAAAAAAGACAAACATCTTACTATGAAATAAAACACCAAGAAATTGCAGAGAGCTCCTAGGGTTTTGAGGATGGGCACACTGAGTAGTTGGTAATTACTGTTTTATGGTTTGGTTGGTTGGTTTATGGGGAAAAACAGTGACAGAAACTGAAGTGAGGAAGTGAGTCACTAAAACAAGTTTTTCATGCATGAAAGGTATGAGCCAATTCATCTGTTGATATTGGATATACACAGTGAAAGTGGATAGCTGGCTGAAAACATATTTTTCCATACACTCTCATACTTATGAAACTTTAAAATATCTGCTTTCAGGCCAATGCTGACTCACTCAAATCTCAGTGCAATTTTAGGTGTGAGAATGCATTGCTAAGGTCAGCAGTGATTAATTTCTGAAAGCAAAGTGAGTAAGAAGGTAGTGTCCAATTCTGGTATGCTCTAAAATCCACATATCCTGTTGAAGTCATTGGGAGTTGGTGGTTCTTTTCATGCTAACAGGGAGAAAATACGCACATTGTTATCTCTCTCTGAGAAGTAAAATTCGTTTATGCAGAGCTTGCTCACTTTTGAACAAGAATGTCAAAGTATGTTCACAGATGACAGGAACAGAGCATCCAGCTCTGCTTATACCTTTCTGTGACACACCCCATGCCAAACAGGCATAACATTTTATGGGAAAGTTGCCCATGTACAAGCTGCTCTTCCAATTCTGCCTTCACTCAGTACGTATTTCTCCCAAGATATTTCACAGCTACTGGACAGAAATGACAACTGGACAATATTCTTTCAGTTAGATTTTAAGTTTGATTATATAATTATATTCTGACAGGTCTGTGGGATGTCACGTTCTTACTGGAAGATGATACTTTGGCAAAACTGTTTCCAATTATAAAGATCCTGCCTCCCCTTTTGTCCCTCAGGTTAGGGATAAACTTTCGTAAGAGTGCTTTCTGCAATCAACATTTTTCTAAAAAGTCTCATACCATCCATCAGTCTGAAATTCTAGAAAAAAAAAACAAACCAAAACCCCAACCACAACTCAAATCACCCAGTGCCTCACCAGAGGGCATGTTCCACGTAATAGTTTTTTTCATGATCTTAGTTTGTTCCCTTATCTGTCTGAAGATAAGAAACTTTGCTGACTTTGAACCACCTTTTCTAACTAATCTAGCGAGCATCCTGTTACAATACATACATATCAGAGGAGGGGACAGAAGACAATATAAGAAATCAAGCCAAACAAAATGACAGTAGTATTCTTTAATCTGTTTCATATAGTCTGTTTCAATTCTAGACATCATTATCATATGGTATACATTTGGGTTTTTATTTAGAGTATGTATATGATTACAATAAACAGACCTTTATTCTGGCCCTAAAAACTCAATAAATTATTTTTCCAAAGTCTAGAAAAGGGGAACACCAAAAATATCTCTAAAGGTGATTTTAATCTCTAGTCCTTTTTTACATCTTTATGTATCTTTCACCAGTGGGCAGATATTCAACATAAAGCACCTCCCTGCCTATCAATGTGAGGATGACACATTATGTCACTTCCTGAAGCTAAAGATTAGTCTGGAACTTGAACTACCACCTAGCATCACAATGATTTTGCTTTGAGGAATCAAGTTGTGACCATTAAAGAAAAACCTTTCTTTAGAAACAATCTCTAAAATAGATCATGCCTACTTAGTAACAGCAGTAAGGCTGCACCTACCAAAAATTCCAGTATCAAAAGGTCTGTATGAGAAATTGCCAAAATAATTGAAGCATAATACTCCCGTCAGTAAGCATTCCTTTGTTTAAAAACAAGAAAGTTCTTTATTTTTTCACAATACAATTTTCCTTATAGCTTAATAATGAACTTGTACTATCATTAGATTTAGGTAAAAGTAATTATCCAGTTACCTCAGTGACTTGACTTCAGCTGCCTGAGAGACCTCATTGCCTCACTAGCTGCCTAAAGCAACAAGGAGGGCTCTACAAAGCAGAGAATGAGATTTACTACAGCACCAATAAGGAAGGTGCTGGCTATGAGCTTCCACCTACCCTACTAAGCAGGATACCTTCTTCGATACAGAAACATTTGTAAATCCTCACCTTTGTCTTCCGTGAAAGTGACAGCACATTTGAAATGGCTATTGACTTGACTCACACATCAAAGGTAATTTAATTTTGCAGGTCAGTCCAAAATGGATCTTTAGCTAATTTGAGTCTGTTGAAATATATATGGATTTTTTGTTTAGCTTTAAGGAAAAAAAAAAAAAATCAATTGAGATGCTGAAAGCATTTATTCAATTTTCCTACAACAAGATACAGCATTATCTTGTTAAATGACTGAACAAACTTGCCACTCAGCCCAAGAGATACAAGATCTCATTTCCTTTTTGAACTAGTACAAGCAAAGATCATAACTGAACTGAAACAGGCTAGAAGTTATTTAAGAACCAGAATATATTTTCTAACACATTATTTAAATAAACCCAAACAACAATGACCAACATTTTTGTTGGTGGCATGGACAGTGGGATCCAGTGCACCATCAGCAAGTTTGCCAAGCTTTGTGGTTTGGTGGATATGCTGGAGGGATTGATGCCATCCAGAGGGACCTTGACATGCTTGAGAGGTGGGCCAGTGTGAACCTCATGAAGTTCAGTAATGCCAAGTGTAAGGTCCTGAATGGAGAACAGTATGTAAAGGGGCTGACAAAAAATCTGGAGAGAGATTTTTTCACAAGGGCATGTAGTGACAGGACAAGGGGGAATGGCTTTGAACTAACAGAAGGGAGATTTAGATTAGACATTAGGAAAGCAATCTTCACTATGAGAGTGGTGGGGCACTGGAACAGGTTGCCCAGAGAAGCTGTGGCTGCCCCATCCCTGGCAGTGTTCAAGGCCAGGTGGGACACAGGGGCTTCGAGCAACCTGCTCTGGTGAAAGGTGTCCCTGCCCATGGCAGGGGGTTGGAACTGGATGCACTTTAAGGCTCACTCCAAAGCAAAGCAGTCTGGGTTTCTCTGATTCTATAATTTGCTAACCTCTTTTAAAGTGAAAAAATAAAAAATTGAGAACTAAAAAAAACAATTACTGTCACAGAAGCTCTGAACATAGGTGTATACATTCAGCAGATCATAATGTCAACAACTGCTTTATGGAAGGGCCATCTGTTCACCTGCACTTTAGGGATCTCATTAAGGTGTATTATTTTTGCACAAAATTCACAAAATTCAAGGAGTATATTCAAAGCATCGTTTTTGAACCAAATGGTCAAACCTGAACAGTTAAAAAGACTGAAAAACAGCTGAGCAGTTAGAAAACATGAGAGTATATATAAAACAACAATACTTGCAGAAGGCTGAGAAGTCTATGAATTACAAAGAAAATGTTTATGAATAAGCTAAACAATTTTGTTCTTCTGATAATACTTTCCTGTGTGAGTTTTGTTTTGTAAAGGTACAAGACTCAGGAAATAAACTCAGACTTTTTGAAAAAGCAAATCTTATCCTCTTAAATTTGAAAATGAGAAAGTTATTTGCATTCCTTATCGAAAATACTTGCTTTATTACTTCAGTACTAGCTCTTTTCACATTTTGAAGCCTCTGAATAGATAGACTTGAACCTAGCATGAGGTTAGAAGTCACAGTTCACCAAGCTGCACCACTGTCAGAGCTCAGCATCCCAGTAACTAATTGCTGCATTTGATCTAATAGTGATCTGTCATAACTAAGCTCATGTTCTTTTAATGCAAAAAAGGCACTATTATTTATACTTTGTAAGGGAATTTAGAAGCAACAACACATCTAATTCACAGCTCTTAGAACTTCCCTTCAGATTTTGCTTCCTTCCATGATCTTCAACCAGATATAATACAATCATGCTTTACGTATCTTGATTTTTATCAATGAGTTGTAACATACCACCTGTAGAAACGACCTGTTGACTTGCAATTCTGTATCTCTATTTGTTATTTCAAGAAAATTATACAGGAAATTTATATGGAGTAAAAGTGTTTTACAAACGACTGAAATACTCAAATGTTGTTACATTAAAGCAATCTTCCACAAAAAATTTTACAGAATCTGACATCCTTTTATAATTAATTACAGAAAGAAATATAAAATTGGACTGCACTTTGTCTACAGAGTTTACCACCATAAAATACAATGAAAATATAAGAAACAAGAATATTGCACATTAATGCAGGCAAACCCCACATGGCAGGGGTTTAGAACTAGATAAGCTTTAAGGTCCCTTCCACCTCAAACCTTTTTTATGATTCTCTGATCAGCAGTGAAAAATAGGAGACTCCATTTGATAAAAAAATGTCAGAGCTCACAAGGCAGGAATGAGCATTATCATGTCAAGCAACAGTGAACTCCAGACAGAGATGAGCAAGATTTAAAACATGTAGCAAGTCTCAAACTTACTGCTGCAAACATCAAAGAACCAGCAGTCCTGGAAGTCAATAAATATCATAAAGAGATCAACCTGATGGTTATTTCACTCCATGACAAACACTCCAAAATTAGCCCCTGCATTACCTGTAGATACATTTTTCAAGTTCCCCCAGGATTTATACCATATCTATCTGCAGACTTTGCAATCTAAAAGGTTTTCCCCTCCCTACTATATCATGGAAGTAAAAAAATCCGTTTTTTCAACAGGTAGCCAGAACCAAACGTGTATTTTTATAAAGACGAAATTCACAGACGTGTTGAAAACATAGTATCTCTTCCTTCAAAGGAAGGTGTTGCCACAAAAATGTAGTTATCCCAACATTTGGTAGGTATTGAACCATTTCAATTTTCTAACTTTAAGCCTCTATCTCCCATCCTCTATGTGAGTAAGCTAAAATTGTCAGTTTCTCAGGAAAACAGTCAAGTGGAGGGAGGGCTGTTAACTTTACCACAAAACACAGCAGTTCTGGCTAGCTCAGCCTTTCTGGAAATTAAACTGAATAGTTACATGAACTCTTTGCAGCAATTTGAAACCAAGAAACTGAACAGAAATGCTCAAATTCTTGCAGGCAAAAGGAAAACTTTGGTTAGTGTAGCAATTAGTTTTTCTGTAAGGGAACTGCATTAGAACATGAAATATTAAAAATTCTGAATCTCTGCTTTCATGGTTTATTTAAAGCACTGAAGAACAGCCTATTTTAAAGAAAACTCACTGTTCAAATAAAAAGCACACTGAACTGATTTTCATTGGATACACAGGCTCCCCAATGTCTTTTGTGGAGATAAAAGAGAAAGGCCTTCACTAAAAATCAGGTTATAAAAAAAGCCAATGTTTGCCTAAAATATAAGTGTAATGAAATCTAGATGAGCATTTATCCAGTAATTTTAATGTCAACTTTTGTTGACACATCAGATGAAAAAGAATGATTCAGGCTGATGCAGAATTATGGGGCATGTTATTTGTTTTCACAATAAACAAAAACTTCCTGGTGATGAAGATACATCAGTTTACCAGTTTTAAATCTTCACCAGACTGGTTTTATGTCTACATGTAGATTGGTTTTATAAAACTATTTAGGACTTACCTAGACTAGTGGGAACAACCTTTCATGATATAGTCAATCTATAGCTTCACTTATCACAAGTTTCATAAGGTGAGATCACTGTTGTTAGCAGAATGTCAAAGTACCTCAGAAGAGAGTGCTAGAGTAGACTGTGCATTACTACATGGACAATAAAGAGCAAATCTGTATTTATGGGCACATGTGCTAAGTAATCTCAAAAGATATCTTCTTCCATCTCTAACTTCAATGACTCTAGAAATTGCTCAAAACTTATCAGGAGTAAGTACTTTCGGGTCAGTTACAAATAAGTCGCTATAAGCAACTGAAAAATTTAATGACATGATGACTTGCATTACTGAAGGACAAGGAAAGCTTTTCAGTTACCTTTTTTACAGTCTTGTCAGGTTCAAGAGCAATATCTGGAATGTTGGCATCCACCATGAGAGAAAATAAGTTCAATATCAAGTTGGAATACCTAAACAGAAGAGCAAATTAGGTAAAACACTTTCTGAATGGTACAAAAGACATTTCATAAACAATTTAAGAACACATCATCATCTTTGTGAATCAGTAATGCTTCAGAGATGCATTCGTAACACTTTAGTTGAACATATTTATGTTAAAAACATCAGATAACTGATATTAGCAGTGAAAGTTTAACCCTCAAACTGTCTCAAGCTGCCAAAACTGAACAGACTGCTTGGTTTTGTTACATTTTCCTAGAAATTGTCAAAACATTTAATCAGAGACATACCAAATACAAAAACTGTGCTTTCATATATTGTAAGATTTAATGCCATTTTCTACCTCTAGTACACTAACGATTCTAGAATGTCGATTCAGAAGATTATTTTTTATTAAAAAGGATATCAGTGGTACAGTGGTATTATAGAAATTACATAAATACATAAAGCATTCAACAGCTGAAGTCCTTACAATTATGAGAAATTATTTTCCAAGTTGCTACAAGAGCGTTTTGCCATAACAAGTTGAACACAAGTGACTTAACCAGATGCAAGTCTACAGTTGCTCAGTGAGGCTGTAATAACACTGGTAGGCATGCTGCACTTGCATCATTTATAATCATTAAAAAAGACAAGTCAGAGTAGAGTCTTCAGTTTTAACATGGTGTTGTAAGTAAGTGTGAATCCCTTAAAGAACACCATTTTGCCCCTGTAGGAAATTAGCTGTAAGTTGCTTTCTGAAAGGGTAATTTTCAAGCTGTTCAACATAAACTGAGCCTTCTCTTCCTCCATAAAGAGATGTGATCTCCTTTTAGAGACAAAGTATGTAACTGACTTAAAAATCTGATATATTGCTTTGCTAAGAGGACTAGGAGCTTCATAGATGACAGGAAATGCATTCTTAGCAACAAAATAGTTTATTAGCAAGCTGCTGAATATATATAAGGAGTATGAAGCATTTTAACTACACAAAAGGACTACTTCATAGGTGTATTTTACAAAGTAAATACTGCTCAACAACAAAGAAAAATCCCTCTAGACAAGTGTAATTACATTAAAAGTTTTTGACACCTCATTACTATCTGGAACTAGCACTACCTAACACTAACTCTTTATAACACAGCCCTTTAAAATAAATTGGGCAGAAACCTTCTGCCCACCAGAATTGCATATAGTGTCCTATTTCACATTTGTTTCAGCTGCTCTGCTTCACTTTCTCAGGGGCAAAGAGCTGGAATGATGAAAACTACTTTTACCACAGGTTAAAAGAAACAAAGAAAAGTTACACTACCATTCTGTTTCACATCCGGCTAAGAAATCTGTCCGTGAAGTTGCTCTGGTGCCAGGAACAGACACCACTGGTTTCAATGGAGTTTTTTTTCTATTTGAGTGAAAGAAGCAAATCTCACTATAAACATACTTAAATCCCTCAACTCTTTCTAGGTCATGGGTAGCTTCCATTGTAGTTCTCCCTCTGGACTGATCCAGGAGTCCAGAGTCCTTTTGGCTCCTGAACCACAGAGAGGATAGGAGCTTTCAGTTTACTGGGGTTATTTAAGCAGTGGAAGTTTGTCACAGAGACTTCAAAGGCCTAGGCATCATTGCTAGATGACACTTAAAAGCTGGCTCTATTCCACACATTGAAGACTTCTGGCTCTTGGTGTTTAAAGTAAAAGCATTGGAAGTGTAAGATTATCTCATTAAAGAACAGAATTTAAGAAAAGGCATTGTGGGGAAGAGTGGGAAGAGACAAAAATTAGGGAAGAGCTGCTCAGTATATTATCTGCAAGTCTCTCCTATGACCCTCACCTCAATATTTCTTTAACTCAGTTATGAGCTAGATGAAAGTCTAAGGATAAAAATGGGTTTATTCAGTAAATTTGTTAGCTGCCTTTTGGATACTTGCATGTTTCACAGATTTCTAGAAAATTAATTTTAAAAAAAAAAAAAAAGAGGGATTTTAGAAGGTAAAAGCTTCCTGCTTTAGACAGTTGGCTCTCATCCTTATGCATAAGGCAACACTCTCCACAAATACGCCAAGATGGTCACAACTGGCAACCCAAATGCATCCTAAGTCTATTTGATAGCTTGCTGAAACACCCGAGTTAGGAATCTGATCTGTAAAAGGCAAACACCTTTATCAGGCAAGTCATATCACTCATCTTTGACATCTACACTTCAAAGGCCTCTGGAATGGCTGAACTCCATTCACAGCCAGACTGAACTAGGAGCTCAGTCTCTCTAGGTTTAAGGAGCTTCAATTAAGCACCTAAACCTGACCCTAAATCCTTCTCACATAAATTCCTCAAAGTTTAGTACAAATAAATTTACAAAATAAATGAGCACTCAGCTACACTGGAGGTTGATGAAACAGAGAACAGGAAGTGCTAAAACCAAGGAAGTTCTGTAAAAACTAGGATATCCTAGTTTTTTTACACACTAACTTCAATACTTTTCAGTAGAATATATACATATATATATATACACCAAGAAAGAAACCCACAATAGACAAAAGTTAAAATTCTTACTGTCATTTTTCCTGGGAACAGCAACTTTTAAGTGCTTAATATCTCCTCAAATATATGCCTGATCCTAAGCTCTCCTTTAATTTTTTTTTTCTACATTTACCAGCCCCTTTGCATATAGATGTCCTAGACCAACTGAATATTTAGACTGTTGACATTTCAATACTCTATCAAATTCACAGTCTCAAACTTCCCCTACAGAGACAGGACAGGAAAGTATAGTTATCTGCAGCCCTAAATCAAAGCCTTGTTTACCTGGTGTAACTCAAATTCCTATATTTAAAATGCAATTACCTTTTCTGCAGTACAACTGGGACCCCCTCCCCCCCCACCTCATTTCTTCTCAGGACTCCATATACTTCCCAGTCACTAACATGTCCCAGTTAGCTATAATAAACTATGGCATTTATTCTTCAAAAATTCCTTCCTAGCAATCCAGGCTCAAGCAAAACTGACCTGATCCCACCAAGTTTCACCTTTGTTTTTCCCTCTTCACCACCTATCCCTGCTTTTAGAAGGCTACATGGACACTGCGCTACAACCTTTCCATAGAATCAGCATTCCCCAAGAGTCATCACAGCTTTCTACTTCCTGCATGTAGTGTTCTTCATTCAGATCTACATGGTTTCCTCTGTACACTGTACCAGTGAGAAACAGACTGGGGAAAAACACTCTGGTCCAGCCAGCTGGATATCCCCATCCACAGTGCAAATGTCAGCCCAAACTACACCTTATGTCCCTAGTTCCTACTCCTTTGTCCTCACCTAAGCCCACTAACTCAAACTGAACATCAAACTTCTCACATGACCAACATAGCAGAAATGCTTATTTAGGAAGGATCAATACAACGTAGAACCTCACCCTGCAAAAATTCTCAAATGTTAGGGCTAGATTATTCTTTGCTGGATCCTACTGAGGATGTGTAAAATGGGAATTCTGGGAGGAAGGGAAATACTGACACATAACAGGATTCAAACATCTTTAAATAGGTTCAATGTGTACAACGAAGGTGTAAAAGGCTGCTACAGCATAAGTGAGAATGCAAGATCTGCTGCCAGCCACAATTTGCCCTGCAACACATTCAGAATGTGGAGGCTGTTCCTTCATTACAACACTGCTGACAAACACACACAAGTACTGTTCAGAAGAAAATGGAAAGCATCTCGCCCACCTCCCAGAAAAACCCTCAAACAAAACTAACAAGAACTTCACACCAATGATCATACGCCAAACTGCTTCCAACATAAAACAATGAACAAAACTATTTTTTCGTTATAAGTTTTATATTGTTTTTTATTTGTTTTCACTATGCAAAACCCATCCCACCAGGAATCCTGAAACACTGAAATACAGCACTTCAAAGATGCAGAGAAGTGTCTATACCCCAGGGAAATAAAGATGAAAGAACAGAACACAAATTGACAGAGATGACAAACAGAGTTTGCATTTTGTCTTCGCAATCAAAGGTTATGATTTCACACTTCCTCTGGCTAAGCAGTATCTGTGAACGGGTTTGTGTCAACATGCAGAACTGTTAGAACTAAGCCATTCCACCTCCAATTATTCTTTTTTAAATAAGCAAGTAATCTTAATCATTTTAAGTTCAAACTGCTTGAAGTAACAGTTACCATATTACTAATATTATCCTATGCTATCTTTGTTGAAAGCCTTAAAGATATTTATCCGGAATCATCCAAAAATGTTTTCCTATTGAATAAATATTGGAGAGACTATAATTACAATTCAATCCCAGACATTAAAAATGAAACCATCTTGATTTACTGTTTAGTTTTATATCCAAATTACTGCTATACTCCACACTTAAAAATCATCTTTGTAGCAAATCATGACATAAATTCATGCAATGGATAATCCTTCACTGACACAACAGATCATCCCATTGAAAAAGCACGGTTTAAACAATAAAAACAACTCAAGTATTTCACAAATAAGAAATATAGTATTACTAAACAGTTTTAAGGAAATTTAGAACATGAAATATACATTAGCCTGATGGTTCTCTGAAGTCATGAATATTGCTTGCTGATCATATGCTGTTTTCATGTTGCTGATTTGCTTTTTGCCCATTAACAATCAGTTTATAAGCCAACTCTTTACTCTCTTTCTCCTTTTAGTAACTACATGAGGCATTTTTATTTCCTGTTATTGACTGCCTACTTTTCATACCACATGTAGTTTATATATTTTTCATAGTACTAATTTTTTCCATGTATTTGGAGGTTTACATTATGTGATCTTGGTATTAATGTGAAATTCTTTATTCTCCATTCAAGATGCACTAAATGAGCTCAACAGGCAGTCCAAGAGTGCTCACCTGTGCTCTGTTCAAAGAGAACAAAGCTGAGCTCCTTGGTTCAGAAAGTGGATCGTAAGAATTACAGTTACTGCAAAAGAATGAAGGCGATTCCAAATTTAAAGGAGAGATCTGTTGGTCTGTAAATAGACAGGGTCTAAAGAAGTTTTAGCTGTCACAGTTCTGGGTATATACAGAAACTGCTAACATACACCATTGTCACTACTGATAGCTAAATTTTGCCCTGCAGGACCTGAACTCAAGTAAGCTTATGCGTTTGCCATCTTCCAGCCAAAGAATTTGATCATCACTAATCTAAACTGCAGAAGGATAAAGCAGCAAACAAGTAACGACTTAGAGGACAGTTAACTGATAATCAATATTCACAGATAAAGTGGCTTAAGGGCAAAAACTGATCCAAAACGCAAGATACAATTCAACGTCCCACAGGAATTACGAAAACCACTATTCAGGTGATTAAACAAGCAAAACTGGGGGCCTTACCTTGGACAACAATTACATTCAAACTCCATGTTACGCCAATGGTGTGATGTTTTTATTCCTATGTCTCACATGAATTCTTGTGTCTACATTCAGACTTCAAACAAGTTTTGGATTTTCAACTGGAATATTTTCCCTGATTCATTTACTTCTCTCCTGCTTTACAATGGCTCTAATCAATTTTAGCATAAAACCAATATTGTTACCTGCGGAGATGGAGAAAGGCTGTGTAGCACTGCTTACGGAACTCCTGGTACTGTTCACTCTGTGTGCCTCCCATACCTTCCACCATCTCCTTGTTCAGCTTCATTGGGGGAGGTAGAGGCTTGGGGTCCCGTCCCAAAATATAACCAAAGTCAATGTGAAACAGTTTACCTGTAGAAGAACGAAAGATAAGCAGTTTACATAGTATCAAACCTTAATGCAAAACTTGGAAAAAAGAAATTCTTTAAGCGTGATCTCTAGAAGATACTAAGCAGCTCTTGAAAAAAAATGCAATTCACTGTTTTCTGTAAGGCTCGTATTTTTTATATCTTCAGCTGCCAGTCTGACATTATGGATTTAAAAAAGTAAAGCTGATTTCAAATTCATTAAGAGTATTCATAAACAAGATGAGTTTTTTCCGCCTTCTTTTAAAACATATGAAGAATATTCACAAAGACTGAATCAATGTTGAAACTGGACATTAGATATTAAATGCACAGTTAGATACTAATTCTTTGTGCCTTCCTTAGAATTTGTTAGCAAATTAAAGTATTAATACACACACTGCATTACTTTTAGTATCCAATTTGGTTGCTGAGGCATAAAATATGTTATTTTAGTTGGATGTTAAATCTTCCAAAGGGAAAATAAGACTCATGATCATAAGAATGACCTCTTGAGGCATTAAAAGACCAAAGATTTCAAAGCTTCTTTGAAATTCTTTGATTTAAGGTTAAAATTTATCAACAGTTTTCAAATACATTTAAGAAACATCACTACAATTCCAAATATGAAATTGTATTTTAAGTGTGGTGAAGTCTGCATTATGCTTTCGCTGTACTAAAATGCAGAAGTTCCATCACTTGACCACTACCTATTTCCCCTGCAGAGAGATGCTGTAACTAAGTAAGGCAGCCAGATCTGCTCACCATATAATAACAACCAGGAAGATCTTAGTTTAGAGGAGCCTTAAAAGCGGCCTATAAGAAAGCTGCAGAGGCACTTGTTACACGGGCATGTAGTGATAGGACAAGGGGGAATGGCTTTAAACTCACAGAGGAGAAACTTAGGTTAGACATTATGAAGGAATTCTTTACTTATGAAGGCGGTGAGGCACTGGCACAGGTTGCTTAGAGAAGCTGTGGCTGCTCCATCCCTGGCAGTGCTCAAGGCCAGGTTGCATGGTGCTTGGAGCAACTTCATCTAGTGGAAAGTTTCCCAGCCCATACCAGGGGGTTAGAACTGGATGAGATTTAAGGTCACTTCCAACACAAACCGTTCTGATTCTGTATTCTCAGATCAACTGACTACATTTAAAGTGTTTTTGCAGCATTAACTTGACAAAACCTTGTATACATATACCTCTTGCTTCAAATGCACAATGCAACTTCTCTTCCTATCAAGAGCTTGCATGCAGCCGTGCTGTTTATAGTATCGCTCAGACCTTTATTGGGGAGTATTCACTGTATTCCCTTTTAATAGTTCTGAACCATACGTGGGACACAATAGGTCTCAAACAATTGAAACACCTGCAACTTCAAAACACCTACTAAAATAAAATAAAATAGATAAAATAAACTGAAGATTAAATATTATATAAACATGCAAATAAAAATTTTGTCAAGAGGAATCAAAAATAGTAAAACACGTAATTCTTAGGAAGTCAGTTTCTAGGAACATTCTTGTCTCATTTCATAAGTGGAAAATATTGACCATATAAAGAAAAAAAAAAAGAAAGTGTTCTGCAAATAAATATCCAATTTGAAGTACATAATTTCAACAGTGACTTGGCCCATACCAGAGCTGCATTACAAAAAAACATGGTAAGAATGCAGATATGCCAAGAAACATTTATATAAAAAAACAAAACAATGCCACATATAGGTGAAATCTGCTTTGTGATTTCCTTAGAACAGTGAGAAGCCATCTTCCAGAACTCTGCAGTAATCAGTAACCAAGAATTAAACTAAGAAGTACAAAAAGATGATGTGTATTTGAACTGTTAGGCAAGTTAAGTTAGCAAAGCTACTCAGTGACATTAATAAATTTAAGTTTTACATGACTAATTCATAGAGAAAAGTGAAGTATAGATACAAGATGGAAGATCTTTTAAACAAGAAGGTAGAAAACGATTAGCATGATTGTTATCTAGATAGTTGCAGATAGCACAGAACACACACAGTCTTGCTTCAGAATTATGGAACTGAACAGCATCATGGACAGAGATCTGCTTGCCAAGGGGAATTTTAACCTGCAGAATCTGTATCAATTTAAATATTTTCATAAGCCTAGGTGAACAGCACACTTGAAAAAAAGGGTCACTAGCTTCGATCACTTTACTCAATAGTAATTTTATATCTAAGTTTTTATTAGAGAAGTGTGCTTGGGATATGTCATAAGCACTTTTTAACACAAGAAACAATTTCCACCACAGTCAATTTTCTAAGGGAGATCATGAGGACACTTAACAAGCAGGCAAAGTAACTGCGAGCTGATAAATGCTACAAGCATTACATTTTGCATACCTAATTGTGCTACAAAACCCCCACTCCCTTAATAGTATTTTCAAACTGTTACAGGAGTTACTTTTAGAGCTCAGTTCTGTACACTAACTTTCTGAAGTATGCACTTTGATATATATACCCGCTCCCACCATTAAGTTACAGAAAATGTTTAATTAAAAAGTTTGAGGGGTCTGTTTTCTCTTCATTTATTCAAACCTGTCACCTTGAAGAGTCAAGAGACAACATTTTGAATAAAACAGTAATTCTTGTGGCAGCAATTAAATCTTTTTTTTTTTTTTTTTTTTTAGTTTGCTCTAGAGATAGGGAATAAGAGGCGATGATTAGTAATTTAAATTGCTAATAAAGATGCATCTAAAACATTCAAAAACATTCTAATAGCTGACTGTGTTCCTACAAATTAATTAAATACTTACACATTTTTAGGAATGAAGTACAAAAGACAGTGTAAAATGAGGCCATCCAGCATTGATATTATTGTTTCCCTAGATGTACTTCAAATTCAGCAACTTGTAGGCTGACTCAAAATCTATGTCAAAAGCTTTCATTTAAATACTTTAATATTTTTCAAATTCATGTACTAAGCACAGACTGAAGTAATTTTCAATTGTGAAGCTCCTCCATGATCAATTAAACCAGTATATAGTATTACAGAACACAGACAGAAGGCTCCCCTTGGTGCTTGCCTGAGGCTGCTACACCAGTAAAGACTGACCAGCCAACTTGAGGAGTATGTAAGTTTCAGAGCTTTCTACAGAGACACCAGACTCATGTTCTCCTTGACAGCTTAAATACAGCTGAAACAAGCAAAGAGTGGGCCTGCTTCGGACACATTAAATTGGCTGTATATTTAATACAAGTTAACCTGCTCTAGTGGAAGGTGTTCTTGGCCATTGCAGGGGGATGGACTAGATGAACTTTAAGGTCCCTTTTAAGCCTAACTACTCTGTGATTCTATGATTTATGTCAATAAATAATAAAGTTATCGAGCTAACAAACTTGATTATTTGAAATCTTTTACTACTAAGATTAAAAGGTTGCAAGTACCTCAAGTGATCATCACAAGTAAAATCTGTATCAGGGTTTAACACTGGACCTCCCACTTCCACAGTATTAATGAATGCAATGATTAGACGACCATCCAGTGTACACTCTTACAAGAGCAAGGCTGTAGATAGTTTCTGGCACCTATTTGACAACGTATAGTGCAAGAATATGCTTAGCAGCAGCAGAAATAGCACGATTAAAAATAGGAACCAGAAAGAGCAACATTAAAAATAGGAACCTGAACATTCCAGCTCTACATAAAGCAACTACTGTAGGTTATATGAACTTTAAACAAAAAATACCACTTTGAGCTAGAAATTACTGTACTGAAGATGCAATTTTAAGAGCGCAGAAAATATATTTAATAAGAACTTTTATTCTGTATGAATTAACTCTCACTGTGAACAGCATATTGTTTCCTAACACAGCCTCCACTCCTGACAGGCATCTATAAAGACAGAGGAAAAACTACCAATAACAACTTACTATCTTTTCATCAATTTAAACATGCTTTTTTCTTCAAGAGCACAGCTCCAGAAACCACTACTCATCTGAAATTTGTCAGCCTCAGGTATCATAATACTTAAATAACCTTGTCTATTAAACACAGCTGAAAAATAGTCTACCCAAGAATCAACATCCTATTTGGGCAGCTGTTGAGTGAACTGTGTAACACGACTTTTTCTAAAGGCTTTGAACTTCCATGGTCTATAAAACATTTGCATTTCCTTTCTTTAACATACAGCGTCAGTGCCGTAATACATACACTTCAATCTCTTAGACCATCATGTTTTCACCTCAGCTTCTAATCTATCTTCTTCAGATTAATTAAATCTTCATTTAAAGGGCTTTTAATTATTACACATGCTTATAAATTAAAGACAAAACTGGACATCTAATTTTGGTTTATTACGGGTCCTGAATGACTGCTAAATCATATGGGTGATGTTTTTTTTAATTTGGGTCATGTTTTTATCTGAAAGTTTGTTAAGACACCAGGTGAAACATATTTCATCCTCTGAACATCCTACATTCTTGTAGGGCTAAGTCCTATAAAGGACTTGGATTTCTAATATTTAGACACCTATTTAAAAAATCTGAGTTCTTTATAACAATAGCAGACTTTAGGCATCTGAGAAAACAAAACCTAACAATTCAGGAAACATCAATATCACAGACAAGTATGCATGAAATTCCTGCCCCGTTTCAAGGCTAGAAGGGCTATGTATAGGCAACTACATAGAGTTCAAGATACACAGGTCTGAAGTTGAAAGCGGCTCACTCCTAAAGCCTGAAACATTACATTAGCACTATTTTCAGAAAGGAGGAAAAATCTCAGCTGGAAAGACTTCAAATAGTGTGTCTCACCTTAAAAACTAGGGCCCTAATAATCACTCACCAATCCCCATTTAAGCTATTTTACTGAAGAAAAGGCAAGGCACAAAGCACACACTGACAGGAAGAGGATGAGATGTTTCCAGGAATATGCAATAATGCAGCCTGTTCACAGAATTATTTTGTACAAAACCTAAAGCCTGCTACTGTTGTATACTGATAAGCTTTTTTTTTTTTAATTTAATTTTATGAGGCTGACTCCATTTTTCTACTGAACACCTACCTGGTTTTCTAATGTGTAGCATAAAGAGAACAGGCCCTTGGAGAGTTCAAGGAAATGGTATCAAACATGGAAAGTTTCCCTGACTAGCAGTCAGGGCATGGGGGATTTGAAAGTCCATCTGAGTTCCTTTCAGCCCTCAGAGTGAAATGATCTTTGATTAAGTGAAGTATGGACTTGTGGAGACTAGAAATTGGTGTCTGGTGCTTGCAATAGCCAATAACATCTGACTGCAGCTGGAGAGGCTGATTTGTCCATCACTGTTACTGCTAATGTCTAGATGCACAGGAGAAAGTTCCCATATAGCAGCACAGAAATTGTTCTATTTCACCAGAGCAGTCAGAAAAACTCCTGAAAAACTGCACAGAATTCTGAAATGCTTAAATAAAATGCAGGAGGCAAAGCGAATTAGGCATAATTACTAAAATAAAATAAGTCTGGTGACAATTAGCTTTTAACAGGTAGAAAAGCCTTATAAATTATTTCTAACTTATCTGTTCCTACTTTTAGGAAGAAAAACCCTCAAACAATCAAAATACAAAATCCCTGAAACTCCTAATTTAATATGATTTCTGTAAACTGCAACTCCCACTATTGTTCTAACTTGGCTTATATATAAAAAGTACAATTCAATGACTATCCTGACTGAATTCCTATTTTAAATTTGAAGCAATAGGATAAAAATTCCTCTGACGCATATGGATGGATGGATGGGTGGGGAGGTTTTTCCTGGCTTTTCTAGAGAATCCTGATGTTGCTGTCAGAATTTCTTCTTTGCTATCAAAGCATTTACTGTCATCATCTTCATCATGTATACATTATAGCTTTTCCAAGACTACGCAAAAATGGAAGAAAGTAGCATGACTTATTAAGGGTTTATTCAGGATACTGGTGTGAACTCAGTGCACAGCAACTGAAGTTCATCATGGTCACCCATATAATGGATAAGGGCCAAGCTTGTGGTAAGCGCTGTAATTTCTACCCCCTGACTCACACCTCAAGCTGTCCATTATCGAAATATACTCCATGCAGGCATATTATAAGAAAAAAAGATGTCAGATATGTATTGTTAAATCAGAAATACTGTTCAAGACACCTACAAAAGAAAATGCTTTAGCAGATTAACAGCTGAAAGTTTATGTTCTTTTTTGGGAAGAATCGCAGGAATTGGAGTCACAGAGAAAAATTTAAAGGATAACATTATGTGTTACTTTCATTATTTTTTATAAAAAAGGATCTTCTTCTATCAAGACCAGTAACGTGTAAGAAGAAATTCTAAAATGCCACTGCATTTCCCATACTACAGTAGTTTGCAACGTTAAGTACACCGATAGACACTTTCGTTGTCTAAACACTAAAAGAGTTTTGAAGGTTTGAATCCTAGTTTTTCCATTTTTGTCGTCTCCAGACCTGATTTGGCATAGGTGATTCTAACTGATAAGCACGGAAACTAAAAACACACGGTGTCATCAGGCCTTTGCTGTCTTACCAGGCAACCCTTTCTAACTGTGACTGAAGAATAAATCAGACATCAATTGCTGCACTTCATACTGAAGACAGATCACAGCTCCACCTCTAAACACTGAATAAGAAGACAGTCCAGCTCTTTAACCTACCTACACATAATGCTAAAAGAAAATGTGTTTTTCAAAGTTCTGAGCCCTCAGTCTTTGACTTGCCCTCAGATATTAATTATCTACTTTATCCATCTAGCGATTTGTTCTACTGCTACAGAGCAATTTCAATTGTACAGTTCAGTTTTGTACACTGACCAAAGTGCCTGTATTTAGAGAATCTATAACAGGAACTTGAATTTACATGTAGATCCTATAGGGTATTGAAAGATTGAGCTGTCCAGTCACTAGGGTGAGAGTTAGTTGGTCAAACACACACATGCAGCGCTACTCCATAAGACCATTTGAATGTTTAGGATAGTCGACGACAGTATCTACGTATAGCCTGCAAATATGACAAGACCTTTGTGAAACCTACAAAGAAAGTTGAAGTTATTAAGAGACCTCAGATGGGACAGGAGACTTGTCTGCCATAGCTGAAAGACAAAGCTTTAATGATAACTGTACTCACTGTCATTAAGACTTTAAAAAGCTTAGCAAACATAAAGACACCCATTTCTGGGTATTACATTAGTAGCTAGATCCCAACTCTACGATCAAGAAGAGAGTGGAGCAAATGCAGAAGAAATTGTTTTCAAGGGAAGGCATGACAGAATTGAAACATACTAGCATAACAAATGTTACATGAAAGTTATCTGAACATGCTACATCTCACAATCCAGCTTCACAACCATCCAGCTCTTCCTTCCAAGGAAAGAAAGGGCAAATTACCTGGCAACTCAGATGCTGGCATTAATATATTAATCAGTCTGCAATCCTACAAGGAGGCACTGATGTTACTTAAAGCTGGGTATTCAGCTGCAAAACAATGTCTTGTTATTTACAAGTCACAGTAATATCTGCCGTTACAGATTTGGAAAGAAGAAATTAAAACACAGAGCAATTGATAAGACATTTCATCTCCAGGAGAAGCAGACAGTTGAATAAAAATTCCTTTAATGCTATATTGACTACCTAATGTGACTTTCAGGTTACAAGCAAAGGCACATTTATGAAACTGAGGTAAGTATTCTTGTAATTTTTAACATTACTGATAGATGAGGATGTTCTTACTGAAGTTTCCCTATACCTCCTTCTAAATAAACTTCTACAGCTGCCCTTGAAGAATAACAGAACAGCACTTAGAAATCTGAAAAACTAGATATCTAGTTTAAGACTACTTTAAGAAGTCACCCTGTTTTTAGAACTATAGGCATAAAACAGTCACAAAGACAGCAGAAATTATTTCACCCAAATAACAGACATACTAATTCCATAATCCAAAAGATGTATTTCCAACACTGAGTGGGAAATTATTTGTTTTTGTGAAATTCAGTATCAATTACTTTACGTTTAAATATACCATATCAATTACAAAACACATACATCTGTATAAGATGATGCATCCATTTCACTGGAAGGAGTCTAACACAGGTGTGGCTACATCCACCAAACTAAAAGGTAGAGCAAAAAGGTACATTGCTATTGACATTCAATAATGTGAAAGCACAGCTGGTATTCAGCATTCTTTAGCCTGTCAGAAAGCTTCGATTTGTTAAATAGCATCAGACAGGATGCACATATGATCATATGTTTTTGAAGAAACTTAAAGCTTCCATTCTTTAAGAGAAGAATGAAGTCAGCTTTTTCCAACTTAAGTCTAAGGGAATGTCAATAACAAGAAACAAGCAAGAGGATTTGTAGCAAGCCTCTGCTGTATTTGGAACAAAACACTTTCTCTAGATAGCTCAGAAAACCTCTCTCAGCATGTGACAAGAGCACAGGAAACAGAAAAACAACTTCAGACTCAGGATGTACTGTGAGTGTGCACTGCCCTCTGCTGTACTGATTAAATTCTTCCGCTAAGCCAAACAGCCATTGTGCTGATACTTTTTAACATAAGTAAGATGCACTTTTTCCCCAAACAAAACGCTAAAATACTACTACTGAGCGTGCAAGCAGTGCCTTCTATGGGAAGATTTATGCCCATCACCTAAGACATATGACAGACATCTCTCAACATAGATTTAAAATGCCCATTTGTGCATTTCCAAGCAGATAAGGAAAAAACCCACTTGGCTTCAGTTGTTCTCTTGTGCTTAGCGCAAAACCTTTTAGTTTAAAAAAGGTTAATTTTCTACTCTATCATACTCTGTATGCAGATGCAAAGTAACATATGCTTCAGCCTTATCTGTAAACCAACAAGCCTTCCACTTGGATGCGTTGCTTTTCCCCAAATAACTTTCATTTACATGTTTTTCATTCAACAAACATTTCACTTTATTATAAACCCTTAAACAGAACTCATATAATTCTCTATCACTATGCAATGAAGGCATTCAAGGCATTAGAACTCCTATGGGAAGCTGCAGTTCAAAAGCAAGCAAGCAAGCAAAACAAAAACCCAAACCAACCAACCAAAAAAAACTCCAAAAACTTTTCCCCTACAAGAAATTGTGGGTTTTTTTTTTTTTTTTTGTTAAAACTTCGCTGAAAATTAGTTTGCATGTACCTGCATGAGTTTCTTCACAAAAGCACTTGAATTTCCCTCCACCCCAAGGCACTGATTGTAACAATTGAAGTAGCTTTTCAAGTCCTTCATTTCCTCTACTAAAGAAATCTTCTATTTATTTGGAATCACTAGAATTATTCACTCTACCTAGCATGTTATTAATCCATACAGATGGCAATGAAAGATAACATTTAAAAAGCTAAAACAATTTAGGGAGAATCAAAATGCCTATCTGCTATTTTGAATTTTCAAGATACAGGTTTTGCTGCAAATTAAAAGATGTAATTGATTAAACAGTTAACTTCTACAAATTTTTTCTCCTCCAGCTGTGAATCTGCAATGAGCAGGACACTAAAGAATCTTTCTCCTTCTTTGTTTTTAGAGAAGGCTTCAAAAAATATATAATCTCAATTGAAGATTAATTGTCCAATCAGCTCAGTTAGGTTAATGATGAAACACATGGGTTTTTTTTTGTTGTACAATGGTTTGGTTTCATCAAGAATCAAGATTCATAGGGCATAGAAAATGCTGCAGTGAACCCTACTCTGACAGGTCCCATGTGGCATTCATACTTCTGGGATATATAAGTTTCTCAGAAAAACATACAGACCTGTTAAGTTCACATAACCAATCTCTTCAAAAGAAAATCAAATCCGAGCCAAGAATTTGCATGGACATCGCAGTTAAATCATCAAGATTACACCTGATTCCTAATTCCCAATACCTATATTCTTAATACCTGATAACTACAATGTGGTTGCCCCATCCCTGGCAGTGTTCAAGGCAAGGCGGGATGAGGCTTGAAGCACCCTGGTCTATTGGAAGGTGGCCCTGTCTGTGGCAGGGATTTGGAAGTACTTGAGCTTTTGGCCACCTTGAAGGTAACAATGAAATGTTTCTTGGTCTCAGGCAAAGGCAGTCCAATTTTTCCTTGTACTACAGCCATACTAGTTTCAAAAAAAGGTAGCACCACTCACTCTTGTGTTTAACAAAAAAAACATCTTACAGGTCCAGCTTTCAGTGTAAAAAATGTGATAGTAGAACCCAGGATGGTAAAACAAGTCAACTGTAAAGGGTACAAAACCCCTGGTGCTTATAAACACGTCTGTGCTGAGGTGAAGTTAGGTTTCCACTACCTACAGATGTATAAATGGCTCTTAAACTGACAGTGAAACTATATATCAGATACACATTGTATCATATCTTGCCTGCTAATGTGTTTGAAGAGCAATTAATTGCTTGCTTTATTGTTCTTCAACTGCCACTTCACACTACTAGTAGTTTAAACCTAAACTTTGATTCACTTGATTCACCTTAGATGAGACATGATCACTTTACATTCAAAATAAATTCTAATCTACAATACTCAGTGGGTTATATCCAAGAAAAATGGAGCGAAACAGTAACAACACTAGAAATTAAACAACTGCTGTTATAACATTATACTGCTAAAAGAATTACCTGTTTTTGTTAGCAGAAGATTATCCAGATGTCTATCTCCAACTCCAAGGATGTAAGTAATTACACAATAACCAGCTGTAACAAGTAAATTGTAAACATCAATATAAGTACCTTTCAAGGAGAGCAACAAGTTCCACGCAATTAACAACAACATATGACATTATCTTAGTTCTTTTTCACTGGTAATAAATATACCATAGAGGGGTGCAGGAGTGGTGCTGGTGAAGAATGATCAAGATTATCAGCACCATAAACACATTTGAAGTAATAAATTAAAACTCTTAAGTTTATTCAGTACTGCCTAGATTTTGATATCTTGCTACACAATTATTTACCTAACACTAAAATCCTGAATTTGTTCAATATTGGGATTAAGATACTTCAAATGAAGATCAAGTATTTTGAGCAAAATGAATGTACACCTTTTGAATTGAAGATATTTTAAGGCAGCTGTAAATAAGCATTTGACATTGATATGAATCTGAATGCATACATATCAAAATTATTTACAAGCTAAGCAGTAAGCCAGTGGTATTTTAACACTGCCATCAGTTTACTGAACAAGGACTACACTACCACTTCTTGTAATCCAAACACAGAACAGGAATTCGAATGTATCCTCATCACTCAGAAAAACCTGTTGTTTTAAAAACAAATTAAATTTTTCTGCCCCAAATACAGATGAGTGATTGTTATATATATGTTTTTATCTAGCTGAATTGTAAAGGCCCCAACTCATGATGAGGAAGGGGCAGAAGTAAGGTTATTGCAAGAAAGCAAAGAATATTTAACTTCTCATTTCCTTTAAAGAGAACAAAGAGGGCTGAGAAGAGGAATTGTACATGACATGCCAGGCTCAAAACTATTCTCTTCACAGGGATTCTGAGAGTAAGTACATGTACAGTCCCTTACCTGTGTCAGCTAAACTAGAATGTCTTATTACCTGCCCTTTATACTTCAGATAAGAAGTTACCAACTCTAAGACTGTAACTTACCACAGCTCTTCACATATGTGTCCATCACCTCTGCACTTATTCCATGAGGACCAGTATCACTAGGCGCATGTTTTCTGAAGAAGTTCTGGAGGGGAAGTTATCACCAAATTTAGTTATTCTATACGATTTGAAACAGGATTCTTAAACAGGTGCTAAATCAAGACCACAAGCGTCCCTTATTAAGATCGCTTAAATTACAAGCACTCCCCCAAAAACTAGTAAACAAATTTAATTTTATACTGCTTTATTTTCTTAATCATCACATTCTTAACAGAAATAGATCTGAAGTTCAAAAGAAAATGCAGTTTTATTTAGTAACAGCTTCAGAAAATGAACAATGCAATGAAAAGTTACTAATTAATAACTATGAGTTACTTCCACGGGAAACATTTAGGCCAAGACCAACAGCCCAGATTAGTAACTATATGTGGGACATACACTCTCACGAAGTTTATCATCACCGTATGTCTTTGTGTTCCTCAAGACAATGAACTCTGACTGAGATTAAAAGAAAAATCTAAATCATCAAATGGAAATATCTCATTTCCTGTGAAACACAGGCACTGCCAAAACAGTCCTCCTTCAACACTCAGAAGAAACCCACCAGTATTGGATTACTTGCTTTAAAACTTCTCAGAACTGAAACATGCTTTCATATTTACATACAGTGCTCATCTTTAATAAAATAGGTGTGACAGCCAAAATGAGTATTTACAAAAAAAAAATAAATACACCAAACTTTCATAATACCTAAACATGTCCATTTAGATCTTATTTCCTTGGCCTCCAGTGCCCAGCTATTTTATCATGCTTTGGCACAGGAAATCTGGGCTGTATAATGTATTTTGCCATTGATCTGTGAAGTAAACTTAGACCACATTTTTTTGGCGTCTTGTCTATTTAGATTACTGATTTTCCACAATAATTGCTGTCTGCTAATCATAACCCTAACAGCAAAAGTAGTTTTGTTGTTCTTGAAACAAATGAAATCTTGCTGCTAGTCAAATTTCATTATCTATCCTGGCATAGTCTCACACCACAATAACCTACGCCTGCAATTTATACGGTTTGATCAGAAGATGACTTAAAAAAATCCCCCATCACATACCTGTATACTTTCCTCAGTAGCAAGAACTTCTGCAACTGGTACTGACTGAATAAACTGCATGAAGCCTGTGACAGAAAGCAACCAGGAAAATAAACTTTCCAATCCACAGAACTTTCAGGCTACTCTATAACACGTTTATTAAAACACAACACTAATACAAACTTTCATTCAACTGCTCCTTATTGGCAAAAATGCATGTTTTGTCCCATGTCAATTTTCTGCCTTCACTCAGTTTTAAAACAACTTTTGTTGGTTTGTTGTTTGAAGGGTTGTTTTAAAGACTAAGTTGCTTGCAAAATGTCTGTTGTTCCAAGTTTTTGAGATGATAAATCAGTAATTTTCTAAATATGTATCCAGAATGTACGTAAAAGCATAGCCATGTTTGATTTTGTCTTGGTTTTCTCCTCAAATTTCATGTAAAGACCTATAAATAGGAGTGTTAAAAGTTATTTGTGCCAGATCACACAGCAAGCTAGCAGCAAAATTATGGCTACTGATTGTCACATACTCCAAAATCCAGACCAGGCTTCTTTTATGAAGATATCTGAGTTACCTATGGAATACTGTGATCAGTCAAGGTGTCTACTTCCATGACTTACATTACCGCAAGATCTTCTTACACATTTTACCTCCTTTTCAGAACGTTATACTTAGCAAAACATCTATTATGAAAACCGTATGTCACAATACAGCCTATGAACAGAAGGATAAGATTCCTCCCCATACTAGGAAATAGGAAATAGAAGTATCCATACCGTGTTTCGTACTAGTTGCCAGCACTTTATAGGGCGTCAGCTTCAAATCCAGATTCTCTTTTCTTAACAGCTAGAAAAAAAAAGCCCAACACACACAAGCAAATGATGAATGCAACAGAAATCCAACTTCTATTTCTAATAGAATGCAATCAGCATTGATCTCCACTGTTCTCCATTGAAATTAGTTAAAAGACTGCTTGACGTGCTTGGGGGGTTTTATTTGTGAGGGGTTTTGTTTTTGTTTTTTGTTTTTTTTTTGTTTTTTTTTTTTAACTACACAGGATCATTGCATCTATAAAGAAAATAAAAAGCCATCCAAGATCTGGAATTCTGGAATGTATTAGCAATGTAAGCTGCAGTAACAGTTTTTACCAGTTGTGCTCTTGACAAATGAAATCAAGAACAAAGCAGCACAAAGATATGGATTAGTAATTCTCACCTTATCCATGAGTGAAATAATTTGAAGAATAAGTTGATCTTGACGTAAATCATCACCATGCTTAAAAATTACAGGATATTTGCCTCCATCTTCTGTCTTGAAGAACAACTGAGCAGGCATTAAGGCACTCTGGAAAAGGAAACTTGTGCTACTAAGCTGGCTCACAGCAATGTTCCTACTAACATGTTGCTACAATGGAGTTCTGAAATACAAATCTTTGTTTACTGCATTATAGATCAGAAGTGAATTAAGCAGGTATCAAATTCAGTTACCAAAAGGTTTATAATAGTCTAATTTGAACAGCAACAGTGTGGCAGCAAGCAACAGAACTCTCCATGTTCTTCAGTTTGGTACAGAAGAAGCAGTTCTAAAGCTTCTAAAATCAATTACTCACTGTCTAGGAAGCAACAATTAGAACAAACTATTTCCAGTCAGAACAAGTGGGATCTAGGCATGTTTTTTTAAAAAACACTTTAAGGCTTTCCTTCTTTTTCACCAAGGAGTGTATAGGACACATTCCCCCCTGTGTAGCAAAAATGGACACAAGTATTCAAGTTTTATTTGGATGTATGTAATTCCAGTCAGAACTTTATGCAAAAGGTCACAACAAAACAAATTTAAACTGACCAGATCGAAAAGAGGCACAATTATAGGATAAACTAAATCAACAAAATGCTAGGAGCAAGACATCTTAAACAATTAATTTCTTCCTTAATCTATTTAGTAAAAGCAAGAATGCCTTTTTATATTGTTGTTTGAGAAAGCCGATTCAATTGTTTGCAATTTCTCTGCATAAAATGGGTTCAAAGGGATCAATTACCTACATGAATGATTTAATCTATTCAAACTGACCAAGTCACTTCCCACAAAACCAAAGCAAAAAAATAATCTAGGATACAAGGCTCCATATTTGAGCAGTTACATTAGATTTTTACATGAAACAACTGTTTCAAAATTAAGTTGCATACAAAAAGGAAAAATGATTCTTTAAATAATCCTACAATTTTCTACATTGTGACAGAAGACATATTCAAGGCCAGGTTGGACAGGATTTTGGTCATAAGTGGTATTCCTGTTTCTGTTCCCACATAAAGCTCTGAACTAGGAAGCATGACTTAAGCTGATGGACTTCATAAATGGTATCAGTCCTATAAAAGCGCCTCTAAAGTTTACACATTAACTAGAAAAAAAGAGTTTCACAAACAAAATAAAAAGCTGTTTAACCACTTCAAGAGTACATTACAGTTACATTCGGCCCTGTCTATGTGAGCCCTTTAAATCTTTCAACTGACATTTCTAAGTTTAGCACTCTTAAGATTTGTTTGCATTTCAGATATTCAGTAGTTCTCATTTACCTTGAAGAGTGTAGCTTTTTCAGGGATTATTCCTTTAATTTTCACCTGAGGTTCCAGAGGGAGTGGAATAAGTTCCATATCTGCTAAATTCATCTTTTCGTTATCTGCTAACAATGCCTGAAGCCTCTCATTCTAAGAGAATAAAAGAATGAAAACTTTTTTTTAACAAACAAACAAAATCCAAGCCAAAACAAAATCACCTACTGGGTATATATGAATAGTTTAAAATTCTTTTAACAAAGGATGCCTTATGATTATTCAATTTATCTAATTCTTTAATCTTCTGAAGAATCAAAGTTTAATTCTTAAAATCCAGTGAAATAAAAATTCTCTATGTGCAATAATCTGAATAAGGAAACAGATATTCCAGCTACTTTGAGTACAGTCAATTTTACAAGTGCCAGGTACAACAGCCTTACAAAAACTTATTTCTAAACTGCCTGCATAAGTAGTGGGATAATTTTGTTTCCATACCAGCATCAAATATGATTCTTTTTCAGCAATTTGATTCAGGTCTGATCCTTTAAATCCCTGAACTCATGCTTGTTGGTGATACCTTACCACCAATAAACCAAACAGCCAACAGCTTGCACAGATCTGATTTCAGGGCTTGCTTTATATTCCTGTACCTGTAGTTACCAGAAATACAACAATTTTCAAGTACTTCAACCTTGGTGGCCCACACAATAAAGGCCAAATTCATTTAAGTCTCTAGTCTTTTCCCCTGCTGAACGTAACAGGCATAACTGGACAGCAATGTAGTCTTCTACTGTTAGGAACAGTTCTAGTAATCAATTACTGCTAGCTAGATTTACAAAAAAACAAACAAAAAACAAATCTCACAAAAAAAAAAAAAAAATCCAAACAAAAATAACCCCCAAACCCTGAAAAAGCTTACCATGTGTTTCTTGGTTTTACAGAAATATCCTAGCAATTACAAAAGGATAGATGACAGAATGCTACCAGTGTTGCACAAGCGGGAAATTTTCTTACAAACTGAAAATTCCTCCTCCTCTTTTAGTGATTAGACCTTTATTACTTAGACATACAGCATTCACAAAAAGATGCAATGCTTAGGTGTTTCATTTTCCTGCACAAATATACCCCACAGGTTTAAAGAAAGAAAGTGACATAATTAATTACACTGAAAAAAATCTGTATTTAAAAGTATTAATGTGTGTCAGAAGAAGATATGTTAACAGAAATCCCACTGGTGTTCCTGCTTCTTCCCTATATCCATCTGTCAAATTCACTTAAAATGCACTAGAAATCCTTTTCATCAAGATCCAACAGAAGACAAAATTTTGCTAATCATATTCCTAATAATAAAAGTAGTTTTGTTGCTCCTGGAACAAATGAAATCTTGCTGCTAGACAAATTTCATTATCTGTCCTGGCATAATACTCACATCCCATTAACCTCTGCTACCTTCCTATGTCTCCTACAACTTGTTCACTGTTATATCATCAACAATTCAATTTTTTGTCCTATCTTCCTTTTGCCAAATTATCCAAGACTTTCCCAAGGGCCTGTTTCACATCTATAAACTTTCAGAACACTTTAGAACTTTAACTTATTTAAACCTCTACAAAGTCTGTTTAAAATTAGCTGAAATTATTACAAGATAGATAGACATCTCTTACAAATCTTGGTGCTAAGAATTTTTAGTGAAAGGCTAACATTCCTATTGTCAAATTCTAGACAGAGATAAGTTTTCTACTCCTATAGTTACCTTTTTCTTACGATTTCCACTTTCACGCTGCACTGCTTTCATTACATGAACTAGCCGATCCACAAATGTCTGCTGGGCTGCTAACAGCGAACGCATAACTCTGACAGACTTATCACCCTAAGTGAATTAGAAGAAACAAAATTATTTCTTTGTTCTGTCATTATTTTATCTAGAAATTATTCCTTTATCCTTAGACCTTTGGGCTTTTAAGAGGTAAATGAATAATGATCAATTTCCTGTCAATTCAAAAAGGACTTTTTGTAAAGCACAATCAGAATCGCTGTAGCTAGCAATCAGTTATCTGACCTACAAGGACACTTCAATTTGCATCAACAATTTCAGTGGTGAACAGTCATGCATTACAAACCTTATTCACATAGCCAAAACAAGTTGGGGAGGATAAGCACACGGAATATTCTTACTGTGGTATAAGAGAAAGATTTGAGTAATGTTCCTAAAATCAGAATTCACATGAAGTGTGAGATACACAAATCTGCACATCTGCTATAAATTATAGCTTGCAATTCACCAAAGGATCTTGGTTTTTAGTTTCATACTCCCTGCTGCTCTGGCACCCTCTGCTGCCAATACACAGAACAACACTGTGAATTATAAAGTAAGGTCTCAGTTTGTCTCAATTTTCACTGCAAGGACAAGTGCCTCCAACAAAGAAATAGTAAATAAAATAGGCTAATTACACAATGCAGAGGATTTACTAACAGAACCAGTAAAACAGATGAAATTTCTCAATGCATGTTAAGTTTCTTTTTTCAGTAGTTTGATTTATAAAAAAAAACACAAACTCAAAATTCAAGCAGAAGTGGAAGCCGTTTCAAAATTTCAATACCTATGATTTAAAATCCTGCCACACTCCTAGACACGTATGTCTTTTTAAAGAATGATTATCCCAAACTGCTGTGTTTTTCCTTACACAAAGCCATTACCTTCAGCAAAGCCTGACTAAATCTTCTCATCACATTTAAGTACATTTCATGTGTCTTTGGGTCCCTCTGCTGAGTGTCTTGGTCTTCACACTCCACTATTACATACCTGCAGCATAAAAACAACCCAAGTTATCACAGAATCACAGAATCCCAAGGGTTGGAAGGGACCTCAAAAGATCAGCTAGTCCAACCCCCCTGCAAGAGCAGGGTAACCTAGAGTACATCACACAGGAACTTGTCCAGGCGGGCCTTGAATATCTCCAAAGTAGTAGGCTCCGCAACCCCCCTGGCAACCCTTTCCAGTGCTCTGTCACTCTCACAGTAAAGAAACCTTTCCTGATGTTCACATGGAACCTCCTATGCTCCAGTTTACACCCATTGCCCTTTGTCCTATCACTGGACATCACTGAAAAAAACCTAGCTCCATCATCCTGACATTCACCCTTTACATATTTGTAAACATTGATGAGGTCACCCCTCAGTCTCCTCTTCTCCAAGCTACAGAGACCCAGCTCCCTCAGCCTCTCCTCATAAGGGAGATGTTCCACTCCCTTAATCATCTTTGTGGCTCTAAATTATGCTATATTCTGGGGCAACTTGAGTAAAATACAGCAGTCCTGTTTCATAGGCCTGGAACTAAAAATAAAGTTGATCTTTGAATGATATCTCAACTGACAGATGAACTCGCTAATTGCATAGTCACAAATTCTCACTTGGCTCAGGAGAGCTTATCAAGGTTTCTGAGACTTTTCACTTACAGTAAGGTAGCATTGCTCAAACACAACAAGTCAGAAGTCCAAATCATAAGAACATTCTAACCAAGCAGCTGGTTGGAGGAACAGGCACTGCACTGTGCTACTACCCTCTACATAAGGTGGCTGCAAAACCAAGAAGAATTTTACTCTGTTCCCTATTTTACCATTATCAATGGTGGAAGCTACAGTATTGGTCCTGAAGCAGCTCTGAGAGACTGCATTGCAAAACAATGTTCCTAAAATAATGATCCAGGTACAAAATTTAAATGGTACAATTTGGGACAGTTATACTGAAAATTTGACATGTTAAGCAGTTTTTTGGAATCCTTTTGTTCTTATTTCTCCTTGCAGCACTGAGAAGCAAAAAGTAGCTATGCATGGAAGGTCTTTCTGTTGTTAAATCCACCTCCTAGTACTACCCAGTAAAAATGTACAAACTCACTATTAAAAAAAAAAGAAAGAAATTACCAAGTCAGTCAATTTTCAAACACAGCATTTGGATTTAAAAGTGATTCTACATATTCAAACACACTTGGACTTTATGCTGACAGCCAGAATTACCCTTTCTTTATGCACCTGTGCAGAATTTCTTTGCAACTGAATAATTACTGGACAAGATTAGAGATCTGCCATTCACACCTGATCAGATTTGAGTAATCTTACTTACAACTACAAAATACATTAAATAAATTAAAACAAGGAATATGTAATTCCATTAGTTTTATCTCAACAAAATCTGTAACTAACGTTTACTTCTTTACTAATATATTTGTGTACACCATTCCCCCACTAAAATGAGAGAATCAGATTGCAGTAATGTGTATATAAGCCTATATTTACAAAGTCTGTGGACCAAAACGTAATTCATTACTTCCTGTTTTCCCTGAAACATGCCACTTTCGTCTTCATTTGTTAAAAAGCCCTAGGCAGTTTCTCAAAGCTATCTTGGAACAAGGAGTAAGAGTAATGCTTCAAACTTGGATAGGTGCCTCATGTATCTGAAGAGGAGACAGAAAAATGCAGTAGCACTGACTTCTGTAGCCACTGTTAATGTATAAGGATAGGACAACTTTGCAGTGACAAGGGACTGAGCAGGAAGTTTGATTTACAAGGGTTACTGTACTTTTTCCACTAATTATTTTAGGTGCGTGTCATGTCTGGATAAGTTGAAACACGCAATTGATCAGCAGTCAAGAGGATTTATGGCTACAACAGCTCAAACAGTGGCTGCGACATTTGTATTTTGTCACTGAGAAATTGAGATGTCTGGAAAGAAAACAAAGAATAAATTGACTGCAGTTTTTGATTGGGGGGGGGGGGGGTGTTTGGTTTGGGCTTTGTTTGTTTTTTTGTATATTTTTTTGTCTGCTTATTTTTTAAGTGGTAAGAAAGAAACTTCAGAATTCTGTATGTCTGAACTTTCCATAGACTGAATGTCTGAGACACTGCTGAAATATAAGTGCACAGTTTCTATCAATGAGGTAGAAAAAAGCTAACACTTATCTTAATGATACCTTAATGATGAATATTTGATTAGATCAAGCATTTGGTGTCTACCCACATCAACTGATCCTGCAATTATTCTAACCATTTCAACTTAATAGGACTTTTTTCTGAAGCCAAATACTACCTTTGGCCACTGCAGTACACTCAGGGACTGTAGTAAAGTTGTGCACTTGAGTATCTTAAATGTAAGCTACTAAAAAAGTAATAAAATAATAAAACTTAAGACATTCATAAGAGGAATCACTCTCAGGATATGCTAGGATTCCTCTAGGAATTTTATAAAAATAGTTTGGTAGGTTTACATCACATACCATACTCCATTCCCAATTCATAACTTATGTGTAGCTAATACAGCACACTAACATATGATCACATGTATTAACATTTTTAATTATTAAATACATCTACAAAGGATACAAGTGAGAATCATTTGACTTTGGTGCCTTCTACATGGCTAAACTTAAGCTCTCTATGCTAAAATACATGTGTATATACAAGTAAATAGCTGTATATGTTGTGTATATACATATGTGTCTGCACATTAATATATATACATAAAAACACACTTTCAGAGTACAAGTCTCTTCATCTCAGCTTTCTTCAAAAAGAGAATCCCTGTGTGCAAATGCTTACTCAGGAAGCAGGCCGATGACTAATTTAGGTACCTGCTTCAACTCTGAAACCACTGAAGTGAGTCAAGATCCTTAGCTATGTAATCTTACCTGTCCACTATCTAGATGAACTACATGCATCTAAAGTTTCCCTTAAGAAAGCACACATCTGCAATGATATATTGTTTGTGCTCATAATATAACCATAAATGGAATCTAAAAAAAATAATTAGCAGAAAAAAATTAGTGCTTTATGAATCTTCAGAAAATACACGCTTGACTGTGTGTAAAGTGCAAAACTTCAATATTCTAGCCAACACCGTCAAAAACTATAAACACAAACCAAGCAGAAAAGCAGAGCACATGATGAACTTTATCTCCTCCCCACCATCATAAACAATTTCAATGACACCTTAAAAACTACAATTAAGTTTGTTTTTTTTTATATAACGGTGTACTTAATGCACTATAAATCACCTTCCTTTGTCTAAGAGTACAGCTTATTTGTGCATTTTAAAAAAACAGAACCCTCCTTTTACTAACTATTCTCTTCAAATGCATACTGTTTTAAATCTACTGCTTCATCCTGAGAGAAACTGAGATTCTCAGGTTCTCAAGACAGGTCATGTTTTGCTGTGCATAACAGCTTTGATTTCAGTTAGATATTGATATAGTATGGCCAGTTTCTAACATACCAGTACAAGTAGTTTGCCAACGTGGAATTTTTGCATGCCCGTGATATCAAGAAAGTGCAAAGGTCTTGCTGGAAGAGATTTAAGAGAAGTAAAATTAAGTTACAAAGAAATCTAAGTACTTCAGAGAGTGAGAGAGTAAAGGAAAAAACCCAAAATAAATGCAGTGAGTTCTGAGAGATCCATTCCCTTCTAAAATCTGAATCCAATCCAACCTAATATCTAAATCATTATTTACCTTCAGTATTACTCCAAATCCAGTAACAACACTATAAGTAAAAAAAAAGTCTGCTATTGCAGTAATATAGGTATTAACATGTTAAAGGTATATGTTGTTCTCCAACAATAAACTTTTAATGTTACATTTGTCCTTATAATACTTCCCTCCTATGCAATTATCCCTTGCTGTAAGAATCAATCCTAAAATGGATTTACTACCCCATTTTGCATCCAGAAAACCCTTCAAGATGTTCTGCATTTTAATGTGAAGAAAAAGCTGCATAAAGGATATATAGCATTTAGCTGTTTTTCAATGTTTAATATCCCAACTAACAAGAAATCTGTGTGTCATTACTGATATGCTCAATTTGAGGTTTATCTTCTATGCAGTACTGAGACCCTCTAGTTGCATTCTTATTACTTTTCTACTTGTGGTATAAATTTAGTATAAATCTTGGCAGATGTAAATCAACACAGTGCTTCACTGGAGTTCAATAAAGATGAAATAATATGCCTACAGAAAGAACAAATTGCGGAAATGAAAACTTTTGGATACCTGTTTTCCAGTAAAAAAAGCTGCTTTAAAACACCTCAAACACATGCAATTGTTAGTGTCTAATCAGCATATGACAGACTTTCCAGTAATTTTCTCCTTTAAAGGAGAGTACTGAGTACTTTAATTTTGTGAAAAATTCAATGACCAGTCCCCCAGTTTTGGATAGTGTGACCATGTACATAAATAGAGGGCTTGTAACATTTTCTTAGCATTTTGTTTACATTTGTGTTCTATGAGCGCTTTAAGTACTCAGCGGTAGAAAGATCTAAACATTCACAAACAAATTCTAGTACCAGGTCACTAAGTATCAAAACCACAAGGTAAAGCACTTGACTTACATCGAGGTTTTCATTATCTGCAAGCTCCTTTGTCTTAGAAGTAAGAGGTGGTGAGGACACAGGTGGAACAGGACTCATTATCTGGGAACTACATAAAGCAAAACGTAATTGGCATGACTCAGAGTTCTTGCTTGGAATGCATTTCACTTCCACAGCACACTAAATTCAGGAAACTGGAAGTATATTTGAAAGTATTATCTCAACCCTCTTTCAGAACAAACTGCATGAATAGCAACTTTGACAGCTGCAATTCCTGAAAGCAGAAAAAAAAAAAATCTGTGCCTGGATAGCTACAAAGCTTATGGCTGTGAAGGATGTTCACCTTACATCAAACTTTGCATTTTGTTTCATCTTCCATAAAAGATAAGCAGACATAGATTGGAATTCAACAAATCGGCATTTTCAGGATAAGCTTTTCTTAAATGTTCTTCAGATGAAATTGCTAATACACAACACCTGCAAGCACTCGTCTCTGGAATGCAATTACAGATAATAGAGTAGACAAACCCAGTGCTTGCAAGGCAGAATTACCAGACAGTAAATTTACCTGAAAGGAAGTAATCAAACAGCTCTACTAATGTCTAAGTGTGATTGCAGCCTCAAGATACACCATATATCCCAGGACACCCACTCTACAGCTTAGCAGCAAGATCAATGAAAAGCAGTATAACTTGTAATAAAAAAAAGTATACCCTAGTGATACAAATGATTGCACACTCAGGCTTAAAAACACAAATCCTGGAAATTTTTATTAAATATTCACAGAAGACTTTGGTTAACCGAGTTTGTTTGCACGTTAATATTATATTAATTAGATATTTCAGCCTTTCTTTTGGGTTCCTGCAAGAATAAAGACTGTGCTCCCAAGCTCCTTCAGGGTCACAGGACTCTCCCTACACCTTCTGCAGGAGCAGGAAAAAAAAGTCTTTCCGTATTAGACTGATGAGATTTTTAGATCCATAGTCTTTAATGAAAGTAGGAAGTGGAGCCTCATACAATTTCATTGAAGACATCCTAGCTTTTTCAAGGACAGAAGGAAGCAATGCCAGTGTTTTTCCTGGACTCCAGAAGTTGTCTCCTTCATGCAGGAAGGTCAAGTGCCACAACTTCAAGATTAAGAACGTTTGCTCTGTAAATTATATGCAGCCAGGAAATACATTTTGTGAAATTTGAACGGTTAATTTTTTGTCACCACTTCCAATTACAAAATAGGATGCTGAATATGCAATGATCTCTAAAAAGAAGAAAGATCTTGAGTACTTACAATGTAACATGTTTCTGCTATTTTATTGGAAATCTAAGTTTCTTACCTGTCTATTTCTGCACCATTAGTTCCAGATGTTGTCATGCTTTCTGACACTGAACCTTGACTATCCCTTTTGCTAGGTTCCAGTCCATTCTTTATGTCATCAAAGTTCTCATATTTCAGGGCCTGTACTAACTGCAGCAGGTACATCAGCAAATCCTCATGGAGATAAAAAAAAGAGAATTGAGGGGGTCAGTCAAAGCAGACCCCCCCCCTCTGCAAAGCAGCAGAGGGGGTCAGACAAAGAAGAAAGTTTTGCTTTCTATAAACAAAGCTTATAGAAAAACTTGAGTCAGGCTTTAGTGACCTATAAAGAAATGGAAATTAGGGTCTTCCTAGAAAGCAATATAAAATAGAAAAACTGGCATAGGATGGATGGTGTTTGGCTCCCAAAAGATACTGAACTATCACACTACTATTTTTGTGTTACTCAAAAATATTTTGTGTTATGTGGTACATGCTATTAAGTAAATATTTAGGTGCAATTATGACCTACAATGTTCTCTTTAGTTAAGGTGCCCTACTTGCTTCCAGCAGCCAAAAATAAACCTTTAAATAAATGAAATAAATTTGCTCCTTCTACTATTCAACTTGCTGATAAGTTGCCATCAAAAGTTTCATAAAAGGTACATTTTTAAAGTCAAAGCAGTATGACCTTGGCTACTGAAGTAGGCTTGCAAAAATTCTATATTCTTATGCTCCCTATTTTAAACTCTGTTGATTGCCAAGGATTCAACAGTTGCAGTAATATATTCAGAGTATTTTTTTCCTACTGTCAAAAAAAAATAAACTATATGGGTAATTAAAATGCAACAGATTAGCATCTATTAAGTGGGCTCCACTTAAAAATCACAGCTTATCATATTCTAATCAGTATACAATTAGAAACACCTTATTCCTACAGATGCTTTTCCACTCACTTCCTTCAGCTAAAAGAGTATGATGATATACGGCTTCAATTTACCAGGTGGATTTGTTGGAAATCTTTTAGTAGACTATTTGAGTTCAAAGCACTTCTATGCAGGTTAATATTCAAAATTTATCACTTGTTTCTGGGGAGAACATATGGCTGTTTCACCTTGTCTGACAAACCCAGCTATCACTGGCTGTTCACACTAAGAAAATTATCAACTGAGTGCCACTTAATAATGTGAAGACTTTGCTCCATAAAAAGCTTACAGTAAATAGCATCACAGTGATTTTTTTTTTCATTTTTAAATCACTATCATTCACTTCAATGCCTTAAAAAGTAGCAAATATTTCAAGTACTCAGTGAGACTAAAAATCCTGATACCAGCTGACTTTCACATGTACCAACAGACCAATGAGTACCTCATCATCAGCCTGTTGAAGCCTGGCGACAGCATAGCGCCGAACTGTTGGATTGGAGAAGTGAGATGACAGAAGTTCTAGAGAATCTTCCACATCCATGGGCTTCCATTTGCCCAGCAGCTCCAGCGCTTGCTTTGCTTCTTGTGGTAGGTCCCAATTGACACATTTTAAGAACTTTGTCAAAGCCTAAAGAGGAAAAGATTGGAGAATTCATCAGTGAAAAAGCCAGGCTAAAGAGTCAATTTCAGAAATTAACATTTCACATTAAGAACTAGATTCAGACTATACTTATATAAAAGCATAGGCCTAGGGAACCTTACCGATGTAAGTGACAATACAATATTGGATCGTTTTAATATGCCCCAAAACACTGCAGGTGAGCTATCTTCTAACTAAAATGTAAAGTCAATGGTTACTAACCTACCACAATTACCACTACATCAAACGTGCCCACTGCTGGGAGATTATCAATTATTCAATTTACTTTGGTCTTTTGGTGTGCTGCTACCTATTCTGGTCACACTAATCCTTGTCCAAAAGGGATGAAGAAGCTCCTCTAAGTTTTTTTCTTTGCTGAAGACAAAATTGGCAACACTGGTATTTTGAGCTGATAGAGTTTTGTATAAAGACCCCTGTAGTAATAGCCAGTTTAAATTATTTATGAGGGAAAATGCACTAATTTTTAAATTGGTAACACGACAGAAGAAGTTAAAATAATCTTGATTAGCTTCTAAGACGCTGAAGCTCTGTATCTCTGCAAGGACAGGTCACTGTAGCAAGCGCCAGATGAAGCCCCCCTTGCATTAATAAGTCCTCTTAAATCATTCAACTTACCTTTTCCTGATTAGTAAGGTAATATCTGAATTTCCAAACTAGGTCCTGTTCCTCATACGTTAGCTGCTTTGTTGGTGGATAACTCACTATGATCTATTAGGTACACAGTCAGAAAGTCAGTTTAAAAACATTAACAGATACAATTAACAAGGTAAAAGATTACACAGTGACAAAGCACAACACTGAAAACACACAAAAATAATTGGGGAAAAAAAAGGCTTTCCAACAACACAATGTCTGCATGCTATCATGATGATGCTCCTCAGTTGTGCAGTTGATTAAACTGGCAGTGTAGGCAAATACAGTTACTCTAAGACCATTAACACTTTCATGAGATGTGCACAATAAGCATTCTTATGCCTCCTAAACTGTTTTCCAAAAAAATGAGCATGTACCTTCTGCTCCTTTCTGAGCTGGATTCATCTAACTACTTTTAAGATGCACTTAACATTTCTTCATTAATAACTTTCTATCAACTAAAACAGACTGTATTTTCCTTAAACTGCTATCATAAATTAATACCAACTTACCTAACAAAACTCAATTTAGCCATCACATGACTGACTTACATTGAGCTGATCTCGTGTAGCTGCATTAGGCTTCAGATCATGATCAGAAGGTCCACTTCTTAAACTTCGAGCAAGCTTGTGATGTTTGCTTTCTACTAAGTTCTCCTAAATGCAGAAGGTAAGTCAGTATTTATAACAACTTAAACTCCAGAGGAAAATCAGTACTGAAATAAAACCAGCTAGCAAAGATTCACCAGTATCTTGAATAATGCATAGTAATTAAAATTCACACCTAAAACTACAGAGTCTTCTGGATTTTTTGTTTTGTTGCTGTAGAGAAACTCTGTCAATAACATGTGGAGGGTTGTTGGGGACTTTGAGGCTTTTGTTTTGGGGTTTGTTTTTTTTTTTTTACTTCACACAATTTACAAACCTTGTCTTTTGGAGAACTGCTGCAAAATTTAAGCGTTTCAGTTAACACATCTGTGATTTCAACAGCACTCAAACCTGCTAGCCACTGACAGTTTTTAGGAAGTTTGCACTATAAAGCTTTGTATGCAAGAAAAACGCCTCAAAAAGTTTTCCCACTGTTAATACCATGTTAGCAACAGTAGGAGCCACAAGAGGAGCCACAGTGCCAACGAGACTTCAGCAGCCAAGGCAGTTTTCAGCATTGTCAAGACTTGCTCTTGCAGTGTTAGATTACACAGTGCTCAAACAGTGTTGCCAGTAGAATCCCACTTACATTAAGGTTCCCAAAGCTGCCAATACCAGTCCCACTGAATTGGCATCCACAATAATGGAAATCTTTTCTAGAACTGTACTTAGGCACTGTCTACACAAAAGACAACATACAAGAGAGTATAGGGAGAAAATATTTTAACAGACAAAGTGACCAAGACTTACTACACCATCCTCTAAGTTTCTTTTCTTCAGCTCCCTATATACCCACCCTCTGACCTCTTTTGCCAACAATCCCCCTTTCTCTGCTTTCCTCAGAAGCAAGCACATTAGGTATGGGAAGGAGAAGATAAACATAAGCATTTAATTAATTCTTGTATTTTAATCTAGCAGCAGCAGAAAAAAAAAATTAAATAGAAAAAGTCAAACTCAATGATATTTCTTAACTGGTCAAATACATCTTTCCACTGGAGTTTTAAAATACTTGAAGACAGCAATACAGGCAAGTTTTTGAAACTAGCAAAATATTACAATACAGATTGTATTACATGGAGCATACTTACCATTGACATCTGGGGATCTGGAATCTTAACAATCTCAGAATTTGTTAAAATTGGAGACAACTCATCACCGTCCTGAATAACAAACGGTTACAGACATATTAAACATCTCAAGTTCTAGGAAAAAACCCTGAACATGACATATTACTTCATTGTAAAGTATATGACAGTGAAAGAATGGTGCAACTGCACCTTGCTGAGTTTTGACTGTTACAGAGGGGAGAACAGAAAATAAGAAACTGATTCTTTTTCTTGTTAGTTTTTGTCAGATGGTAAATAATGTGGCAAGACAGATGAAAGTTCATCCGAGGAGACACAGTTTGGCAACTTGCCACCATGCTGACACATAGATGAGTGAAGGAATCATCATGCAATTATCATGCAAATGTGTGTCTCTCCAACATGGGCTCCACATAGAGCATGATAGTCTCCTCTAGAAAGTCAAGCTCTGCTGCTTTGCAGCACTATGACAGAAGCCCACAGGTTTCCCTTAGGCAAGTCTAATCTGCTGCTGTACAGAGAAAGGGAGAAGCTGTATGTTTCCTGTTTGAACCAGGCAGAAGGAAAAAATACAAAGCCTGACACATGACAAAAGAGCAACTCTGTTTCCATCTTCCAGTCACACGCAGCAGTTTGGTTTTGCTCCTTTTTTTTTACCTCAGAAGCGTAATTCAGCATTAATTGACACCATCTACGGAAGAATATTTCATTTAAAAACAGTATAAAAACAGCAGAACAGAAAAGCAACATGACAACACCAGCGCAGTATGTGCTATGCTGTATTTATACTTAGTCTGTTCTCTCTTATTTTGGAGAAAATTCCACTTCAGAATAAAGCTTACCGACATTTCCTACAAAAATATAAGTTTGAGGTAATTTACTCAGGTTTGCTTCTACCCCCATACTCCTTTTTTCTCCCTATTGCTTTTCCAATCACATATGCCTCCTGGGATGGCTTTCCTTTTATACTTTTCAGAAGTAACTTTCAAAGAAGTAAGCAGCTTGTATTAAGGGACAGAAAAGAATCATTCATCACCAATGGGACACAGGAGTTAAAATTGCCAGAATTTTTCTTTCTACATAAATTTTGTGTTGCTGCCTACAGCTAAAGATCTCTTATTATTAAAATGCATATTCAGGAAGACACTCCTATTACATTTACTAGTGTGCTATGCCCTCCTGAAGTAAAAATTTTACAGTCAAATAATGACGGAAACTACACTCACAACCCTCCTGTTTAAGGGAAATATGCATAAAATCTGGCTGTGGCTGCCAGAACATGCTTTTCCTATCAGTCTTTAAAATGGGTATCCATACAAACACTGAAGAGGACAGAGAGGGCATTAGCTTACAGTTTCCCCATTTTAAAACTACACTGCCCAAATAACAAACTTAGCTCTGATGTAATTGTATAGAACGTGCAAACCTCATTGCGTTCAACCAGGCCAAGTGCAAGATGCTGCATCTGGTTGGGGCAATCCAAAGCACAAATACAGCCTGTGGGGAGAATGGACTGAGAGCAGCCCTGAGCAGAAGGACTTGGGGGTGTTGGGTGATGAGACACTTAAGCCCAGAGCCCCTTTGTGTGCTGGGCTGCATTCCCCCAGCCTGAGATGCAGCTGAGGTGCTCCGAGGAGAACCATCCCCCCACCCCTTTGCCAGTTCTGGTCCAGCCCTGGAGCAACAGCACAAGAGGGAGGTGGAGCTGTTGGAGCAAGTCCAGAGGAGGCCACAGAGATGCTGCAGGGGCTAGAGCAAGCACTCGTGGGACAAGTCAATGCAGGACTCAACATTTTTAGAATGGACTATTTAATGAAATCCTCAAGAAGACACAATGCCATTAGTTTGCCTGTGAAGGACGTCAGTTGTTTAACTTCCCTTCCAATTAGATTAATATGCAGCTCTAATTCTCTGTCATACTTAGGAGATCATGACATGGATAATTGTGACCATGACCACACAAACTTACTAACTCATACCAGTGCCTGAGCGTCAACTCTAAATTAGCACTTGAATTTGATCAACTATGTGCTGTTGAAGTGTCTCTCCTGATCATCACCATGCAGTGAGTTTTCGTTCACATCATGAAAGTTTTAGAAATACATAATAACCTCCAACTGCTAACAGTCATTCAGCAAATGGGACTTAGAATCACAGAATAGTTAGGGTTGGAAAGAACCTCAAGATCATCTAGTTCCAACCCGCCTGCCATGGGCAGGGACACCTCACACTAAACCACGTCACCAAAGGCTCTCTACAACCTAGCCTTTAACACTGCCAGGAATGGAGCATTCACAACCTCCTGGGCAACCCATTCCAGTGCCTCACCACCCTTACAGTAAAGAACTTCTTCCTTATATCCAATCTAAACTTCCCCTGTTTAAGTTTTAACCCGTTACACCTTGTCCTATCACTACAGTCCCTAATGAACAGTCCCTCCCCAGCATCCCTGTAGGCCCCCTTCAGATACTGGAAGGCTGCTATGAGGTCTCCACGCAGCTTCTCTTCTCCAGGCTGAACAGCTCCAACTTCCTCAGCCTATCTTCATATGGGAGGTGCTCCAGTCCCATGATCATCCTCGTGGCCCTCCTCTGGACTTGTTCCAACAGTTCCATGTCCTTTTTATGTTGAGGACACCAGAACTGCACACAATACTCCAAGTGAGGTCTCACAAGAGCAGAGTAGAGGGGCAGGATCACCTCCTTTGACCCGCTGGTCACACTCCTTTTGATGCAGCCCAGGATACGGTTGGCTTTTTGGGCTGTGAGCGCACACTGAAGCCGGTTCATGTTCATTTTCTCATCAGCCAACACCCTCAAGTCCTTCTCCACAGGGCTGCTCTGAATCTCTTCTCTGCCCAACCTGTAGGTGTGGCTGGGTGTGACTTAACTAAAGCTAGTGCTAAGCTAGAGGGCCTTCAGTAACCTTTTCATTCTGTAAATCTTCTCCTCTTGGCTGCACTACTTGCTAACACAGCAATAACTTGAGATGTGATTTTGTCACTGGGAAACAACAACATCCATACTAAACAGCATTAACTGGCTTTAAAGTACTATGTCACAGAGCTCTAGAGTTATTTCACCACATTACGACCAGTGTGTGTGACTTATACAAATAATACAGTCCATTTAAGAAATTCAGAAAAATTTTCTGACCCAGTAAGATGGTTCTGCACTTTCCTGAAAATCAGTTTCAGAATATCAATTAACAAGGAGGTTCTATATATCTTATTCTTTAGTCAAAATACCGTTTCAAGTAATGCAAACGGCATCCAACTCCTTCCCCAGAAAAAGTAAATGAACACCCAATGCTGCAGACATTACATTTTCTTTCAAGCCATGAAAAAAGACTCTAGTAATTAGACTACCAACTTTTTAAATAAACTTGCAGTGCAACCGATATATCTATTCAAACAAAGGTTTCCCTTGAAATCTGCACAAAATCACATTATTGATAAATGCAGGTGTTATTTGCACCTGGAAAATGACACAGGTTTTTGTCTAAATGGAGCATTAGAAGCAATGTTCTCGATACTAGCAGAATGCTATCCTTCATGTCTTGAATGCTGTATTAAAATTAAGCTAACAGAGAACATGGAAAGAGCCACTGCCACTTCACTTCATTGTAATTGAATGTGGAGCCAAAGAATCTCAAATTCTATCAGCCACTGTTTAACAGGCTAGTTCTTCATAAACACTTGAAAACAAATTTATCAACAAAACTGTGACAAGTAATCTCCACTTCGACTATCGGTCACAGGCAGGTGACAACAGAACCTGCTTTCATTAGGCTCAATATACTGGATTGGTGATGCCAGATACGTAATTGAAGCATGACAGAACTGAGAAGATAGGCACTAATTTATGTACCGTTTCCTACTGCTGCCAGAAAAGGGTCAAGAACTTGCTGAAAAGCTACTTCATAACAACAAATCCCTCAAACTGCAGTTAGTTATAGCTTTAACATCTGCTACAGCACATTCAATGACTTTATTTCCACAAGAGCAGCCAATTCACAGTTATTTTCTTCCATACACTTTTAACATGCTTCAGAAGCATCTCCTGAAAGAAAGATGCATGCTTGAAGTCTGAATCTTCTTTCCTACACCTTGCATGTCTGAAAAACCATAATGATGACAAAAGAAGTTGCATGTGTAAATCAGGAATAATTCATCTATAGTAGTATGTTTCTGAAGGCAAGGGAAAGAAATCATTTTCAGGATTGTCCCATTCAACTATAAAAGAGCCAATACAACATAAAGCCCCTCACTAGCCACACTTACGAGTCTGCACCTGTCGGAAGTTCAGCACCTTCTAATGTAAAAAGCTAGTGGTCAGTAAAGTGGTTTGATATTTTGACCATATCCTATTATACTCTCCAGGCACATATTTCTCTGATTTCCACATAAGTAAACAACTTTATTTTGTTTCATGGAGGAACCTAACACATTGTAGGCTTCATTATGATTTATAACACAAGCTCTGTAATAGCAATATCCTCCACAATAGCTGGTTCTGGGATAAGTGTCTAGAAGCACTATGAAACTACTCTAAAAACAAAGACTTGGAAAGGTGGGGAGAGGTCTCATTGTCAACTACAGTCCACATAAAAAAAGGCTAGAGTTAACCTAGACATCTCCCTAAGGCACTTTTTCACCAAAATTACCAGTATCCAGGAAAAAAAAACAACAAAAAAATCCCACCTCAAACTTAAGAAATTAATGAAAAAATCCCAAATCAAAACAGAAGCACACTTACACGATTCTCCCCCCCTCAAAACATATTGGGTACATTTGCCTCACATTGTGAGAGGAGACACCAAGTGCCACGTGGAACTACTACTTCCTCCAGTAGCATTACAACTGCAGCTACCACTATAGGGGACACATGGATGGAGTGTGGACGTCCACATGCATTATTTTTATATCATGTCTGCAAGAGACAGCTCTTACAAAGGCCTGGAAAATCTCAAACAGCCACTCATTTTCATTATTACTTATAGCAATTTGAAATACAATCTCAACAGCTTCTTTTATCGTGGCATCTCTGTTAAAATAAATTCTAAGATTACTGTTGTTCAGTGACACATTAATTCAAAAAGCTAGATTAACAGCATTTAAACAGTTCTTTTTTCAAACATTCACAAGCTTTAACATGCAACAGATCAAACAGCCGAGGCAAATTCTGCTCTGTGCCTTCTTAGAACTTTTTGTGGAATCATGCTTTCTGCAGAATCCTGCTTTTTGCATTTATTATAAATTTGCATTTGTATTTTCAGTACCTTCATAAAGAATCTTCAGTTAAATCAGAGTTCTTTTGTCCAGATCAACTGTCAATGTTGTCACATACACAGTAATAACTGTAATCCATCTTCTGTTCCATTAATATAATGTGTACTGAGATTTTTTAACATTCTCAAAATGGATGCCTCATAAAGTTAGTGCCTCTGACCTCAACAGGTCTCAAGTCTCTTTTTCTACCTTCTCTTTCCCATAAAGTTGCACTTTCTGAATTCTTAGGAATCAATACATGCTGAATTTTTTAAAGACAATCGCTGACAATTTTATTCTTATTTTTAACCTGACTACAGATTTACTGCTTCTTCTATTTCAGTGGATCTTTCCACAATACACAGGTCCATAAAAGTACCAGTAATGCCACACTGATCTCTGTTAAGCTCAGTGTTAATCCTTCATTCCATTAAAGCTGAACTCATAAAAACCAATAAAGGCACTGCTTTGGAGATTTGTTTTGTTAACATGAAAATGCAAGACATTACAACCGAGTCTTTTACTTTACTTCCAAAGCGTTTTCAGCATGAAAGGCTAAACTTTTAAATCTGTTCATTTTAGAGCACAGCTCCTGTGCAAAGTTTTAATAACTTATTTTTTATAAAGTTACCAATCAATACAGGTACATTTCTTCCTGATACAAGACATAATTTTACGTACAGCTACTCCAAAAGTACTGCTGGATAACCGAAAGAGCCATAAATCAAAAAGTTTTTAATCACTCACACTTATTAAATTCTGTGATCTTGAACTGTATTACATGAATGATTCACTTCTGCAATCTTGTTACATCTATACTATTTGATTTGTATGCACACAAACAGTTGCCAGTGACAGCTGTCTGCCACCATCCTGCAGAGGAATATTTCACCTCAGCAGAAAAACCCATCCATTTTAGATGCATATGCTGCTTTTTAAAGACGACCATAAAGCCTGCAAGGCGCATACCTTTTCGTAGTAAACTATTCCATATTCTTTATCATCACACTTGACGCAACGGAATTCAATCATCAGGTACATAAAATTAGAACTTCGCTTTTCCCTCTGAGAAGAGAACCAACACAGGTGTGTATCATGTATTAAAGTGCATCAATCTTCAGTGTCCTCAGCACAGCTATTACCCTACTTCCTTTGTGCTATAACTGATTAATTAGATTATCAGTTGTTGAATAACTGCTACTACTTCAGACCACATCACCTTCTTCCTGACATTCTTACTTCCTTATATTTCTACTTCATGATACATATCCATATGTAACAGATAAAACCACACTGTTTTCATCAGCAACTTGTGGCTGTAGACTGAAGGTTTGAAAGAAGGCAATGAAGAATAACCAGATGACAGCTGGGGGTTTTGTGTGTGATTTAAAAAATCATTACACACAATTATGTGTATAAAGGTCAAAAATCAGAAGACGAAATACCAGAACGGTTTAGGTAACACCATGAAAGAGACAAATTAAACTCGTGTTAGAAGATTAAGATTTTCAACTCATTCACTTTCAGAGGAAGATTTGCCAACGTATGCGTTTTTGAAACCCTTTGCCTAGAAAAAGGGCTCAGCATTTTAAAATTTAGGTGCAAAACAAGAAAGAAGTTATACACAACCACCACCAGGAATGTACTATTAACAACGAAAACAAGCATTTCCTTTAATATTGAGCAAATCAAGTTTGTTTTATGCCTTAATAATGGATTGACTTTCCAGCAAAAAGTGGTTCTGCATTTCAGATACAGCACTAGGAATCAATTAATTTTTAGTTTTCTGAACAGAAGGGGAGAAAAAAGGAAATAAAAATGGAAGAGGAAAAAAAAAACAACAAAAAAAAGATAGGCTGAGTTCTGAGGGTTTATAAAAAATTAAGTTCAAAAATAACCTGATTCCCAGAGGTCTAATTATAATTGAGGCAACTAAATCTCAAGAGCACAAAGCAGAAATAAGAGTTCTGTTGTGCAAGATGAGTATAATTAGTTAAATGTTTAGGGGGTGATTTTGCCTAATGAGGGTTAACACCTCATTCAGGTCTTGAATGAATATTTAAAAAAAAACCCAAAACCAACAAAACTGTGGCTCTGAGCAACCTGATCTAGTTGAAGATGTCCTGCTCAGTGCTGGGGGTTTGAACTAGATGAGCTTTGCAGGTGCCTTCCAACACAAACCATTCTATGATTCTACAATTTTCATTACTGCCCAAGTAAAATCAACTTTAGAAGCTTCAAAGAATTATTTTCCTTTATCGTATACAGACGGCTGAAGAAAAGTAGGAAAAGCATTTCAAGTTCAATATCCTAAGCAAAGGTTCCATATCAGCAAGATCAAAAAAAATTGATGTACCTACCTCATTAATCATTTCTATTTCTCTAAAGGTCAGTCTGTCCAACCAGTCCACTTTCACCATGTGACCTTGCCGATGGGACTTGGTGAGCTACATGAAAAACACAATTAAAAGGCTCAGAGCAAGGAAAAAAAACAGAGCATAAAAATTATAATTTAATAGGGACACTAACATGAAATCAAGGGGGAAAATAAAGGAAGGGGAAAAAATAAAGGAATTGGAAAAAATGCTTGTACAGGGGACACACAGTGGATCACTATAAATGGCTAAGCCATGCCATGAAAATAATTCTACTATCTAAAACACCAATCACGGTGATAACCAAATCACACTCCAAGCACACCACCTTTGCATTCTGAACACACTGAAACAGGAACCTGGTTTTTAAGCAAAGTAACATATTTCATTTTTTGTGTTACAACATTTGACATAGTAAAACTTACAAAGCCAAACCATAAAAAAAAAAAGATACTTAAAAAAACAGCCAAATTGTGTCATTCTGCCCTTTAGCCTTGCCTCTAAACAAGTTTTCAGACTGGGAGTTACACATCACAAAATGTCAGCTGAAGACTCAAAGGAAGTCACAGAGAACCTGTTCCCCATTTCACTTCAGTCATCTGAAAAGTAGTTCAAGATTTACTCCTACATCTACATATTGCTGCAGAAATAGCACGGAAGTTGCATTGTTTAAAGGACTACCTAGCAGTAAAGAGTTATGAGGAAGAGAGATAACAGAAAAAGGAAGTAAAGATAGCAGTCATACTGCCTATTGTTTCAGACGCATTTACACACAACAGTTTTTCACAAACTCATCAGAAGTCCACACAAATACAAACAACAATCATCTTTTCAGCTCCAAAGAAATCACAGGGGTTCCTCAAAGCATGAGTTATTCCTGGCAGTATGCAAGAAGAGATGCAAAGGGACTGGAAAACATCTCGTTTTTACATGTTTCAAAGAAATCAAAACCCGTCTAGAAAATGCCCACTGAAAAGTCCCTCAAAACTATTCCTATTAAGGGCAGGGTTACAAGTAAACTTCATCAGTGGTCAACTTGCCCACCCATAAGCATTTAAATTTGAACAGTCACACTGACTGACATGTCCCAGCTGCCCAGCAAGGTGACAGGCAATACAGGAGAGCACATGAACAAAGGTATTGTATGCAGGAGAGCACAACAGCAGACTACTTCTTCTATTCAGAACTACAGATGAGGTTACTACCAAAACAAAGAGACAGAGAAGATTTAAGAGTTGCCATATACTGGGAGTTGTCTAAGTTGCACTGTTTGTCAGAAACCTGCACTACACTTTTAGCAGCTCAGCACTACAAACAAAAACATCACTGTGAATAAAGAAAAAAGGTTAGGAGTTTTCATCAATTATTATCAATCAAATCCCCAGTAAACTGATGTCTTAGCAGTACAGGCACAAGTAGTAATACAAACCAAGGATGACCTAGGCCAAATACTAGCCCCATCATGATGTACTCTGCAAAGACCATCGACCTCATGTTCAGGTACAGATCCTGATAAACTGACAAGCCAAGCTTCAGAAACACTCCAGAATCAGATAGTTTTTTACAACCCTTAGAATAAATGCTGACACAACAGATGAAAAATTGTCTAGTCTTTAAAAGACTGTAAATAGCAATTAAAACCACTAATGAAATTTCAGTGTTCTGCAGTCTGTCTGCAGGTGTTCTTGTATCAGTTGAACTGATGGTAAGGATTTATCCTTGATCACTTGTCCCTTCATACTCAACATATCAAGGCCATCTTGCTAGTTCACTTTCCATGGTGACTTCTTGGTGTTTAAGACAAGTTCACTGTGATGTTTGTGGGTTTTTCCTCTTTCATTCACCTCCCCAGAGTTTAATTTGGATTTATGGTCTAACAACACTTTGGATACTGGTTCCTATCTTCACACAGGAAACAAAACTCCCAATTAGTTTCCTTGCAACCAGTTTAGGTCAGAAGAAGGTGGAATAAACTACAGCCCACACTATGGCCTCTGTACCCACTCAAGATCTGAATTACATTTTAAGGCTGATTACTCATGAAAACAAGCAAGACAATGAATGCCAGTACTTCCTCATTTCACAAACATGTTACCTAATTAATCTTTTCTGATTCTTGGTTCCTACTAAGTTGGTTTCTACCAGAGATAAGGTTTAAAATTTTCCACTGACTATTAATCCTCAAGTAAAAGTGAAGTAAAGTACTAATCAAAAGCAGTCACAATTTATAAAGCAGTCAAAGCTGCTGGGAAGGAAAACCAAGCCAAAGTCAGCTCAGAGGAAAATCCTGGTTTGCTGTTTTTAAACTAAAGATTTGCTAGAAACTGGCCATTTCAAGAAGCACAAAACAGTAAATTAGGCATAAGCATTCGATACCCTTTGTTCTGACCTCATTCCATGAAACACAAAACATAGTCCCATGAGGATTATGTTTGCTTAAAGCAGCTGATTTACATAGCATTTCTTTAAGCTGTAGACCATAGTATAGCTTGGCAGAAGCAGTAAGATTTTGATGCAAACTTTGGAAGACCACTGAAGCTTCTAAGAATTAATGAACGCTGTTCAGTATACAACAGAAGCTCTTCTCATTTCTTTTGTCTCCAGTAAACACAGGGACAGCTAATCTGAGCTGCTATAAATTTCATAAACTAAACAGGACAAAAGGAAAGGGAAGGGCAGAGGTGACAAAGTATAATCCTTAATAATATTTCAGGATGCTGGATGTAATCAAAGCACACAAACATACTCTTTGCCTTGTTTCAACTGATCAGCAGCACTGTAAACAGGAACATAATACAATACCAATTTTTTTGCTCTCTTATGTTATATTCTGCAGCCAGTTCAACAAATTCTACCTGCAGTATTTCAGACAGAATGCGCCAGGGCTGAACTAAAAGCATAAGGCAAGACTTGGCCTTTGCCTCTTATGTGACTAAAATGCATTTCCGTGGTAGAGAAACAGCAGCATGCAGACCAGTTGTACGCAACGCATTCACAAACATCCTACCTACTTCACAGAAAAGATCTTACTCAGTAATGAAGGAATTCCTTACCTTTACATGTCATTTTAGCCATTTCTAAATTACTCCCTACTCTTTTTTATTTAATGAAAACACTTTTTCCTACTGAAGACAGCCCTCTTTATTTCCATCACCTTAAACCAGTGGATCAAAATTTTCAGAATACGACTTATACATTCTAATGTAGAATTCTGTATTTTACAGAATACTACATATTCACATCCAGCATTGATACAAAAATTTAGGATATCAAAGCCTGGGGAAAAACGGTCACAACTCTTTGTTCATTTTCCTGTTTGCTGCACTAGAGAACAAAGACAAAAGTAATTTTGTATGTTTTAGAGGAAAATATTAACCTCTTAAACCTGCAAACTTCCCTTACAGAGAGGAAAAGTATCATAATACTGTTAACTCATAAGGCCTGCATATGAGACCCAGAAGATGTGAAGGCATATGTGCATGTACGTATACACATAAAAAAAAAAACATTCCCTTTGATTAACATTTAAGCTCAAAATAAGAAAGATGCTAGCGCACTCCCTTCAGGGAAAGAAGCATTCATCATCTGCCACTAAGTAAAAGGTATCCGTTTAGATACTATCCCACCATTGTTATTACCTAATTTCATCCAGCCAGCAGAAGGTGTGAAGAAGGGAACAGATCAAAAAGAACTTCAGAGTATTTTTAAGTAGATTACCACATCACTCACGGGAGAAACTTCTTAATGTTATTAATATTTGAGCGTGCTAATGTATTCCCCACTCTTTCCATTAATATACCTTAGTACAGGAAAAATGACCTCCAGTATACAAAGCCATGGCTTTTTCAGCAGCAATTTTACAAGTAAAAGCAGAACCATATGGCACCTCAACATGAAATGCAACTTGCCACAGCATCAGTTATTCAGGTAAAAGGATGAAACTCCTCCCGCAGCCAGTCACCCATTTTATACAAATTCTTTACAATAAGAAATACCACACACACAAAAATTCAGAAGTATGCCAAGAGAATAAAAAGTGAATTTTCAGATGGAGAAAAGGTCCCTCAGCAAGCTCTTGTCAGAAGTTACTTATTATCCATAAGAATCTAATTTGGCCTCTGGTATTAGACATCGATCAAATGCACGACACTTCTAAATAATGCCTGTCCAATAAACAGGAAAAAAAAAAAACCAAAACCCAAAAAACAAGAATAACAAAGCCCACTCAAACTCATCTTGTTTTAATTAGACCTACTCCTTTTACTTATATTTAAATATACTATCACATACAGTAACATCAGAAGGCATTCAGTAATTGATAAGCTGACTGTGCTTAAACAAAGGCTACTTAAGAATGATACATCACAAGAACCTCATCTGCTGAGTAAACAGCTGTGCAAATAAAAGCTCTCACAGACACACTGCCCACAAACCCTATCCACTTTGCTACCGTCTGATGGCAAAATGGTTTTATATAGAAATACAACAAAATACCACTGAAAATACCCTCATCTTTCAGAAATAAGAATCTCCCAAAAACAGCTTTCAGAGGAGACGAATGCAAGCAGTGATGTTATGAGCCATTAGCTAGAATTCTCATTTGGGATGTGAAAGAATTCCCTCCTTTTCCTCAAAGGCTTTGAGTCTTCACCTCCCATATGCCAAAAGAAGAGGCTAGAACAGACCAAGGTATTTTATGACTGAAATACTCTGCATTATTTGTATTACTTGAGCTAGGAAGCATAAGGGAATGAAGGAAAGAGGAGAAAGGCAACACTGGTATGGTATGGTCACGTTTGCATAACAGAACAAACATGAAATGGGAGGCTTACACTCTCCCTTCCTGGAAACTCACTGCCTACATCATGTAACCATGTGATGACTTATAAACAAGCCTTAGTATTTAGTGTCTGTCTACAGTGCTTCCTTAGGCTAGAGAGGATTTATTCTGTTTCTGTCAAGAAATGGGGCACCATGACTAGCAGAAAGCTTTAAATAAGATTTTCATTATAAATTAAAGGTGGACTAGAACTTAAATGAAAGTTAATTACTGTGATAAACATCTACAGAAGAAAATGAACATATTTAAGTCACTGGACTTATTTTTCACTAGGAGTTGCACAAAGGTGGAAACTAGGAGGCCAAGATCAAGTAGAAAGTACACTAAGTGGGTTAACAATTATTATAGAGTGATTTGGCAAGCTTGGAGTAAGCTTACTTGAAAAATGAGAGAATTCAGTGAGTAAAACAGCTTAAGAACTCACATCCACTGATCAACTGCAGAAGTAGTTCTGATGGCAAAAATACACTCTTGCCATCAAGCTGGGAGAAGAAAATCCTAATACACACATGTATTCATAACTTAAATAAATTAAGCTTTGGTTAATTTCTGCAATTTTACTCAAATTCTTTCTAATGCAGAGGTATCTTTCTAATGTCATACACATCTGAACACTACACTAGAGAGCCTTAAATCTAAATAAGTGCTACTGAAAGAAACTAGTCCTCACAAGTTATTGTTATGCACTGCTCTTACTGAACCTGATGGAATTTTGGCTTCCAGCATCTTCAATGCATGATCACAGTTTCATTTTACAAAGAATTAGGATGTTAAGTTGTTATAACAGTACGCTACTTATATGAAAAGGTATTTATATGTCCCCTTTAAAAAAAAAAAACTGCAGAAGCCAATGAGCATGATCTAGCTTACTCACTTTTATAAATCCTGTGAAGTACCTAATCAAAGGAAGATAGCTTTCACATGAAAAAACAACATGAGAAGCCTGTATACATTCCACTCTAAGGAAAGTGCAAGTTCTTCACATATACCATGAAGTTTATTTGCTATACCATTACCTTAGCCAAACGGCTCATCTGATCTTCAGAGACTGTGCTGCTGGTTCTCCCAGGAGTTTTGGTGGGCTCTGAGCCATCAGCTTCTACATTGGGCCAGACTTTCAAATCATGCATTCCCTGACGAAACATACTGCAGGAACAAAAAAGCAGAATCTCTTCAGTACATTCAAAATAACACACCTGTCAGGAATCAAAGTACAGCAGCAGCTGCAAGAAAATGAAGTAACTTCCTTTGCCAAGCCTAGAAACACACACTGCCATGCATAATTTAAATGAACTGCTAAAGTGCCTTGCTCCTTGTGCCCTCTATGGCCTTCAGTTTTATTGGCACGAAGTTTAAGAGAAAATTAGTAAGTCTGAACTAAGTTATTTGGCAAGTGGAAGAAAAATGGGTAATTCCAGAAGCCAGTGGAGTGGTATAAATGCAAACTGAGGACAGAGCTTGACCTTCATAGTTTTATTATTTGTAATGAAGCAGAAAGTATTTCTCTTGCCTTGCAAATTATAATACTGACTTTAGGTCTGCCAATCTCCAAAAATATTCAACTATAAAGCTACCTAAGTTTCACTTGAAGGTTGACTGCTATAAAAGAGACTTCTGAGCTGACAAATAAAAACAAAATTAAAAAATTAAAAAAAGAAAAAACATAAAAAAAAACTCCACAACCCTCAAAAGACCATTTTTCTCCATCTGTGCTGGAAATTAAATTGGTAATTGAAACTGTGCAGTGAACAGAACTTTGCAGGGTAGCTGACTACATCTTTTCTCTGCAAAACCCTCCTTTCCTTACTTATTTGTGCTGATTCACCTTAAAAGTTGCTTCACGAAACCAAGTGGATCACTTCACTCAACTTCAGGTAAGAACAACTGGAAATTGTCTACCTAACAACTTCAGGTAAATACAACTTTAAAAAGTCAACCATTAAAAATGAGAAATATCAACCAGAAAGACCATCTGACCTTGACTTTACATATCGCTTTATGGAATACTACTACAAAGATTTCCATTCACAAGCAAATACAGAATTCCAAAATTATTCAGTGCTTCTTGTCCATCTACTATCCCCAGGCCCCACATGCTGGAAGTAAAGGTAAATTTCATTCATAATTTTTATCTTTTTCCAGGAACTATGCTCTAATGTTTAAGAAACTATCAGCAGTCTTTGGGTGACAGTACAATCGATCAAGTTTAATTTTCTGCCCAAAGACAGTGCTAATCTTTTTGTCAAAGCACAGAGATACAACCTCTCTCTAGAGTCACTTTCTGCATTTGAATATCACTAGAACAGCTTTCCTAATTCTAATCTAAACTCTTCCTGCACTTCAATTTACCCTTACTGCTTCTTATCAACTGACAAAAAAAATACTTCTCCCCATGCTCCAAAACTACCTGCACACCAGAAAAGTGTTGTTACAGTCTTTTCTTCAGCCTCACTAGTCTTTACTTCTCCATCACACCTATTTGCTAAACATTCAATGACTCTCAGCAGCCAGCAATTTGCCTAAAGTCAATTATACAGAACTGAACATATGCCAGACAAGCTGATGAGTATGGAGGAGTATGAAACATTGCCCCTGAGTGTGCACACTTGAGAAGTGTTCATATATTCAACATTGTCTGCACATTTCACAAGAGCATCATGATGACGAATCCTTCAAAACTTAAGATTCACTCTAAACCACAAATCTTTTATTCTATTTGGGCAGCTGCCCCCTACTCTGTGTTTGATGCAAAAAGCACCTCATACTTTTCCTTAAACTGCATCCTATGTTTTTTTCAGTCCCCTCTGCACTTAGTCAAGATTCTTCTGATGTATTGTTCACCTTCCAGCACACCTGTAATCCTTCCTATCCTACTGTTATCATCCACAAATTTACTAAACCCACTGTCTAAAGGATAATGGATTAGTAATTGTGAAAACTCCATATTTACTGGGTTACATTTTATACCTTATAAATAAAAATTATAAATAAATTTATAAATAAATAATAAATTTTAAAATAAATTTATAACTAGATTCCTGCAAGCCAACTATGTTAAGTAATCAGTACTGGTACCCTTATATTACAAAAGTGCAAATATTAAGTGACTTCAGCATTTGCTACTTAAAATTCAAGCTTACACATCCTTAAAAAAAAAACCTAAATTTTGGTGTTATGCAAGAGAAGACTATTTTTTACAATACTGTCGCATGTGTGAAGTTACACTCATGAAAAAATAGAGTAAATCATTTATGTATCTGATTTTTCAAATGAGAAACTGTTAACCTGGCTTAAAAAAAAACCCTCTTGTAACCACTGATACCTCACTACATGTGAGCTTCAAATCTGTACCAAAGAAAATGCAGTATACCCATATTTCCCAAAGAGCGAGACTGTTGTTCCTCCCACAGGAACTGCTTTACCAGGTCCATATACGTCCCAGATGGTCAGAGCCACCTGTGCATTGCGAGGCAAGTCCGGGTACTTCACCGGCAGTTTCAGCCATTCATTCCAGCTGCAGGGAAACAGTCTGCGATTAATCATAAAGCTTTAGAATTCAGGTTAATCTATGAGTTTATACAACCCAGATTCTCCTTAGAATATGCATTTCTAAGGGCAGAGCATATTTAAAAAACTAGAGCCCAAAGAAAAAAGTACTCTGGCTTGATGACGAAGTACCAAAGATCAGTCTGTCCAGTAAACAGTATGACAATATGCCAGTCCAGGCCTCAGAAGTTATTTAAGAAGTAAGCCATGCGCAAACACACAAGTTCACTTACCCGTTACCAAAAAAGGTTATTTTGTGCTGTCATGGTAATACTTAATAACCATACAGAGACTTGAAGAAACTTAAGCTGCCTGCAGAACACAACAGAAAACTAATCTTTCTGACAGAAACAAAACCCATACGTATCTATTTATATAACTTGATGCCACAGTAACTGAGAGGAATATGAAATGAAAGGCAGGCACTTACTTCCACCTAGTGCTAAAAGCCTTGTAGGAAGTTCTAACTGGAAGAGCAAGAGGCTTCCCTTCTGCAAACACCTGACAAGTTACGTACAAGTCAGAGCAAGTTTCTTGATACAGTCCCGAGAACTTCAGCATTGGATCTTCTAAGAGAGCTTTGTAACTCTTCTGTTCTCTTTTCCCTTCCAGACTTCCTCTGGGGTGGGAGCAGGAAGGAAAAAGAAAGAAACAATAATTTATTTTATATACAGTAAAAAGCCTATTCTATTTCCTTTGCTTAAGTTTAGGATACTCAGTATTGAGGCCACCCTTGCTGTTCATTACTAGCCTGCAGTAAAATCCTAATGTCAGAGAGGACCTCAGGTTATGAAATGATGAATAAATACAGAATTTATTGCTATAGTGATTTAGCAGGGCAGCAGGAAGATGAAGGGCAGGAAAGGGAAGAATTACTTGTTTGTCTTTTCAATGGGCATAAACTTATCTAGTACAACCTGTAGATGCTCAGAAAGCACCAAATGAAGGACCTTAAGTAAGGCAATAACAAGATGGCATGTGATGCTATTATTAAAAGCAAAACAAGCATCATATTACATGTGCTCCAAATACTACTGGGGGAAAAACAAATAAACACACAAAATAACCCCCCTAAAAACCTCATAATTAAGAACAGCCTCTTTTTTTAAAGCACTACGAGATGTGAAAGTATAGCTTTGGATGCCAGCCATCTCTCAATTTAATAACAGAATAAAGCTTAGCAGACAGTCCAAATCAAGCCTGATTAAAGCCCTGCAACAATGTAGAATGCTAGTGTTAAAGCACACTGATGGTATTTATCAGGCCTCAGCTATACCATGATGAGAACAATCATGAGTATGTAATACCTGACTGCGGATGCACATGTGAAAACAAAAAAGAAATGTGGTGGTGATGGGAAAATATGTAACAACATCAATTATACAACAGTTATGATCAATAGATAACATCAATCTCCCAGCAGCAAACAAAAAAATCTATTAGTACCACAAAAACTTTCAGAGTAGATGAACATGTTTCTTTCAAGAATCTATCAGAGCACATTCCAAGATGACATTCACTCTGATGCACAAAGTCCTAGCTACACTTTTGTTTGGCAGAATGAATAAGTAAAGAGGACACACGCATCTGAATTCAGGTATCATCTTCCATTCAGAAGTTAAATAAGCCCCGAGTAGTTTTCCCACGTTAGCTTTCAAAAGTGCAATATACCTTAATGTAACTACACTGGGTATAGTACATTTAGAGCCAGCCATGTCCCTCCCACACAAACGTAAACATCCAATTGCTGTGATGCAGAAAAAGCCCTAACTTCAAAAATGAACCAGTGAAAGGAGAGGGCATTGAGCAGCCCGGTCTAGTGGAAGGTGTTGGAACTGGATGAGCTTTGAGGTCCCTTCCAACTCAAACCAGCCTGTGATTCTATGAAACACAGCATGTGATCATAGCACCTACGTGGTGAGAAACACACCAGATCTGCCTACAAAGGAAAAAAACAAGAGCAACCTGCTTTCAAAGCAGCATGCAAACAAGCAGGAAACTGTCACCAGCGTATCCTTCTGCCCTAACGCTGACGGGTGAGGCAAACAAGCAGGAAAGGGTGTCTCCAATGCACCCCTTCACTCTAAAGCTGACCGGTGAGCTGCCGCGGCAGCTGGTGAGGGTACCAGAGACAGCGCTGAGCTGACAGGCAACCCTTGCCTTAAAGCACTGCCGGATCTAAGCCAAAGACCAGTGCAAAGCGGCCAGAGCAGAGCTTATAGCCCTTGGCCCTCCTGACACCCCCCCCGCCTCCTGTCCCCACAGCACCGCTCCGCACAGCGGAGATCTGGATGCCGGCGACGGGAGCCAGCGCGGCCAGGCTTCGGGACCCAGCGGAGCTCCGAGGAACGGGCCCAGCCTCCCGCAGCCCGGCAGCACCCGGGCCGCTTCCCACACATCCGCTGCCGCCCGCGGCGCGGCAAGGGGTGACTGCAAGCCCCGTCCGCCCTCACTCACATCTTGAGCTGCACGTTGATGTCCAGGTCGCAGCTGTACACATAGTAAAACTTCTCGGCTTCTCCCATGGCTGCCGCAGCTCCCCGCCCCCACCACAACAACCCGCGGGGAGAACACCGCCTCCCTCTGAGCATGCGCCGCCGCCGCCGCCATTTTGCTTAAGGGAGGAAGGAGCCTGGATGCTGCAACTATCCTTTACCAAAATGGCCGCCGGAGCAGGTCAGCTGAGAGGGAGGTCTCAAGATGGCTGCGCCCACGTCGCTCTTTCGCACCGCCATGGCTGCCGCCAGCTGTACGGTATGCAAGATGGCTGCTCCCTCGGGAGGCATGGCAAGATGGAGAGCGGTCCCACCTGAGGCAGCGAGAGCCGGAGGGCCGGGCGACTGCACCTCACAGAAAACAACTGTAAAATATAAGAGCAGGGTGACTCGATACCTGGAACAGGCAATGCACAACGTAAATGTAATTAACTTACCATTTTAAAGCATCTTAGTATTTCAAGCATTAATAAGGATTGCAGTGACAAAAATGCATACTTCATTACTATCCCACTCTTACTGTGTCTATGGGGAGGAACGCTTTTGTAAGGAAAGAAGGACTGTTTCATCTCAACACTTTATTTCCCCTCTTCAGGTGCCCCAGTATTTCCAGTATATATGAAATACTCCTCAGTATTTTCACCTCCTCAGGTGACCAGGAGGTCTTTTCTTCATTTTTCTCCAGGAAATTGCAGAAAACCATGACCCCAAACCATTTATCACTAAAATAAAGCCTTTGCTTTCCAGCTGTGCCAAGCTGGCATGTGTCATGAGTGCAAAACATAATTTAAACACAATTAAATGAACAAGATCCTTTGCATAGATGATGTTCAAAATTTATTCTTTTAAAATGTTATCTTTTATCCAGTTTTTGTGTCTTCATTTGTCACTTTTTGCTCACATTTATGATTCCTACAGCTCTGACGTCCATTTATTGCCTGCCTCGTAATTTTTGATGGCTTCTGTTTATTCAGTAGTTTGGTTCCAATCCATTTTTTTACATAAAATCTCTGCTTTCCATAGCAAAGATAAACAAATGCGATGCTGATCTTGGCTGTGGAGAAAAGGTAAGACATAAAAGTGTAAAAAATTAAGAGACAAATCTCACCCTTTTAGAGCTAAGCACAAATAGTACTTTCATATGTGTGTACCTGTTTTGGTATTATTATGTCTCAGGAAAAATTAGATTATTTTTTAATTACTGGAATTAGTAGTGCCTCACCATTGATTTCGCTATTAATTTTTTAAGTCATTATTCAAGTTTTGTTTATCAGAAGAATAGCTACAGGGAAAAAAATAACAAAACCTCTGAAGCTGGCATTAAAAGAGTTTTGAAGTGGTATATTTCCCAACTTTCTCAGATTCCAGTGTGTCTGATTAAAAAGTACATTATGTCTCAGTGAGGCTAAAGAGGAGAAAATTTTTTAAGAAAGAAGTTCTTAACAATAAAATTGTAGAAAGATGCGATTTCAATCAAAAATGGTGCTTTATACTATTTTCCCATATGAATAACCTTACATTTATAAGTTCTCAAATCCTCCCTGGAGGCAGAAAGAAGACTTTTCACCTTGAAGTATCCTAAAGTACTTTGAAAACACAGTGATGGACGTACTGCAGATGTCTGGGAATTACTGCCTGCCCCACTGACACAGATTCTGCTGGAGGTGATGGGTGTCCAAATGGGTGCAGTGTCTGTACAATGTGCCATACATCAAAAGCTGAGCAGGGCCACTCAGTACAGAGCAGATGCAGAGCTGGGTGAAGGCATTATCCCATTTAACTCTCTGCTGCCGCAAATAATACTTGGCTCATATCTAAGTTTCACTCTTATGGCCAAAAGACACTCTTATTTCTGTGTGTGTTTTCCAGCTCAAAGTGCCTCACACATAAGGGTTGTTTTGCAGCTTGCAGGAGCGTTTTTATAGTGTGACATCTAGGGCCTGGCATGAAGGCATGTTGTGGCAGTTGTTTCTGGCCTGCTTGAAGTAGGGAAGGATTATTCCAAGTGCTAGGTGCTAAATAAGACACATCTATTGCCAATCTGCAGCACACCCATAAGCAAACTTTTCTGGCACGTCTAGTTGGGTTTCTTCTTTAAGGAGACTAATGAGTATATTCCATAAGGAATTCCAGGAGTAAAGTAGCACACACTGTACAGGCAACTGCATATATGTGGTAGCAAGAACAAAATCATAAATCATAGAATGTTTTCGGTTGGAAGGGACCTTAAAGCTCCTCCAGTTCCAACCCCTGCCATGGGCAGGGACACCTTCCACTAGAGCAGGTTGCTCCAAGCCCCTTCTAATCTGGCCTTGAACCAGGGTGTCAAGATTGCTGATGCTCAAAGTACCCTGTGAAGCAAACTCTGACCTTTATTGTGCCAACAGGAAGAGGGCATCTGTCCTTTCTAGACTTGGGGTGAAACTGAGAGAAGGACCTGAGGGACTAGCAGGCCTTCATTCTCACCGATTTTTACCTGCTTATGGCTCAGGACCCCATTTCAGAGTGTTCCGCATCTCAACAACGCCATAGGTATTAGTCTCCTGCTCCACCACAGCCCTGCCTGGCCCAGCCGCGGGCTATACTGAGTCAACTCCCACTCTTGGGCTAATGTCCCATCCCCATGGAGCTGTCCTGACTGCCTCGCAGTCTGCCCTGCTCTCTGTCCACAACACAGCCCAACCACATGTTCCTGTAGTGCCCTAACATTTTCCTGAGTGCTCAATCTTCAAACACCAATTTAACTCAACACATCAGCATTTACAGACTTTCTGAAGACAGGAACACAAAGAGAAATTTGTTTTTAGCTCTTGAAGACTGTAAGTAACTGGCTAGCTACAGCTAGATTTAGTTACTTACTGATATTAAGCCATTCTTGTCACTGAGAACCTGTAGCAGCTGTGAGATTGACACTCTTCACTGCTTTGCTCATGCATTAAAATTGCCCCCATCCCATTTCTGCTTTTCAGTCTGATAGTTTGTCAGGTCCCAGAAGCCTGATGAGGTGAGCATTGAGAAAACAGCGGGAGCAATAGAGAGCTTTGCTGCTGACACAATTCTCTTTGGAGGGAATGGAACTATTTTTCTTGTTTTGAAGCAAAAGTATCAGTTGCAGTTCATATTCGATAGTGATTCAATAGTCACAGAGAAATATGTAACCTCTCAAGCCTTCTGAGAAATATATATCATCTTCCAGAGAACAGCATTGCTGCCTCTTACACCATCTATTATCTGCTAGTGAGACTACCACAATGAGCAAGAGGACTGATCAGTTCACATGTTCAGCCAGGTCCCACATTCTTAGTAAAGTTGTTAAGGGAAGTTGCCGAAAGTCACCTGCCCTTCTGCATTCTACCGTGCTTTGCTATTACAGGACTTAGCTCCTAAACACACCACTGTTCTCTGTCTAGTGTGTACCAGGCCTTTTCTCATTGAGGGACAATACCACTGAACAAAGTGGCTGAAAGTATCTGTATGGTCAGACTTGCTTTGTTTCCAAATGTGGACATCTGTCCGCCAGAAACCAGACTGAGACAGGTAAGAGCTATACATAACCCTTAGTACATCTGTCAGATGGTAATGACTTTTGGAAAGTATCTGCTGTTCAGATACCACAGTGCTGGGCAGGTTTTCAGAACCAAAATGGAGAGGTGGTTAACACAGTACTTACCATATTTCCTTTAAAAATGGGTAAGAATTGGGTTTAAGAAAAGAAGAAAAGAGCTGCCCTTCCCTTCCCTTCCCTTCCCTTCCCTTCCCTTCCCTTCCCTTCCCTTCCCTTCCCTTCCCTTCCCTTCCCTTCGCCTCCCCTCTCACTATTCTATCCTTGGAACAAAAGCTGTCCCTGTAATGTGCTCAGAAAACATATAAATGTATACTGTATAGAGCAGAGAGCAAATATCCAAAGTCTAACCAGCCAGCAGCACATACCACTGTAGAGAGCTGAGCTCTTACAAGTGTGGCTCTGTGGATTCTAACCCAGATAATGCAGAAGTCATGTATAAAGCTCAGTTTGAAAACTCAGAGCAGCAATAACTTGGGTTTATGGAATGTTCTGGCTGACAAGGTTCACTTCCCAGCTGATTTTGTATTTTTTCATAACTAATTGCTGCTAAAGTTCTTTGAGAAAAGTCATCTGCCTTTCTGCCTTCTGAGTTCCTACTGTCTTTGTTTTGATAGGACCTAGCTCCTAACACACAGTATACTGTCTAGTGTGTGCCAGGCCTTTTCTCATTAGATGACACTACTGCTGAACAGACTTTCCGACTCCTTGTTTCCTTATCCTTCTGTCCAAAAACAACAACATCATTCCTTGTGCTCAAACAAACCCAGGACTGCAGGCATCTCTTTACAATTCAGTCCTGTCTTTTACTATTACCAGCACCAAGTGTTCCAGTTTCTCCCAGCAAGTTCCATTTCACAAGCAAAAAGGGTTTTGGCTCCACTAAGACCATGAAAAGGTTGTCCCTAAAACACTCTTGGTTAGGAAACCCTTTCTTTTTTTTTCATCACATCCGTAAGAATCTGTTTTCTGTGGCCCTGATACAGGCAGGTTGTTGCTGCATTTCTGCTGTTTTAAAGAGCCAGATCCTCAAAGTCGCACCTTGGTCCAGGAGGCAGATGTACTGGCCGATAAACACATATTGCAGCTGCCATTGGTAGTGATATGGTGAAGAAGATGCCCATTCTGGTTGGCCATGCAACCCAGAATGCTCCATGGAATAGGCAGACATGAACATGTTTATTATTAAATGCGTTCTTGAAAATATTAAAGTATTTGTTCTAATCCAGTAAAGTGAGGTATGATTTTACCTTTTTATGCTCAGTACCCTCAGGTTTCATCGCATCAGCTGAAGATGAAAGCACTGAGCTTCTCGCAACAATTTCTATTGAAATGACAGCAAAGCTGTGGACTTCCATTTTATTATAGAATCAGCCTCTGCAATAACCCTGTTTGGAGGAGTCCCTGAACTCATTCATCTCTATATAACTTGAACTCAATAAAGTTGCACTAGGAAAGAATTTGGCCCATTAACTTCAGTTTTCTAATGCTGTTTAGTCAATAAACCATATAATTCCCAAAACAAAGAAAAGGAAGAAATAATAATAATAATAATAGGAAACATGAAATGTCAACACACCTGTTCAGAGTGGGGTGGGGGAAGAGCTAAAGCAAAACAGAAATACTGAGTCGGGTCACCAGCTAAAGAAAATCAGTGTGACTCCAGTGAAATCAATTAAATGACACTGGGTAACACCAGATGCAGATCTGGTATGTAATTTTCAGGTTTTTCCAGTTCCTCCTCCATCTCCCCCCCCCATCATAAAATTTGTTTTAAAACAAAAAAAACAGTTTTGCCAGATTTTGCAAGTTCAGAAGTCTGTTAACTGAGTAAGTAAAGATATAATGAAAGCAATAACTGCTGAAACATCACACATGCAGTACGTATCTCCAGCCAGTCCAATTTTATGCCTAAGGAGACTGGCAGAGTTCCTGCTGCGATTGAGATCTTATGTCAAATTTATAAACTTGTTTTCTCCATTCTCCTCTCCTATCCCCATGCCCCATCAATCAGAGCTTATACCTGCACAAAAGGCTGATCCATCATTAAGGAGGCAGGTTTCAGCCAAATGTAAATTTGCACTTAAATACCAAAAAAAAAAAAAAAAAAAAGGAGGAATAACATGCTGCAGGGCAGGGTCACCCTCTGACCCTAGGCAATCTACCTCTCAATCTGCAGAGCGCAAGCTAAAATAACGTGTCCGCCAAGCAAGCAGTAAACTTTTCCTGCTTCTGCCTTTGTGAAGATTCTTGGAGTTGCTGTGTCTGCCGGCTGACACTCTGTCTGACTTTTAAAATATGAAAATCTCCTCCATATGCATTGAGCTCCGTTTTCTGCTTAGCATTTCAAGAGCCCTAAGGACCTTCAGGGGAAGAAAAAAAAAAAACCAAACCAAACCCATATTCTGAATTTTCAATTTTGATGACAATTTGCTTTCCCTACAGGATGTGCAGAAACACCTTGAAAAACTTGTCAGCTGCACTAAAGGAAATGTTCCTTGCCATGGGAATGAGGACACATCGCTTTCAACTAACTTAGGAAAACAAGTTTGACTCTTTCGTAAGAGTGGGTCATACTGCACCCTGCATTTTCCCAAAGTACCTGAACATCTCTTTTAGGTTGATCCAAATGAGAAGCTATAATAGTAGCAACTTTAAAAATCAAACAAACGAACCACAAACTGAAGTTTTGACCATGCATGTAAAGAGAGAATTTATTCCATCTGTCCATCCATCCATCCATCCATCCATCCATCTACTTATAGAAGAGTCCCTTTTCATAGCATCTGCATCCAAGTCAGTCTTCAGGGCATAAACAAAAGATTGTTAGTTTCTTTAAAAATTATTTTGTTATGCTGAGATAATAATTCTGCCTTCTCTAGGCCAGCCTTACCTTGCTTTAGAGTTAAGAGGAGACAGTAACATTTAAGTTATAGAATCACACTTCAAGAACATTGTGAGGTCAGCATGTACCATGGTTTGCAGTCCTGTTTTTCTCAAAGAATAGTAAAGGGAATCTAGATGACCTATGTGTATTAAACACTGCTTTTGTAAGCTAATATCAAATGAGGTGAATCCCACCCTTAAGATGAGATTTTTGCGTTTTCTCTGTAACCACCAGACCAGTAAAAGGCACACTGCAAGTGTTTCTTCTCTAAGCACCAGGCACATCCAAATTGTTCAGGGCACGCTGGGTTTTGTTGCTTCCACACTGCAGATGGGAGGTGCTCAGGTATGTGGAATACAAAGTTAGGTGTTTACTTCTTCACCTTGAAGCTAGGGCAAAGCCCTAGCTGACCTTAAAGGGCCCGGGAACAAGTTGTATGGGATGACTGCTGAGAAAACCGAAGGTTACTGAAGAATTCCAGATGAAATCACTGGATTTCAGTATTATGGATGCTCAGTATTCAGCCTTCATTAGCTCCTGACAGATGAACCATGAGCTGAGTTAGGAACAGGGGAGATAAACCTTCATTTCTGGGCTTGTTTTCCAGCCATTAGACAGCACTTATCTTTAATGTGAAACTCCTGGTTTTAGAGGCTGGGCTGAGGACAATTGCTTGTTTTGTTTTGTTTTGTTTTTAATATTACCAGTATCTCCATGTTCTATATGGGCTAGACAGGACTGCATGAATTCTAACATCATTTAGTATTTCTGCAGCTAATCCTGGTTTAGCCTTGACACAGACAAATCTGGTATTAGGCAAAGGAAGATTTTGCATTAATGTGGTAAATGCTGCCTCTCTTCCTTTCAGTGGACTCAGAAATTCACACCAGTTAGAATATGTAATTTATATCACAGTCTATTTAAATGTTTTAAAATGGAAGGGTTCATTACAAATGCCTTCACTAACCTTTTATCCAGGGTGAGATGCAAATGCAGCAGCGACTGATAAAGACAGACATGTAAATGAATATGGATGTTTGCATAAACTGGATTTCTTTGCTCTTGTGGAACAAATTCTGCTCTTAGTTCCATTTAAGCGTCTGCTATTGATTTCAGTGTAGTTACGAGTATGCAGCTGAGGACAGGATAAATCCATCCATCTACCTATTGACTGATCAAACCACATTTTTTATTATGGATCCCATTTCCATATAGAAAGGAAGCAGGCCTTGATCTCAAGAGCAGGCAATGCCGCATCACTGCTGCAGCCCCATGACATGATATGTGAGTATGCCTCACTCCAGTGGGTGCTCATGTTGGGTACAAAGGTACTGGAGTCTCCCAAAATATTGAGGGCCAGATAGACACCAGCAGTTAGAAGTTTATTTTCTATAAAAAGGTACTTAATAAATAGTTTAAGTTCAAAAAGCAAGTTGAAAACTCATAATCAATTTTGTCATTCTTGCTTTTCTTTCTTATTTGTAGGAAAAAATTGCTCACTTTTCTCCCACCCTCTGATAAGGCTGGGCTTTTGCACTCTATTAACCCCAGGGACTAAAAGATAGACTGTTTTCTAACAGGTGAATTAGTGCTAGATAGCATTACCACAAATGCCAAGTCATTAAACATGTAATTGGATTTTTTTTTTTTTTTTGCTATCTTAACTTTTCTACATTATAAAGGATCTTTACAAGTTAATGACAGAATATGAAGCTGCCCTAAGAGCTATTTGCCCATTAAAAATAGGCATGAAAAACTCCCATCCCCATCACATGAAGAACTATCCCACCAATTTCCAATTACTTCTGCCACTGACAGTTCACTGGACTGTTAAGTTATATTCTGCACCATGCTGCTTAATGTGGTTAAGTCAGGCAGGTATTTGCTACTCTTCTTGTTCCCTTTCTTCTTATTATTTCTATTTTTTTTTTCACCCTGATTGTGAAGCAATTAAGCTATGTCACTAATGAAAAGGCAGAATTTTAGTACTATAAAGGCACAGTTAATTTAAAGTTGAATCCCTGGCAATAACTATATAAATCCTCATAGCACCTTGGTCAAAAAATGTTTCTGGAAGTTTATTCAGGACCTCCAATAAAAGCCTTTCTTATGGCACTCACAGATATGTCAGGGCAAAAAGCTTTAGTAGAAAGAGCTAAGGATCTTACATCTATTCTGGGTAATGGAAATGGTAATATTAGTGATAATTGTAATAATAAGGAGAAGGATTCACTGTGGATTTTTTTTTCTTCCATTTGATGAAAACCTTCAATGAAAATGCAAGAAAAGATTGACAAGTATGATCACTTATGTCAAGAACTGAAAACAAAAAAATTTAAGGCTTTAGAAGAGTAAGCAAAATGCCACTGATCCAGAGTCCTTTGAAGCTCTGTGATGGGGAGATCCAAGTGGCACCGTGCAGTAGCTTTATTATTAGATGATGGAGCCTTTCAATAGAGGTGCTAACAGTATCACTGGGAATTACATAAGGCAGTGAAGCATCCAAAGTTCATGGATGCCCCTGTCTGAGTTAGAGCTACTGGGGCAGTTGTGTTCTGTGTCTTGTGCAGTTTCACTCCTGACATACAACCTCCTTGAGGTGCTTGCGACCTACCTAATAAGGCGTTTGCTCTCTGTAGATTGGTGATTAAGTAACACACAATTCAGCAAATTGTTATATTCAATCTCTATGATTTATGTGGATATATTTATTAAATAAAAAGTAATCCATCTCAGCAAAGACAAGGGTAAGATAACCAAAATTTAAATGCACTGTGTCGGCTATGGATCTTTCCTTCAGGTTGCTGATAGTTTCCCTTTTGAACCAGTTCTGTAATATCATTCATAAGCTTTGGAGGAATTTTAACCCAGCCATTTCTGACTTAGATAGGGAGTTCATCAGTTATTACTGAGAAAGGGGGAAGACCTGCGCTTTCTAGAAGCTGTGTGATGTCTGTGAACCATTGAAGTGATGCAACTGAAAGAAAGGCTGGTACAAAAATTACTAACAGGGACTTGGAGGCACTAATGGTCACAAGAAGACAAATCCAAACAGAGTGTGTGCAGAAAAGGACTATGAAAATGCATAGGGGAGTGTAGAATCTATTTTGTATGACGAGATTAAGAGTCTGGGTTTTTAAACCGAAAGGGATGGGGGCAAGGCAGGGAAGTAATATTGTTCCTGTATAGTTATCTTTCCTTATGGGGACAAATCACCTAGAAGGAGGAAAAGGTATTGAAATTAAAGAAAAACAATTAAAAATGCAGGTAAGTGCAGATGAATTGTGTAGCTGTGTGCAGCTGTCTTCCAGACAGAGAGCAATGGAAGTATCTGCATGCCACTTTGAAGCATCCTCTTTGAACATCACTATATATTCTGGAGTATCTCCTTATCACATACACTCCACATACATACTTCAGTGCATCCTAATAAGTGTCTTCTTTAGAAGTCCAGACTCCAGTAAGTCTCTCAAGCAGATTAATGCAGGGATATTGCTGGATAAGGTGATGTTTGTACTGGAAACAGCAACTCATTCCACACTGACTAAAAAGCAGATTTACAGGCCTGATGCTTTTCACTGTAACTGCTACTTCTGCAGCCTGTTTCATTTGCCAGACTTTGCCTTTCTCCATCTTCATCTCTCTGACTGGAGTCTAGCTTGATATTTTCAGAATTTACCTTGGTTCTCTGATTCTGAGGATTTAGTTTGGCTTACCCAAATAAATAGAAAAAAATATCCAACACATTAATATGGTAAAATGCATTTTCTCCCCTTATTGCTTTTCCTTTTCTTACCTGTTGTTGTGACTCCTTTGGCTTTCAAAATCTGAAGACAGAGACATTCCTTCACTTTTTAACCTTTTGCTTATTTACACTGATGTGATTACAATGTGGGATATATTGCTAAACCAAGCGGACATGATTTAAAACCCCTTTTCAGTGTTTGATTTACCAAGGCTAATAACTTCAGAGATGAATTGAAGAATTACTGTTTTCAGTGCCCATGTTAGGTTCTCATACTCCATTGCTGCACCTCAGAGCTGTGTACAAATGGTGTAATTTAATAATGAGCAGAAAACTCCTGCTTCAACCTGTAAATTAATAGTTGAAATTTACTCTTGTGCAGAAGCCTTTGTCTGGGCCAGTTTATATCTGGCATCATGTCAGGGCTTGTGTGAAATTCAGCCAGGGCACAGGCTTTGTGCTGGGTTTTTGAGCGAGGCTATTTTCACTCTGCAATGAGCAAGTACAGTCTTATGTTTCAATAAAGGACTTATCTGTTAGCATGTGAAAATGTTACTGCTAATTTTACACCTTGAAAACAAATCAGGGTTTCACAGTTCGAGAGCAGAAACCAACCAGCTATAAACCGTCAGATTGACTGTGATCTCAGAATTGAATAGGTCTATTTGTTCTAACAAACAGTTAGGCCATTAAATTGCAAAGCCTTCCAGTGTTTGTCCAGGTAAATAAGGACACATCCAAATTGATTATCTGTTGTTCAGAGGTAATGATACGTAATAAACTATTCGCTCTGGGTAACGTAACAGAAATGTGCTTTAGCACGCGAATGTGCAATATCTTGCAGAGTAAGAGCAGGATCTCACTATTAGTTTAGCTTCAGTCCAGGACACCATCACACCCTCCTGCCCCCCACCCCTGTGGGCAAAATGCATTTGCCTGATAAAACAAACATATACATTTTTAGTGCTCAGTAACCTTACGTGATGCGGCTGCTTCTGCTGATGGGGATTCCTCAGGAATCTGCATGTGGATACCTCTGTGACTCACAGAAAAAGACAGCAGGGACATTAAGGTTGACCCTATTCTTTTTAGTGTTGTTATATTAATTTGACAAGAGAATATCTGTCATCACAGACGTCAGATCCACTAGCTGCCCAGCAATAAATCTTGTGCTCAAGTCAAAATGTCTCCAGAAGAATTTCTGCAATGAAACTTCACAGCTCAACATTAGGCAGCAATTTATGATATATGAGATAAGCAGCATGAGCAGTATTCTAACAGGAAACGAGGTAATCCCTAAAGTTGTCAACTGGGAAGTAGTTAAATGATTCTTGCTTTTCTCAGTTAGGAACTTAACTGGCTTCTTTAAACTGTTATATAAGGATTCCTCCTATGCCCATGTTCCTGGTAGCTCGCAAGTTAAACTATCTCTACATGCAGATCTGCCTGGAAACCTCCAGTATGGGGGAGAGGAAATGAACATCTGGGACCAGGAACCAGGGACAAAAACATTTCACAGCAGTAGCAGGACTGTCCTTCCTTATAGGATCCTGCTCTATCACTTGTGACAAACACCAAATTGGATGTTTGTGGGGACAGACTCTGAGAGGGTAATAACCCATGCTGAGGCAGTGTGATAATGATGAATGTTCTATTGTCTTTATTTTCCTCACATCACTTGCCAGTTAGACTTACAAGGTAAAATTAGTAACCTTTCGTGGTGGCATCTCTGTTGCCGAATTTTAGCTGGACAAAGTACTGAGTGGGATGGTGTCCATAAGGAAAACACTTGAATTTAGACACCTGGGGATGTTTATGCCCAGGTTGGTGTTCAGCCTGTCCTTATAGACAGTAAGGAGCTTGTCAGCCCTGCCAGTGGGTCCTGGAGAGCTGTTGGACCTCCTGCTGGTGGTACCTGCTGTTGGGTGAGCAGCATCATCCCCTGTTTCCACAGGCTGCACTGACAAGTCTCCCCTGCACATAAGGAGAGTGTAGGCATGCAAGGACTCAAATTATTTTATCTGATTTCAGGCCTTTAACCTGCTGTTAGTAACCTCCTGCTCTGGACTGCTGGTCAGAGAGAGGGCAGGTCTCCTGAAGGCCCTTTCATGCCTGAGGGAGCTTGACTAACACTGGAGTATGATGGCAAGGACCTATATTGTGGTCCAGCCTTGTCTGACCTGTGTCGATGAGCTCCCTTTGCAGTCAGGGCAGAAAACAGGTATTTTAAGCAACATTTTCATTTGATCATAGAAATATAGAATCCCAGACTGGTTTGGGCTGAAGGTACCTTAAAGCTCATCCAGTTCTATCCCCCTGCCGTGGACAGGGACACCTCCCACTAGAGCAGGTTGTTCCAAGCCCCTGTGTCCAGCCTGGCCTTGAACACTGCCAGGGATGGGGCAGCCACAGCTTCTCTGGGCACCCTGTGCCAGCGCCTCAGCACCCTCACAGGGAAGATATTTTTCCTAATATCTAATCTAAATCTCCCCTCTATCTGTATTTATCTTTAATCTATTGTAAATGCCTATTTTAGGATGATAAACATCCTAATTTCCCCCCAAAACAAAGGTGTCTGGCTATGACTTAAATAACTAGCATTTGAAGCTTTACACTAGAGAAGAATCACATAAATTTGGTGGAAAGGAGGAAATCACCTCTACCTATTTGTGGTGTGACTTTGCTGTTATCAGGAGAGTAACACCGTGGGTACATTTAACCAATGTCCACTGAAACAGAAAGCAAGATAACTAATCAAACAAGCGAACCAGGCATTATCTCTCAGTGATCATATAACAGATGGCAGACAATATGGAAAGGGGAACACACAAAGAGAGATATTAATTTAAGACAGACAGATAGATGGAGCAATGCTTTCAAAAGTAATAAATGGCTCAAATTGAAGGCCAATTCTCAAATGCATATTCAGAGACATATGGGTAGAGTTCTTAATGAAAGAATATTTTTTATTTCTAATAGAACTGAAGGATCATGCATTGTCATTTATTTTCTATCTGCAAAAGAAAAAAAAGGCACAGCTACATTTTTCTTGAGCCTTTTTTTCTCTGAACTTGGTAAACAGTGCAGTGCTCCCAAATGGAACTGGGACAAGGTAGGCAAAAAGACATGAAGATTTTATTTTCTTCTTTAAAAAAGATCAATAATTAACGAAAGAGTGTTACTTTTTATTTAATTTCGGAAAATTATGAGATCTGTTCATCTCTAGGAGACACAAATCTGCATTCGAAGATCCTGCAACAACACAAATGCAAATATATTGCTAACCACTAGATGGTACTTAAAGCACAGGGTTGAAACAGGCTTCTCAGCTGTGAGATGTATAGTCAGGGTGCCTATGTCAGAGGCTTGGAGAAGTCGAGGTTGGTTTTATTTTCCCCATATCCAGGAGGTTTTTTTTTTTAAAAAAAAAAAGTGAAAAAAAAAAAATACTAAATCTCTTCTGTGCCTTTTTTGACTTAAAAAGAAAAATGGACATGGCAAAAGTGTTCCTGATTAGATTGGTACCGAAAGATGATGCATTCTTTCTGGATGAATCAGGAGATACGAGGTTCTGTCACTCTTTAGATATAGACCTGAAATACTAAGCTTAAATTTATAGCCTCTCAAATGAGCCACAGGACTCTGTTTACTCATAGAGTAGAACTGGGTGCAGTTCTAGCAGCTCCTCTGTGTGATCAGTTACTTTATCACCTTGATCAGTTTGGAAGATACAATAACTCTCTTTTTTAATACATCCTACTACAGTAGATCTTTTATCAATCTGCTTAGGATTTAATCACACTTCTGGGGCAAAAATCCTCTGCCCATCTCTCTCTTTCACATCCATGCAAACACATGCCTGCACAGCCATAAATGCCTGTGTGTTACTTTCTGACTTTCTGTGATTTTTACATTTTCTGGGAGAAAGGCTGGGAGAGATAGGGATCAGGATCTAGAGAAAAGACAGCTCAGTAGCAGCTGCTCCTTTTTTTTCCATCTCTATTTTCCAGAAAGGACAATCTATTTCCAAAAGTGACTAGGGGAGAAATTTCCATCTGTAGGACCCACACTGCAGTGGATACACCGAAACATGAAAATGTACTTTGGCTGCAGATTTAGGACTTTCAGCCCAGCTTTATAGCATTAGGACTCATAAATGTTATTCACTCTGTGTCAGGTAACCTTTCCCATTCCATCCCAGGCTCAGTGGTTTAATCTGGTGTGTTGGTTTGGGTTCATTCTCCTCACAAGTGTTTACAGCAAGGAGGAGCACTGGAGAGGTCAGTGAAATTTTCCAGGAAACTGTGAATAACAAATACCACCCTGTAATCCCTCCTGTTGAACACCCTGCTGTACAACTGGGAGTGTTTCTTCCTGACCTCTTCTGCTATAAACTGTCCCCTGAGGTCTGCAGATCAATAATGTTGCTTAATGTACGTGAAAAGGTTAGTCTGGTTTTTATTCTTTCAAAACCACCCAGCCACTAGGTCGTTTCTCAAAGTATCACAGAAAATTTGTCTGTGAGGTATTCTGCACTACTGAGCTCTCAAACTTCCAAATACTTGCTTGGTATCCCTGATTATCCAACAGAAAAAGGAAAAAAAAAAAACAACAAACAAAACAAATGAAACCAACACAAAAGAAAAACCCCAAACAATCCTACTTTATCTTTGTACAAACAGCTGTGGATGACATTAAGGTTCGAAAGGTGTGGCTGGAAACATTATAAAGTGTTAGATCATCCAGAGGGTTAGTAGGGAATGACTTTGTTACCAAGGCTTAAGTAAAGGTGAGTCTCTCTCTGATTCTTCATACTCTTTGCTTGCCCCTGGCCAGCCTTGTCACAGAAAACCAACATGCTTGGGCCTGATCTGAAGCACCTTGACCACAGGAAAAGTTCTCCCTAAGCACAAAGTCCATTCATTAGTTTCGTGGCAGTTTCCTGTGAGCAGGAACTTCTAGGTTTCAGGAACAGATGTAGCATTGATCTTGCCACTGAGATTTGCTCTCGCATAACGGCTTTGCACCAAAGGACTTGGCTTTTGTAACAAGTCCATGTGCAAAACCTTTGAATGTGAGTTTTATGCTGTAGTTCATGAGTTTGACCAGCTGCTGCCCAGGAGTTACTTGTTTTCTAGAATCAAGGTTGTTTAAAAGTAAACTTCTAAAGCAGGTTTTATTTTGTTCTGTGGCGTTTTATAAAGATGCACTACAGCATCTTCAGAAATCACACACTAGTTTTGTCTGTCAACCAGATAAGTCCTAGAACACCAAGGCCTAGGACGTGATGTAAGCATGCTTTAGAACTTTACTTTCTTCCAAAACTGCTATTTAGTTAGTTTCAACTTGCCTCCAAGTCCCTGAAATTCCATTTTTTATTTCCAGAACTTCATCGCTCCTAGTTCAGCCATGAAAGGATTCTCCATTTCTTCTCAGAGCAAATCATGTCTCTTCCTGTCTGTCTGTTGCTCCATCTGTCTGTCCGATCAGTCTGGAAGGGAATACCTTTTGGGTTGTTTCATATATGTCTTGTAACCACTGCAGAGCTTTGCTTGGAGGGGCCAGACTCCTTCAGGATGATGAAACTTAAGGTAGTTATACAAGGAATGAATCTGATCTTCCCTTGGGACCACGCCAGATACAAAATGTGTAATTATGCGTATGAACAGTCAGAGGTGTGGAGGGGAATCAAAGGTAAGGTTTTGCAGATTGTTCCAGGAAAATAGTAAATCATACACTCATTGCTTGCACTGCACAGAATATGCTAAAGGAGAACAAGAAAAATGAAGGAATATGCAATTCTGCCCACTTCAGCAGTTAGGCTTTTGTTAGAATACTTCTAAGCAATTACGAAGCTGCCAGGGCTGTATATAATTAAATATATAAATATCCACACAAAAATAAAACCCAAGCAACACTTACATCATGCCTACAAGGTGTTATTGTTCTGTTTACTTTTTGCAGATGGACATTTTTGTCGCAGAGGAACTTGCCAAGTGCTGTGTGAGTGAGGGAGGGAGAGAGGGAGGGAAAGAGGGAGGGAAAGAGGGAGAGAGAGAGGTAGAGGGATGCAGTGCTATAGGAAAAATGGCAGCTCTTGCATTTCAGGGAGGCAGACATGCTACATGTGATGAGGAAATGTGACTCGAGTTCCCTACTTAAGGCTTCACTGAAATTGCCCAGTCCTTGCAGGAAAGCAGATGAGAGTAGAGATGGTGCATTTAACTTATCATCCAGGGTCTTGACCTTCCTGTAGCTGATTTGAATGACCAGATGATTTTTACTAGCAAGCTACATACTGGGGGGGGGGGGGGGGGGAAGGGAAAGGGGAACAGAGGTGAGGACAAAAAGTAAGTCTTATTTGCCTAGAATTCTGGAATTTAACCCCCAATGTAAAAAGAATGCCTGCAGATCTTCAAGTGAAGGGAAATACAACCAGACAGCATCTCTGGCTCTGCTGCTTATTGTGAAACAGGTCTTACACATCAAGAAGTACTTAACTGCACAGGTGCACACAGGAAAGTCTGGGACTGCTTTTGCTCCTAAAGGAAGAAGAGCCCACTGTCTATGATTTCATGAGCCCAACAAGGCTTTGCCTAGAGACCAGGCACATTCCTGAAGGCCTGTGCCCTCATGGGGTCTTTTAGGGGCTGCTTAATCCTACCAAGTGGAAAAGCTGGCACAAGGTTTGGTCCTGGGCTTTCCTGACATCAGTGAGAAGAGTTAAAACCTTGCATAGAGTCAGTATTTTAAACCTCAGCTTTAGTGGGGCAGGATAACTCAGGAGCAAAGTGATAAAGCATATAGTGTATATCCTCTTGGTTCAATTATCTCAGAAATATGAATGCATTCACACTGAGTGATGTTTCCTGAAACGTTAGTGTGCTATATGAAGGCAGCTAAGGCATGTTTCTTTCTCAGCTCACAGTAATGCATAGTAACATACCTGTCCACTTGGCAAAATGATTTTTCATGGCACTGAAATCCATCAGGTACTGTCTGGACATCATACATCCTGCCTCAGCATCAGCTCAATGGTGTCAGTGTTGTGGTGGTTTTCTTCTGTCCCAGGAGGGGGACAAAGCGTGTTACTGCATCTCCCTATTCACAGCCTCAAGAGATGCACCTGCAAGTGCCATGAGTCTGTGATGATCCCCAGCACAGGACTTAGTCCTTGGCCTCAGCAAGAGACACGTTCTGATCCAAATGCTGGAGTCCTGGTGCTGTTAAAAAGATAACCACCCCAAACTGTTAATGCCTCATATGAGGCTTTCCTGTAATTTACATATGCTTCACATCCTCTCATGACCTACATGAATATGAACCTACAAAGGAAGGGGGGTTTTAAGAGCAGGGGAAAAAGCCCAGATTGTTACACAGGGATGTGCCTTTTCCAGTCCCCAGAAGGGGAGTGGGGTGGGAAAGACTGTTTAATATGAAATAATAGCTGGATTTTTATTTCACTCCCTAAAAGCTGTGGCTGTAATTTTCAGAAAGGCTACAGGAATTAATTATCCATTTATTTTCCAAGTGAAAAGTCCAAATCTCTGAGCTTAAGCCTAGAAAGTAAATGTTTTGCTTGCTATATTTTAGCCTCGGAACTGATCATGTGTTGGGTTTATCCATGCTCCTTTCATTACCTGAACCATCCCATTATACTGGTAACAGATTCTTATGTTAATTTACAAAGAGAAAAATTTGGGGACATTCATAAGCTCCCACACGGAAGCACTGATGGGGAAACAGCTTGGCTCTGGTGCGCTTTCTGTGTTTTCCTCAGACCATCTCAGGTGGTGTCTGCAGAATGAAAATGCTCCACGGATAAACACCAGTGAATGGTAGGTGAAAGGAGCTCTCATTTCAGGTGCAAATCTGATAGCTTCCCCTGCAGTTCCAGGGAGAGAATTAGTTCCCTTTGCCACCCGCTCCTCATACCTCCACCTGCCACCCCCCATCTTCAGGCTCTGTATCCAAACCCTCCATCTGAACCAAAAAAGCTGTATCTGTCCCTTAGTGAAACATCTTTTATTTGCCAACTTGTTTTTCCCACAGACTCCCGCTCCCTTTTGTGTTTGCGCTAATGTTCCGAATGTCTACACCGCGTAGCCGATGATTATTTGTGAGACAGAGTGAGTTAATGCAGATTTGCAAGCTGTTCCCATTTGTTAAATGTCAGAAAAACACATGCAAGTCACTGGCTTTAGCACTTAGCTGCCAGCTGGCTCTTCTGAAAGGAGGGGACAAATGACAGTCTATCAAACAGCATGCTTTCAAAGAAAGAGGAGACCTGTTCCAGAACTGCAGCTTCAGAGGCTCTTTTAACAACATAAGCAAAACTGGGAGCCAACCTCATTTTTTCCCCTGGCTGTAATGAACACATAGCTTAGCTGCAGCATTCCCCCACCCCCAGTAAAAGCGAACTTGAATTAGAAAGCTTATGGAGAAAACAAGAGTCCAATTTGAGTTTTTTTTCTTTCTCTTCCCCCAATTCCTTATTTTTTTAAAATTAATTTATTTATTTAAATTTCTTCCTGGCTTTAAACTAACACCAAAAAAAAAAAAGTCAGAAGGGAAAGGAGTGGGGATTCTGAGATCAGGCGCAAATCTCAGAAGAAGGTTTCAGGAAATGGTGCCAAATGGAAGTGTTTATCCATGGGTAAGTGCCCAGTGTAGATTAACATATTTTAATTATGGTCTCCGGGTTTGCTGCTCTCCCTGAAGAATACAAGGTTTAGGCCTCACTGGTGAGCCAAAGTTATCGGGGGGGTGGGGTGGGTGGTGGTGAGGAGGGCTGTTGGGTTGTGCATGCTGATGGGGAGCCCGGTCCTCACCGCGCCCTGATAAGTGCATCCCTCCTCAAGCAGGAGCCGCAGCAGTGCTGGTTCCTTTGTGCCACCAGACACGCTCTGACCCTGACCCGACAGCTGCCAGCACGGAGGACCCCGGCACCGCGCTGCTTCCCCAGGTGATGTCCACCAGGACCTCCAACATCACCCGCTCATTAGGATGTCTCTGAACAGCTGTCATGTGGTGCTGACTTCTTGTCACGGTTGACAGCGGTGAGATTAAAGCAGGTAGCCAGAGGCTGGGAGGAAAACTCTGTGTTTCTGTTACAAAGCCCTGAGTCATCCAGTCCCCTGTTATAAATATTAGGTGTCAAATCTGGGTTCACACTGAGCCATGCGTAGCCTTGGGTAGATCCTGTTGCACAAATGGCCCCATTTATTGCAGGACCACTATTTGTATGCAAGATTGCAGTTGTTGTCAAGATGTCAGAATCTGGCCTCTCGTGTTTAATGCTTCATAATTAACAAGCTGTATTCTGCTAGTGAACATCTTCTGATTATACAGTAAGATTTTGAAATGAGTGGTCAGTTCCCAAAGTTTTCTCTGGTTTAAACTCAGTGCCGGTTAGGACAGGACTTTGGTAAGAATCAAGCAAGATTCAGCTTTTCTGCCTTCCCTGTTCTTGTTCTAAGCTGAACATCCAGGTTCCTTCTTACAGGGGAAAGAGAGAGGCAGAACTATGAAGAAAGTAATTAATGATGCATAGCTTTCAGAAGAAGGAGTCACTGGAGGGAGCCCGGGTGACTCCAGGTAACTCTGGGTTCAGTGCTACCCAATGAAATGAGAAAAGCTAGGTGAGATGAAACCTTTCCTAGCTGCAAAACAACTGCCTGTAAAGCTCATTGCTCTGTTGCTCACAAATGCACCTCAGGAGCACTCCCGAAGAAGGACTTTGATGCCAAACGTGGTCTCCAGTCCTCATCCAGACCACACCTCCTTTCAACTGTTTAATCCATGGGAATTGTAAACTCTCTGGGTGCTCATGCTTTTGTCTTAAAAAGATACCCTGGGCACCTCTAAATTTGAACAGTGCATTGGTTAACTCCTGCCTAAATCCCATTGAAACCCAGGAATTAGGCAAGGTTAAGCCTCCAGATCTGATAGATACAACTTGAACCATCCCTGATGTCTTCAAATTCAGCAGAAGTCCTTACTTCAGTCAAGACTCCTTTCAAAGATAAAACAGGTTTATCTATTTAACCAAAAAGTGAGATATCCCAGGTTTCAGGTTGTACTCATTCAGATGAATGTGAAATAAGAGACTTCAGTTGCTCTAAACTTCTCATTGTAGTCTCAAACTCCAGACTTTGAGACTGTCTGGGGAAAAGGGCTAGAAAAGAGAAGAAGCTGGAGAATCTAACCCCATTTTGAGTTTTGAGAACTCGGGGTCTTTAGAGGTATGTCTACAGGGATATTCAGGAATATTTAGGCACCCAGCTGCTATTTGTCTCAGTGCCTTCATCAAGAGAGATCACAGTCAGGTTGGATGTAAAGAGTATAAGAAAATGAAAGCCCCAAGCAATATCAGCCTGCGGAGAGAGAGCAAAGACAGTTGTTATCTGAAAATTTCCTCCACATTGGATTCTTATTATCTTTCCTTTTTCACTATAAACTGTTCCCTGCAATTGTGCTTGGGTTCATTCAACTGAAGAGAAAAGCTCCCCTGTCCATCTGCCTAGTGCTGTCCAAAGGTACCTCCTTTTCTCATTCCCTTCCTCTGATCTGGCTGGTGAAGCTTATCAGGGTGTTACTATCCTGTAGTATCCTCTCCGAACCTCCAGTGTCTGACTGAATGCTGAGATCACTGAATCTCTTGCAGACTAGCATATGACACTCCTGCATTTTTTAGTGGCTTGAGAATATCATTAGGGAAAGAGTGAATTCAGCAGCCTGACAATAGACGAGGCTGCCGCAGATCCGCATCGCATCTCCGACCGGTAGAGAGACTGAGTATGTATTCCCAGTAGGCACACACACAAACACACACATACAGCATACATATTTATATAGAGATGCATTCAGGTTCGTACAGATCACAGATACACGGAGCACTCACACAAACACCACCACCACCAACAGCCTCATCACAGGGCCCTGAACACAAGAAGGACAGGGAGCTGTTGGAGCAGAGGAGGCCATGGAGATGCTGCGAGGGCTGGAGCAGCTCTGCTCTGGAGCCAGGCTGAGAGAGCTGGGCTGGGTCAGCCTGGAGAAGAGAAGGCTCCTGAAGGGGAGACCTGAGAGCAGCTCCAGTGCCTAAAGGGGCTGCAGGAAAGCTGGAGAGGGGCTTGGGACAAGGGCTTGTAGGGACAGGCCAAGGAGAATGGCTTTAACCTGCCAGAGGGGAGGCTGAGATGAGCTCTTAGGCAGAAGCTCTTCCCTGGGAGGGTGCTGAGGCACTGGCACAGGGTGCCCAGAGAAGCTGTGGCTGCCTCATCCCTGGCAGTGTTCAAGGCCAGGTTGGATACGGGCTTGGAGCAACTTCTGCTAATGGAAGGTGTCCCTTCCTGTGGCAGGGGTTGGAGCTGGATGAGCTTCAAGGTCCCCTCCAACACAAACCAGTCTGGGATTCTGTGATTCCCTGTCCCCCCGTGGCTGACTAAGGTGAATATCAGAGTAAAATACACACATAGGCATAAAATATGGATCCCCTGGGAGCTGGGCTTAGACACCCAGTCTGCCCAGTTAGCTTCCTGAGGATCCCAGTCTCCACGCTGTTGCTGGCACCTCAGCATAGGCAGTGTTGAGGCCTGAGTTCAAGGGGGTAGAGGGGTACAGACACCTTGCATGCACCATCACACACGCACAGAATGGAACCATTGTAAATGGACAGCTCATTTACACATAGCTGGCTGTTTTATCCCATTTTCTCTCAGTTTTCCCATGTCAGGCTTTCCCAAACCCTTTTCCCATCTTTTGTCTTCCCTTCCCTAAACATCCTGCGGTAATTCCCATTCAATCCCAAAGCATTCTTCCTGTGCACCCCCTAATGTGTCCCTGGGCAGTGACCCCCTTTGTGTCCCTGAGGTGCTCCTGTGACTCACCATGGTGGGGTGATGCTTACCCAGAGCAGCCCGCTTCGTCCCTGAGGTTTTTTGGGTCTCCCCCTCCCCGTTGTTATGCTCTGTGCTCCCCTGTGTGTGTGGAGATGAGCTTTTATCTCACACCCTGACAAATACTTGCTTTCTGTGACATTTTTTTGTTGCTCTCTCTGTATCCGAGATGTATAAGCTCTGCCATACTCATTACATGAAGAGCACTGGGGTGAGTAGACCCTTTCCCTTCATTTTCTTTGAAGAGCGCCAGGCTCAGAATTAAGCAGCAAATGCTGGTAACAGCAAAGATGTGTTTCATGTGGGTAGGTGGTGAGATGAGACTGGTCTAGAAAACAGAGTAAGGTGTATCTGGAGAGGCTCTGGGAACCTGGTCATTGGCTCATGGACTTTTAGACATGTGAGAGTCAGCATCCCCACCTTGGCAGAAAGGGTTATTAGTGCTGGCTTCATCCTGGGGCGTTGCTGGCTGTAAGTGATGCTAGCAAAATACTTCAACAGTTCAGTGTCAGACATGCACAAGGGAACCTCATTTTTAAGTGCACGCAAGACTCAGATTCTCAAGGATGCTGAAAGATAGCTGATGGGAAGGAAGATTTACAAAGATTTTTGTGTGTTTAATTCCCATTAACTTCCGTGGAAGATAAGCATCTTTTCTTAACTTAGCATCTTTCAGTATCTGAAAGTCTTTAAAAACTTTTCTGAGAACTAAATAGAAAGTTCTTAGTTTTAAAAATAAGCACTAAAAAGCATTTGTGGCAGAGCATTTAGGAGCTACACTGCTGGTATGATAAAGCAGTGCTTTTCCTTTTTCTGAGGAATGGTTATTCACTTAATCACTGGATAAATTGGATTTTTAGACGTGATGAAGGACACGCTATGGCAGAAGACTTGAGAAGAGATAAAACTGAAAGCTATGCCTTAGTTTCAGATTCATCCTGAACCCTGTTTTATCAGCATACTTTGAGACCGAACAGTGCTAAAGTAGAGTTTATGAATGGAAGTGTTATTTTGTCATTTTACTGCTTCCTGTGTGAATTGGGGAAGGTTATACTGGGTATTTGTGGCTGTATTTGGTCAATACACCTTGGAACTGTATACACGGAGCCAGCTCTGAATGAGGAGGCTGCAGGACCTCACTTTACCAGCACCAAGCTGTGATGGCCAGTCTGCTCCTGCAGACAGAAGTACCATCTCTTCAGGTGGTGATGCTGCAGTGCAGACACTCAGCTATTTTGGAGCCAATTTAAATCTCTGTCTCTTAGCGATGTCTTATGCAGAGCAGGCTTCTGCTTAGAGCATGATCTGGAGACCACAGAAATAGATAGCATCCTTTTGACTACGCTTCAGCAAACTCCATCTAAATCATGAAATTCTCCCCACCTCACTTCCCTTACTTGATACAGGGATAACAACCCTTTCTTAACACAGTACCCATCTTGCTCAATACAACAGATCCCAAATCATGCAGGGAAGAAAAGAGGAGAGGGGAGGGAAGGGCAGATGGTATCATCCTAATACAAATAATAAATAATCAGATTAATCCCTGCATCATGACAAGAGTTTCATTAGGTGCAGAGCTAGGGAAAAACACTGCTGCATTCCCTAGGAGCAAATCAGAGGGGGATGTCATATAAAGTGCTCCAAAAGCTTTTTTTCCCCCTTTTCTTTTTTAATTTTTTTTTTTCTCATTTGCCTTTGTCTTCTACTGAGGGTAGAGCAATGTGGGAGGGTAAAAGCAGAAAATAATAGTGCTGGAAACCAACTTCTGTGTTTAAAAGACTTTTGTCAGCATCTCACTAGCAGGGTGACCAAATGCTCACGTTGTAGGGTTCTTATTTTTGTGGTCTGCATCCATATGTCACGCACTTGATCAGAGAGGCATGATCATGGGCTAAAGCAGGCAGATCCGAAATGTCAGTGCTCAGGTAGGAGGACAGCACTCCTGAAACGTTGAGTGCTTTGCACTGCTATTGCTACTTCTTGGTTGGGCTGTTTCTATTTCCGCAGTGTCCTCATGCCTGTCATTGCCTGGACCTGGTTCAATAAACACATTAGCCACATCTGAGAGCACAAATATTTCTTCAGAGGCTTAAATGTCTGTTTGAACATGTGATTGCAGTAACAGCATGTGCAGCCAGAGTCAGCCCTGTGTACAGCGTCAGTACTGACAGGTCCAAATTTAGGAAGATCACATGTAAGAGGAAGCACTATGCTGGTGTCAAATGGTAGTGAACACAGGCTGGCTGCAATAACAGGTCTGCCAAAGGTGCTCCTATAAGTAACATCAGAGTTTTGCTGGGATTGCCAGTCTCTTGGAAATCATCACTGTGGAGGATGCACAGCCCTTTCCACCACGTGGCTGTGCTTCTGAGCATGGCTTTCCTCCTGTTTGTCCCCATGGCACGGGGATACTGTGCAGCAAAAGGCCCGTGGTGTCATTTCTTGGCATATTTTAACCCAAAAAGCCAGTGTGGAGAAGATGCCCTGTTAGCAAACAGAGATACGAGTGGAAACCCAGCTGCAGCCCTGAAAGAACCTTCTGAACAACACTCCCTCCTTTTCACTCCTGAAAAAGGGGGTTTCTCCTAGTGCAACTGCTGCTAGCTGATACTCACTTTGACAAAAAACATGAACTGAGAAAGTGAGTGTTTAATATATGAAGCATGATTTATAGTGTGCTTTACAGAAAAGTTTTCAGCAAGTCTGAGTTCTCTATTAAAAACTGCTTGCTTCATTACAGAGTTACCAAAATAGGCAAAGAAAATATTCCTTGCTTATCCCAAGACTCCTTAACTCCTGACAATTTTAATAAATCAAGGAACATTTGTAAGTACTAAATGTTTAATGTGTATTCACAGTTAATTTTTAATCAACTAACAACGGTGATGTGTTAATTGAATGCCATTAAGAAACCATAACTTGATGCATTAGCTATTTTCCTATGCAGAGGAACTTTTCCCAAGGCTTTCAGTTGTTGCCCAGGCTGCTTTTGAAAAGAAGTATCTTAAATGTGTTTGGGCCTGGAATGTTCAAACCCTAAAATTGAGCCAAGTTCATAGAGTTCACTGGGGTTTGTAGTTTTATGAATCTGAGCTGAATTTTAAACAAGCCTGGGCTAAGTTTCAACTTACCTTGTGTCTTAAGGTGCGACATCATACAACCTAGAAAGCAATTGTGTAGACTCAGCATGTAGACTTCTGGCCTCAGTATGATTTGCTTAATTTTGGGGATGTCAACCAAAAGGTCAAAGAGAAATTCAGAAGGGTGACATTCACCCATCTCTGTGGCTTGTGAAACTTGCTAGTTTTGCATTCATCTTATCAGTGTGAAGTCAATAGAGCTATGTCACTTTTATAACAAATGAGGACTTACACTAAGGCCATGGTGACACACCTCTTATGTATTATAGTATGACTAGCTGAAGAAGTTGCTGCTCCCTGTCCTACCCCATCTATAGACTTCTGCTCTTGCTGGCCTGCCAGAGGGACTATTGTCTGCTTCACTCTCTTTTTAGTGGAAATGGACTTGGTTAGCTTAACCGTTAAATTAGGAACTCTTTGCTAACCTGGCTGAATCAGGGGAGATTTAGATTAGATCTAAGGCAGCAGCTCTTCCCTGTGAGGGTACTGAGGCCCTGGCACAGGGTGCCCAGAGAAGCTGGCTGCCCCATCCCTGGCAGTGTTCAAGGCCAGGTTGGACACAGGGGCTTGGAGCAAGCTGCTCTAGTGGAAGGTGTCCCTGCCTGTGGCAGGGGGTTGGAACTGGATGAGCTTTAAGGTCCCTTCCAACACAAACCGGTCTGGGATTCTATGATTCTATGAATCTCAATGATAATATGCAGCATTCACATAAGCAGCTGAGAGAGCAAGTCTCATGGGGTGACAATCCCTGACAGAGCAACTGGGACTGGACTGGGATTACTCCTTTGGCCAACTATGGTACAGATAGAAAAGAAGGAGGTGAAGCCCCCAGATTTCCCTTCATACATAGTTCTTGTATTGGTGTGTTACATATTTCACCACGGTCTGAAATAAGTCTGATCAGAAATGCAAGGAGGAAAGGGGGAGGAGAAATGTGAGACAAAAACAGCCAAGTTATAAATATCTCTATTTTTAGATACTCTGATGAAATTTGCTATGGGGGTTTTTGGTGATGGTAATCAGGAGAAGAATGAAGGGCATCAGTAAAGATGATTGAAACCTATCCAACAAAAATAATCTACTGCAGTTGGCTCATTTTCTTTCTGATGTTGTGCTCAATGAAATGAATTTAAACTGTTTATTTTACAATTAACATGCAATGTGCATTTCTGAAGTAATTTATGAGAAACAATTTTCTTTTTATGTGGGGCTGCAGCAGACAGAAAGCAGAGCTTCCGTTCACAGCGGCAAGGTGAAGTTCCAGGAAGGGGGAAGGTGTTTCTCATACAAGAAACGTGCCACTTTTTATGGAAGTTGCATACCCCTTCATGGGTCTTTGTCATGATAACCTCTGGGTGCCAGGGGCGGAAACTGGAGTATGACGAGGGATGTTGGGTTGATGCAGTGTTGCAGATGGCATCAGCGGGTCCATGAAAGTCAGAGGACAGTCAAGACAGATTTGCTTTTACATTAGCAACAGATTGAAATAGATTTGTGGGAGAGTCTGCCATGCAAGAGGCCACAGCCATACATTGCTCAGTTCCTGATCAATTTGTGTCCTGTATAACCAATTCTCTTCTGTTGTGCCCCAGCTGCCACATAGTGGTCTATGCATGACTGAAAGAAGCAGAGGTAACACTGTCCTTTCTCACAGTCTCACCTGTAAAACCTTCTGTGCATGCTGCATTAATAACCGTTATCCATCCCTACTCTCCAAAGTGCTGTCAACAGTGTGGATGGGCTGATGAACTGGGCATTATCCTGAGAATTCAGAACGTAAGGTTTGGTTCCTTGCTCTGTTATATATTTTCTTTGTGACCATGTGCAAGTTGCCTCCTAAGGGAAATATGCTGGGTTGTAAAAGGATCTTGAATACTGAAGATAAAGTCTTAACAAGAGCCAGTGGCCAGGCGCCAGGCAAATTCAAATAGGGAGAAAGGTTCACTTTTAGAGTGGAGAAGAGAATTAACTCTCAGAGCAAACTACTGAGATAAGGGTCACTCTTTCTTTTTTTGATGTCTTCAGTTCGAGACTGAAAAGTAAATGTAGCCAAATACAGATTATGTTTAAGCAAAACCGAGTGCCTGGGTTTAATATAGATGTAATTATGTGGTGGTAAATAGCTGATGAAATCCAAGTGGTTAGACTAGGTGACCTAATACTCTTTTTCCAGGCTTTACACTCCTTGAGCTTGTATCATAGAATAATTTTTGAAGGACTGTGGCCAGTTCCCGACTCAACAGTTAAATTAAGCAAATATCCTTCCATAGGAAATATCTGTTATGGAGTAAGTCTCACCTCACTCAAGTTGACTAAAAAGAAGGCATCTAGTAATTAGTTATGAAGGTTTTGGCTAAAGCTGATGGCAAATGCTGGCATGTGCCATGGATGTTTCAGCCTGCCAATAGTGGATATCAGGTAGATGGACCCTCTGGTCATGCCGTCTCTCTCCATCAGCTATAAAGGAACCTAGATGACTAACTTGGACTTGGTGATGATCTTTTAAGTGAATGAAGTTGGATGAGGTGAATTCCAGCTTGTACAATCTTAGCTCAGGTGTTTAGTACCTGCACTGTTATCTTCACTCTTGTCTCATAACATCTTTCCTTATATTTGTCACTGTTGCAAGACAGTCCTACATTTCATATCCACTACAAAATGACTTTTGCTTTACCAAAAGCAAGACTGAACCTGCAGATTAATTGCCCTCTGAAGGTGTTTACATCTTTCTATAATCTGTGAGGGAGCTTAGGTGTCTAGCTCAGACTTAAATCGTTTTCTGTCCTGAATGGTAGGTACAGTGTTGTTAAGAATTGCTAAAAAACCTGCTGTGTTTCATCCTGGCTGTGCTTGAATTTTAAGAGATGATTTTGAAAGGAAATCTGAGGTTCACCCAGATGAGTGGAAACATTCATATAATAAAAAGAAGAGGGAGACAAGCATCTCATGTAACTTCAGGTGTCAGAAAGTTATAACGTTAACATCTGAGACTAGTCGTTTCAGGCTGACACCTCTAGAATTGATGTCACCAGTCTCAGATGCCTCTACCAAGATGAGGTCAACCACTGTGCAAATCAGGCTAAATTCACTGTCTCCAAACACCTTTCTACTGATCTGCACCAGTAGAAGTAGAAGGTTTTATTTGGCTGATCAAGGAATTTGGACCTCGGGACCAAATTGGGCTTCTGTATTTTTTTAGCCTGCATGCTAGAAGCTGTGGCTGCCCCATCCTGGCAGTGTTCAAGGCCAGGTTGGACACAGGGGCTTGGAGCAAGCTGCTCAAGTGGAAGATGTCCCTGCCTGTGGCAGGGGGTTGAAACTGGATGAGCTTTAACGTCCCTTCCAACACAAACCATTCTGTGATTCTGTGATAAGAAGTAATCCTGCATATGAGCCAGCAGTGTGCGCTCACAGCCCAGAAAGCCAACCGTATCCTGGGCTGCATCAAAAGGAGCGTGACCAGCAGGTCAAAGGAGGTGATCCTGCCCCTCTACTCTGCTCTTGTGAGACCTCACCTGGAGTATTGTGTGCAGTTCTGGTGTCCTCAACATAAAAAGGACATGGAACTGTTGGAACAAGTCCAGAGGAGGGCCACAAGGATGATCAGGGGACTGAAGCACCTCCTGTATGAAGACAGGCTGAGAAAGTTGGGGCTGTTCAGCCTGGAGAAGAGAAGGCTGCATGGAGACCTCATAGCAGCCTTCCAGTATCTGAAGGGGGCCTATAGGGATGCTGGGGAGGGACTGTTCATTAGGGACTGTAGTGACAGGACAAGGGGTAATGGGTTAAAACTTAAACAGGGGAAGTTTAGATTGGATATAAGGAGGAAATTCTTTCCTGTTAGGGTGGTGAGGCACTGGAATGGGTTGCCCAGGGAGGTTGTGAATGCTCCATGCCTGGCAGTGTTCAAGGCCAGGTTGGACGAGGCCTTGGGTGACATGATTTAGCATAAGGTGTCCCTGCCCATGGCAGAGGGGTTGGAACTAGATGATCTTAAGGTCCTTTCCAACCCTAACGATTCTATGATTCTATATGTTGCTTAGGCAGGGGATAAAGCAGGGTTGAACCCAGATGTGATTCAACCCCAAAAAGATCAGTAACCTTCTCAGAATATATCTTCTTCTCTTTCTCTCTCTCAATTTTAGAGAAATTCAAGGGTGACCAAGTCCTAATGCACAGCCATTAACTAAATATATAAGATTAAAGAGGATGAATCTGTGCTGACAAATCTTGAAAACCAAACCAACTGAAATTTGTTGTGCATCCTAGTTGTAATTTTGTTGATATTGCTGGAACCAAGACATATTTTAATGCTTATTCACATCTTTTTATGTAAAGATATTTATATATTCGTCTGTAGATATTTATATGTTTACTTATATGTATATTTATATACTTGCATAGATAGTTATATAGATCTCTCCACTAAGCCATTCTCTAATTAGGTGCTGTCAAAGAGAAGTATTTCTAAAAAAGTAATTTGACATTTGGGAAAGTTTGCATGAGGTTGAACTTTAGGTCCCAATCCTGCAAAAAAAAATCTATGTATTAATAGTAATAGAATGCAACTCATGGTAGCAATTATGTGATTATCTATATAACACTAGACTCATCATGGTACTAAGGTACTTCTATATCATATTCAGCTTTAAGTCAACTCAAAGTCATATTGAGGAAAATCATAACAAATACCACTAGATGGACTCCTCTCTTGGTGTGGAAATTTCCAGTAGCATTTTGTTGTGGTCGGCATGATATTTTTGTTGTACTTATTGGCTGGTCATTCTTTTGCTATCTGAGGCAGCAAATGATAATTCAGTGTATCTGCTGATAGAGACATTTAAATGTTGTCTGTTTATGAGCCTCTGTGATGTTTTCCATTCCAGAATTTTAATTGATGTTCTTTTCTCCAGGCGATTATCTGTGCAAAACTCTCTATATCTTCAGCCTTAAGTTCACAGACTGCCCCTAGGAATGAATGTGTTTCTCCACCTGGGTGACCTCTGTGAGAAGCAACAGAGCAGATTTCCAAGCCAGTTCTATCGTCTCACATGCCACTTCACTTCATCTCCTCTACAAAGGAGATGATCTACAAAGGAAAGGCAGAACTCCTTCTCCCAGTCCCTGAGATGCAGTTTCTTTTCCTCCAGCATTTGTCTGCTCCTCAGCATCAGATCTTTTCTTACTGTAGAGGATGCTTTCATGGCAGCCATGTGCACAGCTCATGTGGCTCCTTGAACTGAGTGGTCTGCTTTGATTTCCACACTCAACAAGAAGAGACACCTGGCTTACAAGCCGGTGGGGGAAAGACAAGAAACCACTTTTTGGGAACATCAAGGAAAGATGTGATATCAGCAGTTTGTGTTTCATTCCTTAACTAGCTATTTTGACCCCAGGCAACATCTTCACTGTCATCATTGTGTTGCTGTAAACCAAACCCAGAGTACGTTTAAAGGGGAGGGTGTATTTTCCGCCCCCAAAATGAACAGTGGAAGTGGAGTTTGCTGGATTTCAGAGGGGAGGTAGGAGCACTTAAACCCAGGATGCAGGATCAGAGAGTATTTAGCTGTATGTAGTGAGTAGGATATAATTTGATCTGTATGGTCGATTCACTGTAACATAGCATGGATTGCAATTTTTCCACCTACAAAAGCAAGATTTAAAACTGCTAGGTCCCAGTATGCCTGAGCATTTCAAAACATGTGTTAAAGGTCCATAAGAGTTGAGCAGATGCCCCCCTAACAGGGTGGGTATTTTCTGCAAAGCTCAAGGTCTTTCATTTGTGGAACAGTACAGGTATGCTGATGGCAAACTTTGATTATACCTAATCCTCTTTTGTCTGCAGGGGAATAAATCAGGAGGAACGTGAAGCAAACAGCAAAGGAATAACTTTTTTTTCCTTTCCTGAGGAACACTGTGCTGTATATTCCTTACCCCAACAAAGTCAGGGATAAGCAGGTATTACCTTGGTTTGCATCTTCACCCGGAAAGCTGTAGATAAAGTGCCAGGTCTCACTGCCCCAGTGGGGAGAAGGAAAAATGTCTCTTCCTTGTGTTCGATTATCTAATATTGCTTGTCTCACAAAAGTTATTTTGTCCTGGCTCCGTTCCAGTGAGGTGAAGCTTGGGTTCATTATGAGCTCTTTTCCTGTGTCCCTTACTCTTTGGCAGTCATATTAACAGATACAGAATACTGTGGTTTAGATTAAAAATAACCTTCTGTTTCCATCCACCTTTCATGGTTGAAAGGAAATTCGTAAATTGTCAAGCTGACTTGATTTTTCCTCTGGACTTGCACCTATTTGCTGTAATAAGAATTTCCCCCTTGGGTTTCACTCATCTCCAGCGTGTGGCAGGAAAAAGGGATTAGGATTGTATTTGTCTTCTTTCTGAAGCCAATACCCTTTCAGCAAGTCTGCTATCAGTTCTAGCTGCCAAAACAGCATCTTAATGCCTTACCTGAGGGTCAAGTATTTTATATTAAGTTAACTTTTGCCTCTGCTGACTTTCAGTATTCTATTTACTCTGGATTCCTCACTCCTTATGGAGCTTACTATTGTTTTATGTGCACTCAAACCTGTATTATGCTCTTTGGTTCCTCCTGCTAACCTGGCAAAGAAATGGGGAAGGAGTCTTGGGGCTTCTTCTTCCTCCCATAATGGCCCACTTTAGTGAGTTTATCCTCTGATTTGGAGAGACTCTTAACCCTTTGGCACCAAGAGATGGGATTTCTTGACACTAAGTGCTCTGCAAATGCATTTTTGTCAGAGCTATGGACCATTGGTACCTGGGGGGATTTACACAGTACTTAGCAGACCCATTTATTTGCAATACAAAATAATGTTTTGTTTACAGCATCCTCCTCACAGAGCATTAATCATAAGGCACCTCATTCCAGCTGCAAATTGTCAATAATCCATGGGGTTTTTTGCTCATTTTTTGTCATGCTATAAGAGATCTCTTATGGCTTGTGTTAAGAAGAAGGATGTGCCTTCTGTGAGGTTCTATGCAGAGCTTTTTTCCAAGGTGACTTGCTGTTGTGTGAGGTTTGTAAGTTGTAGCTCACAGATGGTTTAGGGGTACATGAACTGGATGGGTGCTGTTACACATCTCTGACCATGCAGTCCTGTTACAGGCTGTCAATGAAATGTCTGTCACAGTAATTTAGAACTTGACCAACAAAAGGGCAAAAATTTCTATCAGCAAACAACTGGCATCTATAGTTTTATATGAAAAACAACTATAAGCTATTACCCACTATAGCAATTACCTGTTTTGCTAAAGGACACAAGACAAAGTTAAGCAGTCATGATTTCTTCCAGGGGAAAACTTTTATGGTCTTTCTGGCCAGTCAATTGGAGTATTTTTTCTGGCATATAGCATCACTTCATCTACTGATCTAAAATGTATCAATACATTAGATAAATAGGTCAATGTATTTTAATATTTACTGTCTATAATTTTGTCAATGGATTGAGTGGATTTTTCCAAGTGATGAACAAGAGATATCAGTTTTGGTTTTTTGAAGGTGAATGAACTGATACAAGGAAAATCAATATAATTTTACCCCGGGGGATACAGTCTGAGCAGTACCCAGTGAGGCCACTCAGGTACGTGTAGGTACCATTTTATACTTTTAAATTGAAAAATAAGCATATAACCAGCACCTGAACCACTCATTGGGAGCCCTCACCTCTTCTATTTTCACCTCAGCAGTACATGTACTATGGATTTGTCTATACTTAGATTCTTATTTGTCTTTTCCTCCCAACACATAATCAGGTTGGCACATGGGCATATAGGAAAACAAGCTTTAAAACCCAGCCAACAACTATCCATCTTTCTTTTCTTTTAGGACAAGAAAATAAATGAACATGCTACTGGACATGGGAGTTTTCTAATAAATCTATTGAAGAAAAAATATATTTTCATTCAAATTTCTGAGCTCCCAAATCAGATTATTTTTTGTTTACTTGAGATTTCTGTCATAGAAGTTTATTAAAAATGTTCAGCTGTAATTTCATTTTCCTCATTTTATTTCTCCTTTTCCCCATTGAAAACTGGGGCATGGGGCAGATGAAAGATAGAAAAAAAAGGTATAAAAAAATGGGTGGAGGGATGAAATATCCACTTGAAAAAGGGAAAAATTTGAGGAGAGACAAATCAGTATGAGGCAAAATAATTTTCTCCAAAGCCCTTTCTTAGTTTTGAAAAGGAGACAGTTTTATTAAAAGCATCTTTTGTTTGAAAACTTCTGTCTTATTTTGCTTTTCTTTCACTGTTGATTTTGGCTACATCTCAAAACCTTCCCCATGTGTTACCTGCTGTATTGTGGAAGCTGGGCTTGGATGCACACTGGCTACCTTTGCTCATGATATCTTGTCTTCTGTGTTTTTATTGAGTTGGTTGTTGCATAGCCCCAGGTCTTGCAAACTGTTCTTTACTACTTGAGGTTCAGTGACTGTGGCTGATACTGTACCAAAGTGTCTAAATCGCAGCATTCGGTGCTGAAAAATAACTGAAAATGGTGATCACTGTCCAAAAAGTTGTGCTTTTGAGTGATAAGCTGAGATATCTAGCTTTGGAGAACTTTTTTGCCTGTGTTTAGAAGCTGCTCCTTGTGGGTTTGGTAAAACCGATAACCTCCAGTTTTGGGTCTTGCTGCTTTATGCAGCGTCCCCAAGCAGGATCAATCCCTGCATGTCAGCGTTTCCACAGCCTGACAGTAATCAATGTACATTTTAATTGGATCAGATAGTCTTCCTTTTTTTTTCCATTTATGAGTGACAATTTCTCTTTCTACGAGATTGAGTTTTACATTCACCTGTTTGGGAAGCATGAAACTGCTACCCAGCATGTCATACAGCATCAGGATTGTCTACTGTCTTGCATGAGGTTATTATGACAGGTTCCTGTGTTTTTGTGGCCTGGCTCCATGAAGCGTGTCACATTTGATGAATGTCTGACAAACGTGAGTTGCTATTTGTAGGCGTGATTTAGATGGGAAGGAAGTTTTGCTGGGAGAGCTGTTCCCCCTGGATGTGATCTGATTCCAACCCTTTCAGTTCAGGACAGTCAGTCTGCAACCCTGACTGAATGATGGGTCAATATCCAATAACTCATGATCAAAACCTGAAGTCTTCTTAGTCAGCAGAGCTTGGGTTTTCTTCAGGGGATGAGAACACTGTGCAACCACTCTGACAGAGATGCTATTTCCATTTTCATTTAATCTGAGGACACTACAGGCAAAGCTAACCTCGCATGAAACCTTCTGTATATTAATTGCCACAGCAAGATAAAATATAATAGTATATATATTCTTGTGCCCAGCCAGTTAATATCAGACCTGATTCATTTTTGGTCAAAGCTACTCATTTAGGGTTGGGTTTTCTTTAGGATGTGTGTTTTCCACTTAATTGATCTATACTATCTGCAAGTTAACTTCTTTCCATACAGCTATGTGCAGGAATATTAATAATGACAAATTGATCTAATCTATCGCCATTCACCATGGTATCCAGCTACAAAGCATGAAAATTTATGATGGTCAAAAGATTTTGCCATAAAAAACCCTGCTGTCTTCTGCCCTGTTGAGCCAGCATTGGAGATTTCTCCGTCTCCCTGGTTAGAATGAGTCAGGTGTCAGACTTGACTTAAGCTTTGCTTTGGGGACAGTATCTTTCAAAGGTGTGTGACAGAGTATTTCCACATTTGGCCAACATCTTCCTAAACTGTTCAGACCATATTAATCTTAAATTGCAGATTTGCCTTCTCCTTTCACGGCTTATTTATTTTACAGAAGGCATCTCCTATTGTTTAATGATCAAGCGATTTTTCAGGCATATCATTTGCAGTAGTCAGCATTATTTACAGAAATCTGTCATTTCTCTGATACTGCTTTGTTAAGCTTGTCTTGGAGAAATTAGTCCAGGTGTCTGCCAGATGAGGATGGGAGAAAAAGATTTTGCAGAACTTTTGTCCTTCTGAGTCCTGGACTCTAAAAGGGAGAACAGCACCAATGAGGAACTTGCATGTGGCAACATGGTGGTAAGGCAAAAGAGCCTTGAGGGTGTGAAAACAAAGGGCAAACAGCACTAATTAGAGCTAAACACAATGTGGGGAGTTATTTAATGACCAGTATTTCTGCTAACTCGGAGGAAAGTGCCAAATCACATCGTGAGTTGACCAAACACTGGACTTACAATTTACATGTCCCAGTTGACCATTCCTTCTTTTTAACAGATGGAAAGAGACTCTGTTAACAATAAAATTTTTGATCACCAAGTTTCCAGGGTACATCTGGGATAAAGGCAGCTCTCCCATGAGAAGGAGAACTCATTTTGTTTGTACCTGTAAACAGACCATGGTCTGACATTGTTGAACAACTAATGCCAAAAGCCATCTAGCTTTGCACCTTGTCCTTTACATTTCTTCCTGTTTTTAACTGTTACTCATTTTTACAGCACCTCAGGTGTGTAAGGTTTTCTGAGCTATCATAAAAGCCAAGCGGTCCCAGTCCATTAGTGACGCGTTAAAGCTGTTTGCAGTTTTATGTCTGCTAGTTTAATCGACTTTTCTGCAGACTACCACATGGTGTTCCTTCCATTATATCACACTGAGGTATAGCAAGAGAGCATTCAGCATCAATAGGATCAAAGTACAATGAGCAAGTGCCATATGAGAACTGAAGAGCTGCTATATGAAAAGCATTTCCCTTTTAAGTTGGTTTTAAGAAGTGGTTTTAAGAAGTTTAAGACCCTCTCCTGCCTCTTGTTGTTAAAGGTAGATCTGAGTGGGACACTGCAGCTTTGCATAAGAATCAGAAAACCTCCCAGAGAACAACAGGTATCACATTAGAAAGGAACCTACAGCTTGCTGCATAGCCATTCTGACAGCACAAATTGGATAACTAAAAGAAATGTGTTACAGCTAAAGTCAGTGGTAGAAAATGGGGCCACCAGTGACATTGTCTCAAATCAGAGCCATCTCCCTGGCTGAGAAGAGTGGAGTCAAGAGATAGATAGTTCTTGAATGGGGAGAGGAGGGTGACACACAGCTTAATGACTGCAGTGCAAGACTGTGGGTCCTCCATTTGCCTTTTGCTTAAAGAAAACTGAAGTCAATCCTGTCAATATCAAACATTAAATCATCAATTCTGGTGACTCAAATGTGCCTGAGAAGTCCCAGAGATCAGATCTGGGTCTATGGTGATATATATGGTCCCCCTATAATTAGAGGGATCCAAGCTACGTACTAAATAAGGGAAAAAACAGTGTTCTTATAGTAGGTGTAAAGATCGTTAAGGAAATTCTTCACAATCAGGAAGGCAGCCTGTATCATTGTAGATACTTCTCTGAAAACATTGGCTCAGCACTCAGCAGTAGTTGAAATAGTTAATAGCATGTTAGTAATGAATAGGAGAGGAAATGGTAACTGAATGGAAAAATCCTGTGCTTGCAGGATGTTAATAGATCTCCCTGATAAATTCTGGGCAGGAGGGAAAACGGTAGGCTACGAGTCTAAAATGCTGCATGCTGTTATGCTGTTTTACTTAATGCACTTAGCAGAGAGCTCACTCTACCATTCTAGTTCAGCAGCACAGTTTCGGGAGTAAAAATCTGCCTGATCAAACTCAGTTTGCTGACAGTCTTGGACATAAAAACTGCCTGTGAATATCAGCAAGGTAGTAAAAAACAGACAAGAGACAGGAATCATTTGGGTCAAGTCTTGCAGAACTAAAATAGCAGAATGGGGGTCAGGTGTGGAATATGTAAGATGCATATTTTGCCTTTTGGCACCATAAAAACGGGAGAGTTGGCATTCAAAAGAGAAGTGTTGATAAATCTGCCTTGATACAGAGATGATGAAAATTTTTCCTATCATGTAGGTAGATTGTAGGAGCTCTGAATCTGGTTCTCAATCTGTTATGACAGTTTGCATCATTGTTGCTCCATTTATTCCAGGTTTATGCTTCAGTTAGCATAGGCAAGCATGAGGATTCCCAAAGTCCTACCCGTGTTACTAAATGTTCTCAGCATTTCTGCATTCACCCATGTGCGTCTGGTGCATATCCTGTGGTTCTGTGGGCTGAGATGCCTTACTGCTATTTCCCATTGAGTTGTTTCATTATTTATCTGTCCCTGGAGGAGGATTTGTGGAAACGACATTGGAGAACTGTCAGCACTTATATGTTCCTGTTTGCATCCTCTTGGCAAAGTGAGTTCCAGATCAAGCAAAGCACAGCTCAGACTGGAAATCATATCCCAGCTAAGCGTATGTACAGAGAGCAAAGACCACACACTTCATGGTTTTACACGCATTGGGGAGGAGGAAGGGAGAAAAGCAGAGAGTGTAGGCTGCAGGTTCATTTTTTGTCTAAGAGCACAGTGCAAAAATAAGATGTAGCCTTCCCTGGGGAGAATCAGCAGATGACACATACATCATCTGTGAACATTTCTGCAGTAAGTGCGAAGCAAATGGATTTTCCTTCTCCCAGTTCATTTTGTTTTCCATTTCATTCTGACTTCTGAAAGGCCAGAAGAAACCTCAGGAACTTCAAAACTGTATCATTATCCTGGACAAAGGGTAGGAGAATCTCATCTAGTGATAGGTACTAAAATTGAAAAGCTAGATGAATAAATAATAGAATCATAGAATGACAGAATGCTTTGGGTTGGAAGGGACCTTAAAGATCATCCAGTTCTAAACTGTGTCACACCCTCTTGTCCTGTCACTACCTGCCCTTGTCAAAAACCCCTTTCCAGATTTTTTGTCTTCCTGAGTTGGACAAAGGACTGGGGGGGGGGGAGAGGGGGGGGCCTCCCCAGAGTGCAGCAGAGAGGGAGAATCCCTGAATCCCTTCCCTGAGCTGCTGCTCATGTTGTGGGGGTGCAGCCCAGCACACAGCAGGGGGGTCTGAGCTCAAGCACACACTGAAGCCTGGTCATGGAGAGCTTCTCACTGACCAGCACCCCCATGTCCTTCTCCTCAGGGCTGCCTCATCCATGCTCCACCCAGCCTGTGTTTGTGCTTGGGATTGCCCCGATCCAGGTGCAGCATCTTGCACTTGGCTTGGTTGAAATTCATGAGGTTCACACTGTCCCAACCTCTTGAGCCTGCCTGGATCTATCTGGATCTCATCCATTCCCTCCAGTACGTCAACCACACTGCACAGCTTGGTGTCATTGCAAACTTGCTGAGGGCACACTCGATCTCACTTAGTCTTGACAAAGTAATTGAACAGCGCTGGTACCCACTGCAATCCCTGAGGAACATTACTTGTCACTGGTCTCTGCTTAGAGATTAAGCCATTAATCACAACTCTTTGAATGCAACCATCCAGTCAATTCTCCACCCACTGGTGGTCCATATGTCAAATCTGTGCCTCTCTGGTTTAGAAATAAGGATGTCGTGTGAGACAGTGTCAAATGCCTTGCACAATTCCAGGTAGGTGACATCAGTTGCTCTTTTTTTAACCACCAGTGCTGTAATTCTGTCACCACGATTTGCCCTTAGTGAAGCCACGTTGGCTGTCGTCAGTCACCTCCTTATCTTCCATGTGCCTTACTGTAGTTTCGAGGAGGATCTGCTCCATGATCTTACAAAACACAGAAGTGAGAATGACTGGTCTGTAGTTAACTAATGATCTGGGGACAGAAGATGCAGAAGTGTGGATTCTGTTTTTGTGCTGGTGGTCTTGAGTGAGCAGCTGAGCCACTCTAGTCCTAGAGTGACAAATCTAGGAAGATTTGTAATGAATACAGTTAATATTGGAAAAGCAGTAGGCAAAATGTCATGCAGCCTATAAACACACAGGGAAAGACTAAGACAGCTAACTCGAGTATCTCAGAACTTGGAAAAGTAGAAGCCTGATAGCAGCAGTGCAATACAATTCAGCTCTAGATTCAGACCCTTAGATGTAAATGTTTCCATCTGTGCTGTAGGTCTGCTGTAGTCAGCACAGTACAGTCAACAGTCTTAAGAGATATTCTTTTAACTACCTGATACTGTTGGTGATGAGCTACTGCTAGGCAAATGCCGGTATAAACCTCAGGGTGGGTTCAATAGCACTCCATATGCTGCTGACTGAATCACGACTGCATATAATGAAAACTCAGGCTGCTAGGCTCAGCTGTAGGCATTTCCAGATAGACTCAAAGCATGAAAGCCTAAATCTGGCCTGACATGTAACCAAGGTCATAGTAACTTCTCGATAACTAGGGGGACCAATCTCTCATCCGTGATCCAGAAGTCAGCTACGTGGCAATCATCAGGAGCTAGCCAGAAGGAAGGCGGAGGTGCAGAGTATGCCCATAAGGTTTCATACTGCTGGCCTTGAGTTTGTGAGTTGCCCCTCTTTACTCAGAATGTCCCTCTTAGCAGGGAGTTGAGGGTGACGTCACACTTCCAATTGGTGTCAAGCTCTCCCAAGAGACAAGTGTACTCCTTTCCAGCCAGTGGAAAACCCTGAACTCCACAAGTGAATCCTTGGCTTTAGGGAAGCTGGTGACCTACACTTCTAATTTCTGTGGGGCAACCTCTCCAACCTATGAATTAACTTAACGGCAACACTAACAAGTCAGATGGTCAGTGTTAGGAGCCTGATTTATCCAGTATTGCTGTCAGCATGTTACATATCATGTAATCTATGTTGGCTTGGAACAATCAACACATTGCTCTCGAATTTGCTTAAAACTGTTGGAGTTGAACCAGTCATAGCAAGAGTGCAAAACAATTGCAAAATTTCCCCTTAGGTACACAAACTCCTCCCTCCCCCTTGCATGGAAAGCAATGAAAGTAATGGCTAGATTCCTGTCTCCCAGGTGTTTAATGAGGTTAATGGGCCCTTTATAACCAGTTTGAGATCTTTGAATGGAAAATGTTACTGCAGGCCTAGGCATTCCATTAGTATTCTTTCTTTTCCTTTTTGAAAGGGGAATGTACCCTTCAGAGTGTTCTGTTCTGCAACTGCATTGTTGTGGTTGTTGGTGTATAAAATTGGTGCTTGGTGTGTATAATTTATAGCCTCTAAAAATGATAAATAGCCTGAGAAAAAGGAAGGATTTGTGTATTCAAGTCCTAGGAGTTTCAAGAAGGAAGAAGTTTGGGAAATTGTAACTTCCCACAAACCTGCTTCTTAGCAGTGATGTTTCTACTTACACCACTGGACTGTAACTTTGAAGTCATCCTAACTCTGATCTGGCCGGTAGAGTCCATCCAGGCCTGCTGCAGTCAGCAGGAACAGAAGATTGGGACATTTTCTAGAAGATGTCTAAAACTCTGTGGGTTCAGATGTCACTGGCATTACTGCTATTACCAAGATCTTTTTTTTTTATGGGGATATACTAGAAATTACTATATTTAGGCCTGGAAAAGTGATAAAGATTGTATCTATTAGAGAAATATGGCTTTGGAACTTGCCTCCTGTTGGAGTCAACTAGACTCAACAAGGCTTTAAACAATGTTCAGTACATTTTTATGTGGGACTAAATCATAAGCTTTCCTGAGAAAATGGGGAACTGGACTGGATTCTTTCCAGGCTAGTCTTCTGATCTGATGCACCTAATTTGGATACTGGCTCTCATGTTTAATGGGCTGGCTCTGTTACGTCGGACTCAATAAAAACTGCAGCTGTCCAACTAATTATTAGCACATAATGTATTTGGTGATTGTTGAGGAACAGTGTCAAAAATGTGTTATGAATCGGATTAACTTTACAATGTTCTCTAATCGCTATTCCAGACTAAAGAGGAGGAAGAAAGACAAGCCAAGGCAAGACAAGGAAAGATTTAAGTAAAATCTTGTTACTGTCATCAGTAACAAGTAAACACAGAATCACAGATTGGTCTGGGTTGAAAGGCACTTTAAATGCTTGCAAGCCCCTGCCACGGGCAGCTTCCACTAGAGCAGGTTGCTCCAAGCACCTGTGTCCAACCTGGCCTTGAACACTGCCAGGGATGGGGCAGCCACAGCTTCTCTGGGCACCCTGTGCCAGCGCCTCACCAACATGACGTGAGTTTTGTTTTTTCTGTTTTGGAAATGTCTTCAGATTTCTGTGCACTTTCACTGTTATTACTCCAAAGAAAATTTAGATTTTTAGATTTCACTGATATGTTTTCATAAAATGCTGAGCATATCCATAATGTTAATGGAAGTAGAGACTATTCAGCAGCTCAAAAGTTCAGGCCCAAAATGGTTGCATTTGGTTATATAAAATGCATCAACCTCCTAACCTCATTTTACAAAAGTTTCACATTGTTATGAAATCAGCTTAAATGATTCTGTCTTAATGGAGCTCTTGAGTAGTGGTTACCAGAAGCTCTTTCACAGGTCAGCAAAACACTATTATGTTGATAGCTCCTGCTGACAGAGACTAGCAAGAAACAAGTCTTCACAGATGATGAAATGCATATTTCATTGGAAGAAGTAGAAATGTTATGCTGTATTTCAACTTGCTCAGACCTACACTGCAACATTTAACCTTGTGATTCCGTGTTCTTCCCTCTGTAAAAGCATGAAGTATTTGCACAAAAAGCACTTGTTTTGTCATGAAAATGGGATGAATATATGAATCCAAAAGAAGTTTTCTAAACTTGCCAGCATCATTATTTGCAGAACTCAGAAAATTCCAATTATAAGAAAAAGGTATAGGGGCAGCTGCATTGGCTTGGCAACTGCAATTGGTATAAGAAGAAATTCCTACATTATCCTGTTAGACCTTGTGCATCCAAATCATGTCTAAAACCAACTACTGATTTCAAAACCTGTTAGGAATTTTTGGTAAAAAGTTCTGCTTCATATGAAGGTCTGTAGGAACCTATCAGGTTTATGTGGCTGGTGGATCAAGGGAGGAGAATGAGCAGATGTCCCAGGTCTCTGAGGTCCATGCGTGGAAGGGGATTGTGTGATGTACCTCATTTAAAGACATACAAGTAAGTGCTGATGGAGGTGGCAGCATGTTCCATTACTGTTTTCCATGTCACAGACACCTCAGGGCATAAACAGTTTCCATCAGCTATAATGAACATAGTACATAAACAGTAAAATGATCACTTGCATCTCAACATTCAAAGGCAGAAAAACTGCTTTGTTACCTCAGCATTTGGTAGTGTCCAAAGAAGACCGAGTGAGGCTCTTTTAACAGTGGCATAGAGCAATTTAGGCTTACAGGCAGCATTTTAAACATACCGAACTCATACAATGCCAAATGAAAGCAAAGGTAGGCACTGGATTGTCATAATTTACTCAGCTGGTCAGGAGCCAAACTCAGCCCCGGGCTTGCAGAGCAATGTTATGAACTCCACGCACAGATACACCAGGGAAACGGGTCTTACAGTGAGTTCCATTTAGGTTCCAAGTGTCATTTGAAGCTTACAGAAGTCAATAATTAATGAGATGCCTGGCCCAGAGGTAGGTGTCTGTATATGTCTTGGAAGGTTTAGCTTCCCAAGCTCATTCCAATTTCTTTTCCCTGTGTGCTTTGAATCATCTGGGACAATTTTGGGTGTTTAAGAGATCCACATCAGTGTCACAAATGGTCCAGTATTGATGGGGACCTGTAGTTTTTTGAGGCAGCAGTGACAGCCAGGGGCATCTCTTGGGACATTTCAAATGGACTCAGATTTCTAGTCATTCAGTTAAGAAAGGGTGCCCTTCTTTGGTCTCTTCTCTACCATTCCTAAAGTACCATGAGTGTGTTTTGTTGCATTAACAAGGACTGTATTTCAAATATCATTCTCCTTTTTTTTTTTTTTTAATTAATCTCCTGGAGGTTTAAAAGGTAAAATGGAGCTTTCCTATTCAACTGCTTGAGTTCAATATTTGCTTGCACACACAGGGTGCGATTCTTTTCTCTGTGGCCACAGGCTCACTGATGGCAGCGTAGTCTCTAACTTAGCTGTTCACTCTGTTGTCTACACATATATATAAAAGGAAGAAAAAAAGCTGGCCTCCTGCTTCTGGCTTTGTTTCCATTCATTACTTGGTCTCCTCTCCCTTAGTGGGAATCACTAAACAACAGTAACTCATTTGTTCTTAAACTTTAGGTGACCATGAGCAGAGTAATAAAAGGGAACTTTTATAAAATTACTGTATTCAGGAACCTGCAGGGGAGAGGGAATTAACACTCTTACACCACTGACCCGTTTTTATTAATGGTTTTATGTAGGTAACATCTAAAAGTCAACAGAGGCTCAGGAAGCAAAAAGGGGTAAAAAAACAATTTGTTCCTCATTAAGGTGCTAGAAAAGTCCAAGATAAACCTGTTTAAAATTGATCTGATAAGCTGGGGAGCTCTGGTTCACTGATGTGCTTTTCTCTGCTAATGGTCCTTTGCTAATATTTATCCATTACTGTGAGTAACTATTAATCTCCTAAGTTGAGAAACAGTACAAATGCAATTTCTAGAGCATTTAACCTTTCATGTTTGGTGCCTCCAGAGTTTGGGTGGAATTGGATACCAAGCACTACATTTAACTTAGTTTCTATGAGCTTTAAATTGCTAAAATAATTGCACAAAGAGTATTTAAAACTAGATTTTCTTTTTTTTTTTCTCTTGACAAAAATATGATATTTTTTCCCAAGCGTAATGAAGTTGAATTCACTTTTTCTTTCCCACTTGCTAGCTTCAGTCTGTTACTGAAGCTCCCTCAATTGCCATGTGCTTGCAAGTATCATTTTTTTCCTCCATAATTTGACATCAGAAATGGCCACAGAGGTAACAGCTCAGCAGCATGAATGTCTTTCTAATGATCTCTTGGAGAAAAAAGGAGAAAAAAAGTATCTCACTACAAGCCTAATAATTCTAATATCCAGCAATAAATCTTGATTTAAAAAAAGAAAAATTTCCATAAACTTCCTCATATATGCAACCACTCAAGTTTATCTTTGCACATCAGAGGTTCTGATCCTTCCCTTTTTCTCTTCCTCTTTTTTTTTTTGTTTTTTCCCTTTTCCATCTCCCCCTTTCCCCCCCATTCTATTCTGGCCATGACAACTAAAGGCTTTTGAAAAAATGGCTAAGGCTCTGAACAAAGCCTGTTGTTGCAGGTAATTGTTGAAATATCAAGGGTATTCCGTCCTCCATTACTTAAGCTTTCATTTGTGGCTTTCATGGTTTTGAGGAATGTTTATGGCTGACAATCCTTTCTTTACGGCTCTATCCTTCAAGCTCTGGCTGATACCGCTGAGAATGACCGCATGAGTGACTGATAAAATGTCAAGATGCCATTGTTTCCAGGAGAGTGTTTGGAAGCAATAAGATCCGTTTCAATTTATCTCATCCACCTGACTTTAAGGCTCTAGGTTTTACTTCTTGGACTGCTACAAGAGAAAAAAAAAAACAAAGCTAACCTCCCCCCACCTCTGATGAGCAAAAAACTTGTGGCTTTCACGTGCTCCAATGTAATATTATGCAGATGGGTTATAATGGCAGCAGTGCTGTGACATTTGAGCCATATTTCACAGAGCACATCGGTACAATATTTTGGACTTAATTAATAATCTCTGTGAAAGCTGGTTTATGGGTTGTAATAACCGTATTTTTAAAACTTGTGGAACGCCACAACAAAAATGCAATCCACAAGGCAGATGGTGAAGCCGGGTCTGTGGAGCAACAGAACAGAGAGCTTCACAGTGAGTTTCAGAGAGTCTTCTGCTAGGATTTAGCCCTTGCCAAAACTGCTCCGCATCTCAAATGGTCTCCAAGGGTCGCCAGACTAGTGATAAATCCAGGTGAAGAGGAGGCAGCAAAACAAACTGCCAGATGAAATATATTGAAATATGAATTAATACTTTGCATAGATGGTTTTCCAGCGCCATTACTCTAAAGCTGTTGCAGTCATTTAAAATTAAATAGCAATCACTTGTTGTAATTCAACTGCAAGCTTTCTGAAGTTGCAGTTTTCTGGGATGTGGATTGGAGTTTATACAGGGCCTAGGGCAATGTGGGGTTTCTTCCTGTCTGGTACATGTGGGAAGAAATGGCACAATCCTGACAGTGTTAGTAATAGTGGTAAAACCACACACCTGTGGTGTAAAAAGCCCATTCCTGTTTAATGTGGTGCTGTTCTAGTGACGTTTTGGCCTCCACTTCTATGTGTCATGAGGCAGTTTGTGGTCCTTCCCTGTGGAAGGCAATGAGCAGCTGAGCTAAGCCACATCCATGACTGAGGATGGTACTGGAGAGCTGATGGGTGCTCAGATTTGCCCTTTGTCAGGACAGAAAGGTGGTTCACATTGAAGAGAAAACCTGCTGCTCTTACTCAGCTTTTCCAGAGGCATTTCAGATACATCCTGTCCAATGTGTAAGGTACTCATATGCTACAGTGATTAATCTGAGCTACAAGAATGTAATTAACTGTCATTTAACTAACAACTGCAGTTAAACTAGCATTTAAATTTGCCGAGGCATGGATTTGATAAAAGGTCCTGAGGTGTGGCAGAACTGCTGAGGCTCACAAAAAGCTGATCCCAGCCTGGCTTAAATTAACCAATCTGGTTTTTAAACCTCAAACTGGTTTAAAGAAAATAATTATTCTAGTGAGACTCCCCATGAGTCTGTACCTCAGATCGGCTTCTAACTCACCCTGTTTTATTAAGAAATTGTAAAACTGGGCTGAAGACTGAGTGCTGTGCTCATTTTCCAGGCAATTTTAAAGAAGGCATGTTTTCCTGCCAAAGAAACACTGGGCTGCTTTTTGTTTGAAAATAGAAGGAAAAATAGAAATGGAAAGAACCTCAATCTCCTTTTGACAAAAAATAGTTAGTTTTCATGAAGCTGTTAAGCTTTTTTATGAACAAGATGCTTTATAACAGGCAGATTGGCTGCCACCAAGCCAAGGATTAATTTAGGTCAGCCTTAGGAGTATACTTTTAGCTGTACAAATCAGCTGGGATGATTCAGTGGTGCCCCACACAATGAAAAGGAGCTGCAAAATGCATCTAATCAAATTGTTTACACCCACTGTGAATGCCCAGGTAAATGATAGCAGCAATGGAATAGCTATCCAGGGCAGTGGAAAGTCAACACTAACTAACCCATCCCATCACTTTATTTTCACCTTTATGAGCATAATGTGAGCAGAACCAAATTTAATGCTTCAAGTGATGGCACAGGATTGCCTTAAACATTAAAAGAAGTCTGCTTTTTCTTATCTATTTAATTATGCATACTTGCATGTTGTAAATACAGCTGTGTAAGTAGCCACACCTATTTCCTGAGTGTTGTGGTGGGAAATAATCTGAGTTTCACTGCTACAGGCAGCACAGATGGGAACCAGGACCAGCCCAGTGCATGGGCAGGGACAGGAGGAATAGCTGAGCATCTGCTGGTTTAAGTGATGGTGGAGGACATTTATAGCAGATGTGGTAGAAGACTTCGATAATTAGCTCTGCTGAGAAGGACTAGCTCCTTAAAGAGTGTTAACTGCTGACCCATACAACTCTTGCTTTTGCAGTAACTAGACCGGGTTTTCACAGATTGAAGAATAAAACTGGACCACCAGTAATCTGCAGCCTACTTACTTGCTGCTTACTCAGGGATGGCCTTGTTTACAGGTAATTTGACAGATGAGATGGGGGAAGACTCATGAAGTAGCTCAAACTGTTCTCTTGTGCCAGTGAGCATCACACTCTTTGCAAGGTCTGAATTTCATCTGCTGTCATCATCTAGGCTGCTTCGTGTCTCTGAAGACCCTCTCAGTCTTCCTGAATCTTGACTTGCTATGATGTTAAGTAAAACTCTCTTCTGTGAGAAAGAGTGACAGTTCAGGCAAGCTTAAGCATTCTGGCTGTAATTCTCAAAAGATTGTTTTCCCTGCACTCAGCTTCTTAGGGTCTCCAAAACTGGTTTTATTTTGTCCATTTAGAACACAAAAACGTCAGGTTATGAGCTCTGAATGACATGTGAGGTGATCAAGTTCACTTACTGGATACCATTTTTACCTTCCAATGACATTTTGGACAGCAAGTAGAAGTCCTGTCAATGTTTCTTAGAGAATCTGCTCATAGATTTCTGGTCTGATTTTGCAAACTGAAGCAACTAGATAAGCATTCAACCAAAAGACTTCTCTGAACATACAATGGAATTCTAATGGTGATTACTCATAATTGAATGGAGAAGTCTCCTCCAGTATCAGGGGCTCATTTGCTGTACCAGACAGATCGGATGAAAGCAGGTAGGTGAAGTGAAACTGGCTACAAAGCAAATTAATGACAGAAACAAGATTCCTGACTTCTACTCCTGTAACTTGGTCAGTGAAGCATTACTTACCTTCCAAGACCAAATGCCTATGCTTATGTCACCTCCTACTTCATGGTACAAAGGTTTCACTGAGGCTTGACCTATACTGGGGCTATTAATGAAAACAAAGGTACAGGTTAATCAACAAAACAGAGTTTCAAACTTTTTAAGGGACATCAGTTGCTGTTGCTGGGCTTGATTCTGCCATCTACGACCATGCAAGTCATCCTGGTTAGTTAGGGTGGCAGAATCTGGTCTAGGAACATTTAGCCCTTTGCCAGACAGTAATAATTTACTTCCTGGGCATGTGTCATCTCTAACCAGATGCACTTTAAAATAGAGTAGTCCCTTAAACTACAGAAAAAGTTGTTGGGTTGTTTTGTGTTGTTCTTTTTTTAACTTATGTGAGTATAGAAGAAAAAAAAATAATTGAAAACCACTTACCTGGTCAACATTATTTCATAGGGTGCTGAAGTATAAATCAGACATAGTGCGACCTTCATAGAAATTTCAGATTTATTTACAGTGGTTTGCACTGATCGCTTTATCTACAAGGAGCTCAGTTTCCCCTTGGTGACTCATAAGTAATGTGGTCCACGCAAACTCGTGTAAATAGATCCAATATTTCAAGGAAGGTCATGCTATATACTTTCTTTGTTTCTCAAGAATAGATGATGGCTTACTGCAGGGCTGATATGACATTTATCTTCATGAGTGAGGAGGTTGATTGTGTGGCCCAAAGGGCAGTAGTCATGGCTGGTGGGCACCCAACGGGAATGAAACACACCCCATAAAACTCTCTCTATTTTTGTGTCTACATGATGAAAGCTCCTTAATCTCCTGATAGTCTGCAGAATACACTTAGCGGTAAAGAACCATTTTCTTTCAACATAAGAAAGAGAAAGGAGATAAATCCTTGTAATTCCAGGCTTGAGAAGACCTCGACCTGCTGTGGGAAAGGAATAAAGTTCCCTTGTGGGAGAAATTTCTTGAACCCTCTTCTGATGCCTCTTTGGTTCTTGTCAGATGGCATATGGAATCACATCAACCATTGGCTTTATGCAATCCAGCACTGCCTGTATCCCCTCTCTTCTGCAGACAAATTCAGGTCTACAGGTTGGGCATATCACCTGGAAAGGTGTAAATCCACAAAAACGGATTCAAAGCCCTTGGGTTTTTTTTTCTTTCCATTTCATTTGCATTGTTGTGATTATTATTTTAGAGTCTTATCTTCTCAAATAGAATGACATTACAAGACATGTAGCTTACCATAACACAACGTGCTGAACAGTTTCCAGCTCACTGTCACAACACCCATTGGTTAAGAACGTGGCCCAGACCTTGTTCGCAGAAGGATCATCTTCAAATATAGTGAAGAACATAAGCATCCACTATCTCCCTCTGCTGTGTTTTTGAATGGACACGACAATGCCAGATTCCTTGGTATAGGTACATATAGCACATGTCTTCTGCACATTGAAACAGCACATAATGCTGACAGAAGTGGATGGTTTATAACTGCCCTGCTAGGGCAATTTTTCCCTCACAGGAGTCAGCTGAATAGACTGAGTCTTCATACAAATGATGAATCCAAATTGTCCACCAGTTAAAAGACATACCTACATAGTGTAATGATTTTCCTCAAGGTATCTAGGTGGTGGTATATTTCATCATCTCAATGATGTCACATTTATCAAAGCATTTTCACCAGTAATCCAAATGTTATGTCTTGCATTCTCTCTTAATTTTTTTTTTCTATATAAAATAATGAGTTGGTTTTTTGGTTTTTTTTTTAGGTTTGTTTTTTTTTTTTCTTTGAAGTAGCAGTTCTGGAAATCAGGATTAAAGTCTTTGTTTTGTAACAGATCTTCTGGGTGAAATTTGTGGAATTCTTTAAATTAGAGCACTGCAAAGAGCACTTCCAGGTAGTTGGTACCCGTGGCTGATTTCTCTGTGCCTCAGTTTCTCATATGTATCTATATTTTTAAGCTATATTGTTATATCCTATCCCTTATTTCCGTTCCAATTTAAATCTTCATATTACCTGATAGACCTCGTTTGTGCTGATCCTATTATAAGGGAAGCTAGTAATAAAACTACCTATCACCCAAAAGAGAGATTTTGGAAATGAGCAGTGGTGTACAATAGCAAGAGTATAAATCTCCATTGTGTTAACAACTTAATCCCTATAAATAAAAGATTATCACCGTGTCCTCAGGCCTCTTCTAGAATACTTTTAGGACTACATCTGTGAAAGAAATAAGATGCATAATACCATTAGCTTGCTGTATTTTAATCAATTCTTGCTCTGCGTGTTTTCTGATCAATGGCTGCAGCACAGACTCCTCATGTAGGAATTTTGTCACTTGGTCCATGTTTATTTTTAAGAGATATGGGCGGAAAAATTAAAAAGGTCAGCCCCACAAGGCTGTATTCCATTGTTCAGGAATCCCAGCCAGGTCTGACAGCTGGTGAGGAGAAAGGTCAGCTCCTGCTGACTTTTGCAGTGGTGGGAGAGAGTCATGGAGAGCATGAAGATCAGCAGGTGAGTGTGGTGCTGACAGAGACAAAATAGATGACTTTAGGGTGAGGGAACATAGAAAGATTATTTAAAAACCACCCAAACCAATAAACAAACAAAAAATCCACAAAATACCCCAAGATTGCAGTTCGGGAGCTGCCTGACTGACCTCAGAAATGTCAGCAAATAGGGGAGGAGTGGCCAAAGTAAGCAGGTAGTTGTTAGAGGATTTCTCAAGATGCAGAGTACGTAAGTACTATGATAGGTCTGTTAGTGGTGAGGCTGTTGAGACTGACCTCGCACACACGGCATCTGCTGAGGATTCTGCTCTAATTTCAGCAGGGAAGATCAGTCTTATTTGGATTCACTTGCAAAGTAAATGGAGCTTTATGAATCTTGCAAAGTGTTTCCTGTGACTGGTCCTTTAGAAGTGGAGTGAATACTCTGCATCACCATTCGGCACCCTGTGGAGCTTGCTGTCTGCCAAAAAAAAACACGAAAAATTGAGTTTCACAGGCACAACTACTTGCAAGTTTATCTCAGGGTGGGTGCGTGACTTTTCTAGTTGGCAGGTTTGTAGACAAAACATTATCTGTGGCCAGGTTTTTGCAAATGGCATGTTATAGAGGTTCTGACGTGTCTGGTCCTGGATGCTTCTAAAGATCAGGTAGATGGCTGTCAGGTCCAGTAATACATGATTTTGGCAGATGAGGCTTTACGTATACGAGTAACTACATAAATAATGATGCTTTACAAGCCAGTATCCATTGGCAAGACTAGTGGTCACCATGACAACGCTTTAAAATAAACATGGGTTGTTCTGAATGTGGGGTGACGGGTCATATAGTAGCTTATTATAAGTATGGCAAGACAGACCCTGACCACAGCTCAAAGGCCAGTGCTGGCTGGCATCCTCCTCCCATCCCTGGTGCAAGTCTCCAGCTCAAACTGCAGGCTGCAGCACATCTTTGCTGCCCTGTGACCCTGTGCTAGACTCACCAGACCACGGTGGGCTGCAGGGTCACGGTGGTGGACAGAGGCTGTGACAGCATGCTTCACTTCAGTGTCAGGAGATGAGGTATCAGGAGATGACTGCAAGGGATGCTCTGAACCCTGGAAAAGTCCCACAAAGTTCCATCCTGTTTGTCCACTTCCCAGAACTTCAAACTCTCCTTTCACCTGGTTATTGCTATGAGACATGATTGCCTTTGCTGGAAAAATAACAGAATTGAAAGGGCAATCATGTGGCTTATTAGCACAAGCACTGTCCTGCTATGGCTGCCTCTGATGCTGTGTTTGCTGGGTTGGTGTCAGCTCCTTGTCACTGGCATGGCATTGCTTTGTGCACATGAGAAGCGCCTAGGAGATTCTGGTGACAGAGTGGGTGCATACGTGCTTCAACCGTCTCCTGCTGCAGGACCCACCAAGCAGAGCTTTACAAAGCCTTACACAAGCATTAGAGTACCTTATAGCAAGAGACTTCTAGTTATCAGTTTTGTGGAGATACAGAGTTAATGCCGGAGGAATACAGGGTAAGCAAAGGACAGATTTGACCCAGTCTATCTTGGGTCATCACAAACCTCTCCATAAATCTAGAGCAGATAAAAATAAATAAAATAAAACAAAACCCCAGACAACCAGAAACCACCCCAAAACCCTGTGCAGAAGAAAATAAAAACAGATGCACAAGCTGAGCATTGGGGATGCTGAGCAGTACAGCCCATACAGGCATCATGGATACAGCAGATAGCTGCGTGCAGGGAAGGAATGTCTTGCAACACAAAGATGCTCTCCTGCCTGCCTGCGGAGCATTCAGCAGCAGGCGGGTTAATTTAGCAATGTCGCACTCAGAGCATATCCGAATGTTCCACTGGTCGCTCTTGAGTTATTCTGTGTCTCAGGTGTACTCTTCAAGTGTTTTAAAAGGGGTAATGATTTTTTTTGCTGGTAGCGAGTACATCCAGGCAGATATAATTTTAATATAAAGGGGAAGTTTACTAGAATAGAATTTAAGAATATTAAAAAGGGATTTGGTTCCGAAAGAAATATTAGCAGTAAAGGCAAGGATAAGGATTTTGGAGAAATTTAATTAAAATTTAATCTTCTTTCTAATTAAATTTCCTTTTAATTAAACTTAAAATTAAATTCGCTTTGTTTAATTGGAGGAATTTAAAAAGTATTACCTTAGAGTGTCAATCATTTTTTTTTTTCACGCTTTAAGAAAAAAAAAATAGTTTACTCTGGTTTGTCTAGTTTAAAAGATGAGATTTCACACTGAGTGAAAGGAAAAAAAAAGTAATAAAAACATAACATTTAAATGTAAATCAATTTACTCCTCAGTTATCTTCGACCTCCTTCCCTTCTCCCCCTCTGCCATCCCTCTTACCTACCATACTGTAAATAAGGACAAAATGTTCTTCCCTGTTGGGAGCCTGTGTGTGTAGGCAGGGAATGCCCTAACCCTTTTGACATCTGGCCATTTACTTGTTATGGGACAGAACTGTGGGCTGTGACAGCTCTTTGCTCTGCTTGATGCCATTGACTGTTTTCTTGCTTTGATAATCATAATTTCTCCTTTTTTTTTGTTTGGGACTTTTTTTCTCTTTCTTTCCTGGGAGTGGTGGGGAGGCTTGTGGATGAGAAAAGAAACAAAGGAAAAGAAGGATCTTCTGAGCAAGTGGTGCCCTGACGTGGCTCTGTGACACAGAAGTCCCCTAATGCCCTACATATTGCAGTTGCCTCTCAAACTCCACAGCCTCCCTCCGTTTCCTCCCTGGTCTCCAAAATGCCAGAGCATGCCTCATTTCACCTTAAATTCTGCTCCTCCTGCTTTCCAGTTTGCTCTGCTCTCTGCTTGCTCTCAACTCCTCCCCTCTGCTGAAAGCCACCTGGGCAAGGCCATTAGTGACCTCCTGTCCTGAGCTAAACCAAAAAATGATTTGTCTGGTCTCAATTTTCTTGATCCATATTGCTTTCTTCATCTACTTCCTCCTCCTCTGTTTCCACTTCACTGATGTGGATGACTATCACTGTAGATCAATGGATACCTTTCCATGGCTCCTTGCATGTAATTCCCCTGCTTATAGATTGGCATCTTGCAGGCTTTTGTGAGATGCTCTATTTTAACACCCTCATCCCTCCTTTTGGCCTCATTGAAGTCCACAATTACAGCCATATGATGGGTCCCACTGCCTCTGCCTTTACCTTTCCCCAGATGCAGCCCCCCTTCCTCTCAGACCTCTCCCCATCTGCATTTCTTCTGCTCTCATTTTTTTCCTCATTTGTTCTTAACCCCTTTTTTATCATTATTTTCTTTGCTCTTTTCTGTACCTTTGTGTTACAGGGTGTGTGCTATTCACTGCATTCAAAGGCAACAACATGCAGCCAAACTTCAGGCTGTGGATCCAGTGAACCTGGGGTAATCAGAGAGGTCTCTACACACTGCACCTTGCAGCCACCTCTCAAACCGTGCAAAGGTACAACTTTACCATTGCTCTACAGACAAGCCCTTGGACCTCAGTAATACCTTTTTGCCTACCTCCTTAACTTGAAAAACCCTTGAAACAATCTCTAACCTCAGAAGAAGAATGATACTTTGCCTTTCATACCATCAAACCCAGCTTTTCCTCAGCATCAAAGCTATCCTCGCAGCATCAAAGCTATCCTCGCTGTAAACTGAAGCAGGTTTAAGAAGCTGAAACTGTGCCCTTAGAAAAGATGTAGCATACAAAGAATAAAAGAGGCAAGACCAGAAACTGAAATGTCACCAGTAAACTAATGGACAATCATTTTTGTGCTTTGCTGTTTGTGCTCTGAATGGTTGATAGCATGGAAATATGAATCAAAGTAAGGTGAGCGGGATGTCACAGTAATCAAGATGGGAGATAGTGGAACTGGATACTGTCTAAGCCTGAATTTACCAAATCAATTGATAAAAACCAGTTTTCTCCATAATAATATAATCAGTCTCCTCTCTAAATATTTCAGGTGCTGAAATTGCCTTCTGTACTTGCATTTATAATAATAAGAAATAATAAAAAGCTCAAGCAGAAGGATTAAGCAAGAATGAGCTGCATGTACGTGCTCTATGCAAATTGGTGACACCTCTGTATTCATAATTCATTGCAAGTGGTTGAAGGTAAATAGATTTTTATTTTTATTCCCTGTGAATTTCTCCCATAAGCTGGAACTATCTCTTTAGAACATTCGCCCCCCACCCCCCACCCCATTTTATTTAAGTTGAGAAAGAAAGTAAACAGATGACTGTAGCAGCTCCTGATCTCCCATTGTATGAGAACCAGTGTTAAGACCCTATTCAGGTGAATCCTTTCTGCTTGCCTCTGTCTCAAAGCAGAGCTGGGGCTGAGGACCCAAGGACGGTGAATATAAGAGGGTGGCATCCCTCCCCCAAAATTACATTGGTTTAAAGGGGAATTTGTGAGAGAATGGTGTATTAGATCTCCCTCATCCTCACTCATCCTCACTGTGTTTTCTATATTAAGACCTATTGTGATTTCTTTAAACAATTAAGCAAAACCATAAAAGCAGAGCAGACCAGGGAGTCATGCAGAGACATAGTTATGAGACCACAGTACGTCCTTAGCAGGAGCATTATGCATAACAGGGCTTGGGAGCAAGAAAGAGAACAAAGAATTCAAATAAACACTTTTATCTTGATGACCCTTAAATGAAAGGACAAGGAAACAGTATGATCAGCTAGCAAAACATTGGGAAGATAAGAGCCCTTTGTCAGCACTGAGGGCCTGATTCTCCCTTCCTCTGTCATTTGCATCTGTGCAAGGAGAATGACAAATTGCAGCAAAGATGCTACCAAATCTGATCAGTTTAAACCAGCCGCTGGCTTTGCATGTGCCTTAATGGCAGTACAAGGTGAACAGAATTGACTCAATCCCAAAAAACGATCAGTTGATCTGAAGTCCGAGCTACAGTTGTATTAAATATTAAAATACAATTTTTCATCTTGCTAGAATTGAAACAAAAAACCCAGTGCTGTAATATAATGCTAAAGGGAATATTGAAATATCATTACACACTTTAATAAAGAGTTCCTCAAAAGTACATATTTAATTTTCAGACTTCTGTTTCCTTTTTGATACCTTAGGATAGTAAGATATTTCTACCATGAGTTGTTTTCTGTTTCAGAGAAGTTTAGTTTCATCTCAATTATCCACTAAGTAAAAGCAAAAAAAATACCCCAAAGCCCCCAAAAGCCCTTTACAGTATTTCCAGAAGACTAATATAAAGCAGATGTATCCTGCTGAGTTCACAGTATATTTTAAACAAAATGACCCCAGTGTTGTTCTGGATCTTACAAATGATGATATATATGAATACCTTTCCGTGGGGGAGCATTCTCAGGAGTATCCAGTGGGTCAGGCTTTCCTTGTTTGAAATGGTAATCATATGCATGGGGTTGTTTTTCAGTTTCATTTAGGTCCTTTTTAAGTGTTTATTTTTGCAATGCGTTGTCCTATATTTTGTTATCTTTCCTGTACATTTCTTGAGTCTAAAAATAATACATGGCAATATTTAACTCTTGTTGAGCACTGACTGTGACAGTCCTCAGAAATATAGGTGCATATTTGCCACTGCCATGCTGTAAGTCTCCAAAGGTAAATCATCAGGTGTAAATAAGGCGTGAAGGAACACCTGCCCAATTTCCAAATGTAATGTATGATCTGATTCTAAATAGAATATGAAGTGCAATTTCTGGGAAATTTAAGTAGCATGAGGGCCAAACCCAGAACTCCACCCTTTCTCTACCACCAGGTTCCCTCTGAGGTCCCTAAGGATGGGATAGAGCCTGAATGAGAATTTAGGTGTCTGTGTCTGCACCTGAATTTAGATGTCTACAGTATGTCTGTGAGTGGTATGCAGTTCTATCAATCTAGCTGAGTTGTACCCAAAATGTCTAAATGAGAGCACTCCTCCAACTCCCAGGCTAGGGAAAGTGGACATCCCACCAACCCCCTGCTGTGATCTAAAAGCAGTCAAACTCTGCTTAAACCTGTTTGTATTTGACACGAAACGCAGGAGTCTTTTTTTCCCAGATTTCTATTTTTCACCCATCCACAGGTCCCATTCTGAGATACTTGGGTGTCCCAGCCTGATGAACTTCAGGACCTACACAATCCCATCATTCAAACAGAATTGCCTTCAGCTCCTACAGCAAAAGTAGTGTTCTGCTTTGATGTCTACCTGGGGTTGGCTTTGTCTATAGAATAGCCTGGTTGCCCTGGTCAATAATCACAGAATCATAGAATCAGAGAATGGCTTGGGTTGGAAAGGACCTAAAGATCACCTAGTTTCAGTCACCTGCCACAGGCAGGGACATCTTCCACTAGACCAGATTGCTCAAGGCCCCATACAACCTGGCCTTGAACAGTGCCAGGGATGGGGCATTCACAGCTTTCTTGTCTTCAAATTTATCCATAAATGTGTGAGAGAGAGAGTCAGGCCCAGTAATATGAAGTGTATTTGTTGCAGCAAGTACATCACTGCTTGTAGTGGACCAACTGTAAGTATTTTGGGAACTTAATCCTCTAAGATTTATAAGAAGTCAGTATTGACTTTGTGCCCCATCCTAGGAGGAGGCAATTAGTGAGGACTGGCTTGCATCCATAGCTTTCAAAATGCCACCGACACTCAGCACAATTTGGACACAGGGAATATATTGTGAGTTTGCGATACAGATGCTCAAACTAATTATCTTTTCTAATTTATCTTTTTTTTTTCTTAGTGAGAGACATAATTTGTGTCCCAGATAATAATCTGGTGATCAGTCCCGTGATGTGAACCTCTCTCAGTTTCCTCAATATTTCATATTATTTGAGAATAGGTCTAAGCCACCAAATTAACGTGAGCATTTTAAAGATTATTACTTTTTCTCTTGCTGATCTGTATCCATACCCATATCAGCTGGGATAGAAGGAGGATAGACATTTAATTTTACATATCCCAGTTTTGTGCCTTGACTGCAAACCCAAATGCCTCCTTCGCTCCTGGTGGTGTACACAGAGGTGGGGTACTGACAGCAGCCTTTAATAGACTTTCAGAAAGCACAGCGGAAAAAGACCTATGAGGTCATCTAGTCCAGTTCATAGCCAGAGCGGTAATTCAGGCTGTTCTCACCAGCAGAGGTGATAGTGCTCAGTGGCAAGTCAAACATAAATTCCAAGCCAAGGATCCCTAAATTTTGCTGTACAAGTTTCAAGAAGATAGAAAGTCCAGAGCAGCAGCAGCTGAGTATTTAACTACATTTATTTGACCGTTTAAGTACAAGAAGGCTTGTTTGCACATTTTATTTATTTTATTTAATAATAACTGCTCATGTGTTTTGGATTCCAATTACAAGAAGCCACCTTTTTCTAAGGGGTCACAGAACTTTGAGTGGTGGGCTGGGGACCTGAGAACTGGGGTTCAAGGATCACATCAGTATTGGTGTTTGACTACTGCATCATTAAACAGAAATAGTTTAATATAGGCTACATATCTGATGTCCTTAGGTTTTGGAACTATCTGTTTTCATTGACGTGATCATTTCCCACTTACTGAAGCTGATGTATGACACTGCTGAAGATTCAGGCAGGTGTTATTACATCAGATCCCACTCATCTTTCATAGCAGGTTTTTGTGTGACTTTTTCTTCCCCCATGGATATGAGCTTTGAAATCTTTTCTCTGTAGAACCAAACCGTGCAGAACAGAGGACAACTGTCTCAGCACTCTCTGCATAGGTATTCAAAGGCCTCATGGAAGCCCATACACTCAGTTCTGTTCATCAAACCTGTCTCCTCAGGGTTTAGCTGTTCCAGCAGTATATGTATGTGTATATGTATATGTATATGTATATGTATATGTATATGTATATGTGTATGTGTATGTGTATGTGTATGTATATGTACGTTTTTTTTCCCATATGTGTGCAAGAGATGAGTCACCCAATCCCCAGCAGAGTGAACCCAAAGCTTTCCCAAGTGAAACAGTGGAGAGGAGGGGAAGGAGAGGAAAGATCTCCCTCTTTCCCTGCCTGGCACAGTGGCTGCATACCCACGCCAGGCTGTTCTGGGCTGAGTGGCTGTGCTATGCTCTGGCTTTGCCTGGAAACCTCACATTTGTTGAAATGAGCATGCATATTTAACAGAAAAAAAGGAGTGTATGGGGCTGATGAATCACATTCTGTCAAAGACTCCAGACACTGAGGTGGAGCATTGCTGAGTGTCTGGAGCTCTTTAATCTTTTGCATGTTTTAATCTCTTACAGAATTTTCCTTAATGCCATAAAAATGTTCCTTTTATCAGGTGCTTTCCCAGCTCTTTCCCTTTCACCCACCCAGCTCTGCTTCTCTCCCCACCTCTCCACAGGCACTTCCTGATGCTCGTCACCCCCTCCTTATTTGACATCCCAGCTACACACTTAGTTATTCTTCCACAGAAATGCTACAATTAGGGGCTTATTCACAGCTTTGCTCCATGACACAATATTACTGATTTACAAGTGTGTGTCCCTGGAGATCAAGGAGGTGACTGGTGTCTGTTCGCCTCGTACTGCACCTGCCATATTGGGAAGGATATGGAGAAGGGAGGCATAAGCCAAGCAGAGGCCAGTTAAAGCCTAAACCTCCTCCCCACCCGTGGTTCTCCTGCTCATCTCTGACTCACAGACAGATATGGTCCCAAACTGGGAGGTTTTACTTTGGTTTTGTGAGCCAAGATTTGTACTGACAGAAACACAGTGCTGGGGAGGGAGTATAAAGTGGGAACTGTTTTCCTTGAGGGCCCTGTTCCAGGCTTGGATTTATCTTGATGGTGTTTGCCAACCAAGGCCACGACCTAAGCTTGCCAGGGAAAGATGTTCTCTGAAGGGCCAAACACAAAATAACAGACTTGTGACTATGGTGAAAAGCTCATTTAAAAGCAGTATCAAACCATCCCATACCAGGCTGAGAGAGGGATGTATGTCAGCATCTGCCCTTGCAGCTGCAGCACGACAACAGAGCTGACCCTGCTCTTGTCCTGGTTTTGGCTGGGATAGAGTTAATTTTCCTCCTAGCAGCTGGTGCAGTGCTGTGCTTTGGCTTCAGTCTGAGAACAATGCTGGTAACACACTGATGTTTTAGTTGTTGCTCAGTAGCACTTACCCTGATCAAGGACTTTTCAGTCTCATGCTCTGCCAGTGAGGAGGAGCACAAGAAGCAGGGAGCAGGTAGGGACAGGACACCTGACCCAAATTAACCAAAGGGGTATTCCATACCACAGCATTTCATGCCCACTATAGAAACTGGGGGGAATCACCCATAAGGGTCCCATTGCTGCTCCAGTTGGGGTTGGCATCGGTCAGTGGGTGGTGAGCAATTGTGCTGTGCATCACCATTTGTTTGATTTTGGGTTTTTTTGTTGTTGTTGGGTTTTTTTTTGTTTTTTCTCTTTTTTTTTGGTTACTTCTTTTGTCATTATTATTAGTAGTAGTAGCATTAGTGTTATATTATACATTATTTCAGTTGTTAAACTGTTCTTATCTCAAACCCCAGGTTTTAACATTTTTTCCTATTCTCCTCCCCATCCCACTGTGTGGCTATAGGGGGAGCAAGGAAGTGTCTGTGTAGTGCTTAGCTGCTGACTGGGCTTAAACCAGGACAGCTCTGAACAAGGTCTCATGCTAAAGCCCCATAACGAGACCAGGGCTCAGATCAGCCCTGGGCAGGTCTCTTCTGTGCCATGGGCACTGCGACAAGGCCACGTGTCCCACGACCCATTACACATTCACTCATTAAGAGATATGAGCACTTCAATCAGTCACACAGGCAGATTAATTGGCCATATTTGTATTACTTAATTAAGCAGTGTTGGGTGCTGGAGCTTTACTGTCTACACCAATAAATTGACAGTGCATTTTTATCTCAGGCAAGCATGCACTCCCACAAACTGTGTTCGTACACTTTTTGGGGTCATTCAAAAGAGGCAGTCAGGATGCAGCCACATGGAGGGCTGGAGGTTTCAATACTGATGGGACCCGTTGCATGCCAGCTGGCCTCGGTGTAACACTGTGGGATAGGCATATTTAATTTAATAGCATTGACAAAGAAGTCACACAACCTGGCTTTTCAACAGCCTAATCGGTTTGGACAGAGGACCGCTCCAGCATGGCTATATTGACTCTGGTTCAAAAGATGGCTCAATTGGTCCTGTCTCAGATCTTTACCCAGACTCCAGTGCCGTGCAGACATGGCTTTATAACTCCTGCTTTCCATTTCCAGAACTAAACTCAGAAGTCAATGATGATTTTCTTCAAAAGCCTGGGATACGCCCTTCACCTTTTGCCTCTGTCTTGTTTGTTAAATTCTTGAATCTTTTTTCTTTCATAAATTGTGGGCACTACTTAAAGGCAAGACATGAATTTAGCTTGCAGTCCCAGGGACATCAAATACCAGCTCTTCTGCAAGGGAGAAAGATGTTTTTCATAGCAACCTGTAAGGGAAAATCTTGTCTCCCAGTGCATACAGAATAAATGCAGTTTTAATGGCTTTGACTTTTGGAACGGCAGCTTGGTGAGTTGTAATTAGGGCTGGTCATTTGTTTTTAATGAAATCATTTTCCAGAGGTGGGGGAAAAAAGATGCAGCTTTGCCCAAATCAAAACGTGTTGTGAAAATGTGCTGATTTCAGTGACATTTTTATGGAAGTAAATCCAAATGAATCATTTCAATCTTCTTCTTGCATTTTGATAATGTCAGAATGTTTCATTTCAAGAATATTGAAACATTTCATTTTATCAATGCAGTAGGAAAGAGCTGTGGAGCTCCAAGTAATCTTGTCCTCAGGATTTGTAAAGCAGAGAGTTTAAAGTAACAAAAGATGGCAGGACCCAAACCTGTTTTTCTGAAGCCAATTCAGACATGATTGGCCCTGTATCAGGTTGATGGGCTCCTTCGACAGGTCATGAGAAAGCTAGAATGAATGAATGCAGAATGACTGGAATTTCAAAAAATATTATTTTTTTAATTGAAAAAAGTAATAAAAAAACAAGTACAACAGATAACAGGCAATTAGCATTGTTTTCACTTTGCAAGTGTTTCTCTCTATGCCCACATGCTTCTTTTATTGCTTAATGAACCTTGCTTTGAAAGGAAATAAACCCAAACAGATCCAATTATTTTAGAAGATAGAGAGCTACTCAGAAATAGCCATCAACCTTCCACTTCATGTTTTACCTCGTTCTGAGTTCATTTTCCTGCACAAACATTGGCCATCCTCCCTGCCAATCTGTTTCAGAAAGCTTGACATTGTGCAAATGCCTACAGATGTTCCTATTTGCCATTAGTGTATACTGGTATTAAGTTACACCAAGGTATTAGGTGTAACCAAGATAATTTATAGGTGACCAAGAGTCTTATAAGAGGGTAGGTAAAGAAAAACCTAACCCATTAGAAATTAATGGAGGTAAGTGACCTAAGCACAGTCCTGGAAAAAGGAATGAAAGTACTTAAACCCTGTAATTTAAAAGAGGTTATTAAAGGATTGTTCTGAATGGAGAAATCAATGAACATTAGGAATCTTAAATCACAATTAAATTCTATTATTTGTCAGCATTAACCCAAACAAGCTTGTTTTCTTTTTAGCTGCCATACTTTAAATCATTTAGGAACTATCTGGAAACACTGAAAATAAATTAAAGTACAATAATGCATTTATTGTATCATCAGGAAAGTAAAAGAAAAATAAAAAAAAGTTTCAAACAAACTTTGCAACAGTGTTTGGTTGCAAATATATCCATGAAGTCAGTGGCTTGGGATATAACTATCATTGCACACCTCATGTGTACATAAGTATCTCCAAGTTACCTCTAAAGAAGCTTACTCACACCTGAAGAGGGCACAGTTTGACCTGGGCTTAATTCAGCATCTCACATGGCTTTAGTGATCCATATTTCATTGAGTGCTCCCACAGTTGTACCCCTGGAAGTGTCCAAGTCAGTGAGTTTAACCCTAGTTTAGGCATGATGACATAAATCACACGGAGCTGTGAACCCAGGGCAAAACTGGTCTTGGTCTTGTCCTGAAAGCAACATCATACAAGTAAGTATGTCTTTCCTGGGGTTTTGACAAGTCTGCTTCTTGTCCTTGCTTTAAAATTTTGGGAAAATCAGAGAAAAAGTGAGATCAGAAACTACTGAGCTGAAAGATATCATTACATGGAAAAGATTAGAGCAGAGTTTGTTGTTGGCTTGATCCAGAAAGGTTTGTAGTCTCCCCTTGTACAATTTCACTGGTGGAGTGGCATACCTCTTTTCGGATAAGGGTGGATTTAAATATGAGCTTCTGTCATAGTTGGTTGGTTTGGCATCTTGATGGAATAGTTCTTTCTGAGTTGTCAGTTTATGAATATATAATCCTTTAAGGCACATGTAATAGGGAATTAATTGCTTTTGCTCTTTGGGAGGACACATTCAGCATATCTTTAGAGTTTTAACACTTTTTTCTATTCTTTCCATTTTCTATTTAATTTCATCAGTTATTAATATGAGTGGAAATTCTATTTGAAATAGGTCAAAATAATCTTATGTCCTTTTTTTTTTATTTTCAAATAGTCTTTCTAAATATGGAAAATTGTTGGAAAATTTCAGACCTTAATAATCACTAATGTTATTGTCCATCTATAGCAATCTACAGAACAGAGACTCTTTATTCTCCTAAGTTTATTAAGGAGGCTATGGCTTACATACCAAATGCATAATGAATTCTGCTATGAATAACAATATGCTAATGTTCACATAACTTCTTATATTAGTAACTAATGATCACCTCTAATAACACTGCTATATTTGTATATAAACCACCTTCCTATTTATATAGCAATTGCATCATGTGTCTGCTATTTGAAACTTTCATTTAAATACAACACATTTCCAAATAAGCAAATGCATTTATGTATCCAGGTGCAAGCAGACACAAATTCATTTCACACATCCACTAAGCTGGGGAGATGGTGGTTCACATGGCACTGGGCTCTGTCATCTGGTACAAGCTCATGGCTTCTGAAAGACTGTGTCCTAGCATGGCTATACAGCTTGTGCATCTGACTTAGCTTCTTTATGGCCACTTAAGTGTGCCAGTGGCCTTCTTCATTTCTTTCTGTCTACAAGAAAGTAAAAACCTGCAATGTGAATGGGAAATAATACACGGAGGTAAAGTGACTTGATGCTCCCTCTGCCATTAGGGTTTTCTTACAGCAAGAAGAGACAGAGTCACATTTTGAGGGAGCCATTTGTACCAGGGAATTCCTTTTTCTGCTGGTTCCCACCTGTGGAGATGCAGTTGGTTGACGGCTAATGAACATATGATGGTGGGAACACAGTGAGACGCCATATTACTGTTGTGGATAAACAAGGCTCAGAGGGTAATGGAGAAGAGCAATTATCTGTGTTTTCCTTACTCTTATAGGAAAGCATTTGAATGTATTGAATCCCTTTTAGAAACATTGATAGAGCTTTTCAAGAAATTTTACAATTGCTTTTTCTTGTGAATTTCATGAGGAGAGATACAAGACAGAAAACTCAGCTCCTGTGGCCTTGGAAACCAGATTATATACATTTTATGTCTATGAGATACTAGGAAAAATAATTTAATAACATTCCTTAACAAAAATGAGATTTTTTTTCATCTTTCTGTGAGGAAACAGAAATTGCCTGTGAATTTCTGTAATAATACCAACCTCTCATTCAACAGAACACTTAATAACATAATAGCAATTCTTCTAAACCTGGAATTAAATATTTATTATTCCTTAAGCATCACATATATAAAGGTATTTATAAACACTTCTTCAAATTTAGGGAGGGGCCATGTAACTTTGTCCCAGCCTAAAATAAATCATTGTAATTGTGTTAAAATGCATTGTCACATCAAGACAGAGGGTTAGGCCTCCTAACAAAGCCGTTGCTTTTTGACTTTACCATTTTGAATCATTCAGTTTTGACTTTCAGGTTATACTAAAATGCATCTTTGATATGCTAGGCAGAATGAGCTGCTTAAATCTCTTACAAGGCATTTCTCTAAACTCTCTAATATTTTTTTCTGGCTCTTCACTGCATCCTTGACAATTTCTCAGTATCTTTTCAAATGTGTACTGATATCAATCTCACCAACGCTGTAAACAGAAGTAAAAATCACTTCTCTTCATAATGATTTTGCATGCTGCCAAATTCTCTGGACCCACTTGTTGTTTCTTATTTTTTGTTACTCATATTATAGAGTGGATTCATGGATACCCCAATGGACCTGAAGGGCAGTGATTTGCCCCCCAGAAAAAAGAAAGTGTCCAAAGCAGGAATTCACACAGAGATTTTTTCCACCAGACCCAGAATCTTGAGAAATTACAGCACAATGTGTTTAATTTCAAAGTACAGTGCTCTGGGCCAACACCAGCACCACTGGAAATTGATCTTCCCTCACCCTCCAGGGCCTGTCTAGAGAGATACTGCTCTTCTATAAGACTTGTATGTATGTATGTATGTACGGATGGATGGATGAATGGATGATTCCATATGGATACCAGATACCTTAGTGCATCTCAAATGTCATAAGCCTCCTCTGTTTATACAACCACACTCAGACCTTTGGTTTGCTTTGCAGTCAGGGAAGAGACATAGGAAACTCCAAGGCTGGCTTAGCCTTCCCTGCTATTATTTACTTTGTGCCTGCCATCTGGTAGCCTCACTTGCTACATCTCAATTCTAGTGTTAGAAAGAAGAATGAAGTTTTTCTCTGCTTACCTTTGCCATGTCATCATCCCACTTTTCTTTTTTTCCCCAGGGCTGACTCTCAGTCTTTTTTGCACGAGTTGTTTCATAACTTTCATCGTTCTTGTCATCCTAAAGCATTCCTTGCCATCAAATGATTAATCCCCCTGAAATTTAAGCACAATAATGAATTTCAGATGTCTGTCAGATTTAAAAAAATAAGAAAAAGAATCAGCAGTATTATCACTTTTTGAAGGGAAGACTCTTCAGACTCCCCTGAAACCCACAGGACTCCTTCCCTTGACTTCAGTCTATGAGCTCAGCACATGCAGGCATAGAGTCTGGTCCTGGAGTAAAAAAAGTGCACTTCAAAAGTGCAAAGAAAGCAAAAATCTGAGACTTCCCCATTACGGGTTTAATCCGGATCCTTAGACATTAATGATAGTGTTTCTTTTTACATCAGGGTTTGTTGGACGAGGCCCAGGCTGTCTGTAAAAATGCTGAGCATATCTTTTATTGAACATTTTGTTATTTAATGCGCCATTTTCTGATGTATATTTGATAAACAAATTTGTTACCAGAAGCGTTCTTGTTACCAGTGACATTTAAACACAAATGCAGATTTATATATGAGTAATTGTGTTTCAAGAGTAACTGTGTGCATAAGTCAGCATTTTGCAAATGTTACAAAAATGCACAAGCCCAAGCAGAAAAAACTACTTGCCCATCTTCTGCTACATTTGATGTAATGAAAGGTAATTACATCCTATTCACACATTAAAGGAAAGCACTCAGCTTGGATAAGGCTGTGATTGGAAAATCTGTTGGAGCTAATGGAAGTCTTTCAGTTGGTTTTGGTGAAATGTGGCTCAAGCTTTTAGGAGGAAAGTAAGGTTTCCCAGAGCTGCTGAGAGTTCTCTTGGGATTATAAATGAGGGTTCTCACCACAGTACTCAGGTGCTGTAGAAACATCTCCTCTTCTGAGAGTCTTGCCTCTGGCACTCATCTTCTTGTGGCACTAACATAAAGAAGGTGCTGTTGACTCATATCTACAAGGGGTGAAAATCCAATTTCACATATGTCCTTGCCACATAAAAACATTTAGAAAAGAAATACATGTCCTTAAAATTATATCAATTCACCTTACGTGACTAAGAAAGAGGCCATCTCTAAAGGATATTGATTAAAATGGAAATTCATTCAAATAAATGGATTCTTGGCTTGAAATAACCTTTACAGTAAGTGAATGGTCTATTTTGAAAGTATGATGGGTGTTCTGTGGGGCACTACTCTATCTTAATTTTATTTCATTGCTATAGTTTTCTCTGTTTATGAAAATGCTATGCAAAGTGAGATCTATGGATTTTAGAATAGGGAGGAGCAGGAAATTTTGTTTTAAAAAGACATTTGCCTTTCCATTTCTCATCATTCTTTAGTATCACCAAAGACTCAAGAGAAGATGAAATTTCATAGGTACCCTATCAAACACAAAATAAAAACAGTCCCTTCCCATGAAAGCTCATATTTTAAATGAGTAAGGTAAAGATGGGACCAAGGAAGTAGTAGAATTCCTGTTGTAGTGACAGGTGCCAGGAGATCTTTATCTGGTCAAATCATAGAATCATAGAATCATAGAATCATAGAATAGTAAGGGTTGGAAAGGACCTAGAGATCATCTAGTTCTAACACCCCTGCCATGGGCAGGGACACCTCACACTAAACCATGCCACCCAAGGCTCCATCCAACCTGGCCTTGAACGCCACCAGGGATGGAGCATTCACAACTTCCTTGGGCAACCCATTCCAGTGCCTCATCACCCTAACAGGAAAGAATTTCTTCCTTATATCCATTCTAAACTTCCCCTGTTTAAGTTTGAACCGCTTACCCCTTGTCCTATCACTACAGTCCCTAATGAAGAGTCAATCCCTAGCACCACAGTCGCCCCCCTTCAGATACTGGAAGGCTGCTATGAGGTCTCCACACAACCTTCTCTTCTCCAGGCTGAACAGCCCCAACTTTCTCAGCCTATCTTCATACAGGAGGTGCTCCAGTCTCCTGATCACCCTCATGGCCTCCTCTGGACTTGTTCCAACAGTTCCATGTCCTTTATATCTTGAGGACACCAGAAATGTACACAATACTCCAAGTGAGGTCTCACAAGAGCAGAGTAGAGGGGCAGGATCACCTCCTTCAACCTGCTGGTCACGCTCCTTTTGATGCAGCCCAGGATACGGTTGGCTTTCTGGGCTGCGAGTGCACACTGCCTCCTCATGTTCATTTTCTCATCAACCAACACCCCCAAGTCCTTCTCCACAGGCCTGCTCTGAATCTCTTCTCTGCCCAACCTGTGGCTGTGCCTGGGATTGCTCCGACCCAGCTGCAGGACCTTGCACTTGGCAGGGTTAAACTTCATAAGGTTGGCACCAGCCTATCTCACACATGTGTCAAGATCCCTCCAGATGGCATTCCTTCCCTCCAGTGTATCAACTGAACCACACAGCTTGGTGTCATTGGCAAACTTGCTGAGGGCACACTCAATCCCACTGTCCATGTCACCAACAAAGATGTTGAACAGGACCGGTCCCAACACCCATCCCTGAGGGACACCACTCGTTACTGGTCTCCAGCCGGACATTGAGCCATTGACCACAACTCTTTGCATGCGGCCATCCAGCCAGTTCTTTATCCACCAAGTGGTCCATCCATCAAATTGATGTCGCTCCAATTTAGAGACAAGGATGTCATGTGGGACAGTGTCAAACGCTTTACACAAGTCCAGGTAGATGACATCAACAGCTCTACCTCTGTCCATCAGTTCCGTAACCCCATCATAGAAGGCCACCAAATTGGTTAGGTAGGATTTCCCCTTAGTGAAGCCACCCTGTTGATTTTCATGTGCCTTAGCATGCCTTCAGGGAGAATCTGCTCCAAGATTTTGCCAGGCACAGAGGTGAGACTGACTGGTCTGTAATTCCCTGGGTCATTCGTTTTCCCCTTCTTGAAAATGGGGATTATATTTCCCTTTTTCCAGTCATTGGGAACTTCACCTGACTGCCATGATTTTTCAAATATGATGGACAGTGTCTTAGGAACTTCATTTGCCAGCTCCTTCAGGACCCAGATTTCCTCAGGTGCCACGACTTGTGTACATTCAGTTCTTAAGATGGTCTCATACCGGATCCTCTCCTACAGTGGGCGCAAGGTCTTCATTCTCACAGTCCCTGCATCTGCCTTCCAAGACTTGGGTGGTGTGGGCAGAGCATTTGCCAGTGAAGACAGAGGCAAAGAAGACATTCAGAACCTCAGCCTTCTTCAAATCCAGGGTAGCCAGTTCTCCTGATAGATTCCAGAGGGTGCCCACAATGTCCCCAGTCTGTCTTTTTAAGGTCCTCCCCTGTACCCTGGAGAATTGATGAAAAGGCTATCTGAGCTCCAGAACCCCTAACCACCTCTCCCAGGGCTCTGTAGTCCTTCCTTATGCTCCAGGCTACTGCTATCTGTATCACTAGCACCCACATGGATCACTAGAAGTGAGTAACAGTCAGTGGGACTTACTAGAGCAGGCAGCCTCTCTGCAACATCCCTGATCCGCACCCCTGGTAGACAATGCACCTCCCTTGAGACTGGGTCAGGCTGACAGATGGGTGCCTCTGTGCCTTTCAAAGCAGAGTCCCGTACTACTACGACCTGCCGCTTTTTCCTGGCAGCACCAGTAGCGATCTTCTTTAGCAGTAAACCAACTTGTTCTCCTCGTGTAAGGGTGTTTCCTTCTCAGCCGCCTGCAGAAATGCAAAGCTGCTCTGGGTGGGGACATCAGATTTAGAAGGACGCCCTTTGCTGTTAATTCTCCTCCTCCTCTTTTTTTGTTACTATTTCGAAGCTCCCTGGGTTAACGGCCTCCTTTTTTCCTCCATGAGCTACAATGGACGTTTGAGGCCCCTGCACAGTTTGGGCCTGGGGCAAACAGTCCTGCTTCCCCTCAGCTTCCCTGACATCTCGCAGCCTATTGACAGAGTCCCGCAGCTCAGCCCCTGCTGCAGGAGCACCTCCACCAGGGAACACCGAGTGCAGCCCTGCCCATTGTGCACCCTCCCCTCACCAGACCGGTGCAGGCACTCTCTACACCCCGAGCTCTGCACTGCAGCCTCCCCTCTCATCGGCTCTGTCTGGGTGCCTACGCTGCCACCGCCGGGGCAGCCAGCGCAGAGCTCCCGGACCGGGCCCTGCTCATACGACAGTGCTCACCAGCCCGCTCTCCTGCCCGCGCCAACGGCCTCGACCCGTTCTGTTTGCCGGGCTCCTGAACACTCGCGCTCCCTGGGCAGGTTTTTACCCCCTCAGGGCTGGTGCCGCTCCTCCTGGCTCCGCCCCCTGTGAGTCCCTGCTCGCCTCAGCGGAGCTGCCGGCTCCTGGGCAGGTCCTGTCGAGGACTTGAGGCTCCCCCGGTGGCTCTCGCCGCTCTGAGCTGAGGCTTCTGGACGCTGAGCTTCCCCCGCTCAGGTGCTGAAGGCGTCCTCTCTCGAGCTGCTCATCTCAGCAGTTGACCCAGAAAAATCCAGAAAAGCCATCAAGAATCTTAATTAGGTAAATCTCAGCTGCGCTTACAGTGAAACGATTTTACAGCAAATTTCTTGATAAGCAGAGAAAAATCTAAAGGAGCCATTAGACAATCATGGAGTTATGGGGGACTTATATATGTTCTGAGCAAAGCACTTCTGAAAGGCTGGCCACGGCTGCACCAACATGAACCAGGTAGTCCCCATCATCTATGTCCATCCATCTCTTTTGCATTTAGAAGCTGGTCTTTGCAGTTGAGGCTGAACTGCTGTGTAGGTCCAATGCAAGTAATACAGATTAGAAAATGCAAAGTCTTAGGCTGTTGCTCTTGGATGCTGAGTGTCAAGCGTCATCTTCCAAGTTTCCTTGGTACTTCACTGGGGAAATTAGAATCATAGAATCACAGAATCACAGAATGGTTTGGGTTGGAAGGGGACTTAAAGCTCGTCCAGTTCCAACCCCCTGCCATAGGCAAGAGCACCTTCTGCTAGAGCAGGTTGCTCCAAGCCCCGTCCAATCTGTCCTTGAACACTGCCAGGGATGGGGCAGCCACAGCTTCTCTGGGCACCCTGTGCCAGTGCCTCAGCATCCTCACAGGGAAGAACTTCTGCCTAAGAGCTCATCTCAGCCTCCCCTGTTTAAGGCTGAAAGTTTTGAAATAAAGCTGCTTGCATGTTTTCAGACATCTGAGCTGTAAGAAAAATGCTTTTACATCAGTGTCAGAGACAGGAACTTGAATTCTGCAGGAGCTGTCTGGTAATTTGTTCAACCCTTTCCCTGGATCAGGCCTCACTTTTTTTTTGCAGAAATCTATACAGGGACTGGGAACTGAACTCACAACTTCCAACAGCTATTTGTTCAACATAACAAACTCCAAAAACCAGAAGCAGAAGCAACACTGGTTATGGGTAGGAGAGAGTGTTTCTCCTTGCCACCTAGCAATGTCACATGGCAGACTAGAAAGAGGGCTCTGAGACTGACTTTCATCCTCAAGCATGGACTGCTAAAAGCTCCTGTTGGAAAACTGGACATGATGTCCACAAGTACTATTCAAACAGGAGCAAGCTATTGCCTGTGCCACTGGGTGTTTGCCTGATGTTAGTATATGATACAGTTAGTTGGTTGGTTGATTTTCTGCAACATGATATCTCTTTACTGCCAAAAGACAAGGATGATCAAACATTCCAGATCCTGAGCAAGAATATGAAAGTCTCATGCTGGCACTAATGCACAATTATAAATTAGAGCTGAAAACAAAATATAGAGAAGAATAAAGTAGAGCTTGAGGAGGCAGATTTGTAGAAAGATGTAAGTCCACTGCTTCATCCTTGCCTTCAGAAACTGTCTGCACTTAGGGGGCTTAGAAAGCCCCAAAATGCCAAAATCCTCATGAACTTTAAGGACAGTCCAGGCAGTGTGGACTCTAGAACACTTTCTGATAGATTCAAGATGCTCCAAAATGTATTAAGGCACCTTGCATCTGTGTTTCCAATTAACTGGGAGGATCCCCAAAGACTTTATGAACATTGCAATGGTAGAGCACACAAGAGGTTTTACTGTAACAATGGACACTACACAATTTGGGAAAATTAAGGCTCTTACCAGTGAAATTTGCCAGTAAATGAGTTTGCTAATGACAGCACCAAGGGCTGCACTGAAACTGTGGGTCTAAATGTCCAAATACTCCTACTCTGTCCTGTTGTGCTACCCCCATGTGAGACTTCCCAAGCAAAGACAAATGCTGCTATACATCCAACCAGTTTGTTATACATCCAACCAGTAGGCTTTTCTAGCCTACAATTCTATCTGCATTGAAGCAAGTGCTAAGGAAACTGTCTGGCATAAAGACATTTGTACTTATTTATAAACTGGTAACTATTTCTAGGCAGATCCTTAATCAGTGCACTGATCATGAGAAGAGTTGAAAGCAGTACTCAGATGCAATTTTGGCTTTAGTTTGAATGCACGCGAGAAGAAAATACACTGCCCACTGCATGATGCTTCTGTGACCATAACATATGTATCCTAAAGTGACCTTGTGTACCAATTATTATCTTGGCCTTTTTCCAAATTTGATATTACTTGTAAGGTGAGTTTCTTTGACAAATAGCAATACTGCTCAGTATCTACTGGTGTTTCCAGGCAAAGATCTTAAAATACTTCACCAAAACAGAAACTATTATTCTGAATTTCTGAGTCTGCAAGCCATAGTATCACCATTTCAGAAGTAAACAAGTACCAGAAAGCATTAAACAGCATTTCCAAACATATAGACTGTATCAAATATAGAATCATAGCATTGTTTAGGTTGGAAAAGGCCTTCAAGGTCACTGAGTCCAACTGTTAAAGCAGCTCTGCCAAGGCTACTACTAAACCTTGTCCGTAAGTGCCACATTTACATGTGTTTTAAATACCTTTAGGTATGACAACTCCACCACTGCCCTGGTCATCCTGTTCCAATGCTTGATCACCCTTTTGGTAAAGAAATTTTTCCTAATCTCCAATCTAAATCTCACCTGGCACAGCTTGAGGCTGTTTCCTCTTGTCCTAGTGCTTGTTACTTGGGAGACCGACGACACCTCACTACAACCTCCTGTCAGGCAATTGTAGAGAGCAATAAGGTCCTCCCTGAGCCTTCTCTTCTCCAGATTAAGCCCCCCAGGTCCCTCAGCCATTCCCCATCACTCTTGTGCTTCAGGCCCTGCACCAGTTCCACTGCCCTTCTCTGGCCCTGCTCCACTACCTCAATGTCTTTCTCATAGTGAGGGGCCCAGGGCTGAACACAGGATTCGAGGTGCAGCCTCACCAGTGCCCAGTGCAGGTAGATGATCTCTGCCCTGGCCCTGCTGTCACACTGATATTGATACAGGCCAGGATGCTGGTGGCATGCTTGGCCATCAGTCATTCAGTCTTGGCCTTTCATACCTCTGGCCATACCCCATTGACCCAGTCTGTCCAGATCCTTCTGCAGAGCCCTCCTGTCCTCAAGCAGATCAATGCTCCCACTGCCCAACTTCCTGCTGTATGCAAAGTTACTGAGGGTGCACTCGATCCCCGCATCCAGACCTTTAACAGAACTGGCCTCAGTACTGAGCCCTGGGGAACAGCACTTGTGACCAGCTGCCAAGTGGATTTAATTCCATTCACCACCACTCTCTGGGCTTGGTCCAGGTTTATACACATCCAAGCCATGAGCAGCCAGTTTCTCCAGGAGAATGCTGTGGGAAATGGCATCACAGGCTTAACTAAAGTCTGGGTAGACAATGTGTCATGCTGTGTGATGGCACTCAAAATGATCTGCTCCATAACCTTCCCTGGCACTGAGGTCAGACTGACAGGCCTATAGCTCTCTGGATCTTCCTTCCAGCCCTTCGTGTAAATAAGCATCACATTTTCTATCCCCCAGTCAACTGGAATCTCCACAGTTAAACCAGGACTAATGATACATGATTGAACATGGCTTCTCTGTTCACAAACAACTGGTCCAGCAGGTGCCTTCCCTAGCTGGGTCATTCTCTGAGTCAGGAAGTTCTCTTCCACAAACTACAGGAGCCTCCCAGACTGTTTCCTCTTTACTGTATTTCCAGCAGACATGGTAAATTGAAATCCCCCTTGAGAGCAATGACTAAAGATGATGAGACTTGCCCCAGCTGAACATTAAGGAATACTTCATCTGCTCTTCACCCTGACTGGGTGGTCTGTAATAAACTCCCACCATGGTATTTGCCTTTTTGCCTTCCCTCTGATTCTTACCCATAAACACTCAAGCCTATCAACACTATCATTAAGCTCTATGCAATCAAAACACTCCCAAACACATAGGGCTGCCCCACTGCCCAGTCTGTCTTTCTCTCTGATAAGGAATATATCCTCACATTTCTAATTTTGCTTCAAACTCTTGAGAATTTTTTCCCCAAGGCAGGAAGATAGGTGCTGCAGTTTTAGCAGATGACTTCCTGGAAACAAAAATGTTAAAATAATGTTTCATAAGAGACAGGAAGAATCTGAGAAGCACCCTTGTTAAATTTATGAAATCTCTCATATGAATCCCATATGAATAAAGTGGCTTGTGGGCTTGCAAATATTAATCAGCCCACAAGCCTTTGAAATAAATGCATTTATGACTGAAGGTGCTCAAAGTTGTTTCCTGCACTTCTTTGCAGAAGGAGGGGAAAAGAAGATACACAGATTAAAAAATAAATAAAAAAAAAAGCAAAGCAAAAAAAAAAAACAACAAAAAAAAACCCCACAGCTGTTTGGGCAAATTTCATGGGGGTGTACACAGGGGATTTTTCCCTATTCTTAAAATACAATGTAGAGAAGGTATATACTTCAAGCTCTGCTTTATTTTCACTCATAGTTCAACTCCTCCAGCTCTCTTCTTTTCTCTGAATTCCCTCTAGTTTTCCAAATTCCTTTGATAGGCCATGCCCAAGAGTCTCTACATTCTCAGCTGTGGCTGTCCCCCCAGCTTGTATATGTACATACAGAAAGTATAGATAAATACATTGTGATTGTGCAGCTGTTGCTATTTAGGTTATGACAAAAGCTTAAGCCAGGAGCTCCTAGGACCAGTAACATAAGCTTTTACAACTTGTTCCATAAAATGGTTCAGTACCACAATATTCAGCTTTGCAGCATCTGAAAAAGATACTGAGTCCACAGTACTCTGGAGTCTCAAGTTCGTGTACAAAGCAAAGGGAAAAGCACTGTCAAGGAAACGCTGAAGCAAGAGAAGGGAACTAAACGCACCCAGACCTGGGCCTAGATGACCAATGAAGGCCAGCCTTTGCCAGTAAAATGCAACAGTCTTTGCCAGTATAAAACCTTGATTGCTCAATAGCTTAAGAGTGCGTGGAGACCTCATAGTAGCCTTCCAGTATCTGAAGGAGGCCTACAAGAATGACAGTGAGGGACTGTTCATCAGGTAGCTGCAGTGATAGGACAAGGGATGTTGGGTTCAGTCTTAAACAGGGGAAGTTCAGGTTAGATACAAGGAAGAAATTCTTCCCGGTGGTGAGGGTGCTGAGGCCCTGGTACAGGTTGCCCAGAGAAGCTGTGGCTGCCCCATCCCTGGCAGTGTTCAAGGCCAGGTTGGATGGAGCTTGGAGCAACCTGCTCTAGTGAAAGGTGTCCCTGCCCATGGCAAGGGTTTGAAATTGGATGAGTTTTAAGGTTCTTTCCAATAATAGCCATTTTATGATTGTATAATTCTGATTCATTCCTCTTGGAAGAAGTTTCCAGGTTTCCCAAGGAGGAAATTGCTGTGGTTATTGGGCTATAGGAGCAGTCTTGGGTTGTTTTTTCCAAGTCAGGAATGGAGAAGGAAAGTTTTGGAGAATAAGGTGGAGGGAAGCTGAAAGGAAGCTGCATGAGTTGGCTGTGGGTCAGGTTCTTTGTAATAAACCAGTGTTCAGAGTTTGGTGTATTCAATACAGAAAGCAATGTAAGAGAATTGCAAATTTTCACTTCCAGACTACCTTCGTCAGAACTGTGGGTCCAAACGCATCAGATAAAGAAATGATAATAGAGCAACCCTGTGGAAAAAGACCTGGGAGCGTTGGTCAATGAGAAAATGAACATGAGCCAGCAGTGTGCACTCGCAGCCCAGAAAGTCAACTGTATCCTGGGCTGCATCAAAAGGAGCGTGACCAGCAGGTTGAAGGAGGTGATCCTGCCCCTCTACTCTGCCCTCATGAGACCTCACTTGGAGTATTGTGTGCAGTTCTGGTGTCCTCAAGATAAAAAGGACATGGAACTGTTGGAACAAGTCCAGAGGAGGCCACGAGGATGATCAGGGGACTGGAGCACCTCCCGTATGAAGACAGGCTCTGAGAAAGTTGGGGCTGTTCAGCCTGGAGAAGAGAAGGCTGCGTGGAGACCTCATAGCAGCCTTCCAGTATCTGAAGGGGGCCTATAGGGATGCTGGGGAGGTACTCTTCATTAGGGACTGTAGTGACAGGACAAGGGGTAAACGGTTCAAACTTAAACAGGGGAAGTTTAGATTGGATTTAAGGAAGAAGTTCTTTCCTGTTAGGGTGATGAGGCACTGGAATGGGTTGCCCAAGGAAGTTGTGAATGCTCCATCCCTGGCAGTGTTCAAGGCCAGGTTGGTTGGAGCCTTGGGTGACATGGTTTAGTGTGAGGTGTCCCTGCCCATGGCAGGGGTGTTGGAACTAGATGATCTCTAGGTCCTTTAACTATTCTATGATTCTATAATTCTAACTGAAATCTGTCCTTCTCCTCCTTAGTGAGCATTGTAGCCATCACTCTGGGGCGTACACATGCAGTTATGCTTTGTTCATCCTTACATCCATCAGGTGTACACCTCTGTCCTGGGTTCAGCAGTAGCAGTCATTTTTCCCCTTCTTGGTAGCTGGTGCAGTGCAATGTTTTGATTTTCAGCTCGGGGACAGAGCTGATAACAAGCGATGTTTTGGTTTGGCCAAGGACTTTGTGAGCCTCATGCTCTGCCAGGGAGGAGGGGAAGCCGGGAGGAAGCAGAGACAGGACACCTGACCCAAACTGACCAAAGAGGTATTCCATACCACAGCACGTCATGCCCAGGATGTAACTAGGAGTTAGCCGGAAGGGCTGGGAGACTGCAGGGTTGGAGGAGGTATCGGTCAGAGCTTGGTCGGGCTGGGGGGGCGAGTTATCGGTCGGCTGGTGGTGAGATGATGTATTCTCTTCCCTTGTTATTTCCTTTATCATTATTATCACTGGTGGTAGCAGTAGTGATCTGTGTTATACCTTAGTTACTAAACTGTTCTTATCTCAACCCGTGGGAGTTGCATTCTTTTCGATTCTCCTCTCCGTCCCTCCGAGAGCAGGGGGAGGGCAAGAAAAAGGGGGGGAAGTGAGCGAACGAATTACCTGACTGGGTTTAAACCACGACAGTTCTTTTTTGGCGCCCAACGTGGGGCATCGAGGGGTTGAGATAACGACAGATCTGACTGGATTAATAGTCACTCGTCACAATGCTGATTTATTGGCTCTCAGAGTTGTTCTTGTTGATCTCACAGCTTCAGAATGTTGTAACTTACGTAGAGCCGGTATTTGCTGTGATAGTGTTTATCAAGTATGGGGCCTGGGCTAAGGTTCTTGTCTCACTGTGCTTTATGGCAATGGCTTGTAATACGGGTGGGCTCCAGCAGCAGGGCGGGACGGACGTGGCCGTGGACTTGTACCTGGCCGTCCGGCTGCTCTTCACCGTCCTGGCCCTCACCCTACTCTCCATCTTCGTGAGGCTGCGGGGAGCCGAGGGGGAGCGGCCCCGGGAGCCGGCGGCTGCTGAAGCGGCCCGGGAGAGCGGCCCCGGGGACCAAGCGGCGGCGGGAGCGGGGCCGGAGGCCGCGAGGGGACGGCTGCCGGTGGAGGAGGTCGGGGCGGTCGAGGAGAGGAAGGAAGGGGCTGCCGAGCAGCGGGAGAAGGCGGCGGAGGAGCCGAGCCCCGCGGAGGAGCCGAGCCCCGCGGAAGAGCCGAGCCCCGCGGAGGAGCCGAGCCCCGCGGCCGAGCCCAGCCCCGCGACGGCCGAGAGCGTTTCCCGGCAGCCGCCCGCCGAGCCCCAGGAGGATGCAGGAGACCAGGCAGCATTTCCCAGCAAGGCAGAGGAGGAAGATCTGGACTCAGGAAAAGAGAAGCGGGCGGTGGGAGAGCCGGCAAGCACAGCAGCTACACCAGCCCCAGTGACAAGTGCAGCAGCTACACCAGCCCCAGTGACAAGCACAGCAGCTACACCAGCCCCAGTGACAAGCACAGCAGCTACACCAGCCCCAGTGACAAGTACAGCAGCATCGTTTGAGAGTTCTGAAGGTTTTGAATGGCCTTTGGGCATCCTTGGGACCTGCCTGCTGATTGTGATGGGGATCAGCATGTTGGCACACACACAGACTGTGTGCTACCCACAACCATTTTGTCTGATCTCAAAAGTTAAGCAGAGTCAGGTTTGGGTCTTGTCTGGGGTTAGATGAGGATATAGGGGGACCAAGAGGTTTTCCCCAAGGCTGGACAGTCATGAGTGGCAGGGTGTGTGGGACAGTATGGGCAAGTATCTAGTCCACTGGGCCCCTCCAGTGCTTTGGAAGCATTGGAGATGGAAGGCAGCTGTATGGAGTCCCCAGCAGCAAGCTGCAGAAACTGCTGAAGGGGACAGTGAATTATTTTGAGCCTGGTGGGCCCAATGCACTTCAGGCCATCAGAGCAGAGATGCAACACAGAGATGGACTTATGATCGAGGGGTGGACTTAGCAATGGACACTATTGCCCAGGTTATTCACGAGTGTGAACACTGCACACAGTCTCTCCTGCTCTGAAAGACTGTTACAAGAGATGGAGCCTGGCATCATGGACCAGATGGACGCAGCAGCTTTATAGGGACTGGTCCATGCACTTAGATAAGAGTGATGGTATATTGAAAAATGTGGGACGTGAGCATGACGTGAATGGTATGGAATAAGGGGTGGATAATGTCCTGGGTTCAGCAGTAGCAGTCATTTTTCCCCTTCTTGGTAGCTGGTGCAGTGCAATGTTTTGATTTTCAGCTCGGGGACAGAGCTGATAACAAGCGATGTTTTGGTTTGGCCAAGGACTTTGTGAGCCTCATGCTCTGCCAGGGAGGAGGGGAAGCCAGGAGGAAGCAGAGACAGGACACCTGACCCAAACTGACCGAAGAGGTATTCCATACCACAGCACGTCATGCCCAGGATGTAACTGGGAGTTAGCCGGAAGGGCCGGGGACTGCAGGGTTGGAGGAGGTATCGGTCCGAGCTTGGTCGGGCTGGGGGGGGCGAGTTATCGGTCGGCTGGTGGTGAGATGATGTATTCTCTTCCCTTGTTATTTCCTTTATCATTATTATCATTGGTGGTAGCAGTAGTGATTTGTGTTATACCTTAGTTACTAAACTGTTCTTATCTCAACCCGTGGGAGTTGCATTCTTTTCGATTCTCCTCTCCGTCCCTCCGAGAGCAGGGGGAGGGCAAGAAAAAGGGGGGGAAGTGAGCGAACGAATTACCTGACTGGGTTTAAACCACGACAACCTCTCAGCTCTGTCCCCATGGGCACGGTGGAAAGTCTGGTGTATACAGTCAGAGTGTGGGCCCTTGGAGAGCAGCATGTTGGTCAGGGTACTGAGGTCTGCATCCTTTGAGGTCTGGTGACCTGCAGTGCCTTGAAGACCAGGAAATGAGTCCTGAGGATCTAAAACCACAGGTTCAGCACCTAAAGCTATACTTAAATACACTGGTGCTTTTGGTTCTTCAAATCCCAAACTGTGTACTTTGGGGCTGTAAGACATTCAAGTATTCTGTGGCCTGGGAGAGGGGTAGGTAAGGTGAACTGGACTGGTGGCTAGACTTCTGCATAAGCCACTGTTTTCATAGACACATCACATTGCAAACAATATTTATTTCATCATCCATTATCCTCTCTAGACTTTTCTCAACATTACAGCTCGCTTTCAGCTTTTCCTTCCAGATGCCTTTGAGTTTCAAATTGTCTTCCCCAAGATTGATCTAATTTTGTTATTTTCTTCTCTTATTTCTAATTTCTCTAAATCTGCCAATATTATTGCTCTACCCTGACGGGGCTCACTACTCCTCCCAGTTGAACATCATCTGTAAGCTTCATTAGCATGCTGTTTGCTGTCTCGAGCAAGGACTGCTTATTTTCTTTTTTACCAAGTGATCAAATTTCCCCTCATCATTCCTTGCTGAGCCATAACCCAGCCTTCACATCTGCAAAAGCTGGAACCAAGGAGCAAACTGCCTTCCTGCCAACACTTTAGCAGGACATCTGTATTTTGTCAAAGTCCCCGATATTACCATGCAACAAGGGTAAGTAATGCAAGTCAAGAGTGAACCTTGTCAAGTTTGGACATGCAACTTGGGGCTGTACCAGGATTAATTATGCCTTCTGCTGCTTTACACACTCATGTCATCAATAAATTCTAATAAACAGGAGTAGGATGTTCTTATTCATGTCATTCCAGAGGAATTAGAACACAGTAGTGTTATTTAGCAATGCAGATGTTTTATTATTGTGTTGTTTATGTGAAAGTGGATATGACATGAAGAGGTATATCAAATGAGCAATAGAGAGAAGCGAGCTGTGCTCCCTTTTTGATTATGCATATTTATTCATACTGCAGAAGTTACTGCATGTAGCAGAGTCTTCAAAGATGGATTGCTCAGTTTGGAAACCTAGCCTCCTCTCTTCCACCCCCCCCCCTTTTTTTTTATAAAGTTTAGATATGTCAATACCTTTGTACAGTATTTATGAGTTCCTTCTTTAAATTGCACCTTAATTGGTTTAGTCACCACAATTGCAAAACAGGAACCTAATCACCAGAAGCTAAGTAAGCAGAAAAAAAATAATGATTTGGAGCTGTCTGTCTGCTGCTGCCTAACAGACACACTGGGCACGGTTTAAAGCTATAATTGCATTGTGGCACTGGCTTGCTGTTCCCAGCACATGCATAATGTAGCTCCTAGTTGTAGACTGCCACATATCCTGCTGTATTTACCCTCAGATGCCAGCAGAGAACATGCCACCCACAACTGCCGCTTCCCAACAGTGTAAAACTGTCACACTTTCAATTAGATGCCCCAAAGCATTTTATTGCCCACTGGAGGGCATAGTCATACCTTGATGGAGGAAGATTATGGGCTAAATGCATCCATAATAGTTCTCCGCAGGCTGCAGCAGAATTACTTTGGGTATGAATTTGGATGAATTACACCATTCATCCTGTTGATCATAAAACAGGGCTATGCACTGCTTCTTTCTGAGGGCACAAATTCTTGACCACAAACAGTTAGGCCAGTATATGGCCTTATTACTTCCCTGAAGACTTCCACAGCCAGAAAAGACAAAAAACAGAGGTCGCAGGGTATCTTGTTGCCCTCTTGTAGCTGTCTGCAGCTGTGTATTGCTGTGCACGTAGTCACTACAAAGACTAGCTCTGCCTCCGCAGACTGTGGGCAAATCTGCCCCTCCACTTAATTTTTCTTCACCTTCCAGGTTTGTGTCTCTATGTACTGCTGCTTGCTCACTCACAGAGGCACTCCATGCAAAACTTTCATGGCTATCATCTAGGCTTAGAAAATTGATTGTATTTGAGGGAATTAAAGATGTATTGCATTCCAGTAACCTCTCTTAAAGCAGTGTTGTGCAGTTTAAGCCATCTCACATAAGCTCATGACTGGAGAAGGCTAAGAGCATGTGTGTGGATAGGAAGTTGTTAGTGTGTGAACAGCCATGCTGGCAGATGGCTAGCAATTTGCTAAGCCAACGTAACTTGATTGTATGTCTAAATCTGTGCATGCAAAAATGTAAAGAAGAAAATTAATAGTGTATATCTCAATAGTGAAAGTTTTATCAGCATCTAGCCAAAGAGAGAGACAATATTTTGGAAAATGGGTAGGAGAAAGGTGTATAAATGCTTATAATCAAGAAATGTTAGTCACACTGAAATGAAAGCCACTGAGCCCAAATTTAATAGCACACATAAGCACATATGTGGTTTCGGGAATAAGCAGAGCCTCTTCACTTGCTTCCAACTGAATACTTAAGATTTGCATGTGTGGAAATATCTTAAGTTCCTTGAAGGGAATTTCCATTAAATCCTTCTCCAGGACAGGCATGGCTCAGCTCCCAGTCTGGATACCTAAATGAATCTACCCCTGTCTGCAGGTATCAATATCGAAGTGAATTTCATGTCTGAGGTCCTACTGGAGTCAGTGGAGATTCAAGCAGTGAAAACCAGAAGTGTTCCTCTGATCAGCTGGTAAACATCCCCTTCCTGATGACCTGAATCACTCTTGGTGTGCCTCTACCTACTAGATTTCTGAGAAGAAACCCTAGGGTAGACACCTATTTCATAGATATGTGCATCTGGTGGTCTGGAGTTTGTGAAATCTTTCTTTCCCTCTTTATTTCTTTCCCCCCTCTGAGATGGCATTTATTCGTATAGCTTCTCTGTGGTGACACTTCAAGTTTGCTCCAGAAATTGAATTAGGCATCTGAACTATGTCTGAAGGGGTTTATATTGCTAATGTACTTAGGAACTTTGCTAAGCCAGAGTTCAAGATACACGTTTAAGTCCTTTACGAGATCAGGGCCTTGCTTAAATAAATGTGTGTGTTAATTTGAGCCTAATTGGCTGAATATTAACACCATATGACGATTAAGAATCGATTTAGTTTTAACACAGAGCATCATGTGCATATCTAATTTAGAAAGCGCAAAGAAATTGAATGCAAACAAGTCTGGGACTGTATCAGTGAAGTTACAAATTTAAACACACAAGAGCCAGGTTACAGAAACAGTGAGGTTCCTCCAGCGTAGCAATAATAATTCAAACATATTGTATCTATATAATATTTTTATTACCAGTCATACTATTAAATGCATACTTAAATCTACGCACGATATGCAATGTGGGCAAGTCTATTGTTACTCTGAAAACTATAGCTTTTTCATTTCCTAATTGCAGTTTCATGGCACTGCCAAGGTTTTGTGTTTAATTTATATAGGGATTTCTATGGTCCTTAGAGCTGTTAATAGAATGGATTCACAAAGACCCCTACTATAAAGAAGGCAAGACTGGTAAGAATGCTATTCATCATACCACCTTTCATCAGCAGGATTAAAAGAGTTTTTATCTACATTTTGCAAAAGGGAATGGAGTCACAAAGCAATGACCTCATTTACCTACTGCTGAGCAGCAGGCCAGTGGAAACACTAATAATAAAATCAAGGCCACCCAGGTCCTAAACCAATGCCTCCAGTGAGGCACAAGATAGGTTATGAATCAGATATCTATATATATTTATACATGACTCTACAAGGACAATATAAATGCACAGGGCCAGGACCAAGGCAGGTCTGCTCCTAGGACCAGCTGCCTTTAGTAAATATAGATGTAGCCTCTCAGTCTGACCAGTTCCTTAGGTGCAGATCCAGTGCTTATGCAGCGTATATAACATGTCAAACGTGCCTGCATGTATCTCCACATAATCCATAATTGGCAGAATTTCAGCTTTCTTTTGAAACTACCCTTTTTTGTTTTGCAAGCAAACAAAATCCTTTCCAATCATGATGTAAATGAAACTTGTAAACATTTCTGTAGCCTCAGGTTTCAGGCTGTGTGAGTGCCAAAAATATTAGCTTAGTTAACAGTATAGTTTTATGGCTTGGCACCCATTAGCAGAACACCTAGAGACATATTTTACCCAATTTGTGCAATAACAAAGGTATGCAAGGGCTTTCTGGAAAGCTAAGGAGAGGAGTGTGAATCTAGTAAGTCCCAAGAAAGAACAGAAACCATAAAGTATCTGTGTCTGACCACAGCAAAGAACTTGCACAGGGAGAAGCTAATGGGAAAAAGAGCTAGAGATCCCAGAGCTAAAGATTCGGTGCCAACCCACAACTGACACAAAGAGTTGTGGGGGCACCTTCAAACACTACATGGTGGGTATTATAATGTCCCACGAGTCCCCTCAAGGATCCTACAGTAAGTTTGTTCTGTCTCATGAGAAACTGTCTCTTCTTATTAGTTACAAAGTTCTGACTGACTGTCCTCAGGCTCTGAGTGGTCCCTTCAATGACCATCATTCAGTGATCGGAGAGCCTGGGTGACACGTGTTGATGTTGTTATTTGCTGTTCCTTTGAGTTTGTGAATCTGGGTGTTTAATTTGTTACTTCTGTTTGTTGTCCTAGTCTGTAATACTGAATGGCATCAACCAGATTCCTGCAAAAACCAGACGTGCTTTACTCCACATATCCATACATGTACCCTGAATTAAAACTATTACGTGTGTGAGAGGGCTGAGTCTTGATGCCTTACTGGCACTGTGATAGGTTTTCCAGAATGATGTTCAGTGTCACTGTTTAGACTAAATACCATAAAATGGCATTTACCTCATCCAGATGTAGACGAGACTATATGTCTCCCTGGGGTGACCTGGACCTCTTGGAAAAGGAGATAGCCTGTGCTTCCAGCTTGCTGTTGGGCTTCTCAAGCGTGAGCAAATGCATGGGGTAAAAGCTCATCAGAGGAGCTCCCATCTGGCCAATGTACAGGCATGAGCTCAGACTCGAGGGAGGAAGAGATGGCACTATCTCTGAAGCCAAAGTAGCCTATCTATCATCTTGCCTGAGCTTTCTAAGCCTGTGGCTTGGTGCTGTTCCAGTGCAGAGCAGCTGAGTGCTACAGTACACCCTGGGTGGTCATTCTTTAGCAAGGTTGCAGTGCCAATGGTTAGTTCAATGCTCAGACTAGATTAGCTCGGCTGGCAATGGTGCCAGCTCCTGGGCTTGTAGCAACCAAAATATCAGCATGTGTGATTCATGTCACCTAGCCTTAATCATTTGAAGGATTGGCATCTAGTCTAGGATGATCATGTGAGCTTCCTGTGGGTTTCTTCTCCCTTAAAAGACAGAGGAACCTTCCAATGACTTGTCCCACCCTGAGGGAGGTGATCTTGTTTAAACCATCTTGTAGAAATTGCTCTCTTTCCTTGCTTATACGAAGTGCTAAGATAGCTGTGATTAGTTGACCTATTTCACAGTGCATAGCAAAGTGAGATGAATCCCACCTTAGACTAAGAATCAGATGTTAAAACTGGGGAGTCCATGGGAGCTTCCAAATCTGTATGCTTTGTCTAATCATAATAAGGAGCACCCTGCTTTATTCCCTTTAAGCCAGTGGTTAATGTTTTGCCATGCGTTTCCTTTTGCTCAGTCGCACAAAATGAGTAGTTATATATCATAGTCACTGTTGCACCATGCCTCTATTTTGGTCAGATTTTCAGACATTTCCTGGTAAACAGGTTATAGCTTTAAGAGATGAACATAGTCCCTAAGTTCAGGTTTCTAAATGGGAAGAAAGTAAGAAATAATAGGTTGTCAGCTTGCTTTAAAAAGGTGCATGCATCAGGAGAGAAAATAAAGACGCTATTGCCGTGCATAGGAGACTTCAGAAGCATTCAGATAATACTTACATCTGCTTTAATGATTCCATTTAAGCTGTCATTTTCAGCATTTACCTAGCAGCATTCAAAAGCAGCTACACTTACATGTTCTCAACAGACTCAGTGCCAGTCCCAGATAGAAGGGTGGGGGAGCAAGGGGGGGGAAGGAAGAAAAGAAATGAAAATGGAAAGTGCCATACAGTATGTTTCAAAGAGCAAATTTCTTGCAGGAAATTAGCAGTAATTTTGGGGCCACTGCTATTGAACAGAAATAAGTTTCAAGAGAAAAGTGAGCATACTCTTTTTTTGTAAGAAGTAGCAAAAGGCAGAAGTAAAGACAGGCCCATTACAAGGCTTAAAGGGGCACAGACAAATATTTTGGAACAGGAGCTCTGGAGTCAGGGTCCTTTTCTCTGTAAGACCCTACATAAATAACTTCTCTTCTTTCACCTCAGTGTTTCCGTGTGGTTTGCAATAGTGGGAACAGTGAAGCCATGCTTGGGCTGGCTCTGGGGAGCTCAGGTTTGCCTCTGCAGGTTGAGCCTTGTGGATGAAGCTCTGGGCTGCAGTCTGGTTTTGGTTCAGTGTTGACACAGCTTTCCTCCATGGCCTTGGGCAAGCTGCTTAATCTGCTTGTTATTTCCAGCTTTGACAGAGGTGGTCTAGACAAACATTAGCTCACATCCCAGCATCTCAGCTAAATCCCTCACAAGCCTTGTTTGTATTGCAATGCTAACCTATTCAGCTGACTCTGCTGCAAGAGGAATAATATCTAATGTAAAGGCTATCTGAGGGCCAAAGGGGTGCATATTGCCCAGAGAAGCTGTGACTGCCTCATCCCCTGGTGGTGTTCAAGGACACGTTGGAGGGGCTTGGAGCAACCTGGTCTAGTGGAAGGTGTCCTTGTCCATGGCAGGGAATTGGAACTGAGTAAGCTTTAAGATCCCTCCCAACCCAAACCATTCTGTGATCTATGATCATGAGCTCGATAATCTTCACAAGACTTAGCTGGACTTCAAACTCCCATCTGCAAAAATGAGTTGAGAATAACATCCCTTGAATAACATCCCCTTTGTCAGGCTGCTCTCCACACACCTCTTCTGATTTTGGCATGTCAACACTACAAGACTTGTACAAAGGCTCTATGCAAATCAATGTAAAGCTTAGGGGACTCCTGGATTTACAGGGTTGGTCCTGTGAGTTTGTGTCCCCTAAAGTGGCCTTAAACCATTCAGCCTAGAAGTCAGGCTAAACCAATTTCCGTCTCATCTTGAGTCTGTTCATGGAAATGTTTGCTTTGCTTTTAGGAAGTAGCTCTTCACTTTCAGGTTCCTAAGTAGGAAAAGCATGAGATAAGCAATTCGTTCTCATTTTAAACCAGGGGAAATAGGAGGCTCAAACACTATAAGATGTTTCTCTGTATCTAAATAATAAAACAGATGAAGAAGGTAGATGTTACATATTTATTGAAACATTTCCTTACCCTGTAGCTCTTTGAAGAATTCATTTATAACCAGACCTTTTGGAAATTGAAGTCCTGTGTTTATGGAATAAGAGGGATAGCCGAGGTTAAATACCAAGGGACCTCCCTAGGCCATGGGGACATTAATGGCATCCTGCTGCCTGCAAGACACAAGCTCCAGCTATACAAATGTGTGAAATTAGCAAAACCACTTTCTTTTCTTTCTTTCTTTGGATCCCTTCCAACACCACCTCCGCCTTCTCTCTCTGGATGTAAACCAAAGACAGTAGATGCTACAGTGTGTATCCTCAGGAGCACCTCTGCAGATTAAACGCCCGCAGCTATTGTGCATCCAAAGTCTCTGCTGAAAAATCCTTTCTGTGACAGAGGAAAATTAAAAATCTAAATTCAGAATGGAGCCAAATTACCTACTCTTGCTACGGGAAGTCCGACATATCATTACAAACTGGTTTACTTGTCCGTGTCCAATTTAATGTGCCTGGCTTTTCTTATGGGGGGGGGGGAAGAAAAAAGAAAGAAGCCACAAAGCAAAACAGAAGAAAAAAAAAAGCAGGTAATGATTTGTTACCTCTGTAGGAGGTGTGAAGTGGACATAGTAATGCGAATTGATGGGGCTTCAACCACAGGAGATGGGTAGGGATTGTAGGTTCCAGAGCTTCATATTCAACCAGGAAAGGGTTATGAGCCACTGCCTGGTGTTTCCCCTGGAGTGGCCGCTGGTAGCTGCTTCAGAGGCAGGCTTACGAAACCCTGCGGAAGGCAGATATGGAATAACGGGCCTACAGGGAAGTTTCTTCTCCAACTTCTTTAATTAGAGGCTAGCTAAAAGCCTTGGAGGGGGAGGGTTTATATCCCAAGACTAAGCAGTGATGAGAAAGAGCTGCTGGTCTCTGTCTGGGTCAGGAAGTGGCAAGAAATGTCCCTGAAAATCTGTTCCCTGTCAGAAGGATTGCTTCTCCTCCCAGCAAGGTCGAGTCCTCTGGACCATGCACACTTCTCCAGAGCAGTTCAGCCCTTCCAGGGGCACAGCCTGGGCCTTTTCTCAGGTCTCTACTTCTCTGCAGAAGCGGTTGTGACAGCTCCAGTCCATGGCTGGCCACTCCAGGATACAGAAAATACCTGAGAGAGGCAATTCTCCCCCTCTACTCTGTTCTCATGAGACCCCACCCTTCCCACGGTCCTGGTCCAGCTATGGGGCTCCCAACACAAGAGGGACATGGAAGTGCTGGAGCGAAGCCAGAGGAGGCCACAGAGATGCTGTGAGGGCTGGAGCAGCTCTGCTCTGGAGCCAGGCTGAGAGAGCTGGGCTGGGTCAGCCTGGAGAAGAGAAGGCTCCTGAAGGGGAGACCTGAGAGCAGCTCCAGTGCCTAAAGGGGCTGCAGGAAAGCTGGAGAGGGGCTTGGGACAAGGGCCTGTAGGGACAGGCCAAGGAGAATGGCTTTAACCTGCCAGAGGGGAGGCTGAGATGAGCTCTTAGGCAGAAGCTCTTCCCTGGGAGGGTGCTGAGGCACTGGCACAGGGTGCCCAGAGAAGCTGGCTGCCCCATCCCTGGCAGTGTTCAAGGCCAGGTTGGACACAGGGGCTTGGAGCAAGCTGCTGTAGTGGAAGGTGTTCCTGCCTGTGGCAGGGGGTTGGAACTGGGTGAGCTTTAAGGTTTCCTGCAACACAAACCATTCTGTGATTCTGTGATTCAGTGAAAATGGGTATTTGGCTGGTCATCAAGGTTTCATTACTTATGAAGTGCCCTATATCACCAAGTAACTGACTGTGGCAAAGCTGTTGAGGCAGTACTGTACCACAAGCAAGGACAATCTGTCCCTGTTCAGAGTTCATCATACCATTAGGAATGAGCTAGGCATAGCATCTCTCCTACCCCTATGGTATCCTGGGTCAGAACACTGTATGGAAGATATTTCAGTCCTAGATGTGGTTTGCAGAGCTGATGATTAGATCAAAATGCTGGTTTTCATCAGAAAACTTGAGGTCTGTTTGACATGTTGATGGAGCAGTTAAAAGTGAAATACAACTTTTCAATAATGTGCAGGCAATTTAGTCTCAAATTTTCAGAACAGGAGGCATTTTTTATTCTTTCAATGTAACTTTTCACAAGGACTCTCATTGTTATTGTACAGCAGCTTTTAAAATGTACAAATGTTTTAAAACCAAACTGAAATATTTCTATTTACTGTCATTAAATGTTTTTATTGACCAAAACTTTTGTTTTGCATTAATTTTAAAGTATGTTTTTCTAGAAAAAACATCCTTTTTTTTTTCAGGATTGGAGATGGGCTAACTGCAATTCGGAGCAGAAAAACAACTGTGGCAGACTTGCAATGTGTTTAATAGAAGGGGACATCTGGTTCCCATGTAATGCTAATTTAAATTATTCAGCACTTTGACAGGTGGAGCCTGGAATGGAAGGGGGTGGTGAGGAGTGTGGGAAGCATAGAGGAGACTGATAGGGTGTTAAGGATGGTCAGGTCATGGTAACAGGGAAATCTTTCCTTTTAGGAAACAAAATGTTTTAACAAAGTTGCTTTGGTTTGTTCTTCATCAAAATAAAGATTTGAGAAAACTATTTGTGATTGACTTTTTGGAGAACTCGGTTTACAGTGATATAAATATGTATAAAATCAATTCCCGGTTTCATCTGTTTAAACTGAATGCAGGCCTCTTTAAGAAACTATTCATAAAATAAGACAGAACAAAACAAAACTGCAACACAGAACAAGCAACCAACCTCCATTCTCCTCTAAAATTAGACTCAAAGCACACTCTTTGAGTACAACAAAAAAAATCTGCAAGTGCTTTTTTAACTAAAAACCCTGTCTTTCTCTTGGGAAAACATGTTTAGACAAAAATACATGGGCCAAACTGATAAATACAATTGACCTGCTGTGATGTTAACTTAGAGCTCATCTATTTCATTTCTGATGTGCCACAGCAGCATTCATTTGCAGTGAGTGCTAGCTACGACCCTTTCATTAGTGCTGCAGCGGCTGGATTGCAGCTTCGGGCTGGTCAATGCAGATGGGCATAGGCTGACCTGGGCTCTTCTGCTCTTGCTTCTGCCTGTCCAGCTGTGAAATAATTAGCTAACGGCAATGGGCTCTTATTGTGAAAGGCAGGACATGTTAACCCAGGTACAGTGCTGGCATAAGTACGAGGCTTCTGAACTCAAGGTTTACATTGTGACTTGATGTTGACAAAGGAAAAAGGTAATTTTAGTTAATCCTGGTTATTTACTGTAATCAGCCACTTTTAAGACCATTTTTGAGAATCTAGCCAAGTATCTTCCAGTAATGAATTATGCATTTCAATAAATGGCTCACTCTCTCCTCCATGATTGCTAATTTGGGATCTGGGTCACAAAACTGAGTGCAACCCATCGGGATTCACTAACTCTGACAAGCTCAGCCCCATTGGGTCACTTCTTCATTCAAAGGCCGGGAGATGAATGGGTTGAGGCAGATGCTGCTCTCTCTGAAATGAGCAACTCATCCCACACAGGGCTTCATGAAGATGATGAGTCTGTACCTCCTACATCTCAGTGCTGGGAGGCACTTGGATCTAACAGCAGGTTCAGCCCAATTTTTATTTCTTTATCTTCTTATTTTTCTAATAAAATTGTTTAGCTGCAAAATTGCACATCTGAATTTAGGTTGGCCTTTAAAGTTTTCTGAGCTCTGTTGGCTGCATGCTTGCTCCCTCCCTGTCCTCTCTCTAATTTTGTTAATCAGGAGCCTGCTTGCACCACACAGTTCATAACTGCCTGGGAGAGCAGTGACAAGTAAATTTCAATCTCTCAGCGGAGCTGATATTCTTAGAGCTGCAGGAGCAGTCATCATGAAGGGGAAAGCTGTGAACGCCAATAAATTATTGAAGAAAGCAGGAGAAATATTTCTTTCTGCTGACACATTTGCATTCACCTTTGGGAATGTAATCATGGGAAAGGTAGACAATCTTTTGTCATAGGGACCTTTCTCTTGGAGAATTCAGCCTTTTAAAACCTTAGAAGGGAGCCTGCAAGCTCTCAACATGGAAGGGATATCCAAGCTATAGGACATCTTCAGACAGGCACGTTGCTCAGAAATGACAGTGGAACTGAATCAGCTCTGCTGCACATTAAAACATGCTCGATGATACAACAGGAGATTTGCTGGGTAGGCAGTAAACTTCTCTGGCTCCCTGACCCTTGGGACAGGATCTGCTTAGGAGTGGGATTGTTTTCTATGAATTAAACAAGGCAGCATTGAAAAAAAACAACAGTCAGAGCATAAACATGGCAGAATGTAAAACTGGGATGAGAGCAGGAGGTGGAATCCAACAGGGACCTGTTAGTCTAAGGCAGAGAATGAACAAGGGCATGTCTGCCAGGAAGGACCATTCCCTCTTGGGCTGTTTGGGGAATGACTGGGGCAGGACTGGAGAGCTGTGATTGTTCAGGGGTTGTTTCTTCTCACCTGAAACTCTGGCTCTCCCTCCTCCTGCCACCACTGACAAACATGAAGCTGCCCAGGCCTGGCAACAAGGAGGATTTGTTCCTCTGAATTTTGAATTCTGCTTGGAAAGACATCAAATTAGCACTGATGTTTTATTTCAACATCAGAAACAGCAGGGAAAAATACCCAGGAGCTCCCTGGATTTAAATCCACAAAATCAGCTCCAGTTTTGTTTAGACAATATGAGTGAATAACCCCCCTCCTCAGCATCATATTTGGCTCAAATCACCAATTTACTCATTTACAAAAAATCTAAAACTGCCCCTCCGGCAAATTAAAGGATTACGTCAATCACTCAAGTCCAGTCTACCTGACAACAGCACGCAGCAACAGGGCAAAAGGTTTGATGCTCTGCTGGAATGTGATAAGGAGAAAATGCCAAATGACACATAGGCAAAGTTATTACCAGTGAGATGAAGACAAACTGGAGGGAGTTCAGAGAAGTGCAACAAAAATGATTAGAGAGCTGGAGGGGTTGATTTACAAGGAAAGTTTTACAAGAACAACCGTCAATATGCACAGCAGGGCTGAGCAACATTTGAGGGGGAAGAGAGAGCCTGTTGCAGACGTCTGAACAGTGAAAACATCCAGGGAGGAATGGAATTACCCAAGGGGGAAATAGCTAAGATAATGGGCTGAAATTAAGAGAAAGAGGATAAACATCAAAATAACTTCTCAGTGGAAAGACTGTGTAATAATCTAATATGGAAAGACGTAGAAGTCCGAACCAAACAAGCTATAAATTCCTTTCCAGAGACTCTGCGGATACAAACAGCAGCAGCAATTACCTTTAGAAACCGAGTATTTCTAAGCAACAGGTATCAGAGCTTTCAGAAGAAGGCAGGTGTGAGAAGCGGTTTAAAAAGCATGGTTTCCAGATAACCAGTGATAATTTTCTTGTTGTTTAAAACCATGTCAGGTAGGAATCAGAGAAGGCTCTTACCTTCAGTCTGGTGGGTAAAGTGAACACATTAGAAACCCCCAAAGGTGCAGCTTTGGCAATCTGGTCACTAACATACTCCTCAACGAATAGTTTTCTGGTTGAGATAGTTTGTTTAAATCTGCTTCCAGTCTGGAGTGACTGGAAATCAACACCAGATAATGACTGCTTGGTAGAAGATGTGAGTTAATGCACTCAGTTGAATTTCTACTGGATATCAGACATGTGCTCACATTAGAAATGCTTTGAACAGCAGGATCAGCATTAAATTAACATCTATGCTGACAATCTTTCCAAAGAAATCCAGAAGGGGATGGACACCAGTAATGAACTGCATGTTCACCTTTGGCATGAAGTCATTAGCAAGGTAAACTTTACCTTACAGGCTCTGAACCTTGTCTCTACCACCACATCACCCAACTCCTGTACAGGATGTTAGTTTGCAAAGCAAAACATTTAGGATATTTACTAAAACGTCTGCAATTAGAGAAAAGTTACATTACAGAAATGTGGGAGTTTTTTGTTGTCGTTCTGTTGGGTTTTTTAGATGTTATTATTGTTTAAGTAACCATTTTTAAACTGTTTCTTGACAGGGAAGGCATGAGTTGTTTGTTGCATGTGGCCTAACACATCTGCTTGTATAACTGGTAGTAATAGCTGCAAGGAGTAAGGAAGCAGCATGGGAATCTCCTACAGAGTGGTATTTGAAGGTCTGGCCACTTAAGCCATTTCTAGTTTATTGTTGTTACACTTTGGTGTGGCTTTCCAGTAATTTATAGGGGTGTTTGTTGAGTTCATGAGCTCTTGAGACCTGCATGCAATAAAATAGTGATGTACTTTCTCTTGACTGAAGGCAGAAGCATATATCATTGCGTGCAGTGGGCCTGATATCATTTTATGTGGGATGGGGAAAAAGGCTATAAGGCTTTAGCCTAGTCAAAAGAAGGGGGAAAGTAAAGAAAAATAAAGGACAATAAAGGACACTGCACTGTGAAGGGCACCATTATGTTTCTAGTCTCCTCAGCTTGACATGATAAGTTAGCAGGCAAAGAATTTGGTAGGTTAATCTTATACTTTACTAGAAGATCCAATATTAGTTTATAATCTCTTTCTGGGCTTGATATAAAGCCACAGAAGTTAATGAGCAGCTGTTAGATTTATCCTTATTTATATACACATACATATTCCCATAAATTTTCATCTGTATTTTTAACATTTTGAAGATGTAGAGTACTAATCCTTTATACCCTTGCAGTGTTAACAACAATATCCTTTTAAATTTAATTAACATTTTAAAAAGTTCCCTCTTCCTCTACCATTAGCCTCTTGCCCTCTACTAAACAATAACTGATGGATCAGACTTAGTTGGTTAGCTATGCAGAACAGGAAAAACACCAAAAGAGTGGGGTTTATTCTTAGAATAACTTTTTTCTTTCCACCTACAGGCATGTCTAGATATACAATGGTCAGGCAGCATGCAGAACAATCCTGTCATGTAGGAAAGAGCTCCAAATGAGCATTAGTTCCTAAAACTACTGGGTGCCTCGGTGTAAAATAAATATAAAAATCTCCTTGCAGAAGACAAAGCCAGCAGTGCCTTTGCTGGTTTTCTTAGAAGTCTAAGCTCACTCACATATCAAGAAAAAAGACCCAGGAGCCTTTCTGATGTGATATCACCTGGTAGCATGGCCTGCAACAGTGATTTAAAGACAATCTTCAGATGCAGACACTACTGGATCCCAGCTAATGACAACCCAACTAATGACCCCGCAGCAACTTCCCACAGAGGCTGGAGCAGAACTATTGTGGATTTGCACATCTGTGTGAAATAGTAGGTGACTTCAGTGGAGCAAATATTTCTGTTGGCCAAATATTTCCGTTAACTTGCCATTGCCCTGGGACAGAGTGATGTGGAGGCATCACACTTGGTCACCAGCACCAGCTCCTCCATGGCATCAGCAGAAGGTGATGCTGGTCGGGTCATAGACCCTTCTCAGCACTCTGGGATCCCAGCAGTAGGATCACAGGCATGTGTGTCTGGCTATGGGCCATTTGGAGGGAGGAGGAATGAGTGGAAAGATTTTTTGTTTGTTAAATTCAGCTTGGGATTTCCCTGTGACTGCTACCAGTGGAAAGTGTTAGTATATGAATTATTTAATATAAACTCAGGGACTGTAGTAAGTCTTCTGACTGTCTGACTTCTGCAGAGATTTCTTTAGCTGACAGTTTATATTCCTCTGTGACAGACGCATTTTCCAATCTTAGATTGTACCTTGTGCTGGCCCAGAAAAGGCAGGTTCAGCATAAAAGCAGGGAGACCTTAAGAGAAAAGGGCTCTTGTGTAGAGAAATAAGTTAGGACTTAAAGCTCTTAATTTCTGTTGTTAAATCAGTTTTAAGACAGAATTAACTCATAATTTAAATTAAAGGTCATCTTCGATCTGTCTCCATCTCCCTGCTTTCTTGTTATTCCCTTTGTTCAGGAAAGGAATAAACCCCGTATTATTACTCAGATGTAAAGCCTTAAAGGGAGCACAGGCTATTACAGATTCATCAGCTGTATTTTGCATCTTTATCTGAAATCAGGGAGCCTTTCTAATACCAACTGCAAACACACATAAGTACAAATAGATGTTGCTTTGAAGAACTTATAAAGGTAAATGGACAAGAGGCAGAAGAACGGAAGCAGTTGCTGAGATGGGGAATTGAGGCGCAGCAAGGTTAAGTGGCTTTCTGGAGGTCGCTCAGGAAGGCTAACATGGAGCTGGGAAGAGAACCAAGCTCTTCTGAGTCATCATCCCCTGACAAGGCCATCCTTCTTCTTTTCCTACTAAATGGAACAATCCTGCATTGGTTGTGGTATAACGGTCTACATGACCGGGTAGGTCTTTTCCATTTCCAATGTCTATGATGAGAGTAATTCTGCTTAATGGGGATGCAGTCAGCTGGTGCCAATGGTTAAGTGTTGCTTAACCAGGTGTTAAATAGGTATGAAATTCCAAGCTCTGGGCTTTGAATGCAGAAGTTGCCAAATGAAAATGAAAATAAAATAAAATAAATAGCAAAGGAGGGGGCGGGGGAGAGAAAAAGGAAATGCCTTGGAGTATCAGATCCACATGCTTACATATATTCAGTCTGTTGTTTTTCCTTCAATTTCCTTATTTCCAAAGGGGTTTAAATAGCATGTTTACTTAATAGGGCTAACAGACTATACAATCCCAGCTCTATTTAAACAGATTCTTTCTGCTTTCTCTCTTTAAAAAGTATGCTTGATAGCTGTTTTTTTATCATCTGTCACTTTCTCTTGCAATGTCACCTTTAACTTGCTATTGAAACTCACTGTTCTGGTGAAGTCTCTCTGCTTTCCATTTGACATGTTTATTTAATGTCTAGTAACAAAACTAGCAATTGTATGCAGGCATCAGGCAAGTAACAGACTTCCATCTCTTTGCCTGAAGTTATCATAATGCTTTGTTTAGCCATCCTAGACATTGCTGTAGAAATCATATCTTGTGCCTTTATACATGTTACTTTTATAAAGGTTTATATGGCACATATATAGTTCATACTTGAGATATGTTCAAGATGACTCTTCATCTTCACTGATTTTTCTTTTTTAGTGGGTAAATCTCACAAAATCCTTTGTCTTTCTGCTGGGGAATCTCACATTGGTCCATTTCTCACTTTTCATCCCTTCAGTGCTTTAAAGTTTGACACATCTGAAATCCATAAATTATTTCACACACATCAGTGTTTCTTCCCAGGTTAAATTATTTAATGGCATTGTTTTATTGAAAGGTTCAGATTAGCTGCTGACACTTATTGACAGGAAGAAACACATCTTTCCACTGGGATAAAACATATTTTTTATTAAAGAAAGGAGGGATGCAGGATTGGGTTCCTGTCTTCTTCTCACATGAGAAAGAAGAAATGAAGACATTTGTCCCTTTAAATGACAGTGTGCCACTGTGACATGTAGCACTGTCCTTTATTCTCTTCCCCTGTCTCTTTTTGTCTCCAAGTCCTTTATTTTAATGTATTCATTTCACTTTTTCTATCCTTCAGGTCCCAGCCTTAATCCCAAATAGTAGCTGCCCCATGGAGAGAGCAAGATTAAGAGATATCAGCCGAAGAGAGGAACTCTAAGCTTTGATTTTGGTGGCTTTCCTTGTGTAGCTGGAGCTGGCTCCCCAGGATTTGCAAAGCCCTGCAGCCATGTTGCTCACCCATCCCAAGCCAAGCCCCATATTGGAGTGTTTTCCTTTCCCTGTGTGGATTGGGACCCAGATGCAAAAGCGATGCCATGAATCTAACTTGTGTTCTGCTTTTCCTTGACAAACAGCAGTTTGATCTCAGGTTGCTCAAAGAATTTACTACTGTTCAGTGTGTGAAAGTAGAAAAAAGCCCTGCAAAAGTACCCCTGCAGGCTCAAGCAAAAGGGAAATAAAGCACACACATGCACACACATTCAGATATATGTATGTGCCTGTATGTATATAGACGCACACACAAGCACACATATACATAAGCATTGTAGCAAACAACACTTTTCTTCCTTGAATTCAGCAGACCCATTCTAGCTTCACTGTACAAAATTCAGCACTTGACTGCAATGCTACACAAAACAGCACAGATCTCATCATAAGGGTATTATGAGATCAGTTTCCTTATTGCTTCTTTCAGAAATTAGTTTGGAAGAACTGGCTGAGTTTGGGAATTCATGCCAAAACACCTCCAGAAGCACTGGGGCAGATCCGCAGGAGATGTAAATCAATATAAACCAATGGACTGGGGTGGTGATGCCCTGCTCTGTACCAGCTGAGGCTCCTGGCTGTGTGTCCTCATTGAGAGGGATGTGATGGGGTGAAAGAAGCCTTTTTTTGGTGATTCGGATCTGTGTGAAGGGAGGGCAGCAGATGGTCTCTGCGGGGAAGGGAAGAGCAGTGATGGAAGATGTGGTGGTGGCTGGTCTGGGCATTGCTTTGGGGTCCCAGCCTTAGTCCATAGACCTAGTCTGGTTTACAATGTTATTAGGTGAACAGGAGGAGGAAAGGGATAATCTTCTATCCTTGATCTTTGCAGCAGTATCTGCTGCACCTGGGACACATATTTCCATCTCCTTGTATGGTTTGTCCCTGCCCAAACAATTAAAATCTGTATGAAGCTTGTAGCTGAAATAGCAGTGAAGTTCATGCTGGTTATGCTCCAGGTATGTTGCTGCAAACCACCTCTTGCACCTTTGGCACATGCAAGAGCCTTTCTCCAAAGCACGGGAAAGGAAACACAGAAATGCATTATTGACAGCCCTTTTGATTCAATAAACCATAACAAAAACCAAACTTACATCTTTTCTACAGAATTTGTGTCCCTTCTCTTGACCCAGGAAACATTTTGGTTAGTGAAAGCATCTTTCAAGCACAGAGCTCAGTGACGTTTTTACTACACAGAATTTTTTTGTCTCCCACTTTGTTTTTAAATTGAAAGTAAAAGAAAGAACAGTAAAAGAAGAGTTTTCTGGTCTTCTGTCTTTTGGAAGGTGGGTTTGAGTTTCTTCTCTGTCTGAGAGATATAGAGGCTTGATGCTGTGTGTCCCATTCACACTAGAGTGCTCTAGCTATGGAGGTACTGCTGGGTATAGCTAGTGACAGACCCATTTTCCTTCCTGTGAGTGAGAAATTCTACCCTTAACAAAAAAAAAAAAAAAAAAAAAGCCTTTCTCCTGCATATTTTCATTAAAAACCCCATATTGGAACAAAACATGTTCTTCTGATATAATCCTGGCCATGGGTTAGGAAGAAGAGAGGTCCCTGGGTGATGGCACAGCCCTACAAGGACCCAAGCCCCATCTTTTCTTGCTGAGAGCAGAGTATTCAGCCACAGCCAAGGAAAGAGCCTTGTGTACATGGTACCCTGCAGGATGTGTCCCTGAGAAGAAAAGCAGAGAAATGAAAGAAGTGGAAAAGGATGCTAAAGCTGCTCTCTCTTTCTCCACTGATTATGTCTGTTCTCTCTCTGATCTGAAAGGAAAACATCTGTATTTCTGTAGGACAGCTTAATGCATCCATGATCGGATAATGTGCATTACTGCCTTCTTTACTATTCTCAGAAGAGTGCTCTAATGCCCTGCTTATACATAGGACACACACATCTGTGAGGAAAAATACTGTGTCCTTTGGTTTCATCTTGGATTTGTTTGTAAAGTAAGTCTACGCTTGCAGCCTGCCTTGCAGGAGTGCGGATGGGAAAAAACATCAGAGCCCATGTCTCCCTGACTTTTAGGTTAAAAATGACATTAATATGGCAAAGCTTCTTTCAGGACTTCATCGTTTCCACCAGCGGAAACGAGACGAAGGCCCCAGTCACATATGTGCTCAGACGTGCAGGAGCAAACGCCAAAATGAATTAACTGGAATAGCTCTATTAATTTATGCCTCGGCAGTAATGACCTTAAGACACAGAAGAATTATATATTAATTTGTTTCTAGTGTATAACACTGCTAAGCTAACACATTTAGGAGAATACACTTCCCTAGCCTCCTGCTGCGGAGGTAAATGAGGCAGTGTCTGCTGGTGACAAATCAGACCAGCTTTCCACTAGATGGCAGCTGGTGCTTGCACATCCTCCAGGCATATTTTGGTGCAACAAATCCTTTTTCAGTGCTAATCATCTCACAAGCTGGAAAATGGGCCATTTCTCCCCTCCCTCTCCCCCTCTTTGTTGCTCACTTATTGGGGAGGAATGGGAGAGGAAAGGGGAGAAGGGGGGGGGAGGGAATGATTTGACCGGAGTGGGTTTGTATCAGTCCTCCATCTGCTGCGGAGCTGGCCTGCTTGATATTGTAAGCTGGCATTGGCACCGCATGTGCAATGGGAGAGATAAGAGCATGTGTGTGTTTGTGAGTGGATGTGGGCAGGGGGAGAAGGGGCTGAGAAGTTTTCCTGGAGGGGTTTGCAGCGGGAATGGGAGGCAGGCTCAGATCCTTGAGCTTGTGCATTTTTGAGCATGGGTTTGTGCCCCCATGAAGGCATGGATGGGGTGGGCGAGAGAAAGACATGGGTAAGACGGGGAAGACCAATCCTGCATGATGCCCTGCCATCTGCATTAGCCTGAGGGATGCCAGTGTCACAACAGTGGAGTCGAGTGTCCTAAAGTTTGGGATTGCACAAAGATGCTGTCCCCATGCTTAACCTCACTTCTGGCCAGGCAACAATGGGGAAGAGAAGCCTCAAGACTGATAAAGAAAATTTCCTGCTTTCCAACAGGCCAGTATAAAGCACTTTAAATTCATTTTTCCCCTTCTGCCCAGTCTGCCTTCCCAGTCCTAAATAATAGTAATTTCTACAGAAGTTTCCACCCTGCAGATTTTTAATATAAGAATGATCTCCACCTTGCACAGAGGGAAACTGAGGCATGTGTCAATGCATTGCCCAGAGATGTACAAAAGTCTTGTGGCAGAAACAGGGCACAGCCCTACTCTCTTGTTTTTCTCACCACTGCATGAAGGGCATTGCAGCAGACCGAGGTGGAGAGGTCTCTAGTACTGCAGCCTTAGGGAGGAAGACAACAAGACAACACTTACAAGGTTCCCTTGAGGGAAAAGGAGGTACACAAAAGTGTTGTCGATATGGAGTATTTTCTTTTCCTCTGCTATGGGAGATCAGGATGGTCAATTTTCCTGTGTCCAACAAGCAGGTTGCAACCAGCATTTTTTCTCCTGAGCTGGTATCATCCCCAGCTTCTTATCCCAGCCCTTGCCTGGCCACACTGAAGTTTCTACCCCTTTCTCTAGACCTGCTGCTGCTGCATTGCCAACACCAGCCCTTTCTCTCCTATGCATCACCCTCTGCAGCATTTTCTCAGTTAACAGATTGTCACAGTTTTATTGGCCTTACCTCCTCCTCCTCCAAAAAACCCCAAACCCAGCCACCAAACCCCAACAACAACATCTCTGCAGCTTCAGGGTTGCTCCAGCTCTTTGGCTGCTTCCGAAAAGTTCTGTGCATCAGGCAGGAGATGCTGCGACATGCCAAAACTCCTCTGACTAATTCTGCCTTGACTTTCCCAATTCTTCTCTCGTCTCCTGTTGTTTGTAGTTGAGTGCCTTCCACTCGGTCCCAAGACGGCTGATATACCCCCTCGGGGCATTGCCAGCTGCCATATATGAGTTTCTCCTATAGGGATTGAATGAAAACATACACTGTGCTAGAGTGTTAACTTGTAATGCAGCTATCAGCAGAAGTACATATCACTCTGGGTGGCATTAGTCAATTATGACAGAAAGCCCATTGGCAACACAAGTCAATTGATAATAAAGCATAATCTCTCTTTCCCCCATCACATATTTACCAGCCATGAACTACTGTAGCATATTTCTTATTCACAGATGAATGCTCCCACCATTCAGATGGATATTTTTCAGCGCCAAGTGCAACCTAAAGGGTTAACGGCTTCAGTGCAACGGTCTGAGGATAAAGCCACTGCAGGTGCACAGCTAAACGGGAAGTTAATTGGGTAGCAGGTGAACATAAACAGAGAGCACAAAGGGTGTGGAAAAGGCTTTAGTGAGGAGGAAGGACCAGTGGGAATGCTGAGCCGTAGAGCCCCAAAATAAAGACGTATTGAACTTTCCTTCCCCGTGCCGCAGTCTTTGTTGCACACAGTCTCTTCTCTTTGTATATTGTTTGACTCTCCAAAATGCTGCTGCTCTTGCTGTCGGGGCTCCCAGCCTGGAAATCAGGCAGGAAGCATCTAAGCAGCTGCTGCTGGAGGACAGGGCTTACGGGGCTTATCAGCAGACGTTTCATCTCGCACCACAGGGACAGGGTGTGAGTCGGGGAGGAAGGCTCCCTGTGATGCTGGAGATGGGCTGGTATGGGGATACAGAGTCTGACTGCTCCACTCCATGCAGGGCATAAAGCTGGATGCTGTGAGCTGGAGAGGGGAAAAAGAGGCAGAATCAGGTGGCTGGAAGCAGCCGTCTCTGCCTTTCTTAGCTGGAGAGTGAAGTGAGCCAGAAGCCAGGCAGGGATGCAAGCAACCAGGCATGGATTGTGGAGCAGGCAGTGCAAAGAGTGGGGAAGGGGAGTGGAGAGAAACCACTTCCAGCAGGCACAAGGGCCCTGAGGAGCCAAACTAAAGCAAAACCCATAGGCAGGAATATGGGTGGTACAGGCAGGTCTCAGTCATCCCTGGTGAGGTGGGTGCTCTCCCCAGCCAAGCTCAGAGCAGGGATGCCACTGCCAACCAACTCTGGGTTGTCCATCGCAAGCTGTGGCCAAAGCCAGCCATTGCAGGGGTGGCTCACCGGCTTCTTGAACCCACCACACCTTTGGGTATTGGTGGAAACTCCCCACCATGAGGGGTCAGGGACATCAGGGTGTCCCCCATGCCTGTTGTAGGGCAGCAGTGCCTATGGAAAGGCCAGCTGTCCCCCCAGACTGAGCAAACCCCCGCAGATGACCTCAATGTCCATCTCCCCCTCCCATCTCTCCTGAGCTTTCCATGGATTTGGTGCTGTTGCTGCTAAATCCTGACTTCCCAAAGCTTGTGAAAAGGAGCAGAGTGAGCAAGCACTGCTAGGCAGTGGTGTGCTGGGGGATGGCTGTTGCACTGCTGGTTAGAGCTACCTGAAATAAAGTAATCCTGATTCAATTTTGTTCTGTGTGTCCTTAAATCAACTGCTGCAGACAGGTCAGTGCTTTTTAATGAGACAAAGGGACCAAGCAGGGTGTTTTTTTTCCCCTTTGAAAGTCAGATTCTTTTAATTAGTGTGGCTCTTGGCTTTTGTGAGAGCTCATCAGGCTCTGGTCTTTCACACTGATCCTTCAGAGTCACACAGCTGATGGTGGGACACTGGGGAAGCTGTGTCCTTGTCCTGCCCCACAGTGCTCCTTCAGAGTCACCCAGCTGATGGTGGGACACTGGGGAAGCTGTGTCCTTGGCCTGCCCCACACTACTCCTTCAGTAGCATTCCATGCTCCCCTCACTCAACTGATCCCTGCCCCTCTCCATCAAAGATCCAGTATGCACAGAAACCTTCTTCCCTGTGCGGGATGGAGCTGAGCAAAGGGTGCTTCCAGGGACAGCCATTGGAGCTGGGTCCTCCCAGCTCTGGAGGCACGGCAGCAGCAGGCCACCTTCATGGTTGAGTTCCCCTTCACAGCCTGTGCTTTATCTGGATATTGATAACTCGAATTGCTCCTCTAATCAGCCAGTAATGGATTCCACCGGGAGTACCTTATTTATCTACCGCCTCTTCTGACTTGAGTCCTCTGTCTCCTTGCAGTCTCCCAGCCAGGCCACTGCGCTGGGCATGTGCCTCTCATTTTTCAGAGGAGGGCGATGCTCTTCTGTTGCTGACTCCCTTGCGGCTGCATGTCCTCTCCCAAGTACTTCCAAGAGGCAGACAGAGTGGTTTCGGCCAGATGAGATGGGGGATTTGGTTCTTTTCTCACCTAATGGGGATGCATTAAGAAGAATAAACGCATCTTTTCTTTACCCTCCCTCCTGGCCACACTGTGCTATAGCTGCCACTGTGAGGAAGGGAGAGCAACATCCTCTGTTTTCACATCTGTGTGTGCCGACTGTTGTGTGCACACTTGTGCGCTCTTATCAGTCTGTTTCTCTAAAACTGGGAAATCTCATGCTTTTTTCTGCTGCAGCCCATCAGGGGATGGAGCCACCCCACATTCCTGCGCTGCTTCTCAGTGGGTGCATCTCTATCGTGTGACACAGTCCTGTGCACCCTACGATCTGTGCAGTGGCCACACTATGTCTGTAAATGGTGTCTTTATATGGCTTTGGAGATTTTAAAAAAGCTCGGTCAGCCTCTATGCTGACTGTTACATGTAGTATAGAAATGCTTTATTTTATTTTTCTTTCTGTGTTTTCTGGGTGCTGTCAGAGATAAAGGGAGCTTGGCCACTGATTTCAGGAGAAGCAGACTTTTACCCTACAGGCAGCAGACGGTGTCTGATGTTTGCTTACCCAAAGCCCAGGCACAAAAGCAACTCCTGCTCTGGGGTGTGGGTGATGTTTGGTCTCCTGAAATACACAGGTTGGTCTGTAACCCCCTCAGTTAAGCCAGTGGCTACTGACACTGAAACACCAGCATGGGGAAGGGAGATAAAAGGTGATTAACAACTCCTCTTTTGTTTTCTTCTTTCCTTCATTTATTTTTCCTCCAGTCAAGCCCTGCATACCAGCAGAAAAGATTAAATGTGGCACAAGAACAACTCATTAGCTTTCTGCCTCTAAAAAAGTTCTTTTGTCCTGGAAAGTATTTTCTCTATGAGTGCTGAGGAGTGCTCATAGAAATCATCTTGTCACACCCAGGAGAACCTCACCTCCTAATCCCTTTTTTACAGCTGAGGAAACTGAGGCATAGACAAGTAAAATGTGCTATCCGCCATCACACACCTGGGATCAGCAGGACTTGTTTTTTCTTACCTTGGAAACAGAGACTGATTTACCTGGAACGGATGGAGTTTTGCGACTGTAAAATTGCTGTGAATGAGGATGAGTTTGGGCTCCAGGAGTCCTGCCTCCCAAATCCCTGTTCTAAATAGCGCATTGTCATAAAAAGCTGACTTTAAAACTAGCTTGTGCAACTTTTTGCATGGAGAAGCCAGCAATTTATACAGTTGAGCAAATCATAGAAAACTCTAAATGTGGAGTAGGAAAATATTTACACTTCCAAGGCCTGGCTGTAAATTGGAGAAGTACATCCCATTAATGGGAGTTTACGCACATTGATACATTTCATTTTTTACCTGCAATGCTGAAAATGAAACACCGAGACACAAATGCTCCAGAGGCTGATCTGCTCCTGCTTCTGCGCCTGCTAGCCAGATGACATAGCAGGTGTAATACTGACATATACTTCATGCATTGCCTTGACACAAGGAAAGGCAGAAAGTGGCAGAGGTGATTTCTTAGCCATTTCTTGTCATTTTACCCTGTGGAATTGCCCTTGATTCTAATCCACAGAAAGGATGTCATAGCTGGGCTTCCCAAATCCTTCACTCATGCAAACCCACTGGTTCCATTTGCACCAGATGGGAATCTCTTCTAATACTCTTAAAAGTGAAGCATGAAGTAGAGGAAGAAGAGGACAAATGCCAACCCTCAGCTTCATCTTGCTGGTGCTTATTCCTACAGCTCCATAGACAACCTGTGTCTCCCCCACATACCACAAGAGTCACAGTTCAGCCTCACCTACCAATATCCACCAATGTCCCTGACAGAAGTGTCAAGTCCAAAGTTAAACACGTGCTGGGAAAAACCATCAGAGCTCAGCAGAAGATGAGCAAGTGGCATAAAAGCCGATGTTCAAATTGGATTTGGACTGTGCCTAAGAGCAGCTCTGGTTTGGATTTCTTATTTCTAGTTTCAATTTCATTTTCCTTCGTTGTTTGTATCTTCTCTATATACATGCATAAGCTGTTGCTACTGTATCTACTATAGCTTACTTATATGCCTATATACCTGTAGCAGCTCCCTGTAGCAGCTCCCTGTAGCTACTAGAAGAAAGTCTGGAGATTTACCCTAATTTATACCAATCTCGTATGTCTTTGACATGGATTCAGCTCACTGTTGTAGCTGTATTTTGATTGCTTTTGGTGTGCAGCTATTTATGGTATACAGTTGTTTTCAGAGTTGGGCTTGCTAGTGTAGATATTGTTGAGATCATTTGCTTAGTAGCTTTCATCTTTGGAAATCAACTTTTCATCAGTCACTCTTCACCCAACATGATAGCTGATGCTGAGCTAAGATAATGGAAAGCTTCCTGGATGTGTGTCCTTCTCCATGCTAGCTTTAATCTAAAATGAAAAGACCCATAAGATGTGACACTTCTGCCAAAATGCTGGAGAACTTCACAGAGAGCAGTCTCTGCCTAGGGGAAATGCCTTGGTGGAGGACATGTGGTGTTCCAAGGTGTTGGGGTGACCTTCCCATTTATCAACATGGGGTTGGAGAGTTAAGAATCAAGATGTCTAAGGAGGGGATTGGAAAGCGGGGAAGGATTTAGCATAAACTGGTATTGAAACAGAGTCAGGAGAAGATAAGAAAACCCATGGAAGAAGGGGACCTGAGTGGAAGTGAGCCAGCAGTGAGATGGAAGTGACAGGTGACAATAGGAGCAGAGTCAGTTCATTAAGACAGTCCTTAAAATGTGATGCTGGCTGAAAACCCTGTGTGACAGGTTGGGAAATGATTGACACCAATCAAATCCTCACCTATCCTAACAGAAGACGTCTAGTATGGCCAAAGCGTTAAATCCCCAGCAATATCCCTGGCCATAGTGTCACAGCAGTCAGAGGCAGGATCAGACTGAAGGGTGCAGACAAATCATATAAGTTTGATTTAAAACACTGGGAATTCATCATAGTTTGCTCACCAGCTCTGTTCTGTAGGTGAAGCAGGATTTAAGACATGATCAATACTTCTGCAGAAGACCTTACTGCTGTGGGTGGGGACAGGTAATAGGGCTGGAGCAACAACTAGATCTAACAATAAAGAAGCTGCTCTTCTGCCTTACAGTGGAGAGAGGGGCTTTTTAGGTCTTGCCCTTTCCTTTAGTCTTGTCCCCATCCCTTTGGGGCCTTTAATTGACCATTCAGGGACAGGGGTCAAAGTGTTGATACAATTAGATAGCTGCTGTTGGTTATACGTACACGTCATCTAGAAAATGATATGTGACAGGAGTTAGGAGAAGGAGGATAAAAAGAATAAAATGAATAAAAATGATTGCTTTTGCATTTAGAAGATGCCTTATTGGCAGCAGAAAATTGCTAAGTCTCCTGTAATTGAACTGCAAGACTAAACTCTAAGGGTACTTCTTTCTTTTAGGAACTTGCACTGAAATACAACATCTCCTGAACATTTCTGTTCAGACTGGTTGCTGTTATTGGTTTTGTCATCTTGTGAGAGACAAACAGCTCTTTTTTTCCTTTTTTCCTTATTTCTCCTAACATTTTTTAACCTAGCCATTGTTAAAGATTCATCATAGTTATAAACACCCAATGCTTAGTTCTCATTACTCACTACCTAAACCACTGCAGAATCCTCTTAACGGTTATTTATTATGCTCATCTTGTAGACTGCTTTCTGGGCCATAGCGAGGTTGTAGCAAAGATTTCAATTCAGGCTTTACGCCCATGCAAGAGAGTCAGAGCTGCCTTACTCCTGAACTCCAGGCCTGCTGACTGTGGATGTGGGAGCAGAGAAGTGAAGAGAGCTGTGTGCTCAATTTGCACCTTCCTAGGCATGGGTGACCCAGGAGAGGTGAGGAGAGCTCTAAGTTAGTGAGATCCTATGAGCTATGTGGTAGGGAATATAGGATAAGTCCTGAATCGCACGCCCCACTTCGCAGATGTGGGTGAAGGTTGCATTTAATAAAAATAAAGAAAGAGAAGGAAAAATCAAGTTAAATCCTTGTGGGGGACAGTGTAAAGTTGATGCAGAGTTAAAACTCAGGGAGGCTTAAAATTCTTTATCTGGTCCAGAGCAATTCTGGAGCCAGATGTTGCTGGACAGCTGTGTTGCACTGAGCAAAGTATTTCCCTTCTCATCCCTCACTTTCTTCTGTAAGTGAATCACAATGCTTATTCTTAATATGCTTTGAGTTCTTGGTATGAAATATGCCACATAATGGCTCAGTACAATTACCTGAGGTTGAATGTTGTGCTTGCATAGTGTCCAGAATATATTTTCATCTGTAGAGGAGATACCTATGTGTCATGCTGAGACATGTGGATGAGCCAGTAGAAGCTGGAAGCTTTTCCAGACATTGCTGGGAAGCTATTCTGTAGGGAAGCAGAGGCTATCTATCAGCACCTTTCAAGGACACTAAATGAAACAAAAAATATTTAGATGAAAAGCCCTTTAATACACTAAACAGAATGTCTGGAGGAGAATGTTTCTCTTCGTCATTTAATGCAGACCTAAGCCAGAAGTTTTAGCTTGACATACGAGGCTGAAGGCTCGTGGAGCACTGAGGCACTCACAAGCTCTTACCGTGCTCTCTGGAAAGGATCACTGACGCACTCAGCTGTCAAAAAGCATTGCTGTTGTTTCAGACCTGTTGGCCACAAACTCCACTTAGGCTTTCCATTACCAGGTGTAAGACAATAAAAGCCTCTTACAAAGACAGCCACAATTGCTAGAGAAATCTTTTCAAAAGCGCAACCTGGAATTTTAGCCTTTGGGAAATTTGCTTTCTGTTGAGATGTAACTTGCGAAGTTTTTAAAGAGCAACTTTGGATTTTCAGCTTTAAGGGGTCTTTGAGGAAAGCAACAAAGAAGAAATCAAAGAAAGAAAACTTCCTCCTGCCCCAAGTATGCTTCTCAACATGTTTTTGAATGCTGTAAGAAATGTGTTGCCTGTTTGTCAATATATAGTCTTCCTTTGCTCCTTGGAAATGTGAGGAAGAGATTAAAATTCAGATCTCCAGAAAGCATTGGAGTACCTCCCCGAGGCTATCAACAGCTCTTTTTTATCTGGTGTCAGCACAGCGCATAGAATACATGGTTGAGGACTTCTCATCCTGTCCTGAAAAGGCAGATATATGTTACCCAATTTAGGGTGTGATGTTCAGAGCACCCTTTGGATAACTCAGAAGGGTATCTCAAACTCGTGGAAAACTTTGAATTTGTGAGACAGGTTTGTAATTCTTACAGAGAGGCAACTGATTTTACTGAGGGCTTTCTCAAGAGAATGTAGTTTTTCTCACACGTGTGTGAGCAGCTCCCATTTTCCCAGACTTGATGAGAGAGAATGGACAAATCTTCCCTTCTGGGTGCTCCATCCAGCTCCATCAGCTCTACTGAGTTGGCAAAGGGCCATAATTGCTGCTGCTGTAGGTCAGACACCAGGACTGTATAGGAATTTGAAAGAGGAAAGCAGCAGCTGCACCAGGGGCTTTGAGAAGGAACAAGGCCTCTCAGAGCTGCTGTCTACATATGCTACTTTTTTCCCTGGAATTCCACTTGCTTATAGGTGCATTTTTCAGCAGTGAAGCACTGGGAAGTAAGACAATGCAGGGTCAGTATGTACAGGTATGTGACATGGCTGTAGGTTCAAGCAGCGTTTCATGGCAGAGGCTAAACACTTTCTTGTCCCACAGCCACCTTTCAGAAAAGGAAAGTGCAGGTGTTCATGTACAGTGTTTCACATGCTCTGCCAAGCTCCTGCTCTCATTTCCATCAGCAGAAACTCTGGTGCTGGTTGAGCTGGCATCAGAATCAGGCCCTTCCTTTAATTCCCTTCCCATATTGATAGAGAGCCATGTCTGTGTGCACACCATACAGCATGAATGCATTGCTGTCCCTTGAGGAAAGAGACTCATTGAACAATCCTTTTTGTTTAGTATTATTAAGTGGACCATGGACCTTATTTTGCTTGTTTTGCTGTGATTCCTTGGGGACGAGAGAGGTGGCCTTGCTCACACCACTGCTTTCCAATATGGTGAGCAAGATTTAAAGAAACATAAATCCGCTTGAGAGAGGGAGGGCTACATGGCAGAGCTGAATAATGGGACTTAATAGGCAAACCAAACAGTTAAATAAAAGATGCACACGGCATGCTAAAACTTAAGGAATGCATATTCAATGCAATGCATTATTAAATACAACGGTGAACATATGGGTGCCTACAATTAATGTATATAAATAGCTGATAAAATTGCTCAGTATTAGAAAGCTAGCGGCAAAAATGACCTCATATGTCAAGCAGACAAGCAGGCAGTTACCATTTTCTTTGTACACCTTACAGATGATAAATTAGTTTTATGGTCTGCATGGGGCCCTTATCACATTACAGCACCAAGTGTTTGATAAAGAAAAAAAATGCCTCAGCTAAAAATCGAACTGAAATTTGGAGTCCCAGTGGACCTCATTTTTTTAACGTAAAGAATTTTAACCAACTTCCTTTTGGAAAGATTTATTGCTCTAAAGAGAAATGTGTATCTCTATCCTATGTGTTTTTATTACAACTTCTTCTCTTCCCTTCTTCTTCTTTTTTTTTCTCCCCCTGACATTAGATATAATATGTGTCTGCCATAACAGATTCATTATTGATTGGGGGATTTAGTGGTTACAGCAGAGGGAAGGGGCCAAGCAGCACTCCTGGGTTCTGCTTCTGTGTTTTCTACTGACCTTGGGTGAGCCGTTTCAGCTCCCTGAGACTCAGTTTCTCCATCTCCAAAATAGGGGGGAGCAGGCAGTGACTGTGAGGCAAAACTATTCATTGTGCCTGGAATCCATGGAGAAAATCCAGGGGCTTGGCTTGTCCTGCATACAGTGGTGAAGAGGGACTCTTCAAGTGAAGACTGCGCCGTGGGACATGGTGCTGCAGCTTAGAAATTAGTTTCCCCCTCCCAAAGGGAGATGGGTGCAGAGATCAATCTTCCAAGAAATCCATCAGTTTTGCCTCTGTTAATCCTCCTACTGATTCTTTCATCTCTGATGTGTTGGCACATGTGGTCCCTTATGAGCTTATTTCCCAAGCCTTATATCCCTTTTCTGGAGCTGAAATTGTTTCTGAGGCCATGGGAGGGAGAGGCACTCATGAGCCTGTTGTTGAACTCATGGTCAGCATCTGGCCACACTACCCGGATGCAGTGGAAAGGCAGATGGCATCAGGTGCCACAGTTTTAAGAGGGGGCAAAACAGTTTCACAGAACTACATGGCTCCTTCTCCTCCTTCTGCTTTGGAAATGCTCTTTTCAGAGGTGGTCTCCAGTAAATACCAGGTTTTCCAGCTTTAAACAGTTATTTTTTTGGCTCCAAGCCCTTGATTTTGCTGTTTCCCACCACCCTGTGCCTGGAAGAGGGACTCTGAAGTGAAGGCACCAAGGATGCCTCAGAGGCAGCACCGAGGTTCACACCCTGACCTGCATGGCACCAGGGATGAACTTCCAACACAATTCACTCTGCAATTTTGCCCATAACAATACACATTTCTTTCTTTTTTTTTCCCAACTGGTGTTTTATCTTTTAAGGAGATATTCTGGGTGGTTTTACTACTACATGTGTGCTCCAGTGACCACTGGCATACAATATTTCTGACATATTGTCAGATAGGATAGTGTCACACTGCTGAAACAGTAATGGCTATGGCAGAGATTATGCCAGGCAAATAATTGGTTCCCAGGTAAAACACTGAACAGGCATTTGTTTAAATACTCTATGGCTGAGCTTAGTTATTTAGGTGCATCTCTATTTGTCTGAGTCTCCCCCACCAATGTAAATAATTAGCTACTTGTTTTGTGGCTTTTTAGGACACTGTGGATGGGAAAACACTGCTTACATTTAATCACTTGCTGAAATCACTGCGATTTAAGCACGTGCTTAAAATTAAGCATAGAGTTAAACACCTTTATGAATTAAATTAACACGTTCTTGACATGCAATGAAGTTGAAAATACCTTTGAACATCCCCCTATAAAAATGAGTAACACCGTATTTCCCCACAGACAAATCTCTACTGAAACGCCACACAATGAAAGAAGAATTTATAGCTGTAAACATGGCTTGTGAAGAGGGAGGCAACTTCTAGAATTTAGCAATCACATTTGTTAAGGTTTCTCTAAAGCCTAAACTCCCAATTAACAAGCAAATCATCATCAGACAGTCAGTGAATGGCAAATTCATTCTATTCAACATCTTTTCAGAAGTGGATTTTGTGCACTTATCTCCATGAAAACCCAGCAGGAAAGTTTTCCATGAGAATGATCCTACATCTGCCTGTTTTTAATGACTGTAATGGCAAGCAATATTCTACAATTACTTTGGTGTTCTCATTTCAAGCATGCAAATCATATTATTTAAGAGCCCAGCAAAAGTCATTTATTTCTTGGAACTGCCAGCTAAGTTTGGTAGGGTGAGGAAACACTGCACTTGGACTTAAAAGCCCTGATGTCTTGTAACCCTCCATGGTGAAATTGTAAAATTTGTCCAACAAGGTCAGACAGAGAATCCTGATAAGGAGTCAGGAAAAGAAGAGGGGGGGAAACCCACCACTCTATAGTGTTCATTACAAAGTCATACCTGTGTTCTCTTAGCTTAGATGCTGGACGAAGAGTTCATAGGTAGTTCATCACATTGGACGCCAACTAATAGCAAAAAAACACTGACCACAAAGTCATCCCAGACAGATATCTGTGTGAATGAGAACTTTTAATTGCCACTGTGACCATTCTGAAAAGCTGACGAATAACTTTTTTGGTTTTATTGTCGACAAGGTTAGGTTTTTTTCAAAATTCACCCTGAAGCTTTCAGGTGCGTATATTGTTGCATTTATGCTGCCTCATACATAGAGATGCACATAATATCTTTGCTGTCTGTTTCCTGTTAGTTCAACTGTCTGTATGTCTTTACTGTTCTTTTTGCATGGGATGGAAAAGACAAGGGTGTTGGCCTAAGGAATCTCAGTAGCTGTCAATGACTTTTTTTACCATAAAGAAAATATAATTGCCATAATGGAATTTATTTTCAGCTCACACTTTATTTATTTTTTTAATATTGTCTGTGTGTTTGTTTGCTACTTTATCCTATGTGGAGAATCAGTGGTGTGACAAGATATACATGACAAGAATGGTTTAACAAGATATAGGATACCATTTCACTTCAGGTTGCCAATTCTGTCTAAGCCTGATAAATGCTGAAAAAAAAAATAGATTAGTAGCTTCTAAAAACTTGGGGGTGTAAGGAAATAAACTTCAGCCACTTTCTTTGCCGTTCTGTCCCAACTGTTTTGCCTCTGCCCCAGGTCCCAGTTACTTAAGGAAGGTGTGAGAAGGCCATAGAGAGAAGTCTTCTGCTGCAGTGCTTCATAGAATCATAGAACGGTTTGGATTGGAAAGGACCTTAAGATCATCTAGTTCCAACCCCCCTACCATGGGCAGGAACACCTCACACTAAACCATGTCCCCCAAGGCTCCATCCAACCTGGCCTTGAACACCACCAGCGATGTAGCATTCACAGCTTCCCTGGGCAATTCATTCCAGTGCTTCATCACCCCCACAGTAAAGAACTTTCCCTGGTTTTGGGCTGTGAGTGCACACCGAAGCCACCTCATGTTCATTTTCTCATCAGCCAACACCCCCAAGTCCTTCTCCACAGGGCTGCTCTGAATCTCTTTTCTGCCCAACCTGTAGCTGTGCCTGGGATTGCTCTGACCCAGGTGTAGGACCTTGCACTTCAAGACCTTTCATATCAAAGCTTTGAGGAGTTATCCCATAATCATACTTCATAGTCACCTCACTTTATCAGAGCTACAAGGGAAGAGATTTTGTGGCAGGGTGGAAACTTATTATCAGTTTCACAAGTGACAGCTGATTTAAATATGGCTAACCAGACTACTGAGAAGGATTTCTCAAAGTGGGAGGAGATATATTCCTTATCATGAGGTTAAGAAAGCCCTGGGCCTGGGGCAGGGAGGGCATGTCTTAAAAAGCCATGGGGATGGTTGTTCTCATCCATGTGCTTTTTCAAGTCTCATCTTTCCATCCTTTGCCACTGGTCTTGCTTAGGAAAAATTCAGGCTAAACTGTCCTTGGCTGGCGAGCTATGGGAAGTGTACCAGGTGTGAAGACAGGGGAGTTATGTGTGTGAAAGTACTAAAGCTTTGCATGGGTACCTTTTCTTTCCTTTTTGATCCATCACTGGTCAAAATGAACAATGTTAGTTATGTTCTCACTCACAAAGGTGTTAAATCACAATAAACTTAGGACTTTTCCACTGAAGTGTACCAGATTGTTATACCAAATGCCTATTAGTTTAGCATATTTAGAATCCTAAGCTTTTGGCCTTCAGCTGTAGATCTCCAGACACAAGATATTTTGTATTCTTACAGCCACTGAAATCAGTGGGGCTTAAGCTCTTTGATATTTTTATAGGTCTGAGACCTTTACTGTTGAATTATATTGCCGACTTGTTTAGTGTCTGAGCACAAGTGATTAAAATACTGCATCTTTGCTTACAGAGCTTTTGTTCTGCATCATTCACCCCAATGTGGAGTCTTCAAGTCTCTTTGTCAGTTTAGTCTTCTTAGCTTAGCCACTGTGCTTCAATGACACAGTTTCAGCCAAGTGAATGACCTTCGTTTTGGTTGTATTGAGGATTACAAAGGTTTGGGGGAAAGTGCTGTTCTTTATTATGCATATAATAGTATGCAAGGTTCTTCAGAAACAAATTAAGGGCACAGATCTTACCCTCAAGAGTTTATGATTTGAATGGATCTATAACATGATGAATGAACACAATAGAAACAGGAGGAAAGAAAAATATAAGGTCAAGAATCACTAGAAAAATCTGTGTTGTTTCATTGATGAATTACATATACATTTACTCAAGTGTTACGGACTGTAATTAGTATTGTATGTACATATACATGAAAGATGGCCTAGAGATAAGATTGCTAGAAATCAGTTGCTGCTGTTAATGCAGCAAATCTGTTATATGTTTTATATATTTATATATATATATATTACTAAGTACATAAGATCATTAAATATGCTTTGGAAAGATTTAGTCCCCTGAGTGACTGGCATCTGGCATGTTCTCAGGGGCAGATCGGACAATCTTGGATGACACTCAATGCAACTAGCTTTTCGAAGAATGGGGATGCCGAGGTTTTAACACAAAAATTACTTCTGCCGAATGTGGACCATTAATTCTGTTCTTTCATTAGTCACTCACATTTTGGACCCATGACACATGGTCTGCTTGACCTTACTTACCCCATAGTGGAGTTCACGGTAAAGAAAGCAATCGACAGCCAAACATCAATAACTGCAAATACTTGTATCTATCAACCCAGAGATAAAAGACAAAAATTATGATTTCAGTTAGTGTTGTTAACCCATAACTGACTTTGATTATTAATTTCATACATGATAATTCTTTAATTAACTAAACCAAATATATCTTATTCTCTATTTGAAGGACTTAGGAAATGTCTTGAAGATCTTAATAACATCCTGGGGAGATGGCAAATCATGCTTCTGCCAAGAATTTTTTCCCCTTGTTGGGCTATGTGCATTTATCCTCTTAGTAATTTCAAGGTGCTTTTTCCCAGGAGAACACCAACTTTTGTTGGTACCAGGTACCAAGTCACAGTGAGGAAACACAGGATAACAGGAAAATAACTGTGGAACATATGAGACAAGAGGAAAAGCCTGTTGGGTTAAGGTGGCTAGAGCATAGCAGGAAGGTGTGTGAGTGTATGAATAAGCATGAGCAATTGAGATTTTTGACTCAACAACCAGTTGTCTTCCTTGCCTCATGGAACTGCTAAAATCTTCACCGCTGTCAACTATGTAGATGAATGACTGTATATAAACCCATATTTAGAATCTGCCCATACGCAGTGTTGAGGTTGCTGAATCTTAAATTACACATAAGCCATTTTTACAAGTCTCTGCTACACACAAAGACATGGTTGGTAGCTGTGCGATTCTGGGCTAGATTGAAAGTGGCCATTAGATACAATAGCCGTGTAGCCATGTTAGTTTAAAGTTTGGGCTGTAAACCTTGCCGGAGAAGGGAAAAGGAGGGAAATAAGTATTGTGACATTAGTGCATCTGAGCTCTGACATGAAGAGCTACACGAGCAGCTAAATCAAAACTAACTCAAGGTGGATAGATGAGTTATAATCAGACTTTTGACTGCAGTAAAAGCATTTTCATTGGGAACATATATAAAGTAAGGTGAGATGCAATGTGAATAAATGCATCTGGTCTGAGTGAAAGGCTTGAAGACTTTAAGGAGCAACTATTGCTAGAACCAATATAAAACATATGAATATACAAATATACAAACCAGTCAAGAAACATAGACCTAAACTAAGTTTTTCTGATCTCCAATCTTTTTTTTGCAATTAAAAAAGACAAGAGAACTTTCTTCTTATATTTATGCTTGCAAGTCGGAGACCTAAGCTGAGAAACCTGAGCTGCCTTAACCTCAGTACAGTGTACTTGTGTTTGGTCTGTCTACCTGCCTTTCTAGCTCTCCCTTTAATCATGTAAAACCACAGAATGAACTAACAACAGCTTTCCCAGATAGAAACAAGTGTATTATCCTTTTATATTTCCTGAAGCAGGCCAGCATTTCATCATTTCACTATGTTCAGTTGTTATGTTAGATTGTTTAATGTAATAGAATGATATGACACAGGTACAGCAGATACATCAGAATTATGAACGCTGGAAAAAGACAGTGATAAAGTGTTTTGAGACACATGCAATCCTGATAGTGCTATAAGTTTCTGCAATTGATTAAAGACATTTCCCCTGTGCCACCTCATTATCACATATCAAAGGGGAAAAACAAGGGCAAGCTGGATAGTGAAAAAAAAAAAAAATGTTTTTGTATCTATAGAGAAGAAATCCCCTAGATATGTTAAATTAATTTGTATATACAAGTATAAGTAAGCATGAGAGAGAGACTAAAATAGGTTTGGAGGGCAAAAAAACTTCATGTTGGCTGTCTTGTTGATTGACATATCTGGAAGAGAGATCATGGGGAAGCATCTGAGCAAGTAGGAAAATGACAAATTCAGAATTGCTGTAGAGATCAAAGAGCTTCCCAGTAGCTGCAAGAATGACAGAGATGCTGAACATCCAGACTGACTGTTAGGGTAGTCCCGAGTCCTGGTGTTGGGCTGGCATCAGAGATAAACTTCTCTACAAGGTGAAGGTGCGCAGGTGTTGCGTTAATGTTTGTTGGCAATTAAGATCAGATTGACCTGGGATATTTGGCACTTGGCTTATTTCCATATTTCTAGAAGGAAAAAGGAAAGTTCAGAAGTCCTCCTCATCTCTGGGAATGTGAATCTGAGACATTCCAAATTCATTTTTAAAAGTACTCAATGTATTCCATTAACATACAGTCATAAACTAAGGGTTTTGCAGGTATGGAAGAGCTTTGAGCTGGCCTGAGAATGAATGGCACTGTTCTGAGCTCATGCAAAATATCCCCAAACATTAAATGGCTGGATTTTAATAGAGTTTGAGAAAATCTGTGGAAAATATCTGGGTAAAATGAAGGCTGGTTTATTCACTAATCAAACGAAATACCATGTTTAATGGAAGTGCAAGGAGATGCCAGAGTAATTCAGGTGTGATAAGTTCAAGAAGAAATGCTCAGCATGGTAGATATCATTGCCATTTTACATGTGACTTTATTACAGTCCAAATTCTCAAGGTACCAGAGGAGCTCTAATCCTCATTGTATGAAGTGATGAGCAAGAAAAGAAACAAGATCACAGGAAGAATCTGAACTAATTACCTGAGAACTGAACTTGCATAATTTGGGGTTGAGCCCCATGTTTTCATAGTCAGATAATTTCTTTCCTTACTTTGTTATTGTATTCTGTATCCCACACCCTTCCTTCCCCCGAAAGGGAATGCTTGTTCATAACTGAATAAATCCTTCAATGAAAAGCCACTGAGCATCTTGTAAAATCTGACCACCATTTATACCATTGTGAGGAAGACCTCAAGAGGGCTGACACAACAGAATATGAGATTTCATTGAAACTCCTACCAAACACTCGGTAGCTTTCATGGTCTCTGCTTTGTCTAAGCTTCTACCATTTGGTCCTAACTGAAATAAGAGGACAACCTCTGGAAGAAGTCAAAACCTGAGCTCACATCTGAAAGTAAGCTCCTTGTTAGACACCGATATTTCTCAACTGGGTAAAAGCCCTCAGGTCAAGTAGCCTTATGAAAAAGGGTTGGTGAGGCATTGGCACAGGTTGCCCAGAGAAGCTGTGGCTGCCCCATCCCTGGCAGTGTTCAAGGACAGGTTGCATGGCTCATGGAGCAACCTGCTCTAGTGGAAGGTGTCCCTGCCCGTGGCAGGGAGTTGGAACTGGACGAGCTTTAAGGCCCCTTCCAGCCCAAACCAGTCTATGACTGATTCTACAACTCTATGATTCTACGAAAAATTAGCAGTTGCTTCCGCTTCTACTCATGCTTGGGGACTATCAGGGGAGCATCTGCCTGCAGAACTATTTGTCTGTCACCTTTTCCAATCAATTTTTCATGAAGAAAAACACATTTTACAAGTTTTTGGAGTCTCAAAATTTCTCTCTTATTTTCAAGTCATTATTTTTTCTCTTAGCATTGACTCATTCAGGTCTCATGTTTTAGCTGAAGTTCTTATTCAAGATTGCAAATATCACAGCAGTGGAAAGTGTTTTTAATAAAAATTCTGCATGACTTCCTTTAATGAAACATCCTCCCTTCCTCTTCAGGGGAAGCGTAGGAAGACATCTCGGTAGAAGATCTAGCTAAGAGAGACACTAGAGCCTGTGTCATACTGCACTGTCAAAAGAATTTACATGCACTCCAATATATATTAAAAAAAGAGTTCTTAGAAATAAGGTATTAGCACTTCTGAATGTCCTTCATTATAAGGCAGGACAAAAGCTGGAACAACACTTTGTTCATGACTCATTCGCAATAAAGACAGGTCATTGCAAGTGTCAACTCAAGAAAATTATTTTCCCAATCATAATCAGATAAGCCCTGAGAAACAGGAGTAGATTCATACAGTGTTTGCAGAACTAGCCAATGGGGAGCCTCCTGTCTATTGGCGAGACCCTTACTGACGTCAGTAAGAGCATGGTAGAGCACAGGATGCAGCAGAGGAGACATTAGGGATACACAAATACCAAATAAAAATACCACAGACATTTTGCTCTTCAGCATTAATAACAAATGTCAACAGTCAAATGCTGCTTCTTCAGTATGAAGCTGTGATATCCAGCCAGTGGGTAATCTCTCAAGACTTCGCAGAAGCCATTTATAGCTTTCTGATAAGGTAGAGGATTCATTTTGTTAGCTTGTCCCAACCTTTCCTTCTTCAAAACAGTGGTTTTATTTTGTAGAAGCGAAAGTATGGGGAGACATCAATTGCTGATTTCATAGCAAGGTAGGTACAGAGACTGGGGTACCAATAAGGGATTAGGAGCACCTTGCTTTAATTGTCAATCCGGTGATATACTATTTATGGCAACCGAAAATGTATTCACACAGATACTTAGCCATCATGTGATATATATCTGAATTAGCCCTGTGTCAGTAGAAACTCAGATTATCATATTTAGGAAGAGATATTGGCCTAAGGAAGGGATTTTACTAGGGTAAATAGTAGAGTTTTAGAGCTCAGCTTTGTCAGAAATGGTCATCCACCCCTGGTGAAACCATTGCCAGAAGGGGTATGTGGCCACACATCAGCTGATATGGTTCACCTTTCACAGTGTTTCAGTTCCATCCCAATCTTTGCTGTTAGTTTCAGTTAAGCTGTAGAGTTTTCTGTGGGGATGTCTGAGGTGTAAGAACGTTTTCTTTCAGCTGGTGATGATGTCAAGGTAGCTTGCCAAAAGCAGAATTGCAGACAGTACAAATAATTCAAGTTACAGTGAAAGATTTCCTAGAGCTTTTTTGGCTAGAGCATGGCTTCTTAAGTATTTGGCAGCCCAAGTACCACTGATTACCCACATCTTTGTGAAAACTGAAAATTTGGGTCGTAATCTCACTTTGCCTAAATTCACCATCCATAAAGCAAGAATAATGATGCTGAGAAAATAAACATAGTAAAGACTGTGACACGCTCAGTGCTGTAGAGCCAGAGACCCCCTAAATACCACTGAGAGAATTCCATGTCCAGGGCCTTAACCATCAATCAAGGCCTGAGTTAACCACCCTTCCTTCCTGTTTTGAAGTCTGGCGATTTCACTGCATGAAGCTAGACTCTTGGCAGCCCCACAGAGGTTTTTCCTCTCGCTTTCTGGTGCTGTTTTATTCTATGAATTGTTTGCACTTCAGGAACAAGAGGATGAATTGGTCTCTATGGAGCGTTGATGCCATTTCAGACTGAATAGGCTGGGGGACAGCTAGCCCACATGACAGAATAAAATACAAAGAAGGCTTTATTAGTGTTCCTCTCCCCTTTTAACCTTTTAAATGCCTCTATGTGAAGAAACCATTGTCTGCTCTTCAGAATTGAATCATAGATGAGGAGAGACCAGTGTAAATTCTAGCAGGTGGAAGGGTCACAAAGGAACCAGTCTTAGCTATGCAAACTTTATTTGTATTGGAAACTCACACTTGGGAATTCACTTTTGCTCTTCAGCTCACTGCTTATGAGGTTGAGCAACAAAGCCTAGTCTTTATACATATGGGTGTGGGTGATGGCAGAACTCCTGTTTATGCTATACTCTGGAAGGTCCCTTTATGTGGTATCCCATACTGATGAATGATACTTTGCATTCATAGCTCATTTTAATTTTACTAGTTTGATATCCTGGTTTAGCTTCCCACCCCTCAGGTATATGAAAGTGATTTCTTGAAACCCTTGCAATGCAAAATGCCCAGTCTTCCTTGTTACCTTAAAAAATGCCCATATTTCTGCCTTTCACAACACGTTCATCTTTCTGCCTCAGGCTTCTTCCACTGAAGTTTCAGAGAACCAGGCACGTTCTGTCTGGAGAGGAAAAGACTAAAGGGAGTCATGATGAATGTCCATAAACACATAAAGGCATGTCCCTGAAAAAGGAGAGGAACCAATTATCCTCATTAGTCAGTGAGAACAAAAAAAAAAAAAAAAAGGAGTGATAGGTTCTGGATGAAGTACTGAATATTTAGGTTGACTGTTATGGAAAACTTCATAACTATTAGTACATTTAAGGCAATGAAGCAAGTCACCCAAGGGAGGTAGTCAGATCACCTTCATTGGAGATAGTCAAGGGAAGGTTTGACACTCATCCATCAGAGAAGTGTTAGAGATAATTAAGTCAGTCTTGCCCCAGGCGAAAGGATGGACTAGATAATTCACCAGTGCTCCTGTTCAACCCAGCAGATTCTATATTTTTTCCTTTTTAATTGGAAAGATATGTATGTGTGTGTGTGAGTGTACCTCAACTCCAAGCAATCTGATTTGCCCATGGAATATCCGAAGAAGTGACATTTCTTTCCTTAGCTTTATCCTCCCCATTTTGAAGGGTTTACTCCAAATTGCTTCAGTAGATTTTCAGGTGCCTGTTCATAGTATTATGAAGAGGACCAGATACTAGTTGCTGCTGGTCTTAATTTTCCCACTTGACTGGATTTGTTTTGCTACAGTTTAGCCCTTAAAATAGATATCTAGACACAAAGAACTGGCTCCTTGCCTACCTTGACTGCTCAGTGCCACCTGCAGACTAGACAGGCACCTCTGGAAAGCACTTTTGTCCTATCCCTAGGATGGGTTAAAAATCAATGTGTCTCTGGTATTGCCTGTCTCTTCCTACTGATTTTATAGAAAGCCTGCATATCTCTTACGTTATTAGATATCTACAGACAAGACTAGACATGTAAAATGAAGCATCGTGAACCTGCCCTTCGCAGCCTGCACAGTCTGTTTTCCCATGCCTCCGTTTCCCTGGTGATAAAGCAGGGTAATGGCAATGGCAAGGTACCTAGCGTGCCATGCATGTTACCTATTACAATTATCATGATTGTCTCAGTGTTACTTTGTGCTTCTCCATCTGTTTCCAGCCTCCATCTGTTGTCTCTCCTCTTACAGTCAGGTAAGTCTAAAGATTTAGATAAACCTAAGTGTTAGGTTGTAAGTTGTCTGCGGCAGCAGTCACTTATTTTATGTTCTGGGTTTGCAACTACACAGAAAGATTGTGGTGCTTGACCGTGGCCCACATATGCTACAGCAACACAAGTGATGTTAATAGCAATAACAGTAGAGTTCCTTGATCTTGCTGCCCATGTTCCAAGAAATGCTGCTATGGCATAAATCATATACTATCTCATTTTCGTTGCTGATAATCACAGGACACTACAAAGACACCTTGGAGAGTAAGTTTACAAAGGACTTTGAAATCTGTTGTATAGGCACAGAGTAATTTTGATATTCATACACTGGGACAAATCCAGAGCAGTGGGAAGCACCATCACCTTTGGCAGCTCAGACTGAGCACCCCTTACTATAGCTGAGATTGCAATGCAAGGGTTAAGTTCTTTGTTAAATGTACAAGCTGAGGGTAACGCTACTTGAAGAGTCGGCTCCGAAAGGCAATTAAAACTTTGCACAGTGAAACTTTACAGACAGCATAGGAAAGAGACCACCACCTCCTTTACCTTGATCTTTACAACCTTAATAATACTCACCACACTGGGAGAGCTGTGTGGTCTTTGAAAGCAAGGACTCCTTTCCAGTGTGTGCAGCAGCAAGGACTATTGTTGCCTGGACTCACACCTTGGAGAGAGACCAAATGCAAATTAATTGTATACAATAACTCAGATCTGAGTGGGGTCAGCAGCAAATAGACAGATGGAAAAAGATTTTCTGCCCTTTCGTCCAGTTACTGTTACCCAGTGTGTCACTAATACCCTCCCTCTGGGGCAGCAACCTTCCCAAATTCTCTGATGCTCCAAGGCCACTGTAACACTGAATATAAGATAATTAAAGAATTTCTCTTAGCTAGTGATGTTCCTTTCTTCATACCATGCTTTTATTGCTATGTGCAAAAGCTAAGCTGAGTGTAGGCCTGATTTATAGGACTAACAGTAACAAGTGAAAATGGTGGTTATTTACTTTTATTCTAAAGTATCCTCAGGGTGTGTTGTATAGAATCATAGAATCACAGAATATTTAGGGTTGGAAAGGACCTTAAGATGATCTAATTCCAACCCCCCTGCCATGGGCAGGGACGCTTCACACTAGATGATGTTGCCCAAGGCTTTGTCCAACCTGGCCTTGAACACTGCTAGGGATGGAGCATTTACCCCTTCTTTGGGCAACTCATTCCAGTGCCTCACTACTGTCACAGTAAAGAACTTCTTCCTTATAGCTAATCTGAATTTACTAGACTGAGTGAAAACCTTTACTCTTCACAGCCTGCAAGAAGTCATAGCAAGATATATTGAAACCCACACACCCATGTCTTAACTCCTCCTCTTGTCTTTATAGACGTTCCTGGCTGATAGTCCATCCTGAAGCATTAAAAAAATCCCAACAGAAATCACACAAGAAACTTTTGGGGGAGCATATTACTATATCTGGTAGCTCCCATTGACTTCCAAAGCCAAACCAGACCAGCTTCCTCTGTCCCCAGCACACATGCGAGTGGGAACAAACACAATGTCTTTGTAAAGCAGCATTTCAGGCTACAGCAAGAGGTTGAAATGTGGTTCTCCAGCTGTGCTAAAGCACAGGTTACTAGGGTCTCTAGCAGACTTCTTTCCTCTTGGATTAGACACACTGCATTACTCACATGCAGTTTATATACTCCCTGCATGCAGAAGAAACTGATTCCAAGCCTCTAAAATGGGCTGTTGGGTTAACCATAACAGGAATCAGTGCTAAATGTGTGGCAAGTTTAAGAAATTGTTAGTATCCATCCTCTGATTTTCCAAGCTTATTCATTTTATGATAATATACTCTTTCAGTGAAAACAAGCAAACAAACAAAACACAAATCCCTGATGATAACTATACCACACAAAATGGAGACTGTTAATTTGCCTAGTTAGGAAAACAGAACATCACTTTTATATTTTACTGGAGCTATCATCTTGCAAATACTTAAGCATGGGCTTAACTTTAAACCTGTGAGGCCTTTTTGGAGACAATGGAGCTATTTAAGTACTTCAGTGTGTTGCTTAGTCTTCCTGCGATTAGTGCTGACATTAGCAGCCCTAACTTCCTGACAGTGTAGTTTCCTAGTTTTGCATAACAATGATGGTAAGTTTCTGTCTGATGTGATTTACACAACCTATCATTTGCTTTTGTCTGCGAAGCTATAAATCAATGTGTATTTTTTCCCCAGACTGATCTTCAGTCTGATTCTCTGGGCTGTAACTGTGGTTATGCCTGCTCCCTCTGTTTCCCCTTCAGGTTTTCTTGGGTGGCTTCCACAAGGCAAACACTTTTCATCTAATCGGGACAATGAACTTTATCTTTTTTCCCTTCAAAACTTTCTTTAACGATCTTTCTTATAGTTAGAGACTGCAATTTCCTTTAATTACTTGAAACTGTCTAAAATAAACAATTTTAAACCAACAGAAGAAAGAGCCATTTGTTTTGCTGGTGCCCTCTCTCCATTATACTTCCATTCTTATCGCTAATGGTACTGAGAGATTAAACTTCATTCTACAGGCAGCGACCTACTCTCCTGTTTCATTTTAATTTTTCATACCCTTCCCCCCTTCCCCCCCCCCCCCCCCCCCCCCATTTTGGCTGGCAGTCCCCCCAGGTTACACCTTACATCAAAGTATACATCATTTGCTCTTACTTCTTTCTGCATGCTGCCTCTAGGCTAGGAAATCTGCAGAACGCTGCTGCTGTTGCTGCTGAGAACTAGCCATTTTCCTCTAGTCAAATGTTTTTTAACTTGAAAATGTCAATACAGAGATAAGTCATAAGATCAACTCATAAATATTCACAGGCTGCTTCTCTGTTTTGTTTTGTTTCTCTCTCCAAGTCACAGTGTTTTCCAGGGTAGTACTTTACTGGATACCTTGCATATATTCCTGAGCAGTGTTTCCTTCATTAGCACTTAAAGAAGTACCAAGAGTTAAATTTTTCATTAGCAATTCTTGTGCAGTGTAATATCCTGCATGTATTAGATACACAGAGATATTTCCCTTATGGAAAAATCCTATAGGGCTTCATAGAAAATTACAAACTTTCTCATATAATTTTTTAAACCACCTTGTAAAATCAAACGCACAATGAAATATACTTCTATGAGATGGTTCAAAGAAAACCTGTGGAGAAGAAATAACTCTTTAATAAATCCTGAAGGTCTTTTGAGTAATTTTTATAACCCTAGTAAGTTTCTTTAGTGCTCTGTCGGTTCCAGCCCTATGCATGTCCATAGACTCCTTTGCAAAGGGCACAGAAATAGGGCCAAAAGCCTCTTCTGCCATTTATCTCTATGGAATTATAAAATAAGATTTTCCTGCTGCCTCCAATCCCCCAGCAGCTTATTGAAAACTCACCTTCGCTCTCCCAGAAGCTCTTTTATTTAGAAACTTGCTTTAAACGATTCTTGTCTCCTCCTTGCACACCCAGCTCATCCATCCTGCAGTGGTGGGAGTCACCACAGATCCACCAAATTATAGAGATCTATCAGCAAAGTTTTGACCCCTCGGCATTTGTTTTTAGTGGCAGCATGCATCTGGAGTCCCAGGTTCCAGGCTTCACCATGGGAGCATGCCCATACTTAAACTCATGGTGCACAAGAATACATCAAGCTGAATCAGAATGAAGTCAAGATGAAGGTCAGTAATGAAAGGATTAGGTCCCCAACAATGTGAAGAAGTGAAGAGCCAAAAGTTTTAACACATTTTATCACAAAGAGCTGATTCCAAGTTACTTACAGCCTACCTGCCTTAAGCATTATAATGGACAACAGTGACACAGGCGAAGGGACCAGATGATATCTTGCCATCTTCTGTTAAGCTATTCTTACTGCTGCATAATTGAGAGCAATCACTCAAATGTTTAAAGGCAAATGCATAGTGGTATTGGAGGTTAGAGAGGAGTGAAGCCCATTCTGACATCTGGTCTATGATTATGATATGCCTCTGTTTCCCCAGGGATGTTTCTATCTGGAACTTTTTAAAATTAAAAATTTAAGGCTGAACTCCAAGTGTCTGCTTTGCATGGGATGGGCATAAGAATTCCTATGATACTGTCTGAAGCAAAAAGCAAATAGCATGTTTATTGTTAATAATCGGCATATATTTCTGAGTAAAAACAATTATGTGATCTCACCAGCTGGTTGATTTAATATAAATATTAAAATGCAGAAACAGTTTATTAAACAGATTGGAAATCATCAACTTCATTATTGTAATAGAGCAAATACAGTATCTTGATTTTCAATAAATGGAACAATCTACCGTATGCCGAGTGACTTGCTGTCTGTTGCTATATTCTGTTAAAAAGAAAATAATGATTCTAACAGAATGTCGTGCAGCCACTCCAGGAATTAATAGAATTAGTGTAGCAGCCACAGACAGAATATAGATATTCTATTGAATTATCAATTAAACCCCCACAGCAATAAAGGTAAACTACATCAAATAAGTGAACAGAAATTACAGACTACTTCCCAAATTCTTGTATTAGTCTTCATCTTGAGGTTGGAATGAACATTCTTGAGAGTAACAAGTATATAATTACTTGACATTTTTCTTCTTCGAGTCATCTTAGGAAAACAAATTACATGATCCAAGTGCAGCTCTTTGGATTCATAAACTGCTAGCATAATGAAGAAAACACAGTGTAGTTATTATGCACTGAGCATTCATTGATGTATATTTTTGCTCAAAAGTTTGAGTCATAGATAGTTTTTCAGTTCCTGATATGAGTCTGCTGAAGTTTTGTTTCCATCAAATACTGTTCATCCCTGTTGTAGGAAGAAAAGTTTTGTTCATTTGCCTGATTTGGATGGACTTCTTTTCTGGCAGCCACCTACAGCAAAATATCATCCCTACAGACAACAACTTCTTCACAAGCCAGTTGTGGTAATTAGCTGCAAGAATCACAAAGGTGAGTCAGAGGAATTCTTTAGGGTCATATGTAGGCATGAGAACAAAAACTTTGGAAAGAGACAATATCAGAGAGAAAAATTCCTAATCTCTGTCAAATGCAGGGATTGTATTCATATGTAATTTCAAACTGAATATCCAAATAGATGGGGCTGACTGCACTGGTAGGTATTGGGCATTACAAACTAATAAGGGTTTCCATTTCTAGTTCCTCTCATATTCTGCAATATATTGAAGATATTGAAGATGCATTACAATAATTCTTGGCTCCAGAAATGCAATAATACAGCACCAACCACATGACAGTATTTTTCAGTAATATCTGACTGCTGTTATAATGTAGAAGAAATGAGTAAGGATGCAACTTTGCTATTTCTCCAGTCTATCCAAGAAGGAAAAAAAAAAAAAAAGAAAAAACACAAATAAAGAGGAAAACACCAAAGTGCTATCCAAAGGAAATGGCACTAAGCTGTAGAAAATCTAGATGCTTTTCTGATTCAATCTTTAATATAACCTGCCTTAGAAAAATAAGTTTTCCTTTATGCACTTCCATTTCCTTTCATATTCCTTCTCTTTCCAATCCAGCTTGATTGCAGGGCTTTTCTAAGTACATAAAAGTACTAAGCAAGGGAGTCAATGCACATAAGATTTTCTGCAGATTGAAACCAATCCTTCATTTCAGTGATATCACAACAAGCCCTACCAATGGGGGTTTAAAGGCATAAGTTTCAAGACATAAAGACATAAGGAATAGCTTTGAACCTGTCCCCTTAAAGGTTTTACATGCACACCTATTAATAGAAAGGGCCTGATTTTATTTATTTGCTTCTTTGAAAAATTATTTCATAAAACTATATTGTTTACCTTTTTTGGATAAAGATTGTTAAAAGAGAAAGCATCACAGTGAAGCAAAACTTTGAAACAATACTTAGAAATACTTAGATTTTTAACTTACATTGTTATACTATGCCTTTCAGAATTCTAACTTCAAGCTCAAATTGAAATGGGAGTAATTCAATTTAACTTAATTTTATGTTATTTAATTTAATTATTTGATTTTATTCTTTCATTTCCTTTTTCCTTTCCTTTCCTTTTTCCTTTCCTTTCCTTTTTCCTTTCCTTTCCTTTTACCTTTCCTTTCCTTTTTTCCTTTCCCCTTTCCTTTCCTTTCCTTTCCTTTCCCCTTTCCTTTCCTTTCCTTTCCTTTCCTTTCCTTTCCTTTCCTTTCCTTTCCTTTCCTTTCCTTTCCTTTCCTTTCCTTTCCTTTCCTTTCCTTTCCTTTCCTTTCCTTTCCTTTCCTTTCCTTTCCTTTCCTTTCCTTTCCTTTCCTTTCCTTTCCTTCCCTTCCCTTCCCTTCCCTTCCCTTCCCTTTCTCTTTTCTTTTTTTTTCTTTTTTCTTTTTTCTTTTTTCTTTTTTTTCTCTCTCTTTTCTCTTTTCTCTTTTCTCTTTTCTCTTTTCTCTTTTCTCTTTTCTCTTTTCTCTTTTCTCTTTTTTTCTCTTTTTTTCTCTTTTTTTCTCTTTTCTTTTCTTTTCTTTTCTTTTCTTTTCTTTTCTTTTCTTTTCTTTTCTTTTCTTTTTTTTCTTTTCTTTTCTTTTCTTTTCTTTTCTTTTCTTTTCTTTTCTTTTCTTTTCTTTTCTTTTCTTTTCTTTTCTTTTCTTTTCTTTTCTTTTCTTTTCTTTTCTTTTCTTTTCTTTTCTTTTCTTTTTTTCTTTTCTTTTCTTTTCTTTTCTTTTCTTTTCTTTTCTTTTCTTTCTTTTCTTTTCCTTTTTTCTTCTTTCTTTTCTTTTTTTCTTTTTTTCTTTTCTTCTTTCTTCTTTTTTATTTTTTTTTTCTTATTTTATTTTACCTTTATTTTACTTTTATTTTATTTATACTTTTTCACAAAAAGAATATAGTTTTGCCTACCCTGAAATTTTGATTCCTATCTAACCCTCTCATTACCGCTTTCATGCAGTTCTTAGAGAGATTCTTTTAGGAAGTCACTTCTGTCCTTATCCCATTGAACCCCAGAAGCAGATATTATTAACACATATTACACTGGGGATAATCTTTGCTCAACTATCAACTCACAAAGGGCATCCCTCAATGCCTGTTTAGTCAAACTTGTGAAAGTTATTTGAAAAACAGCTAAGGGTTGGAGGAGGTCAGGAAATCCATTTCCTTGACAAAATTTAAACAGTCTATTCCAGTCTTTTCAGAACAAATTTATAATAGACAAACAGTTCATAAATAGCCCTTACTTGATATCATCATGATGGAAGTTTTACTTTGTGTTTACTTTCCTAATATTTCTGAATATTTCTGAAGATTAGGAATTTATGATCCTGACCCAGGTATAATATGACTATATAGATAGATAGGCATACAAATTATGCAACATGACCCATCACACATTCTCACAGCTCCAATCCTCTGTACAAGTCTTGATTTCATGGACTGACAGAATTCTTTGTGTTAGAAAGATAATTTTAAGGCCGTCTAGTCCAAGTCTCCCGCCATGAGCAGAAACATCTTCTGCTAGATCAGGTGACTCAAAGCCCCATCCAACCAGAACTTGAATGTTGATTATTTTCTCTTTTCCCTAAGTTTTGCTGCCTGGCCCAGTAGTTTATGTCACATACAGAGAGGAAAAACATGAAGCCCATGCAATTTATTCTTAAAGTAGAGTATAAAATATAGAGCTGTTAAGAAGAAAGTCTGATGCACAACCTTCCCTTCTCACTTTTTTCCTCCCAAGTGCTGTATCACATAATTCCCCACAAAAGTAAAGGTAACAGATACAGTTCTCCCAGCCAACATGCCTCTACATTTTTGTGCACAACTTCACTGTGCAGTCAACAAAGAAACATCTTCCTTCAAATACCTACAGGCAGAAGTGCCGTCAGACATATTTAGTGCTTAAATCTAACCACAAGGTAGTGGAAAGTTACTTGACTCTGTCAGATACCTTGGGCTGCATCTGATGTGGAGGCCTGATTTGGTATCTAGTCCCAAACTTTTAGTTTTATGCCAGACACTAACCCAAAATAAAGCCCTAGGCATGTTACTTAAACTATCCTTGCCTCTGTGCTACCATCAACAAAATGAGATCTTCCTTCTCTGGGGGAACTGTGAGAATTAATTAGCTTATGTTTGCCAGAACTTCTGAAGTGCTAAGCAAATGCTGATTAGAATAATTTTACAGGCTTCAGAGGACTGCATATCTCAAGGGATCATGTGGAGAACTCTCGATGGGGAAGTAATGCAGCACACTCAAAAATGCATTTGCAAGACTTTAGTCTATGTTTCACTTGAGTGGATTCATATTTTAAAAATCTTATGGCTCTATTCTTTCTAACCCTGCATACTTTATATCGACTTGTGTTTAATCTTGCATGCAGAGGGTGAGGAAAGTGTCTATAAAGCGGTCCTTCCTCACACCCCTAAGGAATAATCTGCGCTCATCATTGTAGCATGTAACTGCAAAGACCAAAATAGCCTTGCAAAGAAATGAATGTTAAGACTTACCATGGGGAGCTAAAATGGGGAAGACTAAAGTCTTGACCAGAGCACAGGGGGTTATGAACGTGGTAACCTATGCAAGAACAGAGCAGCTACTTTCACTGTTTGCAGTTGTGCAGCGTGAGGTTGGCCTCGGGGAGTGTCTCAGTGGCTCAGCATTTTCTCGTGCTTCCCTCAGGCTTCTTTGCTTGTACAGTCCTAACAAAGGAAGACTTATTAGCTCAGACTACAGAGGAGTGCCGTTACGGGGCTTTGGGCAAAAGCTGGTTTACGTTGGGCAGACTCGGAGCAGGAGCAAGGCGGGCTGAGCCTCCCTGTGTGCCAGCACAGCTCTACCCCAATGCTGTGGAAAGCACAGTCAGGAATGAGCAGCTTCATATGCCGCGAGCATGAATTCTCTCTCTGGGAACACTACCAGTTCAGTGTCTGATTGTTTTACTTTTTTTCCCCCTTTTAAGTAAAATTAAGCCATAGTAGACTTTAAAAGTTACTTAAATTTGATCTAAATGCACTCATTTATATTGCTCTTCTTTACTGTAGCCTGTTTCTTATTCCAGCTTTCTAAAGGGATGGCTTTGGACAGTCAGGTGTTTTGAGTTGAGCACAGGATTTCTCGTCAAGTTGGGCTTCCATGAACATGAATTGGGGGGTGGAACGTGCCCTTACAAATTAACCTGTGAACATCCTTTTTAAAACATGTCTATTATTTTCATTTGTTGAAATAAAGTTACCCATGGCTGTCCTGAATGCAGCTGCCGACCCTCAGGCTGCACAGGCAGGACTGTCCAACATTCAGGATCCAAATTTGAGACACAGGAGAAGCAGAATCAGTTCCAGCTTCTGCTATAATCAACCAGCTTCAGATTTGCTGCATCCCTCAACCTCTCTGTTTCTTGAACTCTGATCAGCAAAATCTGAATAATAATGTTTTTTCTTCCTCACAGAGTTAGTGATTAAGTCAAAGAAATTCTGAAACTCTTAAAATTCTGCAGAACCTTAAATTCTTGCTGGTTTGTTTTTGTTTTGGGTTTGGTTTGATTTGGTTTGGTTTGGATGTTTTTTTGGGGGGTGAGGTATCTGGTTATTGGATATTTTGCCTTAAGAAGTGGGTTTGATTTTGTTTTTTTTTTTTCCCAAATATAACAACTTACTGATAGTGAAAGTGACTAAAAAAGACAAATGTAATTTCCTTTAAGAAAACCCCAAACTCTTTCCTAACCCAAAATTTCATAATTACTAAATCTCTATGCAGAAGTGTAGCCCAAAACTCACAGAAATTAATGGACATCTTTCCATGTATTCAGAATCAAGCTCTGTGAAAACAAAAATCGTGATAATTACATGATCAGTACTAACTTGCTCATTAGTAGCCATTCTTTAATTTTCATTAAAGAACAGGAAGATTTCCACAAGAAAGAAAAAATCACTACTTGGTTTCTAATTGTTTAGTTCTGTCCTTACATGCTCAGGAGTGGAAGCTCTGTTCTTGGGCATGATGTCCATCTCTAGACACTACCCAAGAATCCAATGTGACTACACACACCCTGCTGTAACCAAGAATAAAATGCATCCCCCCATTTTTAGTAAGGTTTTTGTTGAAGAATCTTCATTACCCTTAACCCAGAGCTGCTGTTCCTTCTTCCTTTTCTGCTCTGTACTTCAACTACTCTACTCAGTACCTGCTAACTTGCCCAGTGTCCCCAGATAAACAACCTTTAGGCCTTGCAATCTCCTTTCTTGTATTTTTGTTGGTTTTTTTTAATTCTTTTTTTGAAGGCTTCTCCTTAATGAATTTTACTTACAAATAATTCATTAGAAATCTAGGAAAGCAGCCCAAATCATTGTCGAGAAGTCTCCTCTGCTGTTGTGCCAGAATGGCCTCCGGGTGAATGTTACACCTGCATTTTATTTCAATAAATTGTGCTGAGCCGTATGTGCTCCTTAACAGACGATGTGCTTTGCAAGTTGCGAATGAGCCCTTATGCAGGGAGGGCAGCAGAGAAAAAAAATTAGTCCTCCTCTTTCTTCTCTGTGACTTATTTGACCTTGAGACTTATAATGGCATCTCAGACAAAATGAACATAATCTAATGGACAGCGGGGAAGAGGGAACGGCTGGGTACATCTGTCGTATTACTGGGCTGTCTGAACAGTCAATGAAGCAGGTCCAAACCATAAGAGGCCTGTTCAGTTTAGCTCCAGGGTCTGCAGACAAGGAGCACAATCATTTATCTTTATTTACTGAACTCTGCTTTCTGTTTTAAAAAAAAAAAAGAAAAAAAAAAAAAGAATTGACAGGTTGACAAAAACCCAACTTGGCGATGCCCACTGCACTGAGATAAATGCTATTCATGCTCTGCAAAGACAAGGACAGCTTCTCATGCCCTTTCTCCCGTTCCAGTAGGCACCTATTATACAACGAATAAAAGCAGCACAAGACACCTGTATACTGCTCGCTGTACTCGGCTAGTTCAGCTGCTCCAGGAACAATGTTGTTGTTGGGTTTTTTTTGTTTGCTTGCTTTTCTTCTTTGTGTTTCTTTAGGAGATACACACACAAATATCAGAGCAACTGACATTTCAGAAACTTGGTGTTTTTTTCTTTCCTGCCCTTTCTTCCTTTTCTTTCATTATTTCTTCCCTTTCCTCTTTCTTCCTCTCTCCATGTCTCCCTCTTTCTTTCTTCCTCTCTGCTTACAAATAAATCAGAACAGAGAGATGCATCCCACAGAGACCCTCTGTAGCAGATAAAAGGAGCACAAACCTTGGGGGAGGACTGTGGGCTTTCTTATACATGCTGCATTAAAGACCAGTCAAAAATGCTGCTTAGTGGCCTGTGGTGCTGGTCCCACTGTATTTTTATTTACTTTCGCCAAAACATGAAAGTAAAGACATGAAGGTTGTAGGATGAATTCTATTCTTTGCTAAGGAGGTGTAAATCCATTGACTTCCAACCTATTTCTCCTGTTTCTAACCATTATAATTAAAAGCATAAGAGAATCATAGAGATTTATATTCAGGAGGGAGGTGGCATTTTTTAGCACTTATATTCTGAGGGGGAGATTTCCTGCAGTAATGGGAGACATGAGGCATTCAGTGCTCACTGACCTTCGCTGGAAGTTGGGTATCTAGCTATTCTTTCTTCATTTGAACCTCTCCCTTCCCCCAAGGTGATTGACGGCTAGAGGGATAACGAAATACAAGCCTAAGTTTCTGACTCTGCCACAGACTTGTGTGACCTTCAGCAAGTCACTTCATCCCTGCAACCTACATTTTCTGTGCTGCAAAGGAAGGTTGCCAGGCCTGTCTCACTATAAGCCAGCATCAACCCCACACCCATGCTGACAAGCAATAGTTCCTACTGATCATCTCACTGGCTTCAGTGGGACACAACACACTGCAGCCACATCATGTGCCCAAGCATGGGTAGATGTCCAGCCTGGCTGCCTGGTTCTGCTAGGCTTGGTTATTTCCAAGTTGTTCCAAGACTTTAATCGCATAACACTTTATAAACATGAGAGAGGTTTTCATTATTACAGTTATTTAAGCATCCAGTGATCGAGACCATGGCTGTTTAATCTAATAGATGTGCATTTACAGCTGAGATATTTTCAAGCCTCCCCTAGTAAGCTTGAAGAAGCTTGAAGGCTGTGGTGAGCCTCCTTCAAAGAGTTAATTTTGCAGGCAATATGGTTTGCAAGAAGTCAGTTTATTTTTTATTATTATTTTTGCCAGGCAGGATGTTTTCTCTCCCGCCTCCTTCTTTCCTCCCATATCTCCCCCTGCTGCTTTTCTCTTTCCTCCAACCCTGATTCATATGGAGCTGAGAAAAGAGACAGCTGGGAAGGATTTGAGCAGAGAGGTAGGATCTGTATCCGAAAGTAATTTGAATAGTTTGTGAACCATGGTGTCCATTGGTTTGTAACACCTGGCTGTGTCAGCTGTGTCAGGTTATGTCATATTGTGGAGCTCAGCTTGACTGATGCAGCTGGATGGAACTGGGCTCAAGCTGTTATTGCAACAACCCAGGAAAACTGAAAAGACAATTTTCTGTGAGTGTGCCTGAAAAAAACCTAGAAGATCTTTGCAAATCCGAACCAATGAAGATTTCTGGCTGAGCTTGAGTTGAAAGGGGAGCAGCAGCACGCTGGCAATCTCTATGCACTCAGGACTGGTTACAGAGGACATTGCCAGACACTCTTACTGATGCAGAGCTGTGTTTTACCCTCTGGTCAGCACCACAGACCTACCTGAGCAGGTCCGACAAATGGGAGATGACAACCTTGCCCTGAGGCAGCAAGGTTGCATTCAGAGCAGCTGCACTGTTTCTGTTGTGTAGGTATTTTCAGCATTTGGCAGCTGATTTTAGAAGAAATTGAGCTTCTGTACAGAAGCAAAGAATATACCCCAATAGGCAGCACGTAAAGATAACTAAATAAATGTGGGAGTCACCTAGCAAAGCCCATTTTCATGAGGAGCTATGTTTCTAATAGAAAGGAGCACTTAATACCTTTTATTTACACTTGGGAAACATCCAGTATCCCCTGTCATAGCATCAAAGTTTTAAACCTTATTTGAAGCTACTGTTGTAGGAGCCAGGGTGCTTCTGTCTTTGGGAAGTGTTGTGTTTACTGGTCTTGACTCAGATTCAGTAGGGTTTGCTAGAAAGACTATTACTTGTCAAAGACAAGACAGAGTGCTCTAAACGTGCAATTTCCTATTTTGATATAAAATAAGGGATGTTGAAAGGGTGAAGAAAAAGAGTTTGAAAAAGCCCCACTCTGCATAGCAATGACTCAATTTCCCCATCTGCAAAATTCCAAATGAATAGTACCACCACGATAAGAGAAAATTATCAAGCTCAGTCTGCTTTCTAGCAAGCCTAACTCCACTAGTTTCAGTGAACTATCCCTCTCTCTAGCAAAGTAGCATGCAATTCAAACATACCTTCAAAGCAAGCTCAAAATTGAGGAGCAGTAAATACCTTATAATAGAAACCCGTTATATATTCCTACAAAACAGTCTGCAGACTGGCTTGTCACTCATTTCCTCTTTAGATATACAACGTAGCTGGAAATTCACAAAAAAAGAAAAGCTTAGAGAGCAATTTAGCTATTTATAGCTGCCTTTAAAGCCCTGGTCATTTGAGCATTGAGGGAAAAGGAGGGAACACTAATTTCATTTTTGCAATACAAATTTATATTTTAAGTACGTTTCTTCCACAAGCAAAATAAAGTTATTCTCTTTTCCATTTACTGGTAATGATAATTTTAATAGTGTGACCCTAGCAGAAGCACAGCACTTCACAGAATAGAAACCTCTACAGTTAAGTAACTCATGTAAAAACAGTATATCTAGAGTTTTTAATCTTCTATAATTTGATATATATATTTGAGATATATATATTTGAGAGAGAGAGAGGGAGATACTATTAGCGCTACACCCCTTTTAAGAAGAAAAGAGTGTTTCATTAGTGCTTTTTGCCCATGCAGAGTCTCCACGGATGAAGATTTTAGCATCTGTAGGTAAATCTGATTCCATTATTATGTGCCCTTCAGATCTGAGACAATCTCTCTGATAATCTCTCTAAAGCTGCCAGTTCCCGTTTGTGAGGCAAGGCAAAGATGAGAGCATTCAGGCAGGCTGTGGATGGAGCCAAATCATGAAGAAATATTAAGAACATGTTTTCTCTTGCGAGGATATGACTGTGATTGAGCAAATTGCTTAAGCATGTGCTTAACTTCAAACACATCAGATATCCTTTTGCATTTAACTATGCACCAACTTAAAGTTAAGCACATTTTCAAGTGTCTTTATGAAAGGTACATGAAAAGGGAGGGACAACACTGATGTCTATTTAAGACAGACTTCCTAATAAGCCATTAGATCTCAACTAGCGCAGGAAACTTTTTCCTTCCTGTGAAGCTTAAGGATTTATGTGAAGATATTTTTTTTTACCCTTAGTAATTAATTTGGACCCCAACAGTGTGAAGATGGAAAGAAAAGGACCCTATTAAGACTTGATATTAAGTTAATAGCAGGTGACAGTGACTTCATCAAAAGCCCTGTGCAAAACATCAAGTAGATGGAAATTTCAGTTCTGGTACATTACTCAGCTGAGTATCATCAGACCTGCTTATCAGGGTCACAAAGATTATTTGTACATTATAAAAAGGAACTGTCCATCAAAGTCAGTTTAAAAAAAAAAAAGGCAGATGCTGCTTTCCATTTCATATTCATACAATCAGACCCAACTAGGGATGATCAAACCAAACCAGGGGATGTTTTCTTAATCCCACTAATGAAAGTAACCTTCCTTTCAGGGTTCACATCCATTAAAGGATGCCTCTTGGGTGTGGGGTTCAGATACCAAACACTGAGCATCTTGCCTGCTTATGTACACTTGCAGTAAAGGAAAATTAAGCAGCTGGGACAAAGCACTGCCAAGTGTCCTAAGAACAAATATAAAGGACTCAGATATCAAAAGCAGAAAAGAAATTCATCTTTACTTTGACATATTCAGTCTTTAGGAGTGCCTGGTAAAGGCAGTGGTTTAGAATTAAACACTGGTTGCTTGTAAATCCTTACATGTAAAGATGACTCTTTAATGTTGTTAGTCATAACCAACAATACTTTAGGTCCTTCATTGTGAATCACTTGTTTTGCATATTATAATTATTTCATCATTATTATTAGCATTTGTTGTTTTTTTTTTCTTCATTTTCTGTCCTACTAAACTGTCTTTACTCATGAGTAGATTGATTTCCTCATGATTCCCTCTTTCATCACACCAGGGGGATAACCAAATAGGTGGCTGCGTGGGGATTATTTGACAGCTGGGCTTAAACCACAATATATCACTAGCCCAGCTCCAAATGTGCTGGTATGGCAGTGTCATTGTGAGCAGGAGCAGTGCTGCACCTCACACTAACTCAACATGCGCTGGGTACCACACCGGCATGACATAAAGTTATTATTACAACACTACCTTACTTAGCCTATAAGTCCTATAGGTATATATATATCACAGTATCACAGTATCACAGTATGCTAGAGATTGGAAGGGACCTCGAAAGGTCATCTAGTCCAATCCCCCTGCCGGAGCAGGAACACCTAGATAATGTTACACAGGAATGTCAGTAGTATAGTATATACAGTTTAATAGTATAATATATACAATAAAAAATTACATATGGTTTTAAAGTATATACATATTTAGGTATCATTTATATATCCTTTGTAGTCACACACATCCTCCTCCTTTTCAGGAGTGTATACAACAGGAAGTGCACCCAGCTCTAAGAAAGTTTTATCCTTAAGGCACCAAGTCATGAAACATCATATTTGAAATGTCTGACTTCCTCCTACTTTTGTTCCTTTTTTTGTCTTCTCACAGAATCTGTAACTGTTTTCTGATGTTTCGTTTCATTTTTTGACTTCAAAACCGATTAAGCATTATGAAGAATATTAACTATTGGGGAAGGATGGGTCTCATCTGTTTTTATGTGTCCCGTCAACACCACAAGGTCCTTTGAACATGTCTCACGTCCTGGATATGCTCTTATTAGAACTCTGTCTTGCTAGCTGTCATTTTTAATAGCTTCAAATGTTACACCTTCTTCCAATTCTTGCAAACTGACTGTTGTTGAAATACATTGGGCTTGATGGACTTCTGGGCTCATATCTGCTAAAGTTGTTCCTGTGTTTCAACCTCTATGTGTGCCATATTGCAAAACAAACACAAAAAACTGTCGTAGGGCTCTTTTAAATATGGCGTATCTTTATCTCTACCTTGCTTCTGCCCTTCTGTGTCACACAGAAGCCAATAGGACAGTTCTGATTAATACAGTAATTATGCAGTTATTAAAAACAGTAATCATCCAGGAATTATCCAGTGTTGTAAAAATCCCATAGACAGAAAATATATGAACATTTTTAAATTGAGCATTATAATTGTCTGCATATGCAAGAAGCAAAATGACACATAAAGAATTTTTAAGATCCCAAGGAAGTGCTCTGAACATGTTAAGAGAAAATAGTATCCTCAATCAGGATGGAAGTTATCACTGTGCAAGGAGCCAGATCCTGATTCACCCTCTTGAAGGATGTTAGCGGCTGAACAGTAGCTATTAATGAAGAGCACCAATTTATAGCACATGTGTTGGATAGACTTGCACAAAATTGGGACCATCTTAGGAGCTTATTCATCCTTGCATAGCTCTTTCATTTCCAATTTCTGAGCCTGTTTTAATTTGTTATCAAAGTAATCGCTCGCTCCAGCTGGAGTCAGCAGTGTGTTTTGTTGTCTATGGGCCTGGCAGACTGTTCACTTTGAATAGCATTCTGTAAAGATCACCTGTTCTGCATCTGTGATGGTTTTCCAGGTGCCAGGAGGTACTGTTTTCAGATGAGAAACAGTGAAAGGAATATGCAGACAATACGGTTCTGCAGCTTTTCAGATCTGCGTGGGTTTCATCAGCCACAAGCAACAGACAAAGAGAAAAAGGAAACAACCACGGCAAGTTAAGAAATGTAACAATGCAGCAAAATAATCTAGTTGCTCCTGAACAGCAAGGTAATGTTAACTCAGCCATTTCCCAGATAGCCTGGGTTCTGAAAAGAGCAACATGTTCTCTATTGCTATATATTTAAATATGTATGAATTTCACACACTTATACATAATTACAGATATTTGCATGCATGAAATACCTGTGCAAACAACCTGTTTACTAGTAAGTTTTGAATTTAATTTAGGTCTAGCACAACTCCAATTATAGATCACTGGAATGACAGTCAATGAATAGCTTCAAAAGAGAGAAAAAGCCCCCTGTGCATAGTCTTCCACAGGCTAGACCCTGAAAACAATGCCTTGGAGCACCTCAATCTAAAGACTGTCATCACCTTCCAGTCTCATCAAGGGAGGAGGGATGTCAATTCCCCCCCCCCCCCCCAAAAAAAAAAAACAGGGAACTGATTGACCTGAGTTTCATTTAGGAGGTGAAGAAGCTCTATTTATCCTGAAATGCAGCTTATCTGCATGATGCCCTGTGGTGATCCCAGACGAGAAACCTGTGGCAGCCCTGCATGCAGCAGCCAGATGAAGGACCACCACTGCATGGTGGACACAGTGTAAAGGTAGCCAGGCCAATTCAGGGCTCGAGGCGCAGTAAGCTGAGCCCCAGAGCCACTGGGCTAGCTCAGGAGCTTCAGAGGAGGGCCTAACTGGGAGAAAACCAGTCTGAGACAGGACCATTTGGCGTATTAGATTGGGTGAACTGAGCCAGGAGGTCCAGACCTGCTCTGGATTCCCCAGCTCTGGATACAAAGGTATCCTGAACGCCTGCAGATGCAGGAGTTCAGCTTTCCTTCAGTTTGCTGGGCATATGACTGTCACTAAAAACACAGATGTGGTTTGGACGTCTGGGAGACAGCAAAGCCAGTCACTCAGTGCCTATAGGCATGATCTCATTGGTCCTGAGAGCAATACTGCTCCTGCCTCAGAGGTGCTGTTGTGGTCTGGCACACAAAAGCTGTATCAATTGTACATTCACCATCCCTCCAGTCCCAGCGGAGAATCGCTAAAAGAACACATTTTTAGGGAATTTAGCCCCTGCAAAGCAGAGACGTCATAGGAAAATCATCCTGTGTATTATCAGGATGAGACCTTTTGTAGGCAGAGAGCCCCATTGAGTGACTATGTCATGGCTTCTAGGGTGTGTGTTGCTCTTCTAAGTTGATGAAGGCTTATCACTCAGGCCTGGCACTTGCATTTCAATTGTGCTGTTTCCACAGATAGCCAAAAAAAAAAAAAAAAAAAGAAGAAGGATTTGCTGGAAATACAAGGAAAAATTGTACATTTTAGTGAAAATCCGTAACAATGTATTGGAGGATAGGAGACATCCTTTGTTCCTTGGCCACAGAGGAAGATGCAGGAGTTTATTCATGACCCTGGGACACTAGCTTTGCATTAAGTCTTGAAATTTAAAATATGCACCACTGGTTGGTAACATATTTAGTCAGAAGCAGAAAATCAACCAACCAAACCAAATGTGAGCTTTCCTGGTGGTTTGATTTTGTATAATCCCACAAAACAGGATCTGGCCAGGAGACAGAAGCCATAGAGTATCTGTGACCTTGCTTCTGAGGTGCCATTGCACCTAACAACCTAAGAAGGGTGCTCAAGCCTGGGTCATTAAAACCTGAAAGACTGGAAAAACAAATCTGTGTATGCTCCTGATGACAGAATTTCAGCTATTCACAGTTGACTAGACAAGATTAGTCAGGAATTGACCACAGCATTTAGTGTTCCAGATGGTACTGGGTCCCACATCATTATCATGCTGGCAGCCATGTCTGTGTCTCACAAAAGGACAAGTTTTTCAAACTCTGTTTATGGGGAGGAGCAAAGGAAAAAAAATGATTTTCAAGGCCCTAAGTTAGCAATACTGAGTAATCAACGCAGTTCCAGGACTGGCCCTCTCAGTTTCTCTGTTTTCCAGTTTCATACACTACCCAGCCTATGGTACCCACAACAACTGATCTGAGCACTGAAGAACTAGAAACAAGTGGAGCAAATGGGATACTTGACATAGTTAAAATAAGTACAGATAGCCATTTATGCCATTTTTGTCTTTTAACTGATTACTCGGTTATTTGTCTTTTAAAATCCATAAGGCGATAATTATGCTTACTTTGGGAGTTTAATCTTTTCATAAAGCTGGTTATTTCAGAAAGCAGTAAGGTGGAATAATGACTGATGGGTCCATAAGGTTTTACAAAGGATAAAGAATAAAATCCTGCATAGTACATCATTTGATGTGAGTACTTGAAGAAATCAAGTATAGGGAAAGGGTACTGAAAATGCAATAATGCTTTTATCTGTGGTGAAGGTAATGGCTTGAGTACTGCTTTTTTGTGGGCATGAGATAAGTAGAAAAGAAAGATAACTCTCAAATGGAGAAGCCATGAGTGAGTTTTCAGGTCTGTGCTCACACCTGAAGATAAAGGTCAGAAGAGAGAACAGCTATCAGCTGATACACACCATGAACATTGTTTTTCTGTGTAAAGGTCTGCTGTATCAACTCTCAGACACCTCCTTAAGGGATTATTTCTTCCTTTTCTTTTTTCTCATTTAAACTGACACCATGTTTTTTCAAGGGGAGAGCTGCACTATCGTCACACTGGTCTTTTCAGACTCTCATAACTTTCTCATTGCTCATTCTGTGTTGCTTTAAGCAGAGGCTCCTCCACCTTCTCCTTTGTGACTGCACCAGAGGGATCTGTCCTCAGCCCTCTCCTCCTCTCCTGCTATAATATCATTCAGAAAGCAGAAATTGAGGTCTCTTCTCTGCACTGAGAGATCACAACCCTTTCTCCCCCTACCATCATTAAAGCCAGATCTGATTTGGACATTGAGGACAGGGGTAAAGTAGATAAATAACAGTTAAATAAATTATAATACTACCTAAAACTATTGTCTTTCTACCTTGGCCTGGGGCCCCAATATTTCACAAATTGTCTTGAATGCCATAGTTTAACATATTTAATTCACCCTCCAGCCTCCCAGATTGGTACTGCCTGACACAGAGCTCACAGAAACAGGGCTGTCACCTTCCTTTTCCACAAAAGATTAAAGTTGGGGGAAAAAAGAGAGGAAAAAAAAAAGGAACTGAGAGAATTTGGGCATTGTTATTCTTATTATTCAGCCAAAATAAAATTCCTCATTTTGAAATTGGCCTTACTATTGAAATTCAGATATCACTCATTTTAGAAGCAATGAAATGCTTAAATTATATAAGATGAAATGCTTCATGTCAAGAATGCCCAAATCTCGTGTATGATATAAGCTGTATTACAGAGAAAATAATAATACAATTATGGCAATATGAAATTCTAAAGAAGTGCAAATGAAATATAGAAAAGAGCATTTTGTTTCAGCACCTGCCTTTTGAGAATGTCGCGGGTTTCATACTTTCCCAGAACACTGTGTTTTCAATGAAACTTTTTTTTCTGATAAATAGTTCGGTTGAAAATGCCTTGCCTGCAGTGTAAAATCACCAAGATAATCCATACACTTGCTGGCAATTATATCTGACGTAGGAAGAAATGACCAAGCATTGAGGCTGAAGTGCTGCTACCACCGGAAATAATTTTTCCAAGTTAAATTTGAGACACTTTGAGAGGATAGCATGACAGAAGTTGGCACTATTTTCATCCATACTGTGCAAGTTCTGTAGTTTGATAGAAGACTTCAATTTCCAAGGCTGTCATTTCAGCACCATTCATGAGTATCAGATTCATTAAAGTATTTTAACAGGTACCACAACTGTCTCTGAACACAATCCAATGAAGAGCAGCAAAGACATGCTTTGGTGAATTTGGCCAGGCATCATGATATGTTGGTAGCATATTTAGTCAGAAGCAGAAAATCGACTTCCTTCCCCTTGAAGTAAACACATACCACATACACTGGCGATTGTAGCAAATTAAAGCCCTAATAGTGCCTGCAGGGTGGGCTTGTGAACTTGTAACCTTGTTGTTTATTTATCCATCTCCTACGACTCTCAATTTCTATCTGCTCTTTTATTTTCAGGGAGCTTTACTCATCTTACTCCTTCCTATTCCTTTTGCTGGGAGGCATCGTTTTCTTGTACTCTCCACATGTTTATTCTCCTATTTGGTTAGAAATTGTTTCTCCATTTTTCTGTACAGGATTGTGTATTTTTTTAACATGTAAAATTAATTGAATTTAGAAAGAAAACCATTCCTTTTATCCCAACCTGAACTTCAGACTTAAAAATGAGTGAAGCACAAGTCATCTCCTTTTTCCCCTTTCCCTCTTTTTGGGGAACTGAAAAGCTAGGATTAATTTTTTTTTTTTCCCACAGTTTGGCTAAAGAAGGAATATTTTTATTGATTCTTCCAAGAGAATGAACATCTATCACTGTTCCAAACTTGCAAAAAACAAGGAACAGAATGAAATTCTGAGATAGTCTTCACAAAATCCCTTGCCTGATATTTTGGGGCAAAATGATTGCAGTAAGTTTGAATACCACACTGGGCACGCTTACAAGACTGTAGTTAAAGCTGAACTTAATTTTTCATGGAAATCAGTTTTTCAACCTCTTTGCAACATGAATAAACATACCCCAGCTCATGATATGCCCAGAAAAAAGCCAGTGCTCATGTTTTCTGAATACTGACTCCACCGTGGCTGCAAGGAGACATAAACAGGTGATGTGTGAACACATCTGCGGTGCAATCTGGATCTATACCAAGCTGGGAGCTCTGCTAACTTGCTTTAATTTTACAATGTTAAAGTAGAGGAATACAATGACAGCAAAGACATTTTCAGACTTTGTTTTCTCTCTCTAGTGCACAACCCTTAAGTTAAAGAAAGCGAAAATGGGGTATGTGGGAACAAAGTAAATCCTCTCTTAAACTAAGGTACCAATGTACCAATGTATGAGGACGGACGAGGCAGTGCCTCATCTCCTACACTGAGGGACTGCAAGGCTTCACCACAGAAGTGCTGAGTGCCCTCTGACTCTCTGAAACACCGATCGGTACAGAGGAAGCTTCCAGGACTGATAATGAAAAATTGCTCTTTGTAATGGTATTGGCTTAAACCGAAGGCTGCAATGCCAACGTTTTTGAGTTACCTGTGCCAGCCACTGAAGTACAGTGCTTTTTTTCCTGAACTCCCCAGAAAAGGGCTAAAGAATGAGGTAGCTGAGCACAGGAGGATCTTGTGTGCCTAATAGCTCTGTTTTATCAGTGGTTAAGGGCAGAAGCAGGGAGAGAAAATCTCAGTTCCTTTCCAATTTTATGATAAAACTAATTTTATTCTTACACCTGCTAGCTCTCCCCCCTACCAGGTCTCCGCTCCCTAGGCAGAGAACTAGCAGTGCTCATAAATGCCTCTTCAAATAAAAATTTCTGTTCCATTAAACATATGAAAAATATGTTGCATTGAATACAGTTGGTTTGGGAAATCTGTTTTTATCCATTCTAACCAATCGTCCATACGAACTGCAGCTGCCACAAGTGCATGGAATCTATTTTCTACTGCAAGGCTTAGGAACAGTGATTTTCTTCCAGAACATGCAGGCTGAAGGTGTCCAGCATGCTGCTCCTCAGTCATCAGCAGCTAGAAAGCAATTTCAGAGTCTGTCTTTATAAGCCTTCTCTTCACTGGGAAATGGTTTTAGGTATCCAAGACTGCAGGATATGGCCAACCTTTGACAGAATCACAGCAAAGTTGGTTAGACGGGTGGTGGAAATCCTAGATCTGAGAAACCCTGTTAGTCTTGGACATACCAACCTGTGATGTCTATGACCATGTATTTATGTCAAGGATGGCAAACTGAATCTTGACAACTGAGTTTATAGTTGTGAGGTGTGAATTTCTGTGTTATTCTAATCTTCCTTTAAATGTATTCTTACCATATGCTTTCAGTACTTTAGTTCTTTTTGGAAAAAAAAAAGGTGCTTTTCTTTAGACATGGAAATCATTAGCCATACTGCCCAAACACAGAGCAACTATAACACACCAGTGTCAGCAAAGTTGACCCATGGTTCCCTCCCCCCCTTCAAAGAAATATTCAACATGGTTCAACATTCCAAAGTGTTTTGAAGACAAAAAGAGGTCTAGGCTTCTCTAACAGATGTATGCTCTGCACAAATCCAATGCGAAGCTCAGGTCCTGGTAAATTACCAGCTCTAGTTCTGGGCAGCGTTTTGTTAATCCTTAAAACAGTGTGCAGCAGATTTGCTGTGTTTTGTCAGAACAGCAAGGATCAACGGAGAACTAGCTACAGTGCATATTTCTCAAACAGTGATGCTGAAAAGTGACATCTTAGGCTCTATCATTTACTATTTTTAAGTAATAATTAAATGAGAACGTCACTGCAATTTTATCCCAGCCATGACATTGAAAATGTTTTCAGAACTGACACTGCCCTTGAGAAAACATTTCCATTTCAATCAAAGCATTTTCAATACAGAGGGTTTCCTGAGCTGAGGACCCCTCACGTCTTGATTAATAGGAAGGGGTACAAAGGCTCAAGCAGTTCAAGTGTGGTCCAAAGTCACCAAGGTCCACCAAGTTTAACAGGAACAAGACCTATCCTTCAGTCTTTCTTCTTCTAAAGTAAAAATTAATTATTCTGAATTTGCATATTTTTAAACCCAGATTAAGGTGTTTTCAATTGCATCCCTAATAGTCTTCCCAAAGAAGCCAAGGTCAAAGTTATGCTTTCTCAGCACTTAGATACTCTCTTCTGGCAACTCAAAATTAAAATGACTCTTCCCTCAGTCACATGCTTTTGTGACAGGTACATCCGCAAATGTGGATAGAACTGGAGTTTGTTCTTATTTTAGTTATGGGTGCCATAGACTATAGAATCCCCTCCCCAAAAGGACCATTTTTACAATTGCAGACTGAAGCACTTTTCTGTTCATAAATAAGAAATGATGCAATTTGAGGCAGTTACAGCTGGCATACTGCTGTATCCATCATTGCCTGCTTTGCCGTGCAAGAACTGGGACTAAAGAACCAAAGTAAGTTGGCCACTAACAGCTTCAAAACAATTCAAAAAGAGGTGGTTGTACATAGGATAAGCACCGAATGTTTAGAACATCTTGGCCTAAGTTGTATGTACCTGAAATATTTTCAACGTTTCAGATATTTTTTGGATAAATTTATGTTTCCCAACAGTTGTGGTTCAAGGTGCATCTGAATGACACTCTAGTCATAAGGTTTAGTTTCAGGTAGTCCTGCGAGGAGCAAGGAGTTGGATTCAATAATCCTTATGGGTCCCTTCCACCTTGAGATATTCCGTGACTTTGAGTGGAAATTGAGCAGGAAATTGCAGGAGTTGAGGGAAGTACCCTGAGGAAGTGTCGCTCTATGAAGGTATATATTTCTTATGCAAGTAAAAGTTCAGAAAAGAGGCTCCAGAGAAGGTTAAAGCTTAAAAGAAGTAATACATTCAGGTCAAATAAATACATTTATTTATGTCCAAACTTGGTAACCCAGTCCCAGCCATTCCACAGAATCACAGAATTATTTAGGTTGGAAAGGACCTTAAGATCATCTAGTTCCAACCCTCCTGCCATGGACAGGAACATTTCTACTAACAGAGTACTATCATGTCAGCCACCTTCTCCAAGCTTAGAGAACTGTCTTGATCTTTGCACTAAGCTTTCTACTGTGGGACCCAGAACAGCAACAGCATCAGAAGGAATTCATGGAAAACACCTGCATGTTACTGAATGCTTTTTCAGCTCTTACACAGGGTGAGGGTGGTGTTTCTTCAGGCTCCATGAATAGTTATACAGAAGGGTGAAATGTTTTCCAGAGCCTGACTTCCCTTCCTCCCTCCCTGTGAAGCCACCCACTTCCTCTTTGGTCTCAGAGGTGAAGTGAAAATACTGTTTTAGCAGGAGCAGATTACATCATCACCTGCTACTGCTCTGGATCCTTGGCTAATGTCTTGCAAGGCAGATGCTAAGGCCATTGCTTCCCCGCTTGCTTGAGGGAGAAAGGGAATAGTGAAGCATAATGTCTCCTAGCTCCTACTACCTCCTAATGTTGATTCAGGACCTGGTTCGTACAAAGGTAGGGGTGGTACCTCCTTCTCAAAATGAGTCTGGGCAGGGATAGAATGTAATCACAGCCCAACCTGCCTAGAGTAACCAGTCAATTCTGTTTTAAAAAGGTGGTCATTTAATTATCAGATATTTAGTTGCATCCTTTGGGGGTGAAAAAGAAAACAAACCTGTAACACTGGGTAGTATCTAAAGCACTAGGGCTTTTAAGGAAATTAAGGTCCAAAACGTTGACTTGTACTGAAAATGGCAGCTACGCAGTAGGCAGCCTTGGACCATCCTTTACAGCCTTCACCTTAAATAGATAAAACCTGATAACTCACTATGGAAAATGCAGCTTTTTCTGTTCTTAGCAAGAGGATTTTCCTCTCATAATATCTTATCAAATGTGCTTTCTGTTTCTGAAAGAGGGGTTAAAGTTTTCTGCTCTTCATTCAATCACAGAGGTTTATGAAATAGGAGAATCACAGGAAGGAACGATGGGAGAGATCTATTAGGTTATTTTGTGCATCCCTTTGCCAAAGGAGGATTGCTCCCTGGGGTATATTCCAGAGTGCTTTGTCTAGTCCAGTTTTAAATGACTCAAGAAACTAGGCTTTCACCACTTCTCTTGGGAGACTATTCTGCAGTCTAATAGTCCTCATTGCTAGGAAAGGATTTTTTCCCTAACTGTCAGCCTTTTCTTTCCTTAAATTCATCCCATTTGTCCTAGTTATAGTCTCTTTGAGTAGCTTAAAATTCCTTTTTGTGCTTAAAGTTCTTCCAGTGCTAGGCAGGAGTATGCATACTCCTTCCCTGTTTAGTTATATTGAAAAACTCTTAAAGCCAGAAAGACGATTGTGGTGAGAAAGACAACTGATGGCAGAGAGTTAACTTCTAATCTTCCCACAGTGAACTGTGTCTGGTGTGACTTTCAGCAATCTACTTAGACCTTAATTTTATTCCCACTGAAATTAATAGAGTTTTCTCATTGATTTTGACTGATGCAAGGTGGGCTGTATGGGTTCTAATTTTGACATGAACATGAAAAGGTGCTCGATGAGCCTTTCTGACAAGATAGTCATTGCATAGATCCAACTGGATCCTCAATTTCTGCATTTTCTTGTCTGTAAAAAACAAAACAAAAAATGCCCCCCCCAAAAAAACACAAACCCAAACCACAAAAGAAAATCCAAGAAATAATTTTATCTACTGTTTTTCCCATTTCCTCTTTAACATTTTACTTTTCTGAAAGAGCCCACAAAGAAAATGTATGCAATGTCTCATAAAAGTCTATAAATGCTTTTTTAAGAACTTCAGAATTCACTGAGATCCTAGAATAGAAACTCAAGTGGAAGGAGAAAGTATTAGCCTTATTAACCTTTCCTCCTGAGGAAAGCTAGTGAAGAAAGAAACCATGCAGGGAAAACTATTTTAAATATGCTTTAGGGTGGAATTCATGCACCATGTAATTCCCTTTTATGCTCGATATTGCTCGTTCTCTGCACAGGGGTGAATATTGCCCCAAGGTCTTGTCTCTCAAGGGACGTCAGACTGGTTTAACCGAAGTCAGCTCTAAACCAGATACATTTAAACCTACACAAAGCCATATGCTGATATATGTGGAGTTACCAATCTCAAGTTACCTTAAATTGACTTTAAACACTTCTTTATACTGAAAAGAAGAAAGTTATACAGTCTTTTGCACCACTTTTCATCTAAGCTTTAAGTTACATGTGTATGACTTGCCCCTATAGATATTGCCTTAGTTGGCAATTCTGAAAATAGGAAAGATTTCTTATCTTCACCTGAAAGCAAATGTCATATCTAGTTTTAATAAAAAGAAGCTTTATGAAAGATTTTATGACCAGAATCTTCACCCTCATCAGCCTGAGCCTTCTTTTACAGCACTTGTTTTTTGCCCTTTCTAAAAAATGAGCAATGCATCCTATTTCAGATTTAAGGGAAGCTCTTGATTCTCATTTTGGTTACCCTCTGTATATCCAAAGTCATTTCACAGGTTTCCATAACATATATAGAGGCCACAAAACATCCTTAGGTCATTTATTCTGTAAATGAAACCACAGTTTTTCCTAGTTTTCTTTCGGTTCCATTTTCTATGGAGTAGTCAAGGATTTATTCAAAACCATGTGATACCTAAAATAATCATTATTCCCTATATTATGGCTAGTATTATATCCCATGCACTTTCACTTACAGGCATGTCTGTCAAAGGGACCATTTTTCAGTCTCACAGTTCCCATGGCTCTGTCACTTTCTTACTTACAGAGGCCCAAAATGGAAACTATTTTTCTTTTCATTATGAGCTGTCACTTTTTCATCTTGGCACTGCGATGATAGACTTCCATTCATCTTCTATATTACCTTTCCTGAAGCCTCTGACACAGACTGACACAATGCAAAATGCAAGAGATCTCAGAGCATACGTTGGCAATTTCTGGGAAAGGCACTTGCTTGTCTTGGTTTGTTGTTTTAAATATATATTGAAAATGCCAAGCCGTATGGTGCATTGGAAATGTTAACAGGGGATTCTCTGTTTATTGTGATCATTACAAAACAATGCTCTCGCATCCTGAGTACAAGCAGTTAATCCAACTGCTTGTGTGTGGGATGATGTTGCCTTCACCTTTTCTAAGGGCAATGGGGAAAAAGTTTGCCGCAAATCAATGTTGATGCAAGGGGATAAAAGAAAGGTGGTCAGCAAGCCTTCATGCAGTGCTGCACACTGTAACAACCAAGCTACAGCCAAATGGCGCATCCAGTGGAAGCACCGGGAAGTGGCTGCTTAAACTGTGGTGAAGTGACTGAGTTATTTTGAGAAAAAGGAAAGATTTCAATCAGCCTCAGAGCAGAAAAATCAGGCACCCATTCACATGCATCAAGACTATGTGAAACCTAGGCACAAACCTTTCTCAGTGTTCAGAAGAATGCATTCATCACCACGATTTCTGAGCAGCCAGTGTAAAAGACAACATAGGAACCCATAGTAATGATGCTGTAAGGTACACATTCTCTCTGCATTGTTTATGCATGTCAGCCTTGAAATCCATCCAAATGCTGAAAGAGCTTCTGTTCTCACATCCTTCAGTAAAGCCAATGTACAAGCCACAGCAAGGGAGGAAGGCAGGGATACAACTTTCTGTATCCCAGAGATCCTGGGATCTCCTGGGTTGAAAAACCATTCAGTTAGGAATTAAGCTAATATTTCTGTAGTTTCTGAAGATATATTACCCAGGCATAAAAGCCATAGAAGGCAGAGTTAAAGGCCAGCAACCATCACCTACCTATCGTGAAGTAGGGTCATAGTATCAAGTTTGGTTCATAATTCATATTAGTCAAAGAATTAGTAAGCATGAACATGGTAGGGATCTTGTGGAACTTTTGTGACCTGTAGATCTTCAGGTATCTTTGGGTGATTTTTAAGCAGTCAGTAGAAATCAAGGAATTCTATCTCCACGATGGTGAACAAATCAGCTCCTAGTAGACCACCTGGGAGCAGATCGTCCTTACACCCTTTACATAGTATCCTATACATCATCAACACGTTTGACGTTATATAGTTGATGCTGTTGCCTGGATATGTATTGAAGTACTCCACTCCATCAGAGATGAAACCAAGCAGTGACCTGCGAGGAAGAACATGTTGAGATAGGGTCTTTAGGCAATGCAGTCTAGGCTCTACTGGCTTGATCTTTCTGCTCTGCACAGTTCTTTGTATCCAGACAGTGCCATGTGCTTAATTACAATTTTCAGGGGGACATAACATATAGTTTCATTTTCATGCTTTAAAAAAATGATCTAAGGGGCTGCAACAGTTTTAGTTACTTTGGCTGTGAAATACGACAGAAATGAGACACAGAAACAAGAATTATACCTTAGACCTATAGGAGTGCAGATAGGACCCTGAGAAGACTTACGTATAGTGTGGATATGGCAGTGTAGAAGATAGAAGGATATGGCAGTGTAGAATGTGGAAGGATATAGTAGTGTGGAAGGGGGTATGGCTTTGCTTTGTGTAGGTGTGTATCACTGAAGCACTTGTATTGGAAGCCAGGAAGGATACTCTGAAGTGCAAACTTTTTGCACATTCGATTAAGCCTATGAAAAAATGCCTTTTTGGGTGGCTTGGAAACACAAGAGTTTATACTTTCCCTGTAACTTTTTAAGAAGTCAAAACCATTGAAAAGTAGTAATATAACATACTTGGCTCTCTTTAGACAAAATCAATATATTTCTCATAACAGATATGTATCTAACTGTTCTTAAAAACTTCCAGTGATGGAGGGTGCACAACTTTACTAAGCATTCAACAGTAGTACTTTCCTGTCTCTTCTGTTCAGAAATGTAATTTACTGAAACTTCTTTCTGGTCCATTGATATGGAGAACAAAGCTTCCCTTTCCTATTTTCAACAGCTTTTCATACACCTGGAGACTGTGACTGTGTTTCTCTCAGTCATCTTTTATAAAACCAAGCAACTCTATGTATTTTGATTTTATATTCTGATATATATAAAAATATACTGATTTTTCTTCATGGGTCTTGCTTTCTAGACCTCTGATAATTCTTGTTGATATCCCCTGGACTTGATCTAATTGTCTTACCATTTTCTTGAAAAAAATATTTCCGCACAGGACATAATCAACACAAATAGAGTAGAACAATCACTTTATGTGTCTTTCAGACTATATTGATTTCTTATGGTCTTGCTTTTGCAAGAATGCATAAATGCAAGTTTCTGTTTGTACTATCTTGTTTTAGTCTTATCTGATAAGGATGAGAATACCTGTGAAAGGGTATTTTGCCCTTCAAGGGTTGAAATTGGAACTTTACATTTGTTAAGCATTCTGATTAATTGTGAGGGGTTTGCAGGGCTGGCAAACAAAGGTGAATGTACAAGTTCCTGTCTCTTACAAGACCCTCCTAAGGCTATCAGGATGATACATTGTCCTAATTTTGATTACATATATTAGCTCATGTGTTATACTGCATGAATTACATAGTTTTATTCAGAGTTGGTAGTGACAATTACTCTGTATTAATTATCACTTAAGAAACCTACATTTTACATAGAATAGTATTACAAATAGATAACTGCACCTGGAAACCAAGAAGTAGAACAAAAGGAGGTGAATAGAGGGCAAAGAATAGAGCACAAACTCCAGCACAACTGGAAATTCCACTGAATATTCTACATATGATTGAAGAAATGTAAGCCACCTCTCAGAAAGAACTAAAGAAATTTGAAGACATTTTTGATCTTGGAAAGAATTTAACTTTTGAAAGAGATTGGTTTCACAGAAGAATTTAAGACTTTAGAGAGAAACTTTGGATCCCTTGTAACAGAGCTGAGGCAAAAATGCATAAGTGGTTGGAATAATTTCAGAGAGTTCAATGGCTCTCCGATGGGAGATCAGATTACAGTAGAAATCAAAGACTGAAAAGTGAGACAAGAGTCCTAGAGCACTCTGACCTAAACTTAGAAAAATCCATTAAAATTCATCAAGTAAAAAAGAATAGCAAGACAAAAAAAATCAAGTTTTGGCAACAAAAAATAGTATAAACTGATACCAATATATGAAATATATGAATACAAAACAATGAAAAATCTGCATAAGAGTCTGAAAAATGTGACATGACTTTGTAAAATGCATTATGAAGGACTGCAGAGACCATGGAAGCAAAACCATGTGAGTTCAGTCTTTTGGAAGCAGTTATTTTGTTTATACAGATCAAAAGTGTTTTGCCTAAGTTCTCAGACAAAGACCGAAAATACCTGAAAGGAAGACAGTGTGTCTGTTGTGCAAAGAGCTCTTCGGAAAATAGTCTTTGAACAGTGATTGAACTCTTCTTGTTTACATGATTTGCAGGTTACTAGAGCTACTGAAGTTGTGGCAAAAGATTTTTTAAGAAAATTAGTCACACAGGGTATTTACATTTACTCTGGAGAATCATGTTTTCTGGGTATAAGTGAACTAGACGTGAAAGTTTGGAAATATTACAGAAATGTATGCCTTTGGAAATATATCAGAAATGTATGTCTTTGGAAATGAGTGGGAAACGCAGAGACAGGAATGGAGGATGTATCTAGGAGATGGAAAAGTAGCAAAAGAGGCATTTGGCCTGGTTGTGTAGAGAAGGCAACAGCAGTCACACATACTTCAGTATGTGGATAATGTCCGTGATGCATTTTAAAGGCTGACTGTGGTTTGAATAAGTAGTCTGTAGCAGACCATAGCCAGAACAGTCTAATGATCCAAGGACTTACCTGAATTCCAAGCGTTCTTTTCAACCTGCATTAAAAATTCTGACAGTCTGGGGACAACCTACTGAGTATAAGTAATCAAGATCATTCAAAGACACTAAGGAGTTTCCGCATGAGCTCCAAACACTCTGTGGGCCATCATGTGCAGATACCTCACACTACCCTATGAGATTGTTCGTTTATGCTGTTCAAACTCATGCTTTAGGCTTTGGAAGAGGCTGCTGTAAGAAAGTTCCCTGGTTTTGTCCTTCCAAAAAGAAATTCACAATTAAATAATTAAGTACAGAAAAGTAGGTAGATTGACTACTGACTTCCTGGAGATATAGAACATCTTTGGAATACAGATGTGATATTCTACTTCATCTTTACTTATCCAGTTCACTTTTATTAGAGTTGATTAAATTTTGATTAAATGTGAGTGCTGTAGGGCTTCCCTGTATTGTTGCATTAACACATGAACTGACAATTGTATCCTACTTTGACATGTACATTAAAAATTGATTAAAGCATAGAAAAGAAAATATATTATACGCTATTGCAAGGACTTCATTTATGTGTGGACTGAAAAGTTGCCAAATTTAAGGAATGATGAACTTTAAAGTCAGCCTGAGTTTAGCTTCAAACAGAAAAGAGTATGGCTTTTGTGTTTTCATACCATACCTCCTTAGGACTTAATTTTCGTGGTATGTAGATGAAGCTTCTATTACTTATCTCATTATCTGAGTGTTTTCTCCAAATACAATTTTTCCAAGTTGCTGAGACATCACTTAGTGATTACTTACATCACAGTGATTTAGTTTGTGGAGTTTCTGAAAACTATCAAATTTCCATAACCCAACTTGTTCCCAATATCTGCTGAGCTCAGTGATGTTCTCAGCAGACCTGGTGCTCTGATTATGGAGGTCAAGAACCTGGATGAATCATTCTGCAGCTTATTTCCATCTCACTGCCTGGGTTTTCTTTCATGGAAGACTGAGAAACAAAAGAAGGTTGTCAAAGTATGGCAGGGATATACCCCAAGCTGTAAGAGGAAACACTTGTGCAACTCAGTCTGTCTTGCCCTCTACAGGCAACTTATCTTCTAATCTACTTGAAAAAAAAAAAGACATAGAATGGCAATGGCTGCTGAAAAAATATGAAAGGCAGTTTTTAGTATGTCTATTGGGCTGACATTATTTTATGATACACAAACATAGTCCCTGCGGGCTAGACTCAAACCACTGGTCTAACATTGCAAGGCAAAAGAAAATCACTTCTTCCCTATTTTTAGTTGCAATGAATGAATACTGACTTTGGTTTTACATCCAGTCATCAGTTCCAGTATCTATAATTTTTTCATTTGTTCATGCATAGTTCAGACAAACACTGGCTTTACGTAACACTAAAACAATGATACAGGTTCTGTGTACAGCTGTAAGGACACAGCCTGGTCTGCTGTGTATGAAAGGAGCCAAGGTGTCAAAGCCTTTGTTTTAAGCAGAGGATGGGATCTATATGTCTTTGTTCTTAAATATGTCCCATATAAAGTATTTAAAAAATGAAGTTCTCCCATCTTTAAAACTGTTTGTTTTACAGTGAATCTATAGGGTCTTTTTACTTAGATTCCATGATTAAATATGCTGTTGAACACACAGAAAGGTCTAAAGAGATGGCCACATGCACACACATACATGCAAACATAAAATATATAACTGCACATATTTCTTTTTCTTTAATATTTTCCTTTACATTTCCCTTTAATCAAATCTGGAGGAAATCAGAGAAGAGCTATTTAGAAAGTTAGATGTTTCTTAAACTTCAACTTGCTGGAAATTATCCCCAGAGTATGTAACTTCTTGTGAGATTAGTTATTTGTGGTTTTGTGTTCCTGGGTTTTTCTTTCTGGAAGGTAAGGAAATGGTTTTGTTGAAATGTCCAGACCTGTGTGTTCCTGGTTAGTGAAGATCAAAACCTTAAAGAGTAATTTTCTCGTACCATTTTGCCACTTCTATTATCAAAGCATGCATCTGAATTCAACTTAAACTTGGTACCATACATAGGTACTAAAGTAAGCAGAGGTAATCAGAGAACATTTCTGGATTAAAGAGTTTCCTTGATAATTGGAAGCTGAAAAACATATAAGGATTGCCCTCAGTTAACCTGTGTTAGGAAAAGGTAAGGAAACATCCCAAAAGTTGACCATGCAGCACAAGACAGAACTAGGGCAATTTTCAGTTCTCAGGACTCATGGGGTATGAAGGAGAATAGCCTTAAGCTCTAAAGTTTGCCTGCAACTGGGAAATCCATCCACTATTCCAGAATACAGAGAAATCAATGTAAATTTGGTCCCTGTAACCCTCATTTCATTTTTCCCAGTGTTCAGGAATTAAGTAATAATGCAGAAAATTAGATCTCTCCTCTTTTTGTAAAGAAAACTGAAGTCTTGGTCTCTATCCCACTAAAACTATAAAAAAGGAAACGTTATTTACTAATGATATGACTGCATAGGCAGAGCTACAGTGATGCACATTGCAATGGAAGAGTTTTTTTCCCTTCCTCTGTCATAGGAAGAAGATTGTAGGAGACTGTAAAATAATACATGTGAAAGTGTACTTGTTTTATTTCAAGACGCAAAGGAAGAAGGTAGGGGAAGGAGTCCTGCAGCAAACCATAGGCCCAAGGGTAAAACAGGAAACCAAACACAGAGCAAGATCAAAGGATACCTTGGAAGGACCAACAGAACCTGCACTCCAAGCAGTCAAGAAATTGAAGCTGACACAAAGTCAGTTAAATAAAGTGCAGAGCTCATCTGCTGTCGGCAGCAAAGGGTAGTCACTACTGTATTTCCACTTGTAAATAAATTTGTGTGTATTACACAGAAAGAGAAAAAAGCACAAAGAGTATCCTGTCACTATAAATAAAACTCACCTCTTCACACAAGGGGCTGTGTTTGTATCATGGAAACTCCCAGGTCAGCTTCAGCTGGCACACCAGTGTAGTGTTACATAAATAGAAAGAGAACATTATTAATATGGAAGGGAAGTTACATGTTCTATTGACAGCAAAAATGTCTCCAAGAAACTTAAATAAAATTCTTCTTTATTTCTCAACTTTTGCAAACTTTCTTGAAGTGCCCACTCTAGTGTAGGTTTCCAGGATCAATGGAAAAGGGGATGATAATCAAGGTCTTTATATTTTAGAGCTCTAACTTGTCCTGATAATTGCATCTGTACTCACATCTGTACTTCTGACTGTACATGGGCAAGGTATGAGGAAGGGAGAAAATGAAAATGCATCTTCTGAGGGGAAAGAATCCAAGTTTGACTAACCAAGAAAGTGAACAGCACATTGGAAAGCGCTCTGACACCCCTGGAAATGCGGATATTGAGTAAGTACAGCTGGTAGAGATTACAGTACAGGCCAGGTGACAAAATGGAGCTTTCCAGTTGAAGATGAAATGAAGAACTCCATGAACTACGTATGAAGTGTATTGATTAGCCCCATGCTGAATATAAAAAACATTTTCTTCAGATATAGACATATATAATTGAGAAAGTAATATTTAATGAGTTTAATCCTATCCTTGCTTACTCAGAGTTGGATGGTGAAGCTCCTTCTGTACAGAGATACAGTCACCCTCTGGAGATGGTTTGATCCCTTTCTGCTGACTACAAAAATAATGTCAGTGGCAGCTCAGTGGCAGTTTAGCTAAGACTTAGCTGCTATGTCTCAGTATCCTAAGTTAGTGAGATGAAATACCCTCTTGTTAAACCAGGTTCTTTTACCCAGGCAAAAGTAGCAAAAAGTGAGAGAAAAAAAGTTTGGCAAGGATTTTCTCAAGCTTCATGCAAGGTTGGGCTCAATTTGGAATAGATGTTGAGCGAGAGAGCTAGGTCATTTACTGACTGTATAAACCTACTACTCAGGTTATCTGGAATGAAATAGATTGGTTACCATTGATCACAGTCAAAGATACAGGTGTGGTGTGTCCAAAGTAGCGTAGCATGGCATCAATCTAACACAGTCGCTATGCCATACTACCTGGCAAACGCAGGATTTCTTTCGCCAGTTTTTGTTTGGTTTACCTTTTTCTTGCTTCCATTAAAAAAAAAAAAGGCAAAGAATTCTGGGGGTAAAAAGACTTCTTTGCCTGGCTGCAGACCAAAAGAAAGTATACAAAACAGGGCTTACAGGCTCTTAAGATGGTTATTGCTTATGGAACTGTTAAAGCATGCCATCATTTCAGACTAGTCCACCTAAGAAATTCAACTTCAGTAAACCCGAAGAGTGACTGAAATAAATTGGGAGATCTGAAAGATTCAGAATTGCATCAAGCCTAGATGAGCAAGAGGAAGTGAATCAGATAAATATATTAATACACACATGGTGACGGATGAGGCAGATGACATTTTATGCTCCTTTAAACTGATTGATGAAGATCAGACAAATTAGAAATAGCTGTGGACAAGTTCAAGAACGTCTTCTAACACGCACCGAAAGGGAATCTTAAGGAGAGGATATCAAGCATATGCATGGAAAGGAGAAAAGAATCCCAGCAAGAAAATACTGTGGTGCCTTTGAAAGGTTTAGTGAGATGTATGAGACTGCAAGGTGAAGTTAGACACATGGAAGGTCTAATAGGAATAAAGATAAGGACTTTTCAGTGAAAGGAATTACATTTACACTTTAACATAAAGATGTTTTGTAAAAAAAGAAAACCTCAAAAAAAAAAAAACCCTGTTTGTGAGAAATTGTCAGAGAATAGCAAGCTGTGTAAAAAAATGGCAAGACAGTTTAACTAAAGTACCTGGTACAATCAGTGATCTCTACAAATGAAAGCTATATTATGAGAGGAAGTGTGACATTATTTGTCCTAGGATCTAACTGAGGTTTAGAAATATTTCATAAGAAAAAAAAAAAAGACCTTATTGGAAGGACATTTTTATTGCCATTGGCTAGCTTTATAGATGGATGCATAGGAACAGAGTGTTCTAGTGACTTTTGTCGATCAGCCTGAATGTGGAATCCAGATGGCATTTCATTTATAATCAAGTTGTGGCATTTTGGCTCTATTCCTGCATTATCCAAAGTTATGACTTTCTGCTGCACATCAGCTAGGAAGAAAAATATCCCCCCAAAAAGGAGAACAAATATTTAAACAAGACAAAGTTTAGTTTGTTTGAAATGTTTGCCACACTGTAATTACTTTTTAAGGAATATACAGGAATTGTTCTTACAGCTACCACCGTATTAGTTTATGTGTAATGGCAGTCAATCCAATACGCTTTGAATAGTTCCTCTTATGTTTTCCACCTGAAAACCTTGGATTCTTTCTAAGAAAATTCGGATATTTTTTTTACTCAGCGTTTCTGTGAAGAGCATGATGGGTCAGCTACTGTACACTGCTGTACACTGAGTGTAGGCATTCAGGTGAATTGGTACCACTCTGTATACGGAAACATGGATTAACAGAATTCATTGCTGCCCACAGAGATTAAACCAGATCATGTGTAGTGGCAGCAAAATAAGTACCATAGAATAGCAGTTGAAGTAGACGAGACATGGACTGTCTGTTTAGTCAAGCAGGAGAAAAGTCACTGCAGCATCACAGCAAGGAAAGAAAGTCAAGGCATATATTTAGGGGAAAAAAAAATCAACAGCTAGTGGTTACCTTTTGAAATATTGTGTCATTTTGTCTTTCGTTTCTTGAATCAAGATGTTTTCCTTATTCTAAAGACTCACCTACTCTGAGAAGAGGTCTGGAGACAATCTGTTCCATAGTCTGTCTTCTCCTTGCTCTGCAGAGCATGATTTTTTTATTTTCTTTTTATTATTTTTTTCATATTCTTTCTATAGGTTTCCCTGATTAGTATCCAATGAGTGACAGTGAAACAAATTTTCATCTGCTTTTTATGAAATCATGACATCTTGGTATTTCTGCATCTGATTTTCAAATCAATTGCATGAGAATCATGACAGAAGGAAAAATTTCAGTGGCTGAGTACAGGAATATATTTTAATTTATTGAAAAAAGAATATGAAAGATCAACTATTCTCCCCAGCTTTATGGTCTGTAAAAGCATTTGTTATGGTAAAACGTAGCTTTTACTTCAACTGGATAGTGGGCCAGCAGTGAATTTCAAAAGCCATTTAAAATGAGAAAGTGAAGTTTGTAAAAAAATGGTTTAACTTTTGTAGAACTGTTTTCTCATAACTTTTAAGCAGAAGCTCTTCCCCAAACTTGTCCTGACTTGTAAATAACTTCAGACTTCATAAAACTGCGATTTTTTAAAATTTGTTATGAAACAGATATAAAACCAAACATTACCTTATCCATAAACTCTTCAAATAAGACTGGGAAAGCAGTGTACTCAGGGCTCCTGAAAGCAGACATAATTTAGCTATTTAAATACAAATTTAGAAATCCAAATTTATGCATGAATGCATGAAAATCCTGAACATAATCTTTTAAAGTTTTAGCCTACAAATATTGAAATCCAGATTAAGGAAATTCGCTGGTCTAAATATAACCGGGGTTGCCATATGTCATGTAGAGTATGCATATTTCATACTTTATTTATCCTAGACGTTAAATTTAGAACTTATTCCAGAAAATGAGGATCTCTAGTTAAAGTATTTTAAGTGAGGCTGTCAGCAACACTTCCCTTAAAGATTCCGCATGATTTTAATAATAATTTTGACAACTTGTATGATCAGGTTGAAATTTTCTATGGTGTGTGGCTGTTTGTAGATGCTTTTGCATGTCTATTTATATGCATATGTATGCATGTTTCAATTATGAAATCTCTCTGTGACTAGTTATAGGTCATTCCAAAATTAAATTATGTGCTTAGCAAAGAGCTTGTCTTAGAATTCAGCAGTTGGAATAAAACAATATTTCGTCTTGACCCAAAGCTGTTAAGCATGCTTTGATCCGGGTGCAGGCAAAAACAGCTGACCAAAAGGCAGAAAAAATATCTTGTTAATATGAGGTGTCAGCTGATCTGGAGCTGGAGGGCTAGGAAGAAAGCAATTTATCCAGGCTGCAGTGTGATGTAACATTTTAATGTACTGGAACACAAAGCCGGCCTGAAGGATATCGTGAGGGGAGACCTTATCGCTCTCTACAGCTATTGATAGGAGGATGGGGCGAGGAGGTGCTGGTCTCTTCTCCCAAGTAACAAGTAATAGAACAAGAAGAAACAGCCTCAGGCTGTGCCAAGGAGTGTTTAGACTGGATGTTAGGAACAATTTCTTCATGAAAGGGTGGTCAGGCATTGGAACAGGCTGTGCAAGGCAGTGGTGGAGTCACCATCCCTGGAAGTGTTCAAAAACCATGTAAAGGAGTCTTTAAATGACGTGGTTTAGTGGTGGACTTGACGCCCCTGGGGTAAAGATTGGACTTGATGATCTTGAAGGTCTTTTCCAACCCAGCTGTTTCTATGATTCTATGGTATGAAAAACATACCGAGACTGGGTGTGAAGTCTGAGTTTGAATATGGGAGGGTAAGACTGGTGTCTGGGACAGGCATACACGGAGAGTTATTGAAAGGGATTAAAAAGAGCAAGATGTAATTCACTGCATATTTTAAAAGCAGAAAGGGAAGGGAAGAATTGTCCACAACTGGGTGCTGGGGCCTTGTGGACACTCATGGGCTTTCATGGGTCTGACCAGCCTCAGTCAGGATCTCCCTCACCCCCTACCCATGACCCCAGAGCCCCATTTCAACTCAGCCCTGGCCCCTAGTGCTAGTTTACTCACCTCCTAGATTGTCCCCTTTCTTGGTGCAGCCCCTAACCAGTAAAAAAAGCAGAGGTGGAGGCTGTATAAGGCCTCAGAAATGATTATGACCATGTCAAAAAGACTAAGAGGAAAGACTGGGTCATATTACTCTCATATAAAAGCACACACTCAAATTTAGATGACATATTTCAATTTACCACTTTAACACCTCAATATCTTCACCTGTACAGCACATTGTTAGTTTCATTGTGAAGATATGTATCAAATGCCTCTGGTTATAGTGACTCCACCAACTTTCCTGGGCAGCCTGTTCCACTGGTTGACAACCCTTCCAGTGAAGAAATTTTTCCTAATACCTGACCTAAACCTCCCCTGTTAGAACCTGAAGCTTCCTCCACTTGTCCTACCTCTGAACTTGCATGACAGACCTGAATCAGGATTTGAGCTGCCCAGCAGATCATTTGAGCAGCTCTAACAGTTGCTTATGTAAAAACTTATTCTCACCTTAGTCGGACCCAGAGAGGAGCACAATGAATTGCCTTAACTCTCTACGGGTCATGTTTAAGAAATCTGGTTTTCCTCAGGAGTCTTCTGACCTTAACCGAAACAGCTGAAATTACTCAGGCGCTTTGTGTTTCATACATTAGCTCTTGTCAGTTGTTCAGTATATATTCCTGAGCCTGTTTAAATAGTCAGAAAAATCCTATTAACTTTGTTATAGGCTCAGCCTTTTCTAACACTTGCTACATTATGAACCTCGTCTGGGGTAAGAAAGTAGCAGTTGAGTCACACAAAGACTAAATTATCCCTTGGGCTAATTTTATATTCCACAAACACTCATCTAATCATTACTGGGATATTTTGGCTTTGATATATACCTGTTAATATATGGGTAAAATTTACTGTTGACATTGCTATAAGTGACTGTTCATTCCACTGTGAAGAATGGGACTGTGAGTTAAGGCTCTTTACTTCTTTATGCATAGATTCAAATTACTGCCATGTTATATTAAATCCAAAATTTGATAAACAACTGTGATTTATCTCAAATGAAAGTAAGCAAGCAGGGAAAGCAGTAGAACCTTTTATTTCCTACCCCTTTTCTTTGAGGTGCTTGACATCTTGCTGCTTTTCATTCCTGAGCTGAGTTTGTTGGCACAAAGTTGCTTTCTTTTTTCCTGCTTTGTGTGTGTCTTTGGGTGTTTGCTTTATTTTTTATTTTTGTTTTTCCTCCTAGAAATTAAACTGCTTGTCAAATGTGATAATGGTAGAGTCATGATGTAAATAGTTAATGATGCTGTCGTCTTCAGAGGATTTCTCTGAGTGTAATATCCCCAATCTTTATGCAACCATACACTTGACTTGCACATTCCAAAGCCCTTCACAAAGGGCAATGCTGCTGCTTGTCTAAATAGTACATGATTACCTCGGTTAGTTTTGTGACTGTGGTAATGTTCATTTTATGAGCTCAATCTGGTTCTGAGCCATCTGAACTTGAAATTCCAGATGCCTTATCCCTAGTAGTACCAGCTCATATACTGTGTACACATGTGTACAATTCAAGCTGCATTGGAAAGGCTCATGTTTGTTCTCAAAGTCACACCATGCTTTCCTTCAAACCATACTTGCAAACTTTACAGGAAAAGGTGTATGAGCTTGGGGAATAAAAGGAGCTGTTAATAGGAGCTCTGCACATTCACCAATACTTCCTTTATTATAACAGGAAGCTATCTTGTTTTAAAAATCCCTTTGTTCACCACTGAAGAAGTGACTTCTTACATTATTGTTGCATTGCCACGTGACACACAGAAAACAACAAATATAATGGGACTTGGAACTAAAGCTGCCATGAGCTATTGCCTGTTTACCCAGTAGAACAAAGGAATAGGAGTTAAGAGTTCCTTCATTTACCATAAGTGTGTCTTTGAGCTAGTCAACTCTACCTGCCTGCTAACTTGGGAATAATAAAATACATACCCTACCCCACAGGGATGCTGGGATGCTTAATGAACTAATTAGTATTGTTCAGCTCTCTGATGGGAGGTGTTACCTGTACTTTTGTTTAGAGCAGATGTAGCTAGCACTTTATCTATTGATAAAAAAAAAAAAAAGACAAAATTTGCTCCTCATTCAGGAGTTTTTACACTACTTACATCTGTAGAAATGCTCTCAAGCCAAGCATCAAAGTGATCATAGTAAGAGTCAGTGACTATAAAGGGGACTAGAATTTGCCTGAAGAGTGTGTGAGCAATCATACATTTCCATGGACGTGTTTGTGTATGCATGTAGCGATACATCAAAGTATTGTCACCCAGTCGTGAAAAGTTACTGCTTTCTATACAGCACACAAGAACTGCTTTTTCAATGGATACTGCTGGTTCTTAACTGTGGAGGATAGGAAAAGGTGCAGAAGGTCTGTACTGGAAGCTGCAAGAGGAATTTAAGTAACTAGATGGTAATTGGCCTCGTCATGTGGCAAAGAGCCTAAGGTCAAGCTTTCCTTCTTATAAAATGATTAAGAGGTCTGTAATGGCAAGGAAAGGTCTCAGCTTTATCCCTCATCCAAAAAACAATTACTCTAGTGACACATAATGCCCAGGCACAATCTGGAAGATTCATTCAGCATTTGGCTACCTACTGAATCATCAGGACCATTACAAATCTCTTCAATTTCTTTGCAGTTCCTCTACAGAGCTCTTTATTATTGTTGTTGTGGTTACTATCATTACTATTATTATTGTTATTACTGATATGACTATTATGCTAGTACGGAGTTTTTGATAAATTCATTTAACTTTAGGCTTCTAATCTAAACCATGAACAGTGAAGATTTAGTCAATATAGAGAATGGAGTCTAGGGCGTTTTTCAGTTCTCCAAATGCAAGTGACTATTTCAAGATGGAACGAGTAGCGTTCTAGATTTCACTGATTGTTTTGGCTAGTATTCTATTGGTAACATGGCTAATCTATATCACTCAGTCAAATGCAGAGATGTAAAATAGGTACCTTAGGTCTTGCTCGAACACTGGCTTTCCTCCAGGCAGAAGAATCTTGCTAGAAGAGTTATATGACCATTTTTTTCAGTGTAGCCTGATGAATTGAAATCTGAAGATGAGAACACCAGAGATGGTGAATGTAAGATTGTTTCTATCTCAGGCTGTGTAGCCTATAGATAAATAAAGAGGCAAAACCTGGTGGCAGAAAAAAAAAAAGCTTTCTGAAGAGAAGATGCAGTCTAATGAGTAATGGGTTAATACAGATAAGGTTCACATTTTCTGTGCTGCACATGCTCTGTGAGACATTGAATTTAGCTCCCAGTCCTTGGAATAATTTATGCACCTGACTTTCATTAAATCCTGTGTGAACTGTGGGAATACAGTTGAAGACTTGTCCTTTAACTTCCTCTATCATTTAGACCATAGTTAGTAAGATAACAGTTGAGGCAGTGGTGTTGCCTACCTCACATATAATGAACGTTTGAACTCAAATGATGTTTCAATGGGGTAGATGAATATACCTGTTCCACATGAGGATCTCCTTTTTGTTAGCATAGAAACTAGAAAGACTTGAAATTGGGATGAGACTGTCCTAGAAGTTGTATCTCTGGAACACAGATTTACTTTAATAACTACAGATTTGGTAAGCTCTTTTTGGAAGACACATAGGCCCTGAAACATCTTGTGCAACCATTAGTATTTAAGTGGGACAGACCATGTGGGACCCTTCTGCATCCCATGGGGAGAGCAAGACACTGTGAGGAGAGATGGAGCTCACCCAAGGTTCGCACCAGCCACTGGAGCAAGGTGGATATTTCTTTCCATTGACTGCAGAGGAAACCAGGGAGAATATGGACCTGACTCAATTCAGTGTTTGGAGTCAGGTGCATTCAATCCAGAGTCAGTAACTCATATATATATACTAATAGCCACATAAGTTTACTTTTTTTACAAGGATAACTTCATACAACAGCATGGCAGATGATGACAAGGTATGATTAAGGCTCCCTTAAAGACGGTCTTGCATATTCTGACTTGGAAAGAGGATTCAGAAAACCTTCTAAATGAGTCTGAGCAGAGTTAATCTCCCACACCTCTCAGATATTCTGGGGTATGATTGAAAGCACTTTTATAGACATGGACTTGTACAGATAAAGAAGTGTATTGATTCCTCTGCCTTCTCCATGGCATGGTAGGCTTCTTACCTGAGACCATTATCCAATGTACTGTCGGCAATTAATCTTCTGGGCAGTGTGTAATCACCCAAGGTGTATGGGGCTGAGTTTCAAGTAGATAATGATCCAGAAAGGGGGGGGGGGAGTAGAAGGGGGAAGAGAGAGGAGGAACACCAACTTACCGTTTGTTTGCTGTGACAATCAGAAAAGAGGTGCTGGCAAAGACTGTTTGGTGTCCAGAGGGTCAGGGTTTCAGACAGGGTAAAGGCCAAAACAGCAGTCCTCTGGACTTAGTATTAAAATGAATGTCTGTCTTTTCAATGTATTTGTACCGGAAGGAGGGGAAAAAAGAAAAAAAAAAGGTGAAACATTCCAGATGCTTGCCTGCAGTAAAGCATTTCTGGCTGTTAGTTCCAGTAGGTCATTACTGCATTAATTTGGTGTTTAATTAAATGCCTGTGCAACAGACCATTTATTTGTTATCTAATATTAGCTTTAGTTCTTATCAATTAAACACTAGCTGAGGGCTTGATTCACTTACGTTTTATGTCCCCTTACCCTCTTATTTTTTATAAACAAAAAACAAGAACTCTGTGCAGGGGGAAGATTTGCACCCCCAAATTTCACAGTGTGCATCATGCTTTATGCTGAAGTACTTAAGAGGAAGGTTCTGAGACCGGAGATTTTTATTAAGAAAAAGTAACTTAGGCATTTTGTTTTAAAGCAAGTGAGAAACAAACTGAGACACATAAAAATTTCATTTTAGGAAGTGTTTCCAAAGATGGCTTAGAATGGATCATGCACACATCTGATTTTTGTGGTTTTTTTTTCGTTTGTTAGCTGGGGACTTTTCTGTGGTTTTTTTCTTTTTTTTTTTTTTTTTTTTTGTGGTTGGGTGTTTTTGTCTTTTTTTTTTTTTTTATTATTATAGAAAGTCTTATTCAGAACAATATAATTTTCCAGTTAGACTTATTTCAGAATACTCACAATCCTTTGTTCCCAAAGCAGGGTAGGCTCTTATATCTCTTCAAAAGCCAGGCTCAATTATCACCCTGAACCTCTGCTTTTCATAGACTTTCTTGCAGGACTTGACTGAAAAAGGATCTGTTATGTTGAAAAGTCACCCATGTTGGAGTTTTTTCTGCTATTTATTTTCCATAGTGGTTACACAACCTTTGTGTCAAATTGAAGTATTAGCCAGATTATAGAAAAGTTTGGCTGTTATCACAAAGAGTAAATTTTTAGAAAGATTTCAGTCCAGTTGTTCCCACTAAAATCATCTAGCTAAAGTAAGTCTGGAGTACTAGTTCTGATATATGTTCTTGGTTGGAAGAGTCTCTAGAAGCCTGCCTACTAAACATTCACACTATAGTTAATGTATCTGTCCTTGCAAAATTAGAGCAGTAGAATGTTTCGTATGTGGACATCTTTCTAGACAGTAACACATGTGCAGTCCCACCAGACTGTCTTTGGATGCAGCACTGAATGTCTCCAAAAGCCCAGGTTAATTTGGTTTGGAGGGTTTACTCATTCTGCATCTAGATTTTAAGGTCAAGTGACTTTAGATAGCAGAAGTGCCATGATAGTAAATGTACAGGGCACTACTGATGCTACAAAATCAGACTGGTTGGAAAAATTTTTGCACTCCATTTTTTACTTTGTCCACCACAATATACTACATAACTTGTTAAGTCCTGTGTGTTTGACAGTAATGGCCTGTTAATTGAGTGAGGAAGACACTTCAGAAAAGTAATTATTAAATTTTATTATCAGAGTGCACCTTCTTGTAGCAGGAACATTTTTTTACACCCAGTTTGGAAGATGTGCTTTCATCTGTAATGCAATCTAAATGAATAGTCAGATCTACCTAGCTATCTTAAATTCTCAAGAGTGGTGGCCTCTATTTTGTCTGTCTTTCTTCTGCTATAAATGCTGAATGCAATTTTAGAATTGAGCCTATTCTGCTCCTCTTTCCTACAAGTAACTATTTGATTCTTTTCAAATATATGTTATATTATACATCTAAAACAAATTTCCCATGAATTTTCTGAAAATCATTCATTTTATGTGTTTGAAATTGATTTTCCTAACTGGCATAGTAAAACCTAGTAAAATCAGATTGTCTGTCAACATCTCAGTGTTATGAAAGACTATATTCAGAAGCCAATCATTATAAAATTGTTTTTTTGCAGTTTTTGAAACAGTTGTTTAAGAGTTACATTTTAAAGGACATAGCTGAAATTCAGGCTGTATTCAAAACACAATCACGTACTTTACAGAATAGCTTACAATGACATAGCTAAGTTCAGAATCATATATTGCAGACCAAGCACTGGAGAAATATGAGTAAGGCAAAACATTTTGTCTTGTCCATTATAGATTTATCTTCACCATTGTCATCACATTATTATTTTGGATTTATACATTTGAATTCTTAAACAGTTTGTAAGAAAACAGTTGATAAAATTAGCCTATTTACATGTGCACGGTGGTTTCTGCCTACAATTCACAGGCATATATGGTCGCAAAGATGTCAAAGAACAAGATCATAAGTCAGCACCAGATTTGACCAAAAGAAAGCACTTAGTTTCTGTTGACATCAGGATCACCCTGAGGAGGCAGAGGTCAGTTAATCTCTAGGGTATTGGAAGGCATTAAATAGTATGGTACTATGGGAATTACAGTACTTTATGTAGAGTAGAATTGGATCAAATAGAATTGAATCAAATCGACTGAAATAGCAGTCTTGCAGAAAACAGCAGATGTTTACATGATTTGCTTAGCTGAGATCCAAAATGTGAGCTACAACAGTGACTGAGAAACACCAAGCAAGGTCAAATCTTCTGGTTCCTAATTGTGTGTGGTTCCTAATAACATTTATATGAGTACAGCCAACACAATTATCAGACCGATGGGGACCATTCTGTCTACTGAAAGACATTTTTGTGTGGCAGTTAACAAGGGAGAAAAGAATGTAAACAAACAAAGGGTACAGGGAAAAGAAGTAGTATTCACTGAAAAGGACTCACAAAGCAAAAGTGATAAGGTAAGTAGAACTGGAGAGATTTGGAGTAATAAAAAAGTGGATTTCTGGGTCTGAAAAATGTGGGGAGCAGAGATATGTGGGGTTCAGGAATAAATGTGGAGGACAAGCTAAAAGGAAAGATGAAAATCTCCCATTATTATATTATACAATGCTGATGGGAAATATGTTCGTGAATGTGGAAAGCCAGAATGAAGCGCAAAAGGAAGCCTGAGCCCTCACTCTCCCCTCCAATGCAAACTCACATAGGAGCAGACAGAGCCACACACAAGGAGAAGCTAATACAGAGGATGGAGCTCACAAAGACAACATTTCAATAGTAGAATAAGTGGGAGGCCTCAAAAACAGGGAGAAAAAAATGAAAACACTTTGTAGAAGAAGCTCAATGCTCTGTATTAAAGCAGGCTGAGAGAGTGAAAAAGTCCTTTACTTCTTCTGATGAAAGTCCCTAGTGAAACAGATGCAGTGAGGAAGGGAATATGTGCTCCAATTAAGGTCTGACATGAAAGGACCAATGTGTCTCTCTTGTGAGCTCATCCAAAAGGCAAGGTGAAAACATTCTGGGGATGGAAGTTCAAGGGGGTCTACTGTGTCGAATCTCATTAGGTCCAGATGGATATCAAACTGGTGGATGTTTTCAGAATTATCTGTGTCAAAAATGTTGACAATTCTATGAACTACCGACCCTTTTGCTTCTGTGTGGTGAGTATAATGTCACCTTCCTATTGCTGTTTTCGTTTTAGTCTTTCTTGTAAATCCTGATTGTGGAGTGGTTAATGTACCTTAAAACTCTGACTGTAAAATCTTGGTGGATTTCAAACACTAGATTTTCATTATGAGGTAAAGTAATGGAATGTAATGCTCACCTCTCATACCTATTTCCCAACAAAACTTCTGCTTGTTCTTCACATAGATAAGCTGAACTAATTAGCTTGCTTCTAGCAAAATAAATAAATAAACATATGCACCACTTCTGTGAAAGAAGTCAATGAAAACAGCAAACTGAAACCCTAAGTGTAACTGGAGAACTGGACCTCTCTAGGCAGAAGTAGAATTTAATTTCCTTCAACTTCAAACAACTTTAACTTTTGAACAGTGGTGGTAATTTTGTTGTTAATGTAAATGTAGATGGATGAAAATAGGCATCATTCCTAAAATCAGGGAAATAAGCAGCACATAAAATATCATCAATACAAGGGTTTTCATTTCTCATTTAAACCCATCGTAAACAGAAAGAATGAAATTTGAATGACTTTTAGATCACATATTATTTGCACAAAGTTTTGTCACATATATAATTTGGAGGGCTCTGCTGGTCTTAATAGACCAGTTTTCAGTAAAGTGTGTGACACAATATTTGTGCCTTCAATGGAGGATAGCATGAATGGATGTTTTTATCCCCACTCTGCACTCTTGGATCCTTAAAAGCTCTCATCTGAGAAACCTGACAGCTCAGGTATGCAGCAACTGAAAGGCAGATTACATCCATTGTCCTTCTTTCTTTATCTGCGCTGCTTTTCCTTTCCAGATTAGGGTGAGGGAAGCTGGTAGCAGGAGAGGAGCTATGTAAATGATGACATCAAAGACTGAGATATTCAAATATCAATATTCATAGCAGACATGATACAATATGTTAAAGAAAAAGGAAACATAACGTGCCTTCAACCTTTCCCTAGAAATGCATTTCAAAACTTATCTATCTTCTCATCCAACTGGTTTTGAAGTAAGCAAGCTCATGTGATTCAGAATTAGATCAACATGAAAATACATGAGGAAATTAATAAAGAAATAATTCACATGACTTTAATTTCACAAAGACTCCTTCCACTGATGTAGAATTAGCTGTTCCTTGCCAGAAAGATATAATGCACTTTTCTCTTTTGTCCTAACCCTCTGTGTACTATGTGGCTCTGTTGTCCATTTCTCCTTCCCAACTGACTTACCACCAGAGCTTTATCAGCCCTGTTATTCTGAGAGCAGTCGCCCATAAAAAGAAGATAACAAGTCCCAGCTTCCAGCAAGCTTTTCCTTGTCAATGAGAGATTAAAAATAACGGTCAGGGCTATCCAGTGATATTTGCAGCTAACTTTACAAATTTTCATCCAGAGCATCTGAGAATTTTTACCTCTCTCTAATCTTCTGTGATAGCTTGAATTTTGTCTCATTAGGTTTCATTGCGGGGAGGACAAAAAGGTGGCATATGGCTTTTCTGCTCATAAAATGTGTCATTAAAATAGGCATGCAGGTTATCATATCGGTGTAGCTCCCTGCATAGGCAGATTGAAAGGATTTTAGGTAAGCTCTAAAGTTAGGAATATGAAATATTCACTGTTGCTTTAGAGTTTCCTTACATAAACCAGCATGTGGACTGACAAGGAAGGTGAGGAAAATGAAAGTCCCCACTACTGGTCAGTCTACATCCCTTTCCTGCAGGTTTCTATGAATGCAAACAAATAAATGTATATTGTTGGGATAACAGCTTTACAAATTCTCTTCAGCTTTGTTCATCTGTTAAGAAATAATCAACGTCTTTTCGGACAGCTTCCTGTGAAGGAATTTCTCTACTGTTTTTAACGCCCCTCTCAGGTCAGACACACAATTGGCAAGACTCCCATAATCCTCTACCTATTAAAAGCTCTTTAAAAATCTCATATTTTATAAGACCAAAATTCAGACCAAATCCTAGGCTGTTACTCCCTCTCCCCCAAAATCCTATATAGGCGTTACATTAACCTGAGTGGTCTCCAGATAAGATTATTCAATGGTAGATTTGATAAGGCATGTTCAGATTGACCCAGCATTTGACTGCAAAAGGTTTGTATCTCAGTAAAGCAATGAGTTACCTTCATCTAACTACTTAACATGTTCTTTCCAAGCAAGTTTTCTGCTTAAATCCTGGGTATCTCAGATTTCCACAGTCAACTGACTGGTCTCTTCACCTTTTAAAGAAACAAACATGGCAGGTTTGTGAGAGGAAAAAAAAAGAAGATGAAGAAAGCAACAATTGCAGGTTACCCTGCAGCACTAACGATGATTAGAAAATGAGATATTTTCAAAAAACAGCATTTCTTCATTTTAATAGATGCCCCTCTTACTGTTAGAATTATAAGCATTTCACTTAGGCATTGCCAGAAGCTCAAAGGTGGTTTCTGACAATTTTTAACTGCAAGAAGTAGCAAAATTAACAACTATGCCTTCCTGCAAGTGCTGGCATGTATTGGCCAACCACGTATGACTACGGTTTTTAAAAACTAGACTCTTACAATATTTAACAAATCATCTTCCAATTTCAGATGAAACATCAGTGGGTCGCTGATTACAGGTTGAGCTACTTTCTGCTGGTCCAAACAGCTTAAAATATCCTCATCTAAATCATATAAACTCCACTTAGACAACACTGAAATATTTCCCAGAAACTTAGAGATTGATTCAATAAGGATCAGCAATATATCTCAATTGCAGCTTGTACTTATGCCTGTTCAATAAGCGCATTATTTCGGGAAGCTATGATGAAATGCAGTAAAGTGTTTGGGTTTTGTTTGCTGTTTTTTTTTTAAGCATCAGAATCATAAAACCTGAATTTTGTTTCTTTTCTCTTTGTACAGAATTGGATTTGTTGAAGTCAGAATGAAGATGAACACTAGCTAGCTACTTCACTCAGCTCCTGCCTAACACTGAAGGATAAAGACATGTTGTTGCTGCATCCAGTATCACTCCTCAACCTGTACATAGTCTAAGCAAAGTGCTCCCCTCTGGATTTTTAGCTGTGTTTGATACCTGGATGCTTTATATTAGTCTAAGCTTGAACCAGAAATGCATGAGGTATAACGGTTTGGATGAGACAGCGGGATTTGACTATGGTCTTTGTTTTGGTCAATTGACTTCAAACAAATTCTATAATACCATACAGAGCAAAATACTTTGTGCACCACCCTACAGAGGAACCACCTCACTCTGCCCAAGTATCTCTTTTCCACTTAGACGGTGTGTTTATAGTTTACTGAAGCACCAACAATATCAAACGGTGGCCATATCCAGAGCTTGAAGTGACACTGAATATGCTCAAAATTGTTCTGATTGGACAAGAGCTCCTTTAGTGATTGATTGACGCTGATTCTTTGTCCTATCTTCCCGAGAGAAAAATAAGGACAAATTGATGTACAAAATAGAAAATCAGAAATGCAGAAGAATGACAGGCATTCAGCTGGTAAACTGGGTCTTGTCACAACCAAGGATACAGCCTTAGGGTTGGGTTAACTTCATGGTCTACATCAAACATCTCTGCTGTCAGGAAGGCACATGTTTTTGACTGTCATGAATCATATACAGCCATGATGCTCAGGTGAAGTGACTTTTAAACTCTTATCGGTGACTGAGCTTTTCCACTGTGGATGGGTAGCACGAAGAATAACAATGAAGCCTTGTTCTGTTTTATTTATCAGTGGAATTACTGCAAGGTTATATTTCCAAAACATACAGGGAGAAATTCCACTGCACATCGAATAAACAAAGACAAAATTTTTATATTTTCATTACGTTTCAATGAAAAAATAGTCATGGCCAATTGTAAAGAAGACAGGCATAAACAATGTGAGGACATAGTCCCAAACTGTGGTTGCATTTAAGTATAAAAGTGAGATCAAGTTCATTTTGAGTATGCTAATCAGAATTTAAATGTGCTACAAAAAAACCATAAAACACCATTTTCTAACCTGAAATAGTCTGATAATCAGTAGCTGCTTGAATGTAAGAGACTTAATCTCAGATTCCTGCACATTACCAGATCCTTGTGTTACTTATTGTGGGATAAGTAACTTGAACCTTCTGTAATATTGTAAGCAAGCAACTTTATACCTTTTCATTTGCAGACACCTTGGACATTAACCAGGTTTCCAACATGGATCTTGAAAATATTTTAATTCTCTTTCCTTTTCTATCTCTCTGTTTTCTTCTTTTATTGGATCAACGTTTTGTAGTGGCAAGCTCTTTTGACCTGCTCAGTAAGAAATTTGTAGGGTGGGGAAGAGATTTTCCTAGGTCACCTGTTAAAATCAAACTAAATGATGTCCAGGCAATTAGAAATCTTGAAACACATAATGATAAGGATAAAAAAACCACTCAGCACTGTTGCAAAAACTTTTATTCATTTGTAGTTGCTAAACACTGATTTAAAAGGAAAACCTTAACCAATTACTTTAACCTTCATTCATCTTTTAGGTTGAACTCAGATGACTACTGCTTTTGGAGTGCGACCAGAACACATAAATTAATGACACTTCTGCCCAATGCCCAGCTGCTTCTTAGAGTGACATGAATCTGGGGGTTTGCCATGTTAAACACTGGCAGAGGAAAACACTCAAGAGAAGGAGCCAGGCTTCCCAAATTCCATTACTACTTTTGCTGTGGATTTACATGAGAATTTGGGTCATCCTTTCTAAAGCATGTGGTTTGATATTTATCAAGATAAATGGTTTCCTGGTTAGGTTAATGAATATTCCAGGCAGATATTTAGCTTCAGATTAAACTCTCTACATTTTGGTGACTGAATCATACTTTTGTGTCCATGGATGGATGGAGGTGAAAGTCCATTACCCAAGTGTCGCACCTCATGATATTTTAAGTTAATCTTTCCTTTTCCTTCCCCTGCCCTCTCGCCACCTCTTCAGAAAGGCATTAACCTCCTGTAGGTCTTCTGCCATTGGTGGAAGTCTCATGCATGTGCCCCAGAGGTTAAGGGGTGTTAGAAGTTGCTCTCAGTGTCTATGCATAGGTAATCAAATTTCTTCTCAATGTGGAGCTATCTTGACTTACATTCAATTATACTGAGCAAGGTTTTTGCCAGAAAGCTCCTATAAGTTTTAAAAAAGGTTCTTTCCCCATTATTTGAGAAACGCAAGGACAGAAGAGCTAAGGCTATTACCCTGCTTAAATAACTTAGTAGCCTCTGCACTTTTAAGGCCCTAAAACTAGAATTTGGTTGTGAAACTAAGATTTTTGGTCAGGTGTTCCAGGTGATGTCCAGTCATGTTCTACCTGAAGTACTGCATGGTCACATAGCACTGAAGTCAGCAGAGATTTACACCTGGGCACTTAGGTGGCTCTGTGGTAATTTTGGCATCCAAGTAAAGAGCTGTTATTCTGGCATCATTTGAAGCCAACAGTTTCCTCCCCCTCCAAAATACATAAATAAATAAATAAAAAGTAGAACAAAATGTTATATCTTTATTGCTAAGACTCTTTGAAAATGAAAATTATTGATTATCTTATCATTTTTGCTGGCAGATAAGAATCTGGACAGGCAGTAATTCAAGGTATTACCCTTTTTTTTGTGCAGAAATTTATTGTATTTCTGACAATGAGATACTTGGGAGATCTATGGGGATTTGTTTGGGGTATATTGGAAAACCCTGGGGTTCAGCTTGCAGTAGAAGCTTGCTTTTTTTTTTTTTTTTGCAAGAAATCCTGGGATAGAAACAGTCATAAAGCGCTGTGCTGAGTATGTGCTGTGAAGGAGCACAATACAGTCAGAAACTTCCCTCAGTGGGGAAATCTAAAATGTAAGGAGTAGAAGTAGCACAGCTACCAAAATACAGAGCAGTAAATTTCTGGGCTGAGTTTTGAGCTCTGCTGTTCTCCCATTGCTTTTTGAAAATCTACTTAGTCTCTCCATTTAGTGGTTTACTTCCTCAGGAAGAAAAGATATTTTTTTATGGCAACCTTAGGAACAGAATTGTGATCTTTGAGTGGAGCCCTTTAAGTATTCCTTTCCCATGACTGGACTTGTGTTCTTCAAACACAGAATACTGGAAGACGGTCTGAATGTGTGTGTGTAAGAGAGAGAAAGATACAAGGAAATAAGTTGAGATCACCTCTAGATCAATTCTAGACTTAACATCCTTCACCAAACATTGTTCTCTAATGTGTACCAAAAGAAGGAGGTCCAAGCAGAAATGTGAGATCATCCACTTCGAGTACCTGCTAGTTTGCTAGTCAGCTTAGACAGTGTGATGTTTCTTTCATTAGAACTTGCCATCCGCCATCCCAAGGTGATGAGATATTCAGTGGTATAAAGCTATCAAGAATCCAGGACCAGCCCAAAATGTTGTAAAACAAGTATGAAAATATAGGGCCATGCTTTATGACATGCAGTGTTTTGCAGCCAAATATTCAATTGCAGATCTGAGCAGCACAATATAATTTAAATACAAGAGCATCTGTGTAGCCCTTATTTATCCATTCAGTGTCCTGCCTTCTTTCAGATTCCTCTCCCAGTTTTTAATATTTGGATTATTTTTTATGTTTGGCAGCAGCAGATGGATCCTGAATACCTGTAAAGTTATTAGTTTAATAACAGGATTGGTAAGTACAGTCATTCACAGTGAAGGGCACCTGTTACAATTATCTCACTAATTCCACTGTGTAAATGCATTGTGTCAGGGACAGTATCTGAAAATCATTTAATACATTTGAATATCATATTAGTTATCAGTAATATGAATGTCCTTACTCCTTGGCCTACATGTAGAAGAAAAGAACAAATAACAAAATCAAAAAAAAGGCAAGAAAAAAACCAAAAAAAAATAGACTCCCAAAAGTCTTCACTTTAAAAAGTTAATTATAAAATTAGCTGATGAAGAAAATTAATCCAAACTGACTTGAATTTGAATGCTGTCAGATGAAGTAAAAAGTACCCTAGGTATATAAACAAGATTTGGTAACAAATAACAATGTAACAAGCCAAGGGGAAAGTGTTTACAAAAGGAATTTGTGTTTGGTGCATTCTCATTTGGCAGTCTCATTAATGATTTAGAAGAAGGTGTAAACACCACATTCATGATTTTCAGAAATGCTAGTGTGCTACAAATGCCAGTAAGGACAGACAAAAAAAAAAAAAGAAAAAGGAGAAATTAACCAAGAAAATTAATTCTGTGAAGAGCCTCCTTTTTCTCTTCTTCCATGTTGCTAGATTTTCTTCTACTTTATTTTCTCAGGATCTCTACAGTTCCCCAGAACTACCTTTATGTTTTTTAGACTGCCTTCCTGTAGCAATCCAAGTTCCTCTATTTTTTCTCAATTAACCTTTTGTTGGAGTTTGTCAGATACTTAAAAACTAGAGTAAAATAAGAATGTGGAGATTCTTATTAAGTGGTAAACTTCTCCACTACTGTCTTTTGTGTGCTAGATGATCAGTGAGATGCTGAGTTTTGGTGCACAGACTTCTAAACATAAATGAGCAAAAACTCATAATAAGAACGTTGTCAGCAGTAAATAGTCAAAGCATTTGGGTAATAGTTAAAATGAATGGTTGCAACTCCTGCAATGGAAATTTAGAAATCTGGAATGGTACATACATCCACAGTTTTAAGATATCACCCAGTTAACATATAGGGCCATTTTAAACTCATTTGGACCTGACAAAACTGGCCAGTGGCCTCATTCCATGCCTTGCTGACTTTTACATAGCTGTTGTTTTATTGTTAACTACTGTTCTCTGGAGGGAAACCTTAACTGATTATAAGCCAGCTCTTTCTCTAAGGTCTACAGCTGCCTGATTTATAAAGCTATATTATTTTATTATTATAAATATTATAATATTATAAATATTATTAAAAAAAAATATTCTAATTGCATTTTGTCATTTGGATTCCCTACTTTGCCCTTTTCTTTATCTTATGCTAATAATGTGTAGGGTTATTTTAATCTTTCACAGAGTCATCTGTATCTCACTAGTAAAAGTGTTCATTGAAGAGCAGAACTGAAAAAAACAGCAATCCATGGACGATGTTACATTGCTAAATTTACTTTTTCCTAACTGTTCTTGAGATAGTTCAAAATACTGGTTGCAGTTATCCATCCTCAGAAACAAGAATGAAATTAATCCTTAAAACAAAAGAATTTAGAAAGGGATATTGCTCAGATCGCTTATGAGGGCTGAGATGAAGGATGGGGCTAGAAATACTTAATCCTTCTATCAAGTATCTCTAATGGCACTGCAGATTTGTACTCCTCTGTCAAGGTCTGCTCAAAAGCACACTGAAGGCAACGGAAAGTGTCCTGCTATTATTGCCAATTGCCTTTAGATACAACTGAAGCATTGGGGAAAAGTAAAAATGACCTCTGCTGCTGCAACCCACCTGCTGTTTCTAGATGCTGATGGCTTCTGCTTAATCTAATTTTTATCTTAAACCAGCAAAATCTTTGCCCATCCAGCAGCTTTCTCTCTTTCAGAAACTGTTTCTACTCTAACTGCATTCTCATATAAGCATTAAACCAATCTCTAAACTCTGCTGCTTCTCTCTTACCTAACTGACTGAAAATTACTTTTCTGTCTGTGCTGATTTATTTTCCCCTTTTAGCTAAAGAACTTATCTTCCTTTCTGCTTCTATGCTAGCACTTCTTCTTGCCTGCTCCCTTTAATTATTTCCCAGTCTTTCTGCTTGAATCTTTATTTCTCTACTGCAAAATTTTCTTACCACTTCTGCCCATGCTCCTCCACAGCCTCCGATACATTTACATGACAGCCTGCAATGTTTTCCATGTTCAGGTGTGACTCTAGTGCTGCTGTTTTGTGACCCTCCAAACACTGCAGAGGTACCTGTTTCCAAAAGATAAACCTCCTGGGTCTCTGTGCATTTTTGCTCACATGTATATATATACACCGACAAATATATACATTTCCCAAATATACAGATAAACACACACATTAATACACATATGGCAGACACAGGGACTGTGAGACTGATGACCCTAGGCCCACTGTAGGAGAGGATCTGGTTTGAGACAATCTTAAAAATCTGAACGTGCACAAGTCCTTGGGTCCTGATGAAATCCACCCGTGGGTCCTGAAGGAGCTGGCAAATGAAGTTGTTAAGCCGCTGTCCAGCATATTTGAAAAATCATGGCAGTCAGGTGAAGTTCCCGACGACTGGAAAAAGGGAAATATAACTCCCATTTTCACGAAGGGGAAAACGAATGAGCCGGGGAATTACAGACCAGTCAGTCTCACCTCTGTGCCTGGCAAAATCTTGGAGCATATTCTCCCTGAAGGCACGCTAAGGTACATGAAAATCAACAGGGTGGTTGGTAACAGCCAGCATGGCTTCACTAAGGGGAAATCCTACCTAACCAATTTGGTGGCCTTCTATGATGGGGTTACGGAACTGATGGACAGAGGTAGAGCTGTTGATGTCATCTACCTGGACTTGTGTAAAGCGTTTGACACTGTCCCACAGGACATCCTTGTCTCTAAATTGGAGCGACATCAATTTGATGGATGGAACACTCGGTGGATAAAGAACTGGCTGGATGGCCGCATGCAAAGAGTTGTGGTCAATGGCTCAATGTCCGGCTGGAGATCAGTAACGAGTGGTGTCCTTCAGGGATAGGTGCTGGGACCGGTCCTGTTCAACGTCTTTGTTGGTGATATGGACAGTGGGATTGAGTGTGCCCTCAGCAAGTTTGCCGATGACACCAAGCTGTGTGGTTTGGTTGATACCCTGGAGGGAAGGAATGCCATCCAGAGGGACCTCGACACGCTTGTGAGGTGGGCTGATGCCAACCTTATGAAGTTTAAGCATGCCAAGTGCAAGGTCCTACACCTGGGTCGGAGCAATCCCAGGCACAGCCACAGGTTGGGCAGAGAAGAGATTCAGAGCAGCCCTGTGGAGAAGGACTTGGGGATGTTGGTAGATGAGAAAATGAACATGAGCCGGCTTCAGTGTGTGCTCGCAGCCCAGAAAGCCAACCGTATCCTGGGCTGCATCAAAAGGAACGTGACCAGCAGGTCAAAGGATGTGATCCTGCCCCTCTACTCTGTTCTTGTGAGACCTCGCTTGGAGTATTGTGTGCAGTTCTGGTGTCCTCAACCTAAAAAGGACATGGAACCGTTGGAACAAGTCCAGAGGAGGGCCATGAGGATGATCAGGGGACTGGAGCACCTCCCGTATGAAGACAGGCTGAGAAAGTTGGGTCTGTTCAGCCTGGAGAAGAGAAGGCTGAATGGAGAACTCATAACAGCCTTCCAGTATCTGAAGGGGGCTATAGGGATGCTGGGGCGGGACTCTTCATTAGGGACTGTAGTGATAGGACAAGGGGTAACAGTTTAAAACTCAACCAGGGGAAGTTTAGATTGGATATAAGGAAGAAGTTCTTTCCTGTTAGGGTGGTGAGGCACTGGAATAGGTTGCCCAGGGAGGTTGTGAATGCTCCATCCCTGGCAGTGTTCAAGACCAGGTTGGACGAGGCCTTGGGTGATATTGTTTAGTGTGAGGTGTCCCTGCCCATGGCAGGAGGGCTGGAACTTGATGATCTTGAGGTCCTTTCTAACCCTAACTATTCTATTATTCTATCATTCTATGATTCTGTATACAGATGCATATGCATACACATGTGCATATACATGTGTGCACCCTCAAACACACACACATGCAAAATTTGGAAACCTTAGTGGATATTTCAGTGTAGTGGGGACTATTTAGGTATTTTGATATACCATCTTTTTGCTGATATACTTCAAGTCAAACTGGAGAATATTTAGGAAATATGCTATAAGCCTCTACTCTGATTTTGAGAAGCCCTGCGTAGAATGAAAGACTTCTAGCATCTTTTGGTTTATGTAGACGTATGGTTATGCTACTAGCTGTGTTCTCCCAGATTACATTTACAGAGAACTAATGCAAAAAGAACCTGTATGACGTATATTCTTTCTAAAAAAGAAACAAGTTCTCTTTGTTTATCAGTATTCAAGAATATATATTTGTCTTGAATCCTGTATGCTCTTTCATTTGATACTTTAAGGGCTTACTTGGTATTGAGCATAGATTTTACTGCTTCAGAATTTAAACCTCATTTTGTTTGAGTTAAGAATAATCAAATCCTAAGACTTTTTGGTAAAGGGATTAAAAAGATTACAGAATAGCGCTTTCTTAATTTGTGTAGAATTACATGTGTGAGAAAATGGACACTGAGCTTGTCTAAAACACCACTTGCATTCCATAGCGTGACTCAGAGACAGGAAACTGAGCTTATCTCAGGCACCATTTGATTTGACCATGGGAGGCCTTGAGTGTAAATGGAGAGAACAACAAGGATGTTGGCTCTTGATGATGAGTAGTTAGGATTGTTATGATCACTTTATTCCCTGCTATTCTGTTCAGATGGCTGATTGGTGACAACTATGGTCTTCCTTCAGTACTGTGTTAGTAAGTCCTTTTGTTTTGATGATGGGTCAGCTGAAGTGTCACTGCTCTCAGGAGTGGGAATTGCTGGTCTGCTTAGTCTTCATCTTGCAGAGCTCCAAGAGCATCAGTCTCAGCGGTGTCAGGCATGAACTGTCTGTCAGGGAAAAGGTCTCATCCTACCCAGCTGCCACCCCAGTAGCCAGGGATGTGGGGAGGAACTTTCAGATGGAGCATGCTTCAAACACCTGGGGGATCCAGGCACACTTCTCTCACAACAGAGGAGATATTTCCCATCTCTTTCTCTAAATGATGTACCTTACCGAGAGCAGAACACCTTGGTCATCTTGTAGGGCTTCCTGGGAGGGTTCTTAAGGACAACACCCCAAGTAGGCTAACGAGAAGCCACTGCCAGCTTGCATATGAAAAACCAAGGAATCCTCTTGGAGAGGCAGCCGAAGTTTCCCTGGTCCACCAGCTGTGACAGCTGCATCATCAGTGTGTTTCTATCACCAGGGTATCCTCACCTTATGTTATACTGGTTAATGGAGAGTTGACTGTAATTGTGTCTTTATTATTATAAGCACTTAGACTTCTACAGGATCTCTGTAGTCATAAGAAACCTCTTCCAGTAGGAAGCCTAATTACAGACAGAGAAAATGAACCACTGAGCATTTAAGTGGCCTACTACAGAAAATAGGGCAGGACAGTGACAGAGCCAGTAACAGAACCTGGGAGTGGCGGTCACCTTTCCTAATTGTTTGAAACAGTTCAGGAAAGGTGAAAGATTGTATTTAATGGAACAAGTTAGGACTCAGCTTTATATATTTAGGAAGAACACTTGAGGACATGGTGCCTGACACAGCAGGAAATTGTGTTCAATGGTTTTGGAGGTCCCCACCAAATTTTCCCTGTGACAGGTCATTCCATTATTGCCCACTAAAGACTTTCTTACACTTTTCTCTGAAGCATTCGACACTTAATTCAGAGATAGGATATTGAACTAAATGGATCACTAGTTTGATCTATTATGTCAATTCTTATGTTCTTAGAGATGCAAACAGTACGTAGGGTGTAGGTTTTCCTTACTGTACACAAAGTCAAATGTAAATGTATGTACTGACCGTGGCAAGGGAGAACTGGCTCAGAGATGAAGGAAGTTGTTGATACTCACTCCATTTTGTGGCTGCTCAGGAACTGAAGCAGAAGTTTACTTTGTAGAAGAAAACCCCATGTACACTGTAAATGTTGTTGGCCATGTGACATCACTGTATTCTTCCACGGGCAGAAGTCATTTTCTCCCATGCCTATATTTGATTTCAATTAAAAGAAGACAGCTTGCTTAATCTTTCCGAAAAGTTGATATGGTGTATACCTGAGTGAACTGGCCAATTTCCCTTATAAATTATGTATAAAATCCACAACTGTATTCTCTCTCAGAAACTCAGAGGAAAATTCAATTTCTCTTTTAGCTTATATTTTTTCATGGTTCTTGGGATATTCATTTCATATTTTCTGCTCATTTTTATAAATGTCTTATTTATTCAAGCTCTTCATAGAGGAAAGTAATGCCATGCATTGCTGATTTTATTACTTTGGACAGCTTACAATATCTCTTCAGAACCTAACATGTTAATTGATTTTAAATTTTTTATAAATTTCAGCCATGCTTTAGGATTGTACATACTGATGCTAGGAAGACTTTTTGAAGCATCTTCTCTGGCCCCACTGGAGTTTATCTAGGTGTGCATAGCTCTTCTTTTCCTTTTCTCTTCCTAGAAGAAATAGGAGAGGAATAAACTGTCGCTGTTCAGGATCCTGTGTAGGGACAGCAGCTAGGGTCAAAACTAGGCATGGGATCCCCGTCCTACGTTCTGGCTCTTAAAAGTGGGGATGTTCACCTAGTATTATACCTCCCGTGATACCCTTTATTTCTTGTTGCTTAACAGTGAATTTCCCATTCCAAATACATGATTCTGCTGCACTTCATGCAACAGTTCCTACATATTATAGTTATTGTATATTTTATAATAAAATACATGACTGCAAGTTATATTGATCATGTTTGCAGTACATAAATGACAACAAAACACTGAACTCTCAATGTCCCTTTCTATCATGCAACGGTCCCAAAATAAAACCTGGAAAGAATTCAGTGAGAGGAGGCTCATCCTAGGTTGTTGCAAGGCCTCAATCCTAATTACAAAGAAGATTCCCCTGAGACATTACAAGTATATCAAGTTCTGTTTGACTGGAAGCACAACTGACTTAATCTAGGGCTAAAGGTCTATGAATGAGTGAGGAAACAATTAAAGAGGATTCTGAGTGATTTCATCAAGGAAATATTCCCCTAAGGGAAGACTTTTTTTTTTTCCTATTGGGAAGCTTCCATTTACACATTGCATTTCCAGTACTGCTTAAGATTAAAACAAAACAAAGCATCTGACTTCTGTATTTCCCATGCTACATACACAGGCTGTTATTACACTGGTAATTTCAATATCAAGGTGCAGTGCAACATGTTATCTATTACCATGATGATATATATATATATATACTTACTCATGCATACATGTATATGTGTGATACATATGTTTACATGGCATCTGTATTCCACAATAATGCTACAAGGAAAAACTTTTTTCTAATTATTGCTGTTGCAAAAGCACTAAGACGTTGTAGTCTGGTTCTAAGCCTCAACACAGCTGAAGCAAAAAGCAACATGAGTTAGTCTTCACCTTACAAGTCTTTCTGTTCTGATTAAAACCCAAACCAAACACCAAATCCGAAGAAATTGAGGCAAACACAGCATATATAACAAGTTTGTGTGAAGAATCACAGGTTTTTTGCTCTCTTTTTGTGTTTATATCTTGCATAGTTTTAGGATGAGGTTGTATTTACTTGTCATTTGATAACTCGGATCACAGTAAAACAATCTCTCAAGAAAAAAGGAAAACAACCAAAATTAAGGCAACAGGGGTGTCATAAGGTAGCTAGGGCTCTGCTGTTAGCTAAAGACCTGCGTGGATATCAGGTCAGGAGCCCAGGTAAGTCCAAGTGGAGAAGCCAGGTAGACCTCCATAGGCTTTGTACTGTGGTTAGACTTTTCTGGTTATCTGCTTTCTAATCCGATCTACTCCTGATTTCCTCACATGTAATGAACCAGTTGCGGTTGTCTGTGGTTCAGACCTGAATCTGCTTGCATTTAAGGACTCTTTTTCCTGTGATGAAAGGGTTTCGGACCCTATCCTGTGTAGGATTCCTAGGACCATGTAAACACATTTGTTACATTTGGAAACCATCCACTCAGTAAGTCTCACCTTTACATTAAGAATATCCAGCAGGACAAAATGTCCTCATAGACCCCCTTGCACGGGCAGCCTGCATTATCACACCAGGATGTTTAAGTGTTCTATTTGCATTATACTACTTAGTATTCCTCTTCCCTCCCACCATACCCTTGGATGACAGCAGAGGGTTAAAGAAGATTTCATATGTGCTTTCAATACCAAAATGTGCTTTTCAAGTGGCAAGAAGGCAGTTTCAACATTCAGCTTCCACACCTTTTAAAAGTATTTTCAATTTAATTAAGCCTCTGTTTTATCCCTGGGTACTGTATTGGCTCTAACATCTGCTTGCTGATGTTAAGTCACAGGATGGCCTTTCCTTTTCTTATTTCATGGAACTGCCTTCTCCATTTGTTCCTTGTTGGCGTAGGAAGTTTCTGAATGCAGGGCTTCTCACTGCCCATAAATGTAATTGGTCATAATGCATGACTGCGGATTCTGTACTGGCTTGGTATTTTGACTTTAGATTCCTTTTAGAGTTGAAGTGCAGAATTTGAAAGACTTTTAATTGTTTGGTTTTTTTTTTGTTTTTGTTTTTTTTTTTTTTTTTTTTTTTTTTTTTTTTTTTTTTTTTTTTTTTTTGTTTTTGTTTTTGTTTTTTTGTTTTTTTGTTTTTGTCTTTGTTACACCTGCAGAACAATGTTTATGTAACTAATTTTGGAGGGTTTTGAGTCATTTCAGCTATGCTGGCCGTAGTACCTCAGAACTTAGCCCTGGGTATCCACCTCTGCTTTGTGCAGTACATTACCGAAGTTTGTGAAGTTCATTCTCATCTTGCAAAGGTTGGAATATGAGCTGTGTTCACCTCTGCATTTACGTTTCTTTATCCTCAGAAATGAAGTTAGCAGAAAGCTCTCCTTTTGGATGCATGCCCCTATTCCCTTGTGAAATTTTAGAGTATCTTCTAAGTGCAAATAACAGAAAGAACAAAGTCCCTGGTGAACTTCCTGAAGTTTCACTGACTTTTGTTCTTTATGCGATATACACATTTTCAGTGGATTAGATGTTATTTTAGGTGGTGGAGAAACAGGACATGGGAGTAAACATGGTGTGTATGTCATTTAATTCCCAGAAGTAAAGCAACCAAGCAAAGAAAGAAAGAAACCAATAAATCCACCCCCTGCAAAACATCAGATCATAAAGAATCACATCTTAAAGCTAACCCTCTGGAGAACCATGTGCAAATGCTTCTCTTCAGGTCTCATTTACTTTGTTCTCACTCACTGATGTGCTTCTGGGGGACAGGATTTCTTATAATAAGGGAAATTTCAGCCACTGCTGAAAACCAGATCGGTTTTAAATTGACAGGCTAAAGAGCAGTGTAGAATCTGGGAAAAAAGATGAGTTGTTCTGGCTGCTATCCAAACTACAGACTTTTTAATTATTGCTGTTATTATTGACAAAGGGCTAATCCAGCATGAAAAAGCATTAGGATTTTAATTTTTTAATATTTTCACAAAACATTATAGTAGCAATATCAGTATCATAGTACACATTTTTTAATAAATAAATACAAAACTAACAAATATTTTCACCAAAGGCATTTAAAAATATTTTCTTGGATTTTGTACATTTGTTTGCTTGAGGTTTATTTTCCAAAGAGCAGTGGGAAAAGGAATGAAAAGCACATTTTATTTTGCCTTTGTAGATCTGAACACGCATACATGCATGGAAACTAGATGCACTTTAAGATTATCACAGTGTTTCTTGGAAGATCAACGTTGTAAAACTACAGTATCGCTACTAAGTCACAGGTTGGGTTACTTGCCCAAGAAGACTGAAAGTACTTCTGAAGCAAGTGAAATTTGATCACATAGAAATCAACCTTAAAATGGAAACAAAAACTTGAAAACTACCAACTCCTGTCTTTAGCTGGAGAAATTCAACCCCTGTCTTGAAATTCAGTTGTGTTCTGTTAAACATTTCCTGTTTTGCTCCTTCAGTGCATGTCCTTTATTGATGAGCAAAATAATAAACAAGCCTTACAATTTTGGAGGTATGAAAATGAATTATATCACAGAATCATAGAATCATAGAATAGTTAGGGTTGGAAAGGACCTCAAGATCGCCTATTTCCAACCTCCTTGCCAACCTCACACTAAGCCATCTCACCCAAGAAGGCTCTGTCCAACCTGGCCTTGAGCACCACCAGGGATGGAGTATTCACAGATTCCTTGGGCAACCTGTTCCAGTGCCTCACCACCCTAACAGGAAAGAACTTCTTCCTTATATCCAATCTAAACTTCCCCTGTTAAAGTTTTAACCCGTTACCCCTTGTCCTGTCACTACAGTCCCTAATGAAGAGTCCCTCCCCAGCATCCCTATAGTCCCTTTTAAGGTACTGGAAGGCTGCTATGAGGTCTCCACTCAGCCTTCTCTTCTCCAGGCTGAATAGACCCAACTTTCTCAGCCTGTCTTCATACGAGAGGTGCTCCAGTCCCCTGATCATCCCTGTGGCCCTCCTCTGGACTTGTTCCAACAGTTCCATGTCCTTTTTATGTTAAGGACACCAGAACTCCACGCAATACTCCAAGTGAGGTCTCATGAGGGCAGAGTAGAGGGGCAGGATCACCTCCTTTGACCTGCTGGTCACGTTCCTTTTTATGCAGCCCAGGATAGGGTTGGCTTTCTGGGCTGTGAGCGCACACTGAAGCTGGCTCATGTTCATTTTCTCATTGACCAAAACCCCAAGTCCCTCTCCACAAGGCTGCTCTGAATCTCTTCTCTGTCCAGCCTGTGGCTGTGCCTGGAATTCCTCCAACTCATTTTCATAGAAGGATCATTTTCACCTGAGCACAGTATCATGATCTGCACCCTTCCAGTTGAGCAAAGGGACTTAGTTGCAGCAGGAGTGTCACAAGCGCATCTATACATTCAATTCCTCCACTTTTAGAGATGATTACTTGTTTAGTTTATCTGTTAGACAGTCTAACCACTCTGCAGGTAATGTAATAGGCACTTGTCTGCAGGACATTCATAACACTGTAACATTTCAACTTGAGCTGGACTGTCTGAAGAATTATGCTGCAGCAGGAGAAATTTACAACCACATTGCAAATAACGCCACAGCAATCAGTAACTCTCTAACCTTTGTGCGTGGTGACAGAATAACCAAATTAGATCTCTGCTGCTCTGGAGCCGATGTATCAACCATTATCCAGCATCGGTGTCAATGGCTGATAACTCTTTCCACTCTCACTCCCAGTCAACCCAGGTATAATCAGTCATATGGGTTGGAAAAAGGATGTTTTGAATGTCATGGGTGCAGCTAACTCAGAGATACTTTTCATTCATTAGCAATGGTAAAAATAGTGGCATAGACATAGAGGAAAAGGATTCTTCAACTGCTCCAGGTGAGACAGACTGACTGTGTTTAAACTAGTATATTCAAGTGTTCCTGGGCATTGAAATGCGATGACATTACTAAATGTCTGGACTGTTTCCTGACATGAATGCGGACCATTTCAATTTGCAACCTTCCAGCTGGCTGGAAAGTGGTAGATTTTACCAGCATAAAGGCAGACTGCTCCATGCCAGTTGGCCTCAGAGCCCAGGAACATTCAATTTACCAGGACAGACATACCCTTTGTGTCCATGTGCTGTCTGGGACTGAACTCAAGTTAATAAGTCCTTCCACTCAGACCTGTGTTAAAGTCCACCTGGTGCCACACTGCTGGATGAAAACAATCCAGGATTTCACTTTTGCAGCATTCTGCTTCAATCTTTTTTGTAGCATAACATACATAGAAATATGATACCAGCTGTAAAATATATGCGTACTTCTCCACAGAAATTAATGAATCTTAATGACAGAATCATAGAATCATAGAATAGTTTGGGTTGGCAGGGACCTTCAAAGGTCATCTGATGACATGAAAAAGCTTGTAGAGGGTTTTAAGCTTCAGCATACTATTTGCCACTAACAGAAACCTGAACTTTTCCTCCTGTGCAGTAGCCCAAAATAGGGGGTGAGACAGTGTCTGCGTCAGGCTGGTAATGCTGATTACAGTTTCCTGGGAACTTGCCTCCCTTTCTCAGGGCTAGCTATATCAATGACCAGAAAGACTTCTCTGAGGGTGTCTGCTCTTATTTCACTCCCCAGACTAAAGGTTTGGGCAAACGCCACCATAAAGCCTCGTGTGTTTCTTTGGAGAGAGGGAGCAGAATGAAGAAAGGGATTGCAAGCCATTTCTAATTACCTGTTAAAACACAATGAATTGTTGGTATATGCAGAACTCTCAGGTAAGACATTATCAGGACTTGTGTAGGCAAAGACAGTGGTGAAGTATGTTTACCAACTGGTAAATAGCTGTCTATCTAGAGGGGCTGCACCAGTCACACTGATATTTGCATTGATGCTTGCGAGCAAATGTGCATTTCTCTCCCATCTGCCTTGGGAAGGTCTGATCAGAGAATCACATTATACTGGCTTGGTGGAGCTTTCCCTGACAGAAACATCATGCCAGTTGGATTTGACTTTTACAGACAGGCACCCCACCTTTGTCAATAGCTTTTGCTGCTGTGAATTCAGTTGAAACAGAGCTTGCTCCTTCTAGTGGAAGAAAACTAGGGAGGTGCAGTGAATAAATGTAGAATCATAGAATCATAGAAGAGTTAGCATTGGAAAGGACCATAAGATTATCTAGTTCCAACCCCCCTGCCATGGGCAGGGACACCTCACACTAAACCATGTCACCCAAGAGCTACTCTGACCTTGCTGGATCAGAGTTTGCTAACACTCTGACAGGGTACTTCCAAGGATTTGTGCTCACTGGAGAAGAGCAGAGGCACACTGGAGAAACATCTTGCCTCCCCCATGCAGGCCTCAGGTCTGAGTTAAGGTAAATTCTTCAAGGAAGACTTGAGACACTTTTTGGAGACTCAATTTTTTTTTTTTAAAAGAAAAATCCTATTTTTTAAAAAATAAAAAAGAAAAAAGGATTGTGTCTAAACCAACTATCAGATGTTTTGTTCTTCAGATCTCATTTGTATCCCCTTGCATTCAGCAGAGTGCATTAGGCTTGTCCACCCCCATCCTCATATACCCAGGGTACTTGGGAGAAGCTGCTGCATTGACTTCATGCCCGTCTTGGGAGCAAGAGACATTTTGGGAACAGAATAATGACAAAATGGATGTAAAACAGATGATGAAGAACTGCATCTTGATAACCATAAAGCCCCCATTAAGCATCATGCTGGGGAGTCATCTGTATTAAAAGTTAATGAGAAGACCAGCAGATACCAGGAGTACACTGAGTGTGCTGTTTTCAAGCATCAGAGTTTTGACTCTTCAGTATTTTTTCTTAATGTCAGCTCTATGATTTTCATAGGACCTGACTTCTCATATTAAACTCTTAAGGATGCTAATGCTGCTTTCCTGTCAGGAACAAAAAGCCATGCTTATCTGCCAAGGCAGTTAAGGTGGATGCTGCTGGCTCTGCTTTGTGTGAGTAACATTTACCCTTGTGCTAACCTTCTTCACAGGAGAGAATTTTACGCAACACCAGCCTTTACATCGTGTGCACACCACACCTTTCCAGCTAATCTCTAGGCAAAGTGTGTTTTTCTCTCTCTGCCTCTGCAGCTAATAGGTATTGCTAAATGATGCCGGCCAGAGACTTCTGCTGAATGTCCTGCTTACTGACTGAGAAAGGAAATGCTTCCTCATGATTTACCATCATTTCCACTTATCTATCTGCATAGGAGATAACAAGTGGCACAAGAATTTGTATGCGTATTCTAACAGTCTTTAAAAAAGAGACTGAGTGATACAACCAGGCATTGGCACTGGAGGGGAACAAATTAGATACCAGCTTCACCATAACTGTTAATTTGCACCCTAAGAGTGAGTGGTTTAAGTTAACTCACGTCTGCTGAAGGGTGTCTTGGGATAAGAATGAGCACGCAGCTACCAGAGAACTTCTGATGTTTTGTAAGTTATTACCCTGCAGTGACTGGTTTGTGTATCAGAGTCCTTAACCACATTAAGGCAGAATAACTTCTGTTACGGAGTGTGTTGGAGGCAAAGGTGCTGATATAAAAGTGTGGGAGATTGCTGTTCAAGTTTTCCATTAAAGTGCAAGTTTGATGAAGCTGGGGTGTGTATTGCTTTTGGGCATCTGTCAGAGAGGGAAGTGAAAGCCTTATGGAGCACTGGAGCATGTTATTGGCAGTGTTGTAGGCAATACGACAGTGGAAAGGATTGCACAAGCTGCTTTTACACTCCTTTAACATGTTCATCTGGATGGGCTCTGTTTTGTCTCTACTGAAAGAATAGAGAAAGTAAAAAGGATGAGGGGAGAAAAAAACAGATAGTAAAAGGAGGTGAGAAGACAAGAGAAGACAGGGGAAGGAAAGGGAAGGGTAAGGAAGGGAAGGGAATAAAGGAAGGGACAACTTCTGTGTGAAAGTAATTCAAAATTGTGCTGCTTGTCTTTCTCAGAGGGACGCAGGGACAGTGTTACAACAATGGCAAGGCAGCGTCAGTGAGAGTTGGAGGACAGAAGTAAGTGAGGTGCCCCCTTCTGCTGGAAGGTGCAAGTCACCTTCTCAGGGTGAAATAATCCCACCCACATCTTAGGCAAAAGAAAGACACTTTCTGATAGACTTAGCCTGAAACAAGGTCCCACACCTTCAGAGATCCCCTAACCACCACGCCTAAGGACGTTAGACCCCTCTTCTAAGGCTGGGCACAATTCTTGAGTGAAGTGTTAAATACTGGCAAACTGAGATACATTTAACTTGTTTCTCACTGACTGCTGTGCTCTCAAGGGTTTCTAGATAATTCTATCAATACTCAAATCCACTGAAAGTCAGTTTATCTGCTTTTGAACTTTCTATTTTCTCTTTCTGAACTATTGTTTTCCTCATATTGCAGGGGGATAAATCTCTAGCTAAAGCCAGCTTGGCAACATTTAGTATAACATGACTGATGATCAAAAATACTGTAATCACCAGACCAACTTCAAAAGGCTTCAGTGAGGACAGGCTGAATGAGAGGTGATGTTAACCTGGAAGTGTTGATCAGTCTATCAAAATTTTAATAAATATGCATCTGAACTATTTACTTTGTGTTTCAAAACCAAGATAATGCTACTTTGTAGAAAATAAATGCAAACTCAGGAAGTTCTGTCAAGCAGATAATGATTTGTCTGACTGATGTTTATTTCTTTTGCCTTTATCAGGAAATGTGATCCATACACTTTAGATAGTGCTACTATGTTTCCTTGCAATTCACACCAAGATTTTCTTTCCACAGTAAAGAAGTTGAACAATGATAATTTTAATTAAAAAATTACCCACAGTCAAAGCGCATAAAGTTGTGAATCTAATAGATATTATAATCTCTTAAGTACTGTCAAGGATGTTAACATTTTGGATCAAAGAAGATCAGGGCAAGTTAATACTTGGAAACAATGCTATTAATGTTATACTGCAATCTTAATATAGTTCTGGTTACACATAGATGCCCAATTATACTGCAAAGGGCAGTTGTGCTCTTGGATATGTTATCATTCAGCTGTGACATAAAACTGAGGTGCTGTCCAAACACGGTCATGGTGATACTATAGTACTTATGCAATAATTTGCATATTGGAGTTGTCTTGGACCATCAAATTAAATGACATTAATTACCCTGCCTCTGAAAATCTATGTGTAATTACAAAGTAATAGTAGGATGTTCTTGTATTTTCTCCTAAACTTTACTATACCATAGATGATGTTTCCACTTAACTTTGAGCAATTATTTCCTGGAAATGACTGATAATTATGAGGAGAGGTTAAATGGTGGATGTTAATTTGGGTGCATAAATAGTAAGAGAGACTGCAATTTTGCCATAGACTTTGTGTGTGACTTTCAGAACGTAACACTTCTAATCAGTTTCAAGGTAGGATTTTAGCTTTTAAAAAAAGCTTTTCCTTTGCACAACAAAAGAATGAGGGATAATGGACAGAAATAGCAAGGCCAATTACTATTAGGTAAAAGGAAAAATTTCTTCACTGTGAAACTGGTCAAATGCTGGAGTAAAATCTCAAAGGCATAAAGGAATCTCCCTTCTTGAAGATATAAAAGTATGATCTGAATGAGGCTCTGAACAACCTGATGCATGGGAAAAACGGGGTGCTGTTTGAGCATGGGGCTGGACTGGATGTTTCCGAGATGTCCCACCCAACTGAAATTATTCTGCATTCTTGTGATTCTGAACTTCCAGATTGTCCATTTCCATAGCCAATCTGGAGCCACCCAGAAGTTCAAAGTGTCCTTTTTGGGCAGCTTAGTTCAAAGTCCAGCTGGTTCACATTGAAAGGACCAATCTTTTCTCCACAGCATCCAACCACATCATTGTCTACTGTTGACTGGATATATTTCCTTACAGACCTCATTCATATGCTAAAATAAAACTCCAGGGGGAACAGAAATTTCATGAGACTGCTAGTGGATAATGGAGTTTCTGAATGCCCTTTCTGATTCACTGTAGTCTTCACAAGCATTATAGAGGGGGACTGTGTGTTTAAAGTAATTTTTTCATTATGGAGACAGCAATCTTACTTTGAGTATCCTGAATTTCTTGTTGGATCTACCCATGAATCACACTCATTTCTCACAAACAAAAAGGGACTATAGCATTTAACTTTCTTAGATGCATGTAGTGAAGATTCATTTATATGTTTTTATGATACTTTAGACATTTGAATACAACCTGGGATGCAAAAATAGAGCTACAACATGATGAAAAATGTGAGCTAATTTTTGAGATTATGAGAAGAAATAATTGCATTCAGAATATGCAGGAAAAGTGTATTATTGAGGGTTATTTCTTGTATGTACTTCATCATTTTTCTTCCCTTCCCCTGAAAGCATCTCCTCCCTCTCTATTCCTGCTGTGTATGAGTATTACCTTGCTGTCTACCTTTGTTAGGCCTCTGTAAGAAAAAAGGCAATTAATATTTCAAAAGGCCTCCTTGTAAAATAAAGGTTAAATCAAGAAAAAAAATCACAATATAAATAAGTTATGAATTCTGATCTTGCTCTGGAAAAGTTAGCACCATGCAAATTTAAAGCCAGCATTGTAACATTTTCATGTTGCATTTGATAAGCTACAGGGTGTATACCTGACTGCCTGAGTTCATCTGCTTTGTGGACAGAATTTGAATTTAAAAAAAAAAAGTTGATGGTCTTCTATTTTTAATCTCATTAGTGTTGTGATTATTAGTAATAGTGGTTAACTTTTGTACTTAGGGTGTTCTAACAATACAAAAGAAAAGAGCAGAAACTCAAAATGAACTTCAAGCAACAGGTAAAGGGATGCAACATGGAAGGTGATACACCCAAAGCTGTAAGTTAGAGAATTAATTTTGCTGCAGCACCTTGGGAACCAATACTAGGAAGAGAAATATTCAGTGACACACTCTAAAAATGAATGAACAAGGCATAAAAAGTTCAGAAAGGTCATTGGAATGTAAAAGTGACATATGAAAACATTACCTGTCAGGTGTGAGGTACATTTCTTGTGTGGACAAGAAGATGGATCTGCTGCTTTGCATGCAAGCTGTTGGACACAGCACACTCAATGCTCTCATCCTGTGACCTGAATAGGCTTGCTCACAGAGCCTATTAAAGTTGTATATAGCTTAAGAAATGAGTTTAAGGAATGCCTAATGTTTCCAAATTTGGGTTCCCACAAATAGATATCAAAGTAAGTAATCCACATTTTTCAAAGGGACCCTGAAGGTGTTTGGGTTGCATGAGAGCCACGAAAAGAGATGTAGTTTCATTATAGGTGCCATATAAGTGTGGCGTATCAAACTTCGGGCAACTCTAAAAATGGTGAGCTCTTTTTAAATGAACTGGGAATAAAAACTAAAAAAAAAAAAAGAAAAAAATGTGTCATCAATGCTTGTTTGCCTTTTTTTTTTTTTTAAGAAAAGTCAATCCTTATAATACTAGGGAGCAAAATAATAAAGTTTTCAAAAGGTTTCATTCAAAGTAACCTTATGCTAATAAATTCCATATAAATATTAATTTTTAAAAATTAAAGAAAAAAAATGCATGTTTTTGCCTTTCGGGAATAGTATTTAATGATTGTCAAGTAAATTCATTTGGCCAAAAAATAATCTTGCACTTATTCCCTGTTTTCAGAGCAAACATGAAGGGGATGTTCAAATATTATTTAATACCTGAAAAATATTCTCTTAATTTAATTTTTATTTTAATTTAATTTTAATTAAATCTTGGCTGTAATAAGGAAAGGGCAAGGAAGTTCTAACTGTACAGAAATCCTACAAAGTGCACCATCCATCTAATTCATCCTTGCACTGATGAACCAGCAGGCTTGGTTCCCAGGCTGAATACAAAGTTGACGGTTTTATATTAAACATGACTGTGGTGTAATTGGAATTACACATGCATATATTTGGCCCAATGACTTTATTAACTTTCTTCTATAGGCAGTTATTGAAAACAATATTGTCAGCCCTGCTTATTTAAAATGAAGCTTCCTTTCAGTTTTGGATCCTTCTTGGATGAGAAGAAATTGAAAAAAAAAAGGAATAATTTGGTCTGTACTCAGGTTCTGAACACTGTATCATTCAATTTCAATTAAAAGTAATAGAAAAAAAAAGACATTTTTTTTTGTTGTTTACCAAAACATGAAATAATCCCAGGGATTGATTTCTGCATCCTTTCTTTCAGATGTGTATTTTCCAGTATTTCCAAATGTTGAGACTCGCTGTCACATTGAACCTTCCTGTCACTTGGACTAATATTCTTTTTGTCCTGTTATCCTGTTTTACCAGGTTTTTATCATCGTGAATAAGACAAGTGTTCTTCTTGGTGTTTGAATGATGATGAAAATAAAATAGACCTGAGAAGTGTGGAAGACAGGTACCATCTCATATAACTTCAGAGCTCCGTGACAAGTATCCAGTTCTCAGCAGTGAGCCACAGCAGTAGTTGTATCTCTCCTTCCATGATGAAAAGCAGGCACGTTAAAGGTGAAATTCATCTGAGCCAACATGGATACCTACCTTAATATGATATGGACCACTTTCTACAACTGCCTGTTCCTTCTATTGCCTCTGAAGAGAAAAGAGTGTAGATCAGATGCAGATTTTGGCCCCTGAACTTCTACCTTTTAGCTAGATTAATCCCAAGGTGCTTTTCTGATTTTACTGTTATTGTAGTACTGCATGTCCTAATTGAGGTCAGGGCTTCATTCTGTGGGCACAGTCCCTAAGAATAATGGGAGAATATTTGTGTCAAGAAAAGCTGACATCCTAATAGAGAGGATAAACAAAGATAAACGAGATTAAATGACCTGCCTCAGGTTAGTAGCAGAACCTTAGAGAAAGCTAATGTCTTGGTTCAGTACCCAAACTATAGAAACACATTGCCATTTGGGACACAAATCACTGAATGCAAGGCTTGGATTGTACTAATACAGTGTTGCTGCACAATGTCTTTCTTACTAGTAACCCTTACAATTAGTGAAATTTTATTACTACTGAGTGATACTAACCATAACTATTATTCTTCTTTCCAAACACTGAGTAAATATAGAGAGACAACTCCTGTCATGCAGTTGGCCGCACCATAATCTTAGGAAACTATTTGTTGGATGGTCAGCAAAGAGCCACTTCTGATCAAAAAAATAATTGTGACCTATTTGTGACCAAAAAAAAATATTGGGGAACCATGGGTCAACTGGCAGGTCAAGCTATTTGGTGATCTTACAATAAAAGGGCCTATGAGGGAATGAGCACTGGGAGAAGATAGAGTTCCCCTATGGTGGATGGAAGATGGCACTTTATTTTAGAAACTAGTGACATTATAGCATGGAGAGGGGAAGGCTGGTGTGTAGAATTGCTGCCTTTGAGTGACAGTTTAATAAGCAAGCATAACTGCTGATTATATTGACAGAGTTGATATATGATATATGAAAAAGCATTAAGAATAGCCAAATTCCGGTGATTTACTAGTCACAACTACTTGCAATAAATATAAGAAATACTGCATTGGAGATGCAAGGAGTATAAAAACAACCACTCTAGGAAATTTCACACCAATTTTCCACTCAGTTTTTCAAGAAAAAAGTAACATTTGTGCCCAGAATTATAATTACAGAGCTGCATTCATGTACCTCTGGAACTACTGATGAATGATGATAGAAAACACTAGGAAAAGAAGAAAAAAAAAAAGAGAAAAAAAAAGAGAAAAACCCATGTCAGTTTTCAGTTGTCAGTTACTTGGTACTTATGGATCTCCAAAAATGATGGGAGGAGAGTGGAAAAACATCCTAGGCTTGTATCTTTATTTGAAGCTCAAAATGTCACATATAAGCAAGGAATAGTACATGAAATATTAAGCAACTCTAATGCTGACTGGGATACAGAGTTGGAGCTGTCTGTCTTAAATCATGCCCTCAAGTTATCTGTGCTTCATCTCGCCTAACTTGCATTCTCTGAGGGCAGTGCAAGTTTTTAATTCTGTGTATTTATAAAAAATTTAAAAAGGCCTAATTTAAACACTACATTAAGATAATAGTAATAATAATGATAATAATCTGAGACGCACACAGAGGGAGAGAAATGCTGCAAAAGGGAAGGTTTACTAAACAGCAGTTACAAATATATAGGCTTGTTCCTTCTTTGTTTGTTTGCTTTTTAATGAAAACTGATGTTTTCACATCTAGAAAAATAATTATTTGGTGGCTTGTTGTTTTCTTAGGAAGAAATGTTACTCTGTATTGTTATGGTTGAAGCTAGCCTTCCATTACAGCTTTAATAATGATTCTCTACCTGTCACTGCCAGCAAAGTCAAGTTCACCAAAGTATCTTACTAGCTTACCATTGACTAAAGGGTTTGATTGTTTGTTTGTTTGTTTTCTTTTGTTGTTATTTTAATCTATTTTATTTTGTTTCTTGGACAAAGCTGATGCAAAATAGGTAAGGTGCCCAGGGGGTGTGTGCGCAAAGCGAGGTAAACTCATTTTTTGTATGCACCCTTAACACCCCTCGCATCCAGTATCCAAAGACTTCGAAGTTTCCATATAAGCTCAAGATTTGGTGATATTTGGTACTCTTGCATTATTTGATTAGAGGACTACCTGTGGGTTTACTATTATCCAAAACAGTGTAACCTCCCCCTACCCCAGTTTGGGATCCTAACTTCTGCTGCTAATTTCCATTCAGTACAATGAGCACCATAGGTAGAGTAGGGCCAAGCAGGGGACATCACACCATTTATTGGATGGAAATAGTAGAGGGAAGACAGGTTTATGTCTGAGAGGAAATTAGCTTGAGAGCCAAGGCATAAGCAGAAAAAACAAAGACATCCATCTACACTTACAGAAATTTCTGTCTGAAAAAAAAGCCCAAACAAACCAAAGCCACAAACCAAAGCCCCCAAAACTTTACATGTTCTTTCGTGTGAGGAATGTGTAAGGAACAGTAGGATAGGAGTCAAATGGAAGACATCAGTGTGTTAGCAATAATGGGAGTTCTAAATTCAATGAAATCTGTGTGAGGGTCTTGAAATAAAAAACAATTAATTTCAACTAGCGACCTTTTGAGGGAAAGAAATTGTAAAAATGGGAGTTACAACTTCAAGATGAAATAAAGTTTCTGTACAAATGAGATTGATTTGCAAAGTTATCAGTGTCCCATACATATTTGGAGAAGGAAAACAGACTGAGAGGTGGAAGACAGGAGGGAACATGCTAAATTCCAAATGGCGCACTACGGTGAACTACAGCATCTTCTCACCATAGACTATTCTGTAAGATGCATACCTCTTCCAATCCTCCACATGCTAAAACTGACTATAACTCTGCGGAAGTGCTCAGAAAAGACAGTTCAGTGTCTATTAGAGGCACAGGGAAAATACTGTAAAGTGGATATTCATTCTCTTTGATGAAACTTGCAAAGAAATTCTTATTTTTCAACCCTTTGTTTCTTGTTTTGAGATGAAAATGAATGTGAAAATGTTGAACTAAAAATACTGACTTTTGATCAGCTCATTTTTTCTACTTATGTTTTATATTCATCCTTACTTAACTGTGATATGGAAATCTGAAGTTCCTTAATGGTTACATTGTGCAAGCAGACAAGGAGACTGTCCCTGCCCAGAATTTCTTTAACCTTAGTGATTTAAAAAAAAATGGAAAAAAGGAAGTATTATTACCCGGATTACTGATAAGGAAATTAAGCAATTTAATTTAGAGAAAGCAAAGCAAAGCTGTGGCAGAAGTAGGAACCACTTGTCACAAATTGTTCTTGGTGCTCTGCATTCAAATAATCCTTTTTTTTTTTTTTTCTTTTAGCTAAGATAATATTTGTGGCACATGGCCAGGCCTGAGAAGATCCCTCTATTACCAGAAAGGCCCAAATGTGCTGCTCAATCCCCCGTCAGCTCCAAAAGCCCTATGCTATGAATCACACAGGGATGAGAAGAGAATTTTCCTGTGGAGCCTATAACGTATGGAGTTGCCGGTCTTGACTATTTCCCTGTCTTCCTTAAATACAAGATGGTGTTACTGAGTAACCAGGATTCATAGACGACAGGGTGGAAAAAGAGAAAGAAAAAAGAAAAGAGACAAGGTTCCACCCCATTTTGTAAACTGAAAGGACTTCAGCTAATGCTCCATAAAAACTGGCTTAATATACAGTTATTACAAAGCTTCAGTTTTTTGACAGATTAAGTGCTATTAAATCACTTTGCTCTGAAGGCACTAAAAGGTCACAAGATGAATTAGTTCAGACCGTCTTAGCCTACTCCTCACACGTTGCTCCACTCAGAAGAGAGGGGGTTGAAAAAAAAAGAAAACTGAACTGGAAATTATGACCCTCTAAATGTCTACAGGATGCGAAGCTGTGAAGAATGACAGTGCCTTGTCAAAAGCTTTTTGACAGCTTTTATCAGCTTGCAGGGCAATTTTCTTCCCTTTTTTCCTTTCTCTTTTCCTTTCTTTTTTTTTTTTTCTTTTTTTTCTTTCTTTTTTTTTTCAGTAGACTCTGATCCATAATGTTGCATTCTGCCCTTTAGGAAGAATTTTCCAGTTGAAAAGATCAGCAGGCATAACTTAGCCTACTGCTCAGGACATGTACTCAGGTTGGATGCAGTAATTTCTTTAACAATACAGTTGGAGCATATAAATTTTTTTAAAGTGGCTGCTTTAATAACAAAAACTTCTCTTCTGAAGATTTTGTGGGTTGTGGTAAGGATGGCATCAGACACCAATGATATTTTATTGTTCTGTTTTTTATCAAGGCATTTACACACTGAAAGCAGACAAAGACTGTAGGCGTGTATTGTTTCCACTACTGTCTTCTCTATACAGATTGATCACTGCCCTCAGTAAAGTTATTCCAGTTTTACAAGGTCAGTGTAAATGGGATCAAAACTGAATCTTTGATGAAGCTTTCATTAAATCACTGATGTGTTTTGGGCTTCAGTCACAGCAGGAATGGCCCCTGCCTTTGGGAATTGTATGCTGACTCTGTTAGGGGTTTAATTTCACCCCAGAAAGCAGAAAAATTCAGTACTGAAGAACACTTTGTCCTTAATTCACCCTACTGGGGCCTAAAAGTTGTCGATTCCACATTGTATTTCTCTACCCAGCTTTTGAGAACAGCGGGAGATCTTTACATTCAATAGACCATGAGCTGCATTACTTCAGCACAATTGATGAAGAAAGGATGGATCAGTGACCTTTGCTTTTTGGATTTCTTTACATTTTTATGGATGAATCTCATGGCTGTCACATCTTTTTAAAGCTGTTTTTTCCGTTATCATCCTCCTTTTTTTCTTTTCTTTCCACTTTATGGATCTAAGCCTTACTTCCTACTCCTCACTAACGACTTTTTCTCTGCAGGTCAGATGGAGTTGATGCTCTTTGTGCTAACTACCTTATTTTATAATACAGAACAATCTTGACTCAGCAAAATACTCAAGTATGTCCTCACCTTTAAGTACAATAATAGTGAAAGTAAAGTCAATGGAAGTCATCGTGGCTTACATTTTGACATGTGCTTAAGTACTTTTTTGTATTGTGTCTCATTGTGATTTAAAAACCTGTTGTTATGACAGCACCTCTGCCTCAAAGCCTCTGAATCAATCTTTATCACAGATAGAGGAGTAATCATGTAAGCAAAGAACTGCTGAATAATTGGTCTGAAAAATGAAAATCACAAGGGTTTTTTAAATGAAATAGTCCACACAGCATCAGTTCCATCTTTAAAAACAACCCAGGTACTTAAGTAAGTAAATGTACATTGGTTTAAGGTGAGCACGTTTGCAATAGCAGTGTAGGACTAAGGTGAGATCAAGGACAATGCAAGACACAGGTGAAAACACTGGCACACAAAGACTTAGCTTCTAAAGCCAGCTGTCCCAGTAAAGCTACTTTCTGATCCCAGTTTCCACTAACAGGAATTCACTCTGACAGGCATTCTTTTTCCTGATGGAAACAACTCCAACTTTAAACCTGCATTCACCGAATCAGAGCTTTGTCCATGTACAAAAAAATGCAGAAGAGTTATAAGAAGCATGTTGAATGAGGAATAATTTCCATAAAATTTTCTAATTTGACTTACTTATTAAAAGGAAGATTCATGAATAGTAACAACTTGGGGAATAGAATTATATTTCCAACTGGATTATGACTTCTGTGTTATGTTATAATAATAACATTCAACCATTATTTATTTTCTACTCACAAAACACTATTGAGCTCTGTTTCTTTGAAAATGGTCCCTTACTTGATGAGTCCTGTCTCCTAGCAGACAAGTAAGGACTGACTAAACTAAACTTTCCTAACAACCAACTGGATGCATTAAATTAAAGTCTGACCTTCTCTGGACAGTCATCACCATAGACAAGAGAATGAAATTATCGTTAATAGGACTTCAAAAGGGATGGATACTTTTGCCTAATCTGGAGACTCAGTTTGTAGTCTATTTTTCCTAAAGGCTTCTCTTTCCCTTTTAGTTTCAATGGCATTTTGCTACATCTTTTACAAAATTAATATTTTGTAAATTAAAATATTATTGTGGGTTTGTTTTTTTTTTTTTTTCAGGAAAACTGTTGATTCTTAAGTAAAACTAAAGATTTTCCAACCTGAAATTTTAAACTTTAATTGAAAATTGTGAGTTTAGTCCTTACTGTCACTTTAAACAAAGCAACAATCATGTTTAGATGTAAAGCATGTGGGCTCAGAGTGTATAAGATGCAAAGAGGCCCCATTTTGAATCAACTGTAGTGCAAGGTTAGCCATAGCATCTGGCATTGAATGGAACCTACTAAGACCTTATCATAAAATTCTGATAAGTCTTATGTAAAGAAACTCTGGGGATAAACAAGATAAATGAGCAAGAATTGTGCAGTAATACTTCAACAGTACTGAATCACATTGAACAGATTAAGGCAGGTGTTCTCAATGTGGTTAATTTATAGAATCATAGAATAGTTAAGGTTGGAAAGGACCTTAAGATCATCCAGTTCTAACCCTGCTGCCATGGGCAGGGACACCTCACACTAAACCCTATCACCCAAGGCCTCGTCCAACCTCATCTTGAACACTGCCAGGGATGGAGTATTCACAACATCCCTGGGCAACCCATTCCAGTGCCTCACCACCCTAACAGGAAAGAATTTCCTCCTTATATCCAACCTAAACTTCCCCTGTTTAAGTTTTAACCCGTTACCCCTTGTCCTATCACTACAGTCCCTAATGAAGAGTCCCTCCCCAGCATCCCTATAGCCCCCTTCAAATATTGGAAGGCTGCTATGAGGTCTCCACACAGCCTTCTCTTCTCCAGGCTGAACAGCCCCAACTTTCTCAGCCTGTGTTCATACGGGAGGTGCCCCAGGCCCCTGATCATCCCTGTGGCCCTTCTCTGGACTTGTTCCAACAGTTCCACGTCTTTTTTATGTTGACGACACCAGAACTGCACACAATACTCCAAGCAAGGTCTCATGAGAGCAGAGTAGACGGGCAGGATCACCTCCTTCAACCTGCTGGTCACGCTCCTTTTGATGCAGCCCAGGATACGGTTGGCTTTCTGGGCTGCAAGCGCACACTGAAGCCGGCTCATGTTCATTTTCTCATTGACCAACACCCCCAAGTCCTTCTCCACAGGGCTGCTCTGAATCTCTTCTCTGCCCAACCTGTAGCTCTGCCTGGGATTGCTCCCACCCAGGTGTAGGACCTTGCACTTGGCATGGTTAAACTTCATAAGGTTGGCATCAGCCCGCCTCACAAGTGTGTCAAGGTCCCTCTGGATGGCATTCCTTCCCTCCAGTGTATCAACTGAACCACACAGCTTGGTGTCATCGGCAAACTTGCTGAGGGTGCACTCAATCCCACTGTCCATGTCAGTGACAAAGGTGTCGCTGTGATGTCGATGTAATTTGTCCAGCTGAAGTACTAACATGGTCCTATTGGCCCTTGCTCCTGTTCTGAGCTATTACAGACAGTGAGCATGTGTAGGGCTGAGTTGCATATACATTTTCTGAGGTGAAGATGCTCTCACAGCTGCATTGAAGAACCTGTTAATGTCTAGTACCTGTTTGTCTGATCATTTCTTCAGATGATGAAAGGTGAGATGGGGCTAAGAAACAGAAACTGTTGAAAACTAATGGAACACCAAGAGGAAAATAAAAAGCTACAGCAAGATAAGGAAAAGTGTAAGAGGCAGAGGAAAGGAAGGCAGGGAATGAAAGGGAAAGATCATTTCATGTGTCAATAAAGTGGTTAACAAGTATCTGGATTCCACGAGGACTCTCTGACCATATTCTATCCTTGACCTTTGTGTACTGCCATCAGCTGATCTTTTCCTGTAGTTGGGAGTGATATTACTGTCTCCAGTTTATAATCCTATTCACAGCCTTGTATAAAAGAAGTTTGACTCTTCTGTCCAGAAAATATGATAGCTATGGCCTGGGAGAATCAAGAAGGAAAAGCTGGGGTAGCCAAGTAGCTGTCATTTATGAAAAGCTCAGTTCAGCTGCACAAGGTGAGTGAAATGCAAAAGAGCAAAGAAGAAACTCAAAATCCCAAAGTTAAAAATAAAACCCAGCTCCTCTAAAAGGTCTTTATGACATTTCTCCATAATTTTTTCATAATTGAAGATGACAGGATTTAAAATGCACAAAAAAAACGGTTTTCTCTCTGTTTTATCAAAAAAAAAAAAAAATTCAAGTACAGGATGCACCCTGAACAAATGGAGCAGACAGTATTTAACCTAGTGAGACTTTCATGTGATCTTTCTATTGTAGAGTTGATAAACAACATGAAAATTTATTTAATTCAAGGTGAAATTTTTATCCTGCTATTATCCATTTTAAAGTCTGCATATATTCTATTTTATATTTCTCCTTATAATCACTGGTACAAAAATTCTGAATTTTGACAAATATCCAATTGCAGTTTTAATCCACCTCAGGGAAAAGGAAAAAGATTTCAGCAAGTAAAATTAAACTTATTTAAACATTTTTGCTCTTTAAATGAATTCTGCTGCTTAAGAATGGGCAAAAGTTCCCTGACTACAGGAGAGATGGATTTTCTCATTAACGTTGTGAATATTTGATGCAACATTTTTTGAACACAGACCTCTTTGCTAGGTAAATGTTAGTCAATAAAGAAGCTTTATGAAAGATTACATGCAGGCTTGTGTGCAAACTGCTCACTGACTTTAAAAAATTTAAAAGAATCTACACGATAGCCCAAAAGTTATTAAAATACTGCAAAATAATGTACATAAGGCTATGATAATCATGGCAAATCATGAAGTTAGGGGCCACAAAAGCAGAAAATAAAATAGGAAAAAGGGGTTTTTAGAGCTTGAAGTGACTAATTTCTTCAGGTGAAATCTGTAAAGAAAACAAATCCACTTGACAGTAGCAATGTCATTTAATATACACTGAACAAGGAATTACTGGGGCATTCTCTTAACTGGGATGCATTGGAATAATCCGCCTTCAAGGATGAATTTTATCAAGACAGTGAGTTCGCCACAACAGCTCATCCAGAAATGACATTATAGTGTGCCATGGGGGTCTTACAGGTGTATATAAAAATCGCTAATCTTCCCCTGTAGCCAATGGAGAACAGAAGGACTGTTCCAAAGCACTGAAGCTGGTGGAAGCATTGAATGATCTCTGGTGAGGAGCCTGCCTCTGTCCATTGATAGACGCATGGCCTCAAAAATTAACTTCTATTAGACTTACCCTTTGTCAATACCAATTTGATTTGACAGCAACACAGAGGCGTCATTATTTTTGCCTGCATAAGATAGTTAACACCCAGTGAAGAACATTAGCAGCTCAGACTGAAACAGTTTAAGGCCAGTGCTTTTTCCCTGACATGTACATGTAGAGAAAGTGAGCAAAAAACCCCAAACAGCAACCCAAGGACACAAACATTGAGAGGTAATTTTCTGAGGGTTTCATATTCAGTTCAACAATCCTGTTTCTTTATGCTTCTGGACTTCCCTTATTTGTTCTATTTTCTCCCTCCCTCTCATATTCCCATCACTAAAGGTTTATATCCTAATTGATCTAGATTTTTATTTTTTGCTACATCTCCCATCCTTTCCCCCTTTTGTTTCTCCCATATTTTTATCAACACATTATGTTCTTTTCTCTACTACATAACAAAAATCAGTAAAAAGTAACCAGTAAAATTATTTTTTTAGTGCTAAGATCATCTGCTATGCAGTATCATTCCTAATTAGCTGGTAAGTTCTCTGAGGACTCAGGCATTTGAAGAATACATGATTTGACTACAGGCCTGATTTAGCCCTCTAGGCCTAACTGTAAACAGCAATTCCTAGGTGCTTATCCTGTCATGGGTCTATAGGATACAAACTGATATTTCTGCTACCAACAAGGAATGATATGCATGCGAAAAGAAGGAAGGGTGGCAAAATCTCTTTATAGTCTGACTGTTATGCTTCTTCTTCAGATATATGTAATACCAGGCAAATAGATTTCTTAGCACTATTGTCAAAAAAGTTGCAGTTGTGAGGCAGCAAATATACTTGCACTTCAGTGGAGTGTCAAAATAAAGTTTTCTTTGTTTCTTTATGAGAAAGATATGCATTAAAAAAATCTCCTTTCTGCATGATCCTACGCATTACTGAAGTCAATGGGAATTAAAAGAACCCAGCACCTGATAGCTATTACAGTTTTTCTTGTAATTTTATCTTGCCCTCCTGGTCTGGTCTTTTGGTTGTCTCTATATTTTGCAGCTGTCAGTAGGATGTTAATGTGTTATGACATAAGCATCATATCACAAAGGAAGAAATGATTCATCATGAAGATCAGACCTGTCATATAATTATACATTGAATATAATAAATCAAAATAAATTATTCCTTAGAATATACATGCCCATTATACATTGACTACACATGAGCACATGTGGGCATGTGTGTGTGTTGGGAACAATAAAGTACAATAAAATTAGAATTGCAAGGAACTGGTAGCTGACATATTTAAAAGATAAAATATTTGAAATATATTGTTTTTTTGACAAGGCAGGTCCTACATCTCCTTCTTCTTGGCATGTCAGGTTTGCTTGTGTCTAAAATTCCTGGGTCTACCATAGCTCACAGGCACACACACATGCACCACACACACATATTTCTCCTGAGGAAAGACTTCAACTTTGTGGCAAAGCTGAAGAAAGCATGTCAGAAGGCTGTCGGAAAAAAAGCAGCTTCTTCCCTACAATTGTTTTTGGACTCTGTCCAAAATTCACCCTCTCTGCCTTTTACTCTTGACACATTTTCCCTATGGAGTGAAATACTTTTTTATATTATTTTTTAAACAACTGGCACATTTTAGGTTGTGCGCCTCCATTGCCAGTCTGTGAGTCCATGATTCAAAGAACAGTGACTCTATATTCATGTCGATATTAAATAAGCATGGCATTTAAAGACAACTGTGGGCAACTTTTTCTTTTGATGTTATCTTGGGAATTTTTTTAAAGGGCTTTATATAAGACATCAAACAGTTATGAGGAATGTGGCTGTGCTTTTTATAACATAAGAAAGGTTAACAGCAGAAATCTTTATAGACATTGTAAGAAGTTCCAGGGGAACAGAAAGCTCTGTGGACTCAGAAGATGGATTTCACCTTCAAGACTAGGATTCAAGTTCACCAGAGGAATCTCAAAGTAACAAGTGTTTTGATCTCAGCTCAGTTCTTCAGGGCTTAGTGTGTGTACGTGTGTGTGTGTTGGTTTCTCAGAAAGAGCGATGTTTTGCATCTAATCTAAAGAGGTTAGATCCCTATAGACTAGAATTCAAATGGCAGGGAAAATACTTAAAGCTTCTCTGTAGTTTGAACCCATTCAAAATTTCTGGGGGAGCTCACCTGCTTCCAGATACATCAGGTCCATACACTATCATTAATTGGCTTTGGTGCTGTTTCTCTTTCCCATGTGTTTAGTTGTTCAGTCTGTTCCTATCTCTTGTATGTTGCATGGGTATGCAACCATTGAGAATACACAAGTATCCTAAGATAGGTTTGAGTTTTGATGTAAGGAAGAGAGGAATGAAAGGAAGCCTTGCGCAGGCATGCAATGGCAGATCACAATCCTGGAGAAAAAGGGACCTTTGGAGAAGGAAATTACAGCAAAGAATGTTGGCTCCATTAAAATTGATATATAGTGCCAGGCCAGTTCATGCAAGCACAAAAAAGTCTTGAAAGTAGAATGTGGGCCTGGTGACAGGTGAGATAGTACATAGATAGGCAGTGTACATAATGTCTGTAGTTAACTGCAGTTATGAAAATCTAGATAGGCATTTAGATGACAAAATGTACATGTCTGCTATGGGGTAAACTGGATTATTCTTTAAACTCTGCTGACTGCATTGACTAGATCTTCAACTATAAAAGGACCTTGGAGAAACAAAGTGAATATATTCATACTCCTACACTAAAACCACCTAAATTTTGCTGTTCTAACCTACAAAATGAATCCCATCTCTTTAGAGTAGGGCTAAATTAATTGGCTTAAGCATAGACACAGTCCCATTTGAGAAACCCTGTGCTATGTGAAGCATCTTTCTAGGTATATGTGACAAACATGATAAGACTATGAGAAGCCCATGACTTTCTGAGGAGGTGGTTGATGGCCTAGTGAGTTTTCCTAGCGCAGTTCATATGGTGCTAGTCATCTGTACGAACAACTGAATCAAGCTTTGAGTGACTGAGCTGTAATCAACCAAATATTGACTACAAGTATATGAATAGAAGGGATGAACCATCCCGAAACAAATAAAACTGTCAAGGAATGATGCCCGGTTGTGGTTTTGGAAAATTACATTAGTTCTTACTAACAAAATAATCATTAGTCCCTGATTATGAGTATAAGCTGCTCATAATAACAAAAACAAGGGCTTTTCAGCATGTGCTGTGACAGAGGCAATATTAAATTGAAAAGAAAGATGGTCTGGGGATTACCATTCTCACTCTGGGACTTAGGAAATAGAGGTTTAATTGCCAACTCTGCCACAGATTTCCCATACCACTCTATTATTTGTGTTACTGTAGACTCAAGGACACCTAGTCATGTTGTGCTTTGAATTCTTTGCCCTTTAGTTTTATGACCCCAGAAGTTAGAACAACAATTATTTTTTTTAATTGTTACATGTTTATCATGTCTATTTTGCTTGCAAAAGCTTTTGCATGGACTCTGTCTCAAGTCCTAGTTACACAGAGAGAATTTCTGTGCTTAGATAGCACCCGTCACCCTGCCTCATACGCCATAGGGCAGTAGAGTCACATTTATACTGGAATAGTTTGTTCATATCTGACAGCAGTGTTTTTATGATTTGGCAGCTTGCTTCCAGGGCAAGATGCAAGTCCTCTGACCTAGCTCTTCTTGTACCACATTATTGGACCTGCTTGAAGTTCTGTCCAGTTTGCAATTGGCATGGTGCTTTCTGCGCATGCATAGAGTAACCCTACCACATGATTTCCACCTCTCCAAAAAATACCCAGGCCTTCCCAGATGCAGCAGGCTTACTTTACTATATAGAATCGTATGTATTCTTACCCTTATGTTCCCACCTCTTCAGAGGGAAGAATCCACCTTACTACAAGATATAATAACAAGTATCCTCAGGACACTGTCCCTACAGCTTTCTCCAGGTAGTACTCACTGCTGAGGAATGTGTAATCTTTAATCCGCTTGAAGATGGTGAACTTCATGGTGACTTACATTACAATACCCCTGTGGGACAAACAGTTGTGTTTCAAAGAGGTGCATTTTAAATTCCTCAGAAATAACTTGGCAGAAGAATTTTTTATGTTTTATATTTTTTTACCTTGTGGGACAGCTGCAGATGGGTCTGCAAAATCAAAGTAACAGAACAACACCAAACTACTAGAGATAGTTACACTGTGGTGTATTCTGACACAAGAATAGTTAAATGGATTGATTCGGGATATAAAAAGGAAGCAGCAACTCTGAAATATTGTAATTGTTGACACAATATAATGCAGATGTTGGCAAAATATTGTGCTCCCAGGGAGGACTGAGTCAGTCCACACACCATCTGACCATTTGTTACACCGTGGAAACCTTTGGAGTGCATTCAGTACAGCAAGCACAGCACTGTTCTAGCTGATTAAGTTGCACCCTGTATTTCAGGCTCTGAAGGCCACAAGACAGAGATGCCAATTTTAACAAAAAGGTTTTTATTCTGCAGGAAGAAAGCAGGGTATTATTATATATTACATTTCTTGACAAGGCAACTGGAAAAAGTGCCTGCATTTTCTGTGATGCAGTGCCAGCTTGTTGTTTGGCTATAAATGAAGGGATGTGGAGGAATTTGCCTGTCTTCAGACTATCTAGGAACAATGGGGCACCTTGTCCTGTGTAATGAAACCCTTTTGTATTTTGCTCCAGAGTAACCTTTAGGTGGTACCATGAAGTGAAGAGAAAATAAAGGAGATCAAAGTAAAGGAAATCAAATTAGGGTGTTGAGACATAGGTGCAGCTTGCTCAGAGAAGCTGTGGCTGCCCCATCCCTGTCAGTGTTCAAGGACAGGATGCATGGGGCTTGGAGCAACCTGCTCTATCCAGTGAAAGGTGTCCCTGTCTGTGTCAGGGAGCTGTGACTTCCTGAGCTTTAAGGTAGCTTCCAACCCAAACCAGCCTGTGACTCTGATTCTATGAAAGGATGCCACTTTCAGTTCACTAGACACCTTTAGTTAAGTGTGGATTTTGATGATATCTGTCAGTGTTACGAACTGAGAGAATTACTTAGTCTATGGGGTAGATGCAGATGAAGAGATAAGACACAAATTTCAACTACTTAAGTTTTGGAGAAAAATGTCAAACATTTGGGGGATTTTTAATGCAAAATGAGACTGATAACTCTGGCATTATTTCAGGAGACAGGACACCTCTTTATGTGAATGATTATTTACAAGGAGGGAAGTGTAATAAGAAGGATAACTCAAGATTTCCTTCTACCCTTAAGAAAGCCCCTATAAGCTAAAGGACAATGAACTCTCCCAAAAGATAATCAAATTTGTGTCTCATTCTTTCTGTGGTGGGTAACAATTGAGATGCTCTCAGAAGCAGGACAGCAATTCATGCTTCTAGTTTGGTGAAAATCTTACTTTTTTGTTTTAATTCTTGAAGGTGTACTTCACACATATTTCCAAGTGATTATTCTCAACAGCAAGGGCTAAGAAAATGAGCTGAAAAGTGATATAGAGATTTTAATGGCTTTTATGATTCTGAGAGATAAAATCTCCTCCCTGCCCCATATTCTGCCCATGAATTTCTGTAGCATGAGCTACAGAAAACACTAAGCCATTTCTGCATACCCACTTTCAAAGATTTTTCATGGGTTTACGTAAAAATTATGTTAAAATTATCAAAAGATGAAGGGAATTATAATTTTAAGTGTATGTGTTTGAAAATCAATTGTTTCAGCTATGTGATACATTCTATGAATGATCTTGCTCATATATTAGGAATCATATACTGTTAAAACTTTCTTTTAGAATAACTCATAAAATTCAGGGTTTTGTATAGATTTGTACAGAGCCCACTCCGTGGTAACCAGAAAATAAATAAAAAAAAAACCCTCCCAACAAATAAATAATAATAAACATCACTCATGGTGTTCTCTGAACCTCTAAAGCAGTCTAGCCTATAATAATCCTTTTTCCTCTGGCAACTGTTGCTCTAGTGATGCATTTCAACACACTGAAAGAACAGCTTACATTTTTGACATGTTTTTTTGTAATATCCAGGATTGCTGCTGCTTCAGTGGTGTATTATTGTAATACTTTATCAAAACAATGCCTGCCAGGAATTTACGTCCCAAGAGAAATTTTATATAGTTCTTTTAAATGACAAGAAAGAAAGCCCAGTTTATAGAATTTCTCCACGATCTTCACATGATCATGGACTCCACAGAGTCACTGTGGCTAGCAGCATTTCGCTAGGTTGTTTTGTTACTTCATTGTAAAGGGGCAACCCAATTTAACAGAAGAATCACTGAGGAAAAGAGGTGAATACTTAAAGTCTGGTGATCTTTCTGAGATCTCATATTCCCAAGGCTTTTTAAGGAGGTGAAAATGAAAATGATCATATTGGTTTCCATCTCATCAAACAGGTTATTCACAGAATAATAGAATGGTTTGAGTTGGAAAGGACTTTAAGATCATCCAGTTCCAACTCCCCTGACATGGTCAGGGACACCTTCCACTAGACCAGGTTGCTCCAAGCCCCATACAACCTGACCTTGAACAGTGTCAGGGATGGGGCATTCACACCTTCCTTGAGCAACCTGTTCCAGTGCCTCACTACCCTCACTGTAAATATTTTTGTCCTTTTATCTAATCCAAATCTCCCTGGTTAGCTTTGAAGCTACCACCCCTTGTCCTATCACTTCAGTCCCTGATGAAGAGTCCCTCTCCAGCATCCTTATAGTCCCTCTTCAGATACTGGAAGCTATTCTGAGGTCTCCCCAGCCTTCTCTTCTCCAGGCTGAACAACACCAACTTTCTCAGTCTGTCTTCATATGGAAGATGCTTGAGACCCCGATCACCCTCGTGACCCTCCTCTGGACTTGCCTCAACGGCTCCATGTCCTTCTGGTGTTGGGCACTGCAGAACTGCATACAGTACTCCAAGTGGGGTCTTGTGAGAGCAGAGAGGCAGAATCCCTGCCCTCTACCTGCTGGTCACACTTCAGGATATGTTTTGCTTTCTGGGCTGCAAGATTCTTGTTCAAGAATAAGGTTTTGCCCTAAGACTCTTTCAAATCCATTTTTTTTTTTTTTTTTTTTTTTTGCCATGAGGTCTTCCTTATCTTGATGTGGTCTCTGTGCATTTAGGAACCATCAATAGATTTTTCTTCCATATACTTGAGCATTGTTCCCTTGAATATGTTGAACCTTTTGCTAGACAAAACCTCCTTTGGAATGGAGTAACAAGTATTTCCTCATGACTGGACTTCTAACTGTATGAAGAGTGAACTCCTACTACATATTCCATCCTTATTTATCATCATGATATAACATTTCTTTCATAGGCCCTCTACACCATCTGCTTTCCAAAGTGAAAAGTATAAGCTCAATTTCTCATAACACCAGTGGAAAACACACTTTACCTGTTATCATCTGTTTCTCTTCTGTGAATTGCTTAAATTCTCATTATCGTGAAGAGGGCAGTAGACTTGGTTGAAAAATCGCTCTTTGTCTTGAAACATCTAAACCAATTTTCCATTTCATTCTCTGTTATTTCCTAATGATTTCTCGCATTAGATTTGCTTTCTTCAGCTGTTTCTGAGCACTGAGCTGACATTTTCATAAAACTTTCTATCATAACCCCTAGGTCTCCTACCTGGATGGCAATGATCCTCTCGGAAAAGTGGTACTTAAGAACTTAACTTACACTGGACTGTATAGACTGTATGTAGTATAGGACTGCATAAAATACTGTCCAAACCTGTATCAGCATTTTGGCTAGCCCGAGCATCTTAGGGTCTTAAATTTTTTTGGCTCCTGCCTGTTAGGCAAACCTACCACTTTCTTGTCTGAGTAACTTGATCACACACTAACGGGGAAGCATTGAATTCAGTACAAGGTAAAGGGTCCACAGCTAATTTTATTAAAAAAAAAAAAAAATTCTAAGAAGTTCCACTTTTATAAAATAAGTAACAGCCAGTAGTAGGAAAGCAGTGTATTCAGTTCTCCTGACCTTCAGGTGTGCAACCGCACATTGTCCTCAAGGAAATTATCTAACCCTTAAAAGGCTAAGATATAGAGACCAATATTGTGCCTACATTTCTCACTCCCCTTACTATTGGATATGATCTATTGCATATATGCAAAATAAATTAATGAACATAGGCACATATGTATGTACATACACCTATATGTATATATACATACATACCTTACACCTCTATGCATATACGCGTACATACCTGTCAGTATATACCTCAGACAAGAAATGGATTCTACAGACCAGTGGAGATTTCTCTAATTTGAAATAAAAAGAAACTGTCTTCCTTCCCCAAAACAGTAGTCCAGTGATGAGCATAGCTGTGTCTAATACATTTAAATCTAATCTCAGCAGGTGGCTTTTCATGGCTACTCCAGGAGTATTCCAGAGGTTTAAAACTCCTGCAGACCCCCAAGGGACTGAAATCCACTGCAGCAGAGATAGCTGAGGCCCGAGATCAAAGGGGCTGCTGCATTAAAAGTCAAGAAACAAAGTTCAAAGCAGTCCTCAGTTCATGTACTACAGTCACTTCTATCTGTCCATTTTATGCAACGTATAGAAACAGGCATAGTGATATAAGTATAAAGAGGTATGGCTACAGCTAGAGCTAGGTACAGGTACAGTTATAAGCATATGCTGAGTTTTGTTGCAGGTGTTCTTAGAGAATAAACAGGTTGGTTTTTTCAGACTGCTTAAAAGACCTTTTGAAAATATCTACAGACTATAAATTTTTTTTTTTTTTTTGTCTGGAAATTGTCACTGTCCTCAAATTGTCACTGTCCTCAAATAGTCACCCCAATATTGCAACCTATAAGTTGGAGGCTTGTGGTTAGATTCACCCATAGAACCATAGAATGGTTAGGGTTGGAAAGGACCTTAAGTTCACCTAGTTCCAGTCCCCCTGCCATCCTAATATTAAAACATTTCTAAAATAATAGAAAGAACTAGGGAGCAACAGGTTACTCTGTAGGGTGAGTCAGGAAGCAGAAGGAAGAATCTAACCTCGAAGGAACCAATTTCTCTGCCTTGACAGAGCCAGGCATGTGAACATGTTTCTAATTGTTAGTTTCTTGCAGTTACACTCCACTCCATGCTGACTAGCTTCCAGCAGCAATTGGTACCAGAGCTGATGATTAAAATGGACAAAATAGCATGAATATTGATTTTAGGACAACATCATCAGAAGAAACCCAATTTTACAAAAACTGAGGATCTTAAAATCAATAGTAAAGAACTCATGGGTGAGGCAGTGGGAGTGTGTGGATACAGCATCTGTAAATCTTCACATTGCTTTTGAAAGCTTGTATAAAATATGTTGTAGTTACAAACTATGATTGGGTTCAATACAACTATAATGGGATAAAATATTATGGCCTTTGATGTACAGGAGGTCAGAATAGCTGCTTTAATGCCTTTCTGGCATTACTCTATGAATATATGAATCTATGAAAAATAAATCAATATTAGTGAGAAATAATGCATTGGAACTAAGTCACTCTACTCCTGTTTCTAGCAAGTACACTTGTACTTGCCTCCTAGGACTTTTCTGAGACTGACAGTCTTACCACTGAGTTTAACGGGAGCTAAGAAAGGCTGGTAGTAAGACCTTTTAAAAATCATGCCATGAATCAATTAATATTTCTAACATCATTTAAGTGGCTTTCACTTGCCTATCTTTTGTCATATTTTTCCTTCTACTTCTTCATTTTTTTCTTTAAAAATATAAAATGTGAAAGTCAGATAGAGCTACAGAGTTGTAGCTTGCACCTGACATACAGGATAGCTCAGACTGTCAAGTGACAACACTTGACAAATATTACCTGAACCAAACATGGTCAAATGTTTAAAGAACTGTAAAGTTTCACCACAGGCCACTATATCTCAACAGCAGGTTACTACTACGCTATTGCTAATATACACTTTGCTACTTCTTAATTCATACTTGTATATATATATGTCTATTTATTTCTATGAATTTTCACGCAGCTTCAGCTAATGTATACAAGCATATCTTGTCACTACTTAGTATCAAACCCACTAGTTTTATGACATTTAGGATCAGTTAATGATTCAAGACACCAAAATGATCATAAAGATCTGATGTCTGAGTGATTTAGAGCTTGCCTTAAAACAAATAAGACTATACAACTATTAGTAACATTATTGTTTAATTCTAAGATAGAGCAATCTTCTGCAAGATGCTGAAGTGGCAGTCTGTATTTTCCCACATTTCACCATAGCTACTTTTCATCCTTTATGAATGGCATCTTTCTAATGTTTTGGACCTTCTTGGTATAAAATCCTATGTCTAATTAAGACCACAGAACAGCAAAATACTTTTGACAGAGGGTCATTTTTTACATCTAGAAAAGGAATAAAGTTTGATTTTCAGAAGTCCTATGTATAACACAAGCTTCTACTCCTAGTACAACACCAGCTCCAACATTTAAGCAAACTGTTTCAAGAAGATCTGTGAGAAGGATGAATCTTGTGAGCTGTTCAACCTGATTTTTTCTTCAGAACAATTGACACAAAGACAGAAGGAACTTCAGAAGCACTGTCAGAGATTGTAGTTATACTTTCAAAAGAAATCTGCGCAAACCCAAGGGTGATCACCACTGCTGAAAATGTACTTGAACCCAATCTTCTATGGTTGCCTTGGGAGTACAGGTAAAGAAAATACTGACTCATAAAAGTCAGACTGAGTCAGTTGTCCAGTTCATGGTTAAAAGAGGCAGATAAAACTTGGTAAAACATCCTTGCACTAGACCAAATTGCTAAAGCAGCCAAAGCAAACTAAGAGAGACAAAACAAAGGGCACATCAACATAATGTACATATTGTGATGATTCTTGAAGGTCAGAGCATGCTCTTTTACTTCTTAGTGACATATAATGCCAATATTTGTCAGACCTTGATGAAGACCAAATCTCAGTCAGAAAAAAATACGCTACATGACATTTGTTCTCAGACCTCTACCTTTGAACAGACTTTATTGTAGTACTAGACTATGCACACAGTTTATAGCTTAAAGGAAAAAGAAAGTCCGGGTATGGCACTGGGAGTCAGGGAGAGGGCTTCGACTGTTACGTTTTCATGTGATGGTGAGTTGAAGTCACTGATGAATAAAACAATCATGCAAAGAAGAGGAGGGTTTTCTTTGCATAAGCATCAAAATAAACAGCAGGCTTTATCCCAATTATTTATTTTTTTTTACACCAAAAATCAACTAGAGAGTGAATTAAAAAATTATATGTATTTACTCAAATTTCTTGTAGAATGTAATGAAAATGTTCAAGAATTTAATTTTAATAAGCTACCTAAACATAATAGATTTTCCAAGTCTTTGTCTATCTCCTAATATTCAGGATGCAGACCCCCATATAGACATAAATGTATTCAAATATGCATTTTTTAAAATTACATAGAGAGTTGTTGCTTTTATTCTTTGGTTTTCAGTTGGTTTGTTTGCTTTTAAATTGAACTAAGAAGAGCCTAAATCACACTTGTGTACTAGAACCAAATATTTCAGTAAATTGTGAGTCTTTGAGTTTACTTGCACCTTGTGAAAATGAAAATAATTATGTTTCAGAAAACTTTAATTGTTATCATTTGGGTTTGGTTTTTTGGTTTATTTTTCTATTTTTTTTTTTTTTTTTTTAAGAATTTGCATCTATGGAAACTGGTTCCAAAATTAAACCTTTTTTAAATCTGATGGCCTTCCGATTATACTGTAAGGACCATCAGGATAGCATAGTACAAATAAAGCACTAAAAAAGTTAAGGTTAAAGAACTTTAGTTATTATTTACAGCAATGACTGTGATTAAATAAATACTCTGAAGGTATAAATTTTCTTTTTTTTTTATTTCTTGCTAACATTGTTCACTCTACTGAAGAATGAAAATAAGATGACATAAAATGGTATGAGATAAGATAAAGTATAAAACAAAACAAAATAAAAAAATAAAATAAAACAAAACAAAATAAATTTAAAATAAAATAAAAAATAAAGTAAAATTAAGTAAAATAAAACAATCCTTCTTCTATCTAGAACTGGAACAATGCAGAGGCTTAGTTTTGTTGCAGAAAAACTGGAAAATTTCTAGGGATTGAAGAAACTTGATTTGAACCATGTTTTCAGATTTCTAGGGATCTCAACAAACAGGTGAATCTCCAAGTCATATAAACAAAATCAAAGTTAATGTCTTCTCAGCCGCTGTAAACAGAATGCATTATTGTTTGGAAAGAGTTGAAATACTTCAGTGCAAATCAATAAAGATGTTTTTCATTTCACTTTTTTCTGAAGAAGTAATGTAGCAGGAAGGTCACTTATGGTAAAGTCAAAGGTACTGGATATGTGAGATCTGAATGCCAGCTTATCAGATCTGTCCGGAAGTTTTGCAAATGGTTTAGTTCACAAGCTGACAACTAAATCTACATTTTTTGCCATAATAAATAAAGAATATCTTTCTTGGCCATAAAACCTATTATTAAGAACAGTACTTCCTTGTAAATTTGATCTAGCATGACTTTATTTCCCTGTTTACCCCAAATATGAAGAAGTGCTGAGTATATGTCTGCTGTGCACAGGTGTGTGCTTGTAGCTGTCAGACTCCTATTTCCAAATCTGAGCGATCATTAGACGCTTTTACCCAAATCTGTTCATGGAGAGACATTTGAAAGTTTTGATGTTTTCTTGCTCCTTTTCAGACCATTTCCATTAATTTCCTCAGCAAAAGAAATAACGCAGAGTATCTCCAGTCATTCCAAAATTAGAAAGCCAACAGAAAGAAAGTTAATATACATACCTTAAACAAATGTGGTTACAACCAGAATGTGAATTAATCCTTCAATCCAAAAGAAGCAAATCAGTTGAGTGTATTTTAGAGGCACCTTGACATTAAAAGGGATTTGAGGATGACGTCTTCATGGTTTGATGCTGCAAGTTCACTGGCATTTACAAGTGCTCAACATTTCATGGTATTTGGGTGCTTTGTCAGGATTTTTCTGTGAAAATGAAGAAGAGACTTAAAAATGTAATATAATCCATGCCTATTGTCTTTTGCATAGCAAATACCTTTTTGTTACTATTGGTTAGTTAAGAAACAAGTCTACATCTTATCTCCACACCCAGTTTTGGTAAGTGCATTAAAATGGCTATGACAGATGAGCAAACATGTATGACAGTGACAGTAAATTTTCCAGGTTAATCTCATTCCATCATGAGCCATGATCAGCATTTTATCATTTCAGTTCCAAAACGACTCACAAGCATGGTAACATGTAACTGACTGATGTCACTCCCAGATTTATTGTTTGCCCCTTGCTTCCTCTGCCTAGCATTAAAATTTTCCTTTCAACCTCTGAAGCCAGGCAGAGTCGTTCATTACCTTTCGGATGCCACACCAGTTTAATCACGTTGATAGAGGGCTATGCAATCAAAGTGACAGTTCAATGATGATTTGCATCATGCCTGACTCATTACTTTGTGAAGGATTTGGCATGCCAATCAATGAAAAATGATGTGCAGTCCCTTGAAAAATGACAGTAATATATTTTCCACCAATTGGCAAGAGAAGTCCTTGACAGACTTACAAGTTAGGGCCAAAGCCAAATATTATTTGGCATGTTTCTCACTTTGCTGCCATTTTGTAAATCCTGGGGGTATTTATCAAAGCAGTAACTTTTTTTTCTTTAATGTTAAAATCCTTATACCCTTCAGGATTCCCTTTTGTCTTCCAGGAAAGCCCTTGAATGTACAGATGCTCAGTGCGTTCATGTTGAATTCTATTATGACATCAAATACTTCTAAATGAACATTGTCAGTTGATAACATCCTAATAATGCTAATAACATCCTGTGACAGCATTGATAACGTCCTTCAATAGCAATCCTTGTCTAGTTCCAAGAGCAATTACATTTACCCTTCTGCAGAAAGCTTTGCACAACTCCTTGATGCTTCCTTAGGAAGATGTTGAATGGAGCTTTCATGGTGTATCTGCATTCAGGAGCCACTTGCAATGGACTAACAGAACGGGCTGCCCAATTCTTTCATTCATGCTTAATTCTGAGTTAGGGAGGAGTGTTCATTTGGGATTTAAGAGAAAACACAACTTTGTTATAACTTTGAGTGCATGGAAAGTGATAGACATTTCACCAAACATCCCAACAGCTGTGAGGACAGTGAGCACTCTAGAGATCCATTGTGGAGATCTCAGTTAAGCATTGAGTTTAGGGATGAGTGTTAATTTGGAGTTAGCCTTGTGTTGCTCTGAGCCTGCATGATTTTGAAAACTCAGTAAGCTATTTTACATAGCCTCCAAACCCCAAAGTAAGAGCACGGGAGATTCCAGAGAAAGGAGGATGTGCCTCTGTTGTTAATTTTAGGATGCACGAAATTCCTTCTTAAAGGTCAGTCTTTGTCCATTAACTTTAGAGACATCCAAAGTGATGAGGTTAAACTATTATTCCATGTTTATTCTTTTAAGCTGGCACTACGTACAAGTACAAATGCTTCCTCTGCTTCTTCTACAGTGTCCCTAACCCTTTGCTTTTCTTTCTGTAATGACAGTTCAGTCCTGGACATGTAAATATTTCTGAGGCTGTGCTTATCAAGAAACTAATTAAAAAAAAAAAAACAGAAAAAATAATAAGGAAAAAACATTATATTTCTGATGTTGCAACGCGTTTTTTTAGATGGACCAGCGTTCTGCCTGAAATTTTTTTTTAACTCAATAAATAGTCAAGGTAGCGTAATACCAAAATTCATTGTGGTGTTGGATCAGGAAAAATAGATAATACTATGGTGTATCTGAAAACTATATTAATGAAGTTAAATTTATGCTTAGGTGGCATAGGTAAGCATATATGGTGACATTGGTTTTGCTGAGGATTCCTTTCTCATGTTTTAAAACGAATATTATTTTAGTATTGGTACACATAGTGCTTATTTATATATACGATAAGTCTAAAATGGAAAACTATATTCTGTCATCTATGTATCAAAATGATCTGGTAAAATATATTACTGGAAAAACTCTTTGTATATATGTATACACAGTCAGCAAAAGGAGCTACACGCACTCTAAATATGATATTTATTAGCATCTCTTATTGTTAAAGCAGTGATATATTATTCCCTACTTATATGCACTTGCTGTCATTGGTTCACAAGTCTGTTTTTGAGATGTAGTATTTTTACAGTGTTGCTCTGCAATGATGATTTTAAAATAAATACTTTCAGGCAGCTCTACAAAACAAGTGAGTAAGGGAAAAACATGTTTTTCTCAATTGGAGACAGTAATTGCCACATTACTTTCCAACATAGCTAACAGAAAACAGTTGAGTTTTGCATTTTAGGCTTAGTATATACATCGATAAATATTATTAAGGAGAAAATCTGCAACAATTTTTTAAAATAAACTGGTAAAGTAAAAATGTTTCAAAATTCTAGCCATTTGAAGACAACAAAAGGGTCGAAAAGGAGAGAACGTTTATACGCTTAATATTTTTATCCAAAACATGTACAGCTGATTTGAAATCTATTTTGTAGGAAGAAATATAGAATTTCCAAAATAAAACCTTAGCAGCCCACAGTGGGATTTTCTCCTTTTTTTATTTTTCCCAGTTAGATAGAGAGTCCTGTTCTCAGAGGCAACACAGAACCATCCATGTGTAACACTGTTATAAAAATGCACATACAACTCTAATGTTGACAGTTATGGTTCAAGTACCCACTTTGCCAGATTCAAATCCAGACTCTGAAATTCCATTTCCCACATTCCAGATAACTGCAGGGTTAGCAGGAATTTTAGGTACTTAAGCTTCTCACATGTTGTGGTTTGTGTTTTTCTACAAAAAAAAAAAAAAAAAATTGAGACAGCTTGTATTTTCCTGTTAAAAATGTTGAAAATGTCTTTAGGGCAAAAAGCTGTTTCTTGCCTAGCTCTTCATATTGATTTATTCAAATATATAGGTCCATTCTGCAAGGGTTCAACTTGTACATCATTGGAGATAAATAATACTGCAAAGAGCTTATGATATAAACAAGCCAGATGAATGGAAAAAGAAAACATTATCCCTACATAATAAATAGGAGATTGAAAACAAGTAACTTGCCTAAGGAATTCTGGCTCAGTGCTGAACTTGAATCTTTTTATCAGGAATCCTGATTCAATGTCTCCAACACAAAACTGCCATCCCTTGTGCAAAGCCTATAACCCTAGTTTTGATATACAGCTCAAGCTGAATATTTTTGAGGAAAAAAATAAAATCAATCTATTCTACTCAGCCTGTCACTATCGTATTATACAGCTGAATTCTGATTTTGCATATTAGTTACATCGCATTGACACTGATGCAACTTGAGCATTTTTGTTATCTAGCCTCTTTACCAGATGATCATAACTTAGTATAGAAATCAGAGGCAGTATTTATTAATGAATGATAACATTAATTAAATATGTCCAACTTCCCCAAATTTGGAAAGGTTATGTATTTTACATGCCTGACAGGTAGCCATAATGCTAGCTTAGTGCTGTGATGTGTATTTATTGCTCAGGCATCACAGAGGACCTATGCATACATTCAACAGAAAGCAGGAGAAAAAAAATATATTAATTCTTTGCATATTCCAATATGTATTCACAGATTTATCATCTGCCTTCATTTCTTTGGATACATTTGCCAGTCCTTTTCCAAGGTCTGAAATGGAAAGGCATAGGCAGCAATGAAGTACTCAAGGACAGAATGTGACCTTATTCCCCTACTAGAGAATAAGGAGCGTTATTGTAAAATGTTTCATATGCTTAGCCAGAATATTTCTGTATTGCCTTGCATAAGCTCCCTTTTTTTCTCCTCTGTGAAAGGGCACCAACAAGCCAGAATCCTCTTAATCCAGTGCTTTAGAATTCCAGTGTTTGTGCAGTTGCTTCATTTCGTACAAAGGAAAATAAATGGCGACAAATGAATTACAAGGTTGTAAATCAATTGAGTACTTCTGATGATATCCATCTCAGGGACACTGCATAACAGCAATGTTAACAGAAAGTGGATGAAAATACAGGATATTTGCTACTGATAATTTGTATTTTCCATCATCAGTCTGAGAAATGTTTGGACTGTGGTGCTGTGTCAGCATAACTATTTGATGTTTGTATTTGAGAGTCATTATCACAAGGGTGATGTTATTCATATAGAGAATGAATGAAATTTGAATGCTCCTGAAGCCTTTAAGCAATGCAAAACCTAGGCTGGTTTACTTCCCTGAAACACAAAAGCTTTGTAACTTCCCAAAGAAAGAGGAATTCTAACGCTTCCAGGCTATGAATGAAACTCAAACTTTGCTGCTTATTATTGGGTGTGTATATGGGGTAATCTATACTTCTCTGACTATGAATTACTACAGGTACTTCTGTGCCAGGGGTTTCCCAACTCACAGAAGCACATCCAGAGTTTAAGCTGTTCAAAAGATGTATTATAACCATCAACACTGAATAAATGTCACTGCAAACTCTCTCTTCAGCTGTAACTGACTTCAGGTAGAGTCTATATACAGGGAGACACGTTAAAGAAGTATGTATGTTTTTTTCATCTGAGTCTAAATTTCATTGGATTGGGTTGCAGTGACAAAAGTAGCACTTGAAAATAAAAGGATCTGATTATTAACACACAAGTGGAAGAACACCAAACATCACCAAATGGAAAAAAACAGAGTGGCCTCATTATCTCATAGGAAATACAAATGGAAATATGGATCCCTTGCCCTTTCAAAACAAGCAGAGAAGAAACTGCTGCCCAGAGAAGCTGTGGCTACCCCATCCCTGGCAGTGTGCAAGGCCAGGTTGGATGGGGTTTGGAACAGCCTGCTCTAGTGGAAGGTGTCCCTGCCCGTGGCAGGGTGTTGGGACTGGGTGAGCTTTAAGGTCCTTTCCAACCCAAACCAGTCTGGGATTCCATGATTCTAAATCTCTTCCTGAGCTGGTCTCACAGGACATTGATCTGGCATGTGGAAGAAACTCAGGGTCTCAGGTTGTCTTTTGTGCCTTTGAGCTAGTGACTTCATGATTCTTCATGAGGCATCCTATTCCTGGGTTGTGCAAACATTGTCAAATCTCCCACCTGGTTGACATTTCAGCTATACATGTAAGCTGGACAGCTTCAGCAAAAGAAATTGATTCTTGGCTCTATCTTAAACCCTACCTTGCCTAGTAAACTATTTTTTTTTTTTTTTTTTTTTTATATCTTAATGCAGTTATTGTGATCACTCTGTTTTCTGCAAGGGACCCTTCAGGTTAGAAAGGCATAGACAGAAAGGGAGGTGTTGATATGGGTATTAGATGGCCCAGCATGGTCAAGCACATGCAGAAACATTGACCTGCTATTGATCTTGTGATTGGTTTTATTCAATGCCAAAGTCCTTTCTAAAACTGCAGCAACTTGGCACAAGAGTTGTACTTCCCACAAATTCAATGTGTGTGCTTGAAATTGTTACCGTAGCCTAGCAATTTTTTCTAATGACCTGCTTGACAATGTACATTTTTGAGCAGCAGAGGCAGAATAGAAGCAAAGCACATGAAACACATGAAACAATTGACTGGTTTCTGGCTGACAGCTCAGGTTCACTGTAGAGGCCTATTGTCTTAACAGTGTTATGGAAAAGTTTCGGTAAGCTTTGTTCTTTATAGACATCTCCCAACATAACAGAACTGTAAAGAAGTTGAGTTTTAAAGAAGTAACCACTTACGGCTCTTTTATCAATGATCTGTTTTGTGTTGTTTCAGTACATTTCAAAAGTCTTTGGTGGGATCATTTACCCATCTCAGTACTGCACAGCTTGTACACATTTAATACCTCTACTTTAAGAAAACATATATCATAGAATCATAGAATGCTCATGGCCTGGATAGGTGTATTATTTGCAAGGTAAAAAACTGGCTGGCTGGCCGAGCCCAAAGAGTTACTGGTGAATGGTGTCACATCCAGTTGATGCCCAGTCACTAGTGATATCCCTCAGGGCTCAATGTTAAGGCCAGCATTGTTTAATATCTTCATTGATGATCTGGACGAGGAGATTGAGTGCACTCTCAGTAACTTCGCAGATGACGCCAATTTGGCTGAGTGTTGATCTCCTAAAGGATCTGCAGAAGGATCTGGAAAGTCTGAATCAATGATCCAAGGCCAATTTTATGAGATTCAACAAGGAAAAGAGCCAGGTCCTGCACTTGGACCACAACAACCCCATGCACTGCTCCAGGTTTGGGGCAGAGCAGCTAGAAAACTGCTCATGAAAAAGGACATGGAGGTAACGATTGACAGAGCTAACATGAGCAGCTTGTACCCAAGTGGCCAAGAAACCACCATCATCCTGACCTGTATCAGCAATAGTGTGGCAGCCGGGCCAGGGCAGTGATCATCCCCCTGCACTGGGCACTGGTGAGGCTGCACCTCGAATCCTGTGATCAGCTCTGGGCCCCTCACTACAACAGAGACATTGAGGGGCTGGAGTGGGGCCAGAGAAGAGCAATGGAGCTGGTGCAGGGCCTGAAGCACAAGAGTGATGAGGAATGGCTGAGGGACCTGGGGGGTTAGTCTGGAGAAGAGAAGGCTCCAGGGGGACCTTATCGCTCTCTACAACTGCCTGACAGGAAGTTGTAGTGAGGTGGGGGTTGATTTCTCCTCCCAAATAACAAGTAATAGAACAAGAAGAAACAGTCTCAAGCTGTGCCAGGGGAGGTTTAGACTGGATGTTAGGAGCAATTTCTTCACTGAAAGGGCGCTCAGGCATTGGAACAAGCTGTACAAAGCACTGGTAGAATCACTGTCCCTGAAAATGTTCAAAACCCATGCAGATGAGACCTTTAATAGCATGGTTATTCATGGACTTGGCAGTGCTAGGGTAACAGCTGGACTTGATGATCTTAAAGGTCTTTTCTAACCTAGTTGATTCTATAAGTCTATAATAAATATATCCAGTCTGATCCTTGCTGTATAATTTTTTTTTTTTTTTTTGAAACAAACATAAAAATAATGCTCTATTCTTCACCAAGCTCTGCCTGAGACAAATATTTTAAAGGCACTAATTTCAGACAGCAAAATCAAATAAACTAAGCAACATTATACTAATTCTAGGCATACAAAAGTTAGGTTTGGCCTGTGAGCATAGAGCATTCACCTCAGAGAGCCTTTGGTGCCCCATTGAAATTGAGCCTATAAACCAGAATATATTGTTAACAAGACTTTAGTTTGGATTCAGAATAAATTCTGTTTTGTTCTGTCATTGTTATAAATTTCACCCAGTAAAATCAGTCATGCAGCTACCGGTGGGTGAAGAAGAAAATTGCATTTAAAAATGGAGGATTAAATCAGAAAATAAAAAGTTACACAGAGGCAATGTAATAATAAAATAATAATAAAACCCCCAGAAATAAATAACAGCCAACCAGAAATAGAATTTTAAAACATAATTGGAATTAAAATAAATAAACAGGTTTTGCCCTCATCTAATCTATCTCTTGAACAGTAATGTGGCCTTTGAATTAGAATGTGTAGTTGGATGAGAACAAATCCATCCTTACTGTGACTCCATTAACACCAAGTGTTACACTATGTGGTCTTTGGCAGGAATATGCATAACTACTAGCACTAGGAAGATGAATTCAGTAATGGGCCAAATCCTGCCAAAGTCTCTTTTCCATTAGCTCAAGCTGGGTCTAAGCACCAGCAGTTGTACACCCAAAAAAACCCTGGAATAAATTGGTGGCATTACTCCTGTGGAAATCTGAGGAAATGTAAGGTGATTAAGCAATGTATTATACAGAAAATTGGTGATAAAGTTGTGAACTGATCCTAGCTGTGGTACCTGTCGTCTGCCTTCTTAAACACAGGAAAACCTGCCTGCTTTCCATATCCAGGGCAGTTTCTCCCAACTTCTGTTTGTCTTAGGTATTTGTGTTGTTACCCCAGCAGTGCTGGGACCCTGCTTTGCCACATGATCGTACAGCATGTGACACAAAATGCCCCATCTTGGAGGGGGCTTTGTGGCTACAGTGCAAATAATGCTAATAATATTAATAATACTACCAATAACAGACTGAAAAGCAGTGGTGTAAATATTTGCTTTAAAAGAAATGACACTGTATGTTACAGATGGAGCTAAGCATTTGTGTCAGCCAAAGCAGATGTTCGAACTGGGATTTTCAGAGCCTGAAACAATGCTGTTTCTGCAGTGCCAGGGCATGAAAAGCCACACACTGTTTATAAATAACCAGTGCAGTCACCAAATGCTACTACCTGTGAATCTCTATCTCCTTTTCCAGTGCAAAGTCTACCACAAATTCCGTCTAGGGTTTGGCCCATCACCTTTTGGTGCCTCAGTTTCCCTGCCTATAAGGCAGAAAGAACTATCGTTGTCTAGTGCAGTCAGAAAAAGAGAAATTAATCTGAGCCAGCTGTTTTGCAAATGACTGCATGAATGTGATTCTGTTAAGTATAAAATTTTATTAACAGGTAAAAAGAGAACTTCTAATTTACCATCAAAGTAGACCAATTTCTTTAAATCACATTCAATTACTTCTTGATGGGTGAAGGTCCAGTTTCCCATCCCCGTCTCTGGATCCTCATCCTTTCCATATCAAAATCCACTCTAATCCTTTTACTGTGGGGCCTTAAAAATAAGCTGGGGAGTCATAAAAATTATCCCTCTCCACAGATTCAATAGTCAGCCTAATAGAAAACAATTATCTTGAACAATAAAAGACCAAATAACATTTGGGACATTAATATTTTCATCAGAGATGCACATTGCCATTGCAAAGTCCTGTGCAAGCCATCACAATGTTTGTGGCATCTGTCTTGCACCATCGAAGATCAGAAAGCACCTTGAGACACAAACTTTTTGTAAGCTAAACCAGCAGCAGAAACAGAAGAGGTTTACTGACTACCTTCGTTGTTTCATTGTACCCTAGTTTCCATGATACACTCTTTATAAAACAAAAGGGATTCTTCCGATAAAAATATCTCCCCATTTTATAATGTAAAATACAAGCAATTTTATCAGCATTAACGCTGATTGGCTTCCATTAGCCTCTTGCCTTCTAATAAAATTTATGATACCTTTCAGAAGCACAATTTGATAGAAATTGAAGTGATTACACCCTGCTCAGATATCTCTCCAGCATCTATTCCAACAATAATGCGGTAATTTTATGCATGAAATAGCACAATTGGCATAAATAGTTATAATACTGAGTGCTGTCTAAGGAACCTGGCTGCTGGAAAATTAGAAAGAGCTTCACACTTTTGAAACAGGTAATTAGGATTTCTCTCCATGCTCATAGGAGGCAGACTGGAGTTTCATTTTATATTTCATGTTTCATTAAAATATATGTGTTAAAAATAAATGTTGAATTTAAAGCTGCACAGATTATGAAAATTAAAGGTTCAGCACTACTGCAAAAGGTAGAGTAAAATAGGCCTTTTTAATTTCTAATTTTGGCTCTGCCAAGAGTTTTAACATTTTCTGACAGGTAAATCAGGCTTCCAGTGTTTTCAAGTGTTTAATTCAGCAATAGCTGCATACGGCTGTGGTCAGCAAGATAGAGTTTTACTGATGTAGATTTATGTCCCTATAGCTACTCGTAATTTTAATTTTTGCCTGCTCAGAAAAACGGGTGGTTAAAGATATAGGAAGCTCCTCCAGATTAGGAGTTCCAGGGCACTTCTCCCTGACCTACCTCTTATTTATCATTTGGTTTATCAGGGACTGTCTACAATGCACTTTACCTCCCATCCCAGCCTGCAGTACCCCCATTTTTGGGGGCACTCCCACAGTGATCCTATTTAGCCCTGGTTTCAAGCCAAGATTTTTGTCTTGCTGTGCCAAAGCCTGTGGATGTATTGTGGCTATACAAAAGGAATATACAAAAAATCTTAGTAAGTTAATATTAGAGGGTAGGAGGAAAATCATGACTTCTTTTCCTAAGACTGGACTTCTTACTTTCCTCGTCTCGTATCAGATTAAATCATTGATTGTAAGATTGAGGAACTCAGTAAGTTCCGTTTCCATTTAATATGTTTTGAAAGTGTTCCTCATAAATCAGAGTCAACCCTTTCTTTTTCTTTTTCTAAGCAGCTATAAAATCTTGCAGAGGCCACATGAAGTGGTTCAAAGAAAGATGTTTTTTTTTTTTCTTAAATACAGTTAATATCATATTCTGGAATTTTAATTTACAAAGACATTTCTTCAACTCTTTAGCAATGTTTACTTAAGGAAATAATGCAGTAAAAATAATATCACAGATGCTTATTAAAAACAAGAACCCCACAGATCACTAACACTAATTAAGAAGGCTTAGACAATGGCGTCTTACAGAAAATTTCCTTTGAACTCCATGATTTCCTTATTTTCTTTGAACACAGTGAGGGTCACACACTAAATTAAATGGATTTGCAAAGACCCTCTGGTTTAAAAACTCAGGAAGACACTTTCAGGCAGACAAATTAATTTGTGAATTTGGCAAACATCATCAAGTTGTTTTAAACACTCCTGGAAGAGACAGAAGAGTTCCCCTGAACCACAGTAATCCACATATTTTATCTTAAAATGTTGATGTTCATTGTTCTATTTTGAAGTAATATTTCATGGTAAAATGTAGCTACATCACCACTTTCCAAAGAAAACAAGCAAAAAATTACCCACAGCAAAATGACAACAACCACACACACAAAAACCCCAAACCAAACCCAACCAAAAAAACAAAACCCCATATAATTCCCAAACCTATCCACAGTGAATGCTTTAGTTAACCTATATGAAATGTATAGTTTGACTCAAAATCCCTATTTACTTTCTCTTCTTGCCTCTAAAATTTGAATATTCTCGTGACTGCCTGTGAAAGATTTTTCTGCCTGCCCTGTACCTGTTTTATGTGAACCTGGTTAGATACAACCCCACTGAAAAACAAGCAAGTTGGCGATGACTGTGGCTCAATTATCACTTAGAACTGCAAAATCAAGGCCTATTCATTGTGGTTCAGAGCTCCCCTTTTGCAAGGGTGCAAGGTGCATTTCAATAGACTGATTGGGAGGAAATGTTGCTTAGTTGTAAGGGTTTTTTTTTTCCATGTAGCCAAGGTTGGCTTTTTACTCAGGAAAACTTCAGCAAGGAAGGAAAATAACTACCTTTATTGTAATAGACAGGGAGAAAATACTCCTTAAAGAAACCATCAGCAATGGGGGCACTTTATTATCATTTTCTTGTCCGTACTCAAAATCTGAAAGATCTGACTGAAATTAAGTACCTGTTGTACAAAGAAAAAAGATCAATGCATTTAAATCAATGATAAAACTGCTTCAGTTACACTGAAGAGGGAATAGCTCTTCTGCTAGCTGCAGCAATCAAGATGACACTTATCCAAACTGCTCTTGGTCAGTTGAATTCGAAAGAAATTTATTGCAATAATATTAAACTATGAAGAAAAGGAGAATTTCTCTGTGTGTACCCATGAACATACTTGACTGTGGTCTGGTAAATAAATTATAACATAAGAACCTCCTGACTTTGAAAATGAGAGCAACATTTCATAATGCTGGGCTAAAATCCAACAAAGTAATCTTACATTGAGTGCCTTAGATTTCAAACTTTCATTGCTATTGTTCTCTTGCCATCTGTAGGGTCCTCATAGAAAGCAGGGAAGGTAAAACCTCAAAAGCTAATATGAACAGAAAAAAAAAACCTACAAATCCCAGAAAATAGCCAGCTTTAAACCAAAAAAACAATGGAAGAGAATAGAATAAACTGTTCAGTTATTATTTACACATGAAGCAATAAAGAGCAAGACTAGATTTTTTCCTTTTGCCATGAAGCTATAAAGGTCAAGCATTCTTCTTATATTCTAATTAATGAACAATAATTTATTATTTTTCAAGTTGTGTTTTCTCCAAATAACTTTACATATTTTGCCTTATTTGTTGGGTTTGGAGGTTTCTGGTGTTTGTGTTTTCAGTTTTTTTTTAACTTCTCTCTCCATTGCATATGCTTCAGCACTGATTTTATCAGCTCTTGCTTGTAGGAAACAGCTTGAATGCTGGGGCCCAGCGCACAGCACATCTGGGCCTTGGTCTCTTCAGCTCAGCTTGGAGGGAGGCAAGGTTTTCTCTAGACATCACAGGTTATACTCCAAACACTCACACTCTGTTCTGCTTGGGACAAAGCCAACTTCCACTAAATGCACAGTACCTTTCAATAATGTGCCACTGAGAGAGGCTCTAGAGACTACACAAGAAAGATCTGAATCATTTTGGGGGCATAAATAATTCAGAACAGTTAGCCTTTGTTCCCAAACCATTCCTGATTGCTATGAATGTGATAGTTACTCATAAGTATTTACCAAATAGTTTATACAAACAAATTGCAGCCTATGGATCACTTGTGAATTATTCACTTCATCTGTTCATCCTCTTTTATTCTGCAAACTGCGTTGTGTCCCTGAAATCATATGTTCCCTGATTGGATGACTAAAAAATTGCATCTCATTGCTCTCCCAGTAGATAACTGAACTCTTCAGAAGAGGGGAATTACATATAACGAGCAGCAAACAAGTCTGAGGTTCAGTATCACACTTATTTTTGGGTAACAAAGCTGACTTGTAAGGTTCCTTCTCTCCTTGACTCCTCATTCCTGTCTTTATCCTTCTTCAGTCACCCAAATTTATCATATCTTCAACTACTTTGGCAGCTGAACAATTCTGAACGCGTGCATGCTAAGTACACTTGCCTCTGAAAGGCTTCAGCAGCAGCATTTTGTGGCTAATACGGGTAATACTGACTTCGAGCATAGGAAACTGGGGCAACAGTAACCCTGTAGCCTTATAATACAGTATTGTCATTGTTGTATTGTTATTATCATAGTGAAACTTTCCATGCATGGTAGTATTCTTTGTCTCTGTGCAATTAGACATAGACTAATAAGGAGTCTCAGATCAGACTGTTACTATTTCGATTTTGTTAACAATAAATTCTTGACTTTATATATGTATAAACATGTATTTATTGTTGGCCCATAAATAAGGTTTTGAGCATAATGCAAATGAGAGCCAATCTCCACAAAGAGGAATTTTCAGCTCTGGGTTTACACAAAACGGAAAAACGGCACAGCTGATGCTGAGGAAATATCTAGCCAGAAGCACTGGGCAAAGGGTAACAGGACAGGACCATCCCTTTTGTTGTCTTTCATCACCTTAAACTGGTTATGAAATGCATCTTTCAGACAGTGAAAAATTATAGCACATGTTAGTTGTGAAAGTATGTTACTCTCAGAATGTTTTTTACAGGCAAAGAATAAGCATATCTTAAATATAAAGCCAAGAGTTTACTGTTAATATAATAGTGTTGAGAGATACTAGTTGTTTAGCATAAATAAGTTTTAAATAGAATGAGCTATAACTTGATAAGATAAGAACAGTTAATGCCCTTGTTATATGGAGATGGAGAAAGAATCCAATATTGGAAGACTCCAGACCAAAAATCGCCACTGAACTAAACACATGAAAGGCAGGTGCATAAATACTAAGGGCATATAATTGAACAGGGATTTCTCTTTTGGGGGTCTTTCTCCAGAGGCACCCAGATAGAGCTGCCCTTTTGCTGTACCAGTCAATTCTTAAGTTATTTTTCCCTGGAATTTGGTGTCTGAGATTCTGCTTTGGGAAACATGGGTTTGAGCTTAAAGGAGAAAGAGTAAAAAGGGGCCCCAGTCAGCATACTGGAGTTGCCTACTGCCAGGGGTCTCTGGTCCTAGAAGTTAAAGTCTCAGCTCCTTGGATGGTATGTGAGTGGTCGAGCAGTGTCTTCTCCCCTAACAATAAAATCTCAGTTGTCTAGTCCTTACCAGTCTTGATCTAATTAGTCTGGAAAAAGAAAGAATACTTCCATGCAGGAAAAGATTCAGCACTAATAATGACGTGGTTAAGAATGCCATGCACACACGTGAGTTTGTCTCCTCTTTTCCTGGGATTATGCCCACTCATGTCTCACTCTGCAGGGTCCCAAGGCCAGTGATTTCATTCTGGTGGTGGCTATGGTGAGTTGTCAACATCTGGACTCCTTTGTCAGTAAAAACAGGGTGGTGATGTTGGTGGTTTCTTCTTGACTTTCAGATCCACTTGTCATTCTTACATCCTTCCTAACGCACTTTTCCACCTTGCTGTTTCTTCATTTATTTGCAGCTACACATTCAAATGTACTAGATATACCTTTCACGTAGATGTTATTTCTTAATTTCCTCTGTTTTCCCTAATACTAGTTTAATCCATCTCCAGGTCTATATTTCCTTCACTGACACTGAATGCATTGTTTATAGCTATGCAATTAGTGCCACCCCATACCTGTACAGTACTACATTGCATTGCACATTCCCACTTCTTAAGGTCTCTGTTGTCATACCAGGACTGCATTTCTCTGCATGCTAGACTTGATAAACCATGTTGGTAGCATACAAAGATAAACAAAAATAAACCAAATTAGCCATAACCCTCTGGTCATTACAAAAAATTGCAGTTACAGCTAAACCGAGTAACAAGAAAGCTGTAGGCATGTCAAGAAAAGTTCAGACAGAACAGACCTGACAAGACAGGTCTTGAGGTCCTGCAAACCTAACACAAAGCTTAAGGCCTGCCACTAGCAATAGCAGTATGGTGTTACAGGGCTATGGGAAGGGAAATGTTAGGGCAATATTGCACTGCTGTTTTATTTTCTGGGTGAAGGTATTTTGTTTAATGGAGGAAAAAGGGTATTGTTGGGATGTTTTTTTTGAGGTGGTGGGTTTTTTTCCTGTTGGAGAAAGGTTTCTATATGAACCTTTCTTCAGAAATTTTTATGATTCGCTACGTGCTTGACTATTTTGTTAGTACAAGCACTTCTACCTCTGTAACAGATACAGAGAATTCTAAACTCTCTTGGACAGACAGAATATATACTTACCTTACATCTTTGGCTTGAATGCCTGGAAATTAAAGGTGAATCTGTTAGGCTGATTCACTAAGAGGTCTGTAAGGATGTTTTGTCCCCACCGCTGTATATGCAAGCCTAGGAAAATTAAATAGTATTTTCATTCTTAAAAGATACGTGTTGGAATAAAAGGTGAAATAAGTTAACTGTTGGACTCACGATCTTAAAGGTCTTTTCCAACCTAAACGATTCTGTGACCGCAAGATTTATGTTCTCCTTTACCTAAGCAAGATACAACACCACAGAGCCAAGAAAGCCATGAGGAAATAAAAACATGATACCTTGTCCCAAATGGAAAGGCACTCAGAAGGACCATCATCATACTGTTTTACTTCATATTGTCCAAGGGGAGACAAAATTCATCCTAGACACCATAAAAACATCACTTGTCATACAAATTGTTTATAAACCAGCCTGAGCAGAAGACCAATGGTTGTCTTAACTAGATGAATGAAAGAATAGCATCTCCTAAACATATAGAAAATTCACAATTGACCTTCCCCTAACTGCTCCCTATGGGAGACTGTTCATAAAGAACACTCTCGGAGCACAATGATATGAAAAATATCTTTAGAGAAACCAAGAGAACAATGACAGATTATTCCTTCCTTAGACTTCTCTGTTTCATTTTAAACTCTGTACCTACAATTTTGCAAGTGCAAAACTGTAAAACATTACCAGGAAAACTTAGTTCCTGAAAAAGCACAGTTTATTCGGTTGAGACTTAGGGTGTAGCTCATTCCTGTAGAGAGGGATTTCTCATACAGACAAGACTGCTTGCCCTTTGATTTTCAGAGCGCTACACATTTCCAGGGGCTTTCCTTAGGGATGGGGGGTCAGATTTGAATTCTGCAGTTCATTCCTGTCCTCCCACCCAGCTTGGCTCTGGCCCCCACCACTGCGCAAAGAAGGGGTGCAATTTCATATCCTGATTCATCTTGCATTCACCCTGCCTCCTTTTGCTATTGGAGTGGCACATGCCTCTTCCTCCAGCAGCTGGTGGGCTCATCTGGTGCAATGTGCAGACTGACTCTGTCTTTTGTTTTCCTCTTGCTACCCCTAATAACTTTGCCAGGCTTTTCTGCACGCTGGCGATGGATGTCATAGAAATGCCTATCAACACATAAATTAAGTAAACACTTGGGGTGTCCTAAAGAGCTTTGCAAAGTAATGTCTGAGATGCCAGTGGGGTTGCGTTTGAGTTAGGCACAGATTATTATATACCCAACAATAGAGCTTATACACAGCTCTGAATGAAGAACAGGAACCCGAGCAGGTTGCCGGCCATCTGAATTTTACTTGCTGAGTTATTTCCCCAGATAGAGTCTTCAGTCACAGCCTGGCAGCTGCCTCAAGCACTGCCAGAAAAGTCGTACTACTTTATTAGCATAACTAATGCCACTGAAGAGAATCTGCAGATATGGAAATCATTCAGCTTCATATGAAATTTCAACATGCCATCATTTAGGCTGTCCAGCCAGCATCACTTAGGGGAGCAGCTACCTGCAGAGACTGTCCTCTAATATCTAGAAAGGGCAGGAAAACTGAACACTCACATCACCTCTTCCCCCCTTCTGTCTGCAGTTCACCACATCTAAAGTTAAAGGGGCACAGGAAAAATATTTCTGCACTGCTTTTTTTAGGACTAAATGCAAACAAAAACATTTCAGGGCTTGGGTAAACAGGACAGAAAGATGCCTTATAAGCTGCTTCAAAGAGTCAAGAGAAAGACTTTTAGATAGAGGCTTTCCTTCTTAAAATATCCTGATAGATCAGAGAAAAGAGAGGGGGTTCCCACCTTAAAAATGAAAGGAAGAAGAAAGCAAATGTTCTCTTCAAGTGGAATTTCAAACTGCATTGATTTTTCTGTGTTAAATTATATTGTAACAGAACATCCGCACTTCCCATCCCTCATCCAGCCAATGGACCACCCAATCTACCATGTCTGTCAGCAGCCAATACCAGCTGCTCCCAGAGAAAGTTTTAAACTCTGTGAAATGTTCCTAATTGTGGCACATTGGGCTGTACCTGACCCTAGATACTGATCAGTTTATGCCCTGAAGCATGAGAATACACAGCTCTTGACATTTTTATCCCAGCTAGCAAAACTGCAGATGTTCTTTTTCATTTAAAAATGTGCTGAGCTTCCCACATTTAGCCTGTATGTCCTTTATGCTGATGCCTTGGGCAGGCCATATCTGCATTTCTGAGGGGACATTGAATACAGTGAAACAAGAGAGAGAGAAAGAGGGAAAAATGGACAAATCAACTGATGGATTCTGGGTTTGCAATATGCCACAGCTCCAAAACTCTCCTTGTAATAAGCACATCCGTTTTTTTTCCCAGTAGCAAGACAGTGCTGAGAAAGACAAGTATGCAATCAGAAAGTTCCAAGCCCATAATGATGAAATCTAGGAGAGGTTAGGTTTAAATGATAGCACTTATTTTAAGGCAAATTATTTGATGCTAGAAGTGCCTGGGTTCACATTTCTCTGCAAATAGCATATATGACCATACAACTAGTTACATGTCTTTGGGCTGCTCACTGGTGTTGTTCTGTCGTTCTGGGTATATGGACTGTTTATATATGCTTATATAAATATATATACATGCACTCCCAGAAAGCAGAGGACACTCTCCTCTGCATATACTAATGTGTTGCTTTCACCTTCCTTTGCATTAATCTCTGTGACTAACTGCCAAGTAATACCATGGGGTCAGGAGGACTTGGGGAGGAAAGATGGTATTTAGAGGAAAGAAAAGTCTATGAGTTTTGTAAACATGCTTCTTCTAAGTTTGGTCTAAAGAGATTTTAGGAATAAAGTAATATTTGTTTTTCCTAGGCTGAATCTCCTGGTACTAGACACTGTAAGAGACAGGGTTAAAGCAATTGAAATTTTGATCTGCCACAGCAATTTCTATTCTCTATTACAGAGTCCTTTCAGCTGCTACAGTGACACTTTTTCCCATTTCCTCTCTGTAGCTACCATAATGTGTTTGCATACTTCATAAGACCATCAGCAAGTGCTCGCTCAAACCATTCCCATTCATTCCCATTAATGTCATTGCCACTATTGAAAGATCAGCCCTCTTGTGAAATGCTGCAATGTGTCCTTGCTTGTAGCTTTCAGTACTGGGTTGGGGATGCTCTGGAAGAAGAAGCACTGATTTTCCTGCTCTAAGACTTTAAAGTAAGTCTTAGAAGCATATAAATTAAAAGCTATGAAGTCATGCTATCAGTTTCTTTTCCATTTGGAATTATTTATCATACAGGCAAATTTATTTCCCCTCAGCCCCTGTCTCATGAGTATTTCACACAGTCATATGGTGTCTCCTGGGACACTTCTCTCCATCCCTCCTCTTAGACTCTCCTTTTTGTATGTTTCAGGTCAAGATCTTAAAAGTCTCTGTTTATTGATTTTCAGAACTCCCAAATATTCAACTACTTCAAAAAAAGTTAGTGGGAGATGCACCATAATTTCAAAGATCTGATCTGAAACATGATAAGAAAAGGAAAAGCCAGTTTGGAAATATTAACCTTTTCCTGAAATGGCATTTTTATTTACATATTGTAATAAAAAGATCGCAGATAAGCCAGATTAATCCAAGCTTATGAAATATTGAAGCCACAAAGGGAAAAATATTATAAGAGCAAGCAATTCCAAGAAATAATTAATGCCAGAAGATTCAGCCTGACCAGAAGGAACAAGAGAAAATGGATTAAAAAAAAACAAAAAACAGCAAAAAACAAAACACTGAAAATACAGAATGTGCAAAAAACTACAGAATGACAGGAATAGGAAAATGGCATTATATCTAGAATACTACCATTCTCTATCACCTTATAATAGATCTCTGACTAAGGAGAAGACAAAAGTGTGCACCTTGTCTGTTTCCCTTTCCTTCAGTTGCAGGGGATGGTGGGAAGAGCCAGGACAGAGATGGAGAAGGATTGTGCACCACATGCAGAGCATACCCACCTCTCCTCACCCAGGACAAGGGTGTGGGGGATATCGAGGACGCTACAAGGACTTAGTCATGCTCTTCTCTTTGCTTCTGGAACAATCCTACCCTTGACTGGGAGGCTGATTTAACTGAATCCTCTTAGCTCCGGTGGGATCCTACTGCTTCTCTGCAGACTGTCAGTCATGAAGTGCTTTGGACACTTATTGGCAGGTAAATCAAGAACTTGTTTCACCCATGCCTCTGCTCAGCTCGAGGAATGCAGAGACTGCCTGAGGGCTGTATTTCAAAAAGTAAATTCAAATGTGATGCAGTCCCATTACAGGTTCAGTGTGCTGCTCGAAACTGGGGAGAGTTGAAAGACACCACTTGGTTGGGGAGAGCAATATGGATTCAGCATCACGAGAGAAATCTCATGGCCTGGCCGTTCCATTGTTTGGCAGAAAATATCCAAAGGCAAGTGCAGAACATTAAGTGACTGATATTTCTGGTTATGCTGTTCATGCAGTACTGTGACTTTGGTCAAGGCAGTTAAAACTCAGTGTTTTACACTGTCAATAAGGAAATAAGGGAAAAAAAAACAACAACCAGTTGCAAACTCATGTCAGTGAAATATCCTTCCTAAGAGCAAAAATCATTTATTGTTGCTATGATTATAATACTAAATTGAAATATTCCATGGAAGATAGGTGCATAATTGATAGCTATGACTTTCACACCAAACTATACTTTTCAAGCTAAGCAACTGGTCTATAGTTATTGATGACATGTTATTGAATTATTTATCACAGCCTGAATGAAGGAAATTATATTTGCTGTTGAAAACTACAGTAATGATCTAACAATGGCAATTCTTAGAGGAGAAGTGCTAATCTTCATGCTTGGAGAATATGTTAAAGCAATATGCAATGTACATAATTTGAGATGTAAGGGGAGGCTACCAATTAAGCAAATTATTAAGCCTAGTAATTTAAAAAGAGAAAGAGAGGGATAGAGGAGAAAATAGGTGCATTAGCAAACTCTTACAACAGATGGCAAAGTGCCCTCAGATCCTCTAGTGGTAAAAAAAAATATATATATAAAGTTTCAAAGAATATTTCATATAATGATATCACACTTACTCTGAGGACTCAGAAAGCTATCTAGGAGACATTCAACTAAATTATTTAACACAGGATGACAGGAAAGAATTAAAGTAAGAAATTTTCCTATCTGGAAGTTAAAGCAACAATCCACTCTGTATCCACTGTTAAAGCTCAGGGTCCAGATGGTTGCCCAATAGAATTTTTAGCAAACATTTGGAGAGATAATAAGGCCTGTAACAGTAGATAATTACTCACTTCTATATGGCTCAGTGCCCCCTTCATCTACATTTGTTTCTGTAGCAGTTTTTTGCCAAAAGAAAGAAAAAAAAAAAAAAAAAGAAAAAAGGAAACAGACCCTCAGGGTTTTTTTCTGTTATCATTCTCCCTCCTCCTTCTCCTAATTTGTAATATCCTCTCTGCTTTTTCAATGCAGATGTCAAAATCCAAGTGTCTGCCATTTTCCCATACATGGGCCAATCTTGACAACTTTCAAAAAAGGTGAGCCTGCATTGAATACGGTGAAGTTTGGTACTTTTGTTAGTTAAAAATAAACTAAAATGAAATGTAGCATATGACTTTACATTTTCTTCATTATTTTCATCATCACTCAGTCCGTAGGAATAAACAAAATGTGCCACAAAGGGAAGAGAAGATGGTGAACTAATTCTCTACAGTAAGCTAAAGGAATACTACTGTGGTTCAGACACAATATATAATGTGATATGGTGACACTCCAGTAGATATCTAGACCAAAGGGTTCAGATCAGATACTATCTCTAGTCCTTCCGGCAGCTAATAGGAAAAAAAAGTCTCAAGTCTTTGCTTTAAATCCTTAGGTGTAAAACCCTTAACAGGGTTACCAAAGTCACTTAATGTTTGCAGCTACAATCTATTTCTTAGCCTGTAAAAGCACTAATGCAAAATATATGTGCTATGAACCAAAAATAGTGTTACCATCAACAAATTGAAGTGTAAAAGCGGCATTGTTATACTAAGTTAATGGAGCTGTGACAGTGTCCTAGATCTTACTGTTTATTCTGATTTTTTTTTCTTCATAACCAAATGTGCATATATAAAGCGTAAAGATGCTGCTGTCTTTGAGAGGGTCATCAGAAAGAAAACAGATCTTTGGAAGCTGATGCCTTTGTCTTTTCCTTAATTGCATACTCCTCATATGAAGAGCCAATACATACCCAACTTTAGTTTTAACGTATTTTAGATAACAAACTTTAGGTGGGTGAACAGATTGGAGATGTGCTTTCCTTGTGCTCTGATTGAACCGAGCCCCAGGCTCAGATTCTCGACTGGTGTAAACTGGCAGTCTTTCAATTAAACCAATGGTGCGGCACCAATTTGCAGCAGCTGATGGCCTGACCCCTTCATTCTCTCGCCCTCTCAGCTGCTAAGGAGGGAGAGGACCATTAGTCCAGTTGTTAGTGAATCATCTGGACAAGACAGTTGGAAGAGGATATTGCATAAATAGATAAAATGAGAACTAGAAGAATTGCTAGGGATTGGGGGGTGCAGGGGTGGGGAGGTGGGGGCGGGAGAAAGACATCAGATCAAAAAAAAAAGGGGATGAAACCCATCATTTAAAGGAAGACTGGAGAACATAAAGAATTCTGATTTTCCAATATGCTTATACACTTAAAAAATAACACAAAGCTCTGAAGAGGGATTTAAACTAGCAGTTATGAAGACTGAAATGCTGGCAAGTTGGCAACTGATATAGAAGGCTTTAATGTACTTTTTCAGCCTCAGACAGGATAAATTCAGTGGTCAAAACAGTTTCTGGATATTTTAATTTGAAACACAAACCCAATCTCCACATTCTTTTTTCCTGGGTCTCCCTGGTGGATCTGAAATAAGGACTTTCACCGAGCCTTCGTACCAGCTACTGCTCCATGAGGTCAGTCTCTGTGTAGCCACCATCCTGCTTGTTTACATCTAGCCCACAAACTTATGTGACATGTGTGATACAGGCCCTCAGCACCCATGCTGTAAGTCTGATTGGTTCTTCCTTGAGACACAATATGGCTTTTCAGAAGTGTCCACACAGGAAAACCCTCACCTTTCCTCTCACCACTTTGTGTCTCATTTTCTGTGACATTCTTTTTATCTGCAGACAACATTTTTCTTGACGGACAGCCTGGGTTTGTCTCCCTTTTTCCTTCATCTCTTTCACCCTCTGCCTGTTGGCTCTCACATCAAGTGCAAAAGACAGTCATAGCTCAGGATTGGTTCTGTACATAATTTCTCATTTGCTGTCAAGAGATTAATTCTGACTTCCAGTTGGCATATGGCATTTCACCTGCATTATCAGCTTGTGAAATTTTCAATCACTTTGTACTTTCCACTGTACTTATTCTCCTGGGGTTTCATTGGCCTTTCCTATAAACAAGAGCCATAACATCTCAGTATTCTCCTTTATATCCCCCCTCAAAGCTCTTACTTACCGTAACACCTTTACAGAAAGCCTGTCAATATGTTAACAACAGCAATAACCAAGAGTGTTTTGTTGTTCCCTGTATTCCTAAGGGGCTCTTTAGGTTTTACCATTCTCTTGCCCAGTATTTTGGGAGCATGGGCCACTTTTTTGTTCCATACCTATAAAGTGCCTGCCACAATAACATGCTTCTGTAATTAAGGTGTCCAAGTCTGTCAGTGAAAGAAGTAATAATGAACATCTGAGGACTGTCAAAGTTGTTCAAATCACTTCTTTCTGTCAATATCAGGATAAACTTGATATAATGTTCACAGACATAAACACAGTATCTGATCACTGAAGTCATGAGGATATCCTAAAAGAATGGAGGAAAATCAAGCAAATGTAAAGCTCTAACTGAGATGTCGCATGACTGAAGTTATTGCTTGGGTACCTTTGATTAGTGGTTTAAACTGAGAGAAGCAGTGACATTCCTTAGAGTTTTTGTGCTGCAACTAGATAATCAGTGCAGATTCACCTGGGGGATACAACTATAACTATTAATTTCGTTCCCCATTTTCTTGTATTTGCTGAATATCAGAGCATCACAAATTACAACATAGAAAACTTTTTCTGCACTGACTATAACACTGTCAATGTTTTATGATATTAAGGAATGTGAAGAATTACATTTATTAACTAAATTCTGCATCTAGATCAAGCCAAATTCAGCCTCCATCAGAGGGATTCATTGCCCTCTGTAGGTATTTCACTAACTTAGACCTGCAGTTATACCATAAGCTATGAAGAAAAGTGATGAGGTTATTAATATCTGACTGACTGCTGAGTCAAACCCCAGCACATTCTGACATGGGAGTTAGAATATCTGATATTAGACAATGCTTTGAGCACTTCGTTTCAGACAATTAATGGCACTTTTCTTGCAAGAATTTCAGGCATCAGTCCTTGTAATTAGACCACTTCAGGAAATATTCTTTCTGAGATGTCATATAGGTGACACTGTTTTGGTTGCGTATAAGCTTCATCCCATTGATCATACTGTGGCATAATTGCTGGAGTAAGGAGTCATTCAGCACCATTGCCCTTAGGACTGATTGTTGGTAGTTGTCCCTTCACACTGGGGATGCCTTTTGGAAGGCAGGGTAGATACACAGCAGAATGCACAGGTTCATCTGGGCACACAGACCTGTAGGCTTTCCAAAATAAAGTCTAGACTCTGAATCCAGACTTTCATTTTGAACACAAGGTATGTCCTGTCTTCCACTTGTCAAATCACAGAACTGAGAACTTCTTTATTTTTATGGTTACAGTGGAACAATAGAAAGGGATCCCAGTGAGGACACAGGTGCATTCTGACCCACACCAAGAACATGCTTCTGGCCCCATATAATTTGTCAGACACATAACTGAAAAAAGACAGGAGACCTTTTTGTATTCCTTTAAAACAAACACTTGGTTGCTCAGAGATGAACCCACAAAGGTGCTAGCCCCATGGTGACAAGTATCCTTGTGAATGATGGAGTGTACTCGTACACAAGCACAGGTACTTGTGACTCAGCTACTTCAGAGTGACCTCTTGAGTGAGCTGGAGTTGATGTTGGCTGTAATATTATGCAGGGGTTATACATACATATGTCCATCTATATATGTTACAGCTATTGTTATTTCTACATTACCATACTGAACAGTTACTCTTCTGTTTTTTTCTCCCCTTCTCACTTAACTGCAGAGATTTTTTAGCATATATGACACACAATTTGGCAAAATTCAAAGCAGGACAACACTATTGAGTCAAAGTGATAGCAGTATGTGCTGAGCCTAAGGCTAAAGCCAGAAAGCAGCTGTCAGTGGATGAGTAATAGATACCATTGGAAGACAGAAAGCCCACACAGTTACAAGAAGTGGCACATTTCTCGCATATAGTAACAAATAAAATGGCCAGTAACTGTGAAGCTTAGCTCACTAACCCGCCGGCTTTCAATTCACGGATTTCATCGAGTTCTTTTCCAAATCCTAATTGCTTCTTATTAGTAAAATTGAATTTATAACTGTCTAAGCAGCATTTCTCTAGGCTACAAACCACACCTTTAGGTAGTATTTAGTAGTCTATATGAAAATAAGAAGCAGGTTTAGATGGCATCTTCAGATTTAAGGTCAGATTTTGTGCTAACACTGAACTTTCTGAATAGACAAAGAGTTCTCATTCCTAACTTTGTCATTAATTTTAATAATCTCTTTCATTCATGGCTTTTAGCAGAGCTGATGCAAAATAACCCACATAGCAAGAATTCTTATTGCATTTCTATGCCAACCTGACAGAGAGAGTGAAGGGATGGTACTCTACCCCTCTGAGTTTCATCTCCTATACATGCTACAGAGCTGCAAATTTTCATGTTGACCTAGCAGGCACAAAGGTATGGCTGGGAAAACACATTTGTGTTTAATGTCTTTGCTCTGAGAAGGGGACATTAGTATTCCTAATCCTGAACCCAGCTTTGGTCACTGTCACACAAAGCTGAGTGTTCACAGAAAGGCACAGTCAGTTTAACCAAGCCAGTTATTTATATCAATAAATATCTCCCAGACCTTAGCCTGAGATAACTTTATGCCCTGAAGTATGGCTCCTGTCTTGTCACTTCAGGAAAGATAGGAGCAGATGGTTTTGAAGCTATTGTGTGGGTGTGTTCTGGAGATTGATGCAATGAGGTGGAGGAGTCCAATGGTTACACTCCAGTGCTCTATGTAGAAGCAGCACCTGGACCTGCCCCGTTTCTATGTACCTGCAAACACCATGGCAGAAAGCGGAGCTACTGGTAGGTGGGAAGAAGCGTCCTCCCTGTTCTGTGTGGATTTAGCTGGACTGTGTATGTCTTTTTCCAGACTTTTGGAACATTCCCCCATAGTCCACCCACCAGAGACCAAATCACAGAGCATCACGTTTCCACTGCAACAGGCTAAGGTGGATGCAACATTCCCTCTAAGTCAGACATCTGTCCTCTAAACATTTTCCATGTAATAGGTGGTCTATATTGAGCAGTCTTTCAGATTGTTTAGAAGGGATAAAAAGTATCTTGAAATGGCTGCAGAATCTCAAGAGCAGTAATAAATGAAGCTTGTTGTCCTTATACTACTGCACAATGCTCACTGTATCTCCTAACAACTCCTGCCTTATGCAGTCGCTTTCAAGTGGAATGCGAGTTTTCTCAATTATGAGATAATTTTACTGAGATCCAGGGTTTCCTTTGCTTTGAGGTCTTTTTCCCATCAGTAACTTTTTTTATGTTCTCGTTTTTCCTCAGTGATGAAGAAGTTGTTTGATTGCTTGAGTTTCAACATGATGAGGTTGCCTTTGCTCCCCACTTATGAAAGCAGGTAGGAGAACACTTTCCTGTATATTATATCTGATGAGGTTTGCATGAAAAATAAGCCTACAGCTGCTGAAGGGTTCTCTATTAAAGCAGTTGTCATGAAATTTCTAGTAAAGAGAAAAATGAGAACAGTTGCCTTTATCAGCAGATGCAAAATGATAACTTTCTTGTGACAATGGAGAGGCAACTCATTTTTCCAAACTTTATGAACTAGTGGAGAACCTCACATAAAGTCAACAGAAAAGTTGCATGGATATTGCAGAGGAAAAAATAGGCATGTCTTGCCTCATTGAACAGAGGTCGTCACACAGATGATATCAGCAAGGAAGGACAGTTTCCTTTTCATCTGCAGCTCTGAGGAAGGTACGTGCCCCAAAATATTTAATATCACTGCAATCACTGTGGATAGAAATAAACGATACCTCTCATCTTTCTCTTTCTCCCGCCCCTAGTCATCTAGCAACTCTCATAACTGGCATATGCTATGGCTGAATGACCTGGCTTCATTCACAACTAAATCAGTACTAAAACAGTCAGGATGATAGATAGCAGCTTATCAATAATTGAAAAGAAAG